>NC_071289.1:32241117-32877992 GCF_943734705.1 Anopheles coustani
CTCGAGCATAATCTTCGGATCGTTGCCGCAGAACTAAAAAAAAAGGGAAACATAAATGAAAACTAAGTTAACACGGGACACGAGATGAACGTTCGCAACGGAACGGTTCGCGAACGAATAAAGGGAAAGAAGCAAGCCCCACGAAACCAATGGAGATGATTTTTCAGTTAAAAATAGCATCACGTGCCAAGGGTTAAGCTGAACAAGCAGCAGAAGCAGCAGGACACCCGTGAGCCGCGTGACACTGCCGCGTGTAATTAAATGTCAACATTTTAATTAACCGTTTCTCCATCGTTCGTATCGGGACGATGCGCAGTAAACCGAAGGCGAACAGTTCTTGGATACCTGAATAATAAGCGGTCGATCTTCCGGACACGTTTGCAGCGAATCTTTCCGATACTTCGGGTCCTTCGAGAAGCAGCTGCTGTGGAACATTGGGGAGTAGCAGAGCTGGGCCCCGTGCCGGCGGCTCAACAGACGCCAGGCCAGCTCACTCGCGTCCACCATCGGGGCGACGACGTAGCGGGGCGAGCGCAAAATTTTCTCGTAGAACTCAAATCCACCCAGCTTCCGGCTCGGTGGTTCGGTTGCCGTCGTGTCCATCGTGCCGGTGGGTTGTTGCTGCTGACCCGTCTTTGGTTCGGCCGGGGTTTGTACGGTGCTATCGTCGCTAGTTACCATGGTGCGCCACTTGACGGATTTGTCGGGCGTGAAATAAAAAAAACGAGCGGTAAATTGCGACCCTTTCCGATGCGAAGTGTCAAATTGGATGGTCCTTCTTTTTCCGTATCGTTTAATTTTGGCCGTGCCTCAAAGAACGCTGACGGTACCAGTTGTAATGTGTGTGGTGGTTGACGTTGTTTTCACTTCTGCTGGATATGCTTGCGTTTTTATATGGAATCTAAAAGTAGAATAAAAAAGAAAAAGCCACATTACAATACTGATGGGAGGCAGAAGCACAATTTCAACGTGACGAGGGTTTAATTAAAACTGACTGTTGATCAAACGGGAACGTACTCCGAGCAGCATTGTGTTCCGTTGGCGGAAAGATTGTCCGTTGTAGTTGATTTTTGGTCGGTTTCTATCAAAGAATCCTCTTCCCATGGACCACACTGTCGCCCCTTCGGCACAACCCTCCCAAACCCGGGACCCAGATACGACTGATTTATAATCAATTTTTCAGCATAAATAAAGGGGGGAGTTAATTCTAAGGCGATTTTTCTACCACCCGCCACACCACCACCACCAACGGCCGGATGGGACTAATTTAATGAATTTCTTCATTTTGAAATCCGCCTTCACAACATCACAACCACCAACATGCCCCCCAGCGCTTTGATAAATAGAAAATTAACCCGGAAGAAAACTTCGCCCAAGCGAGGCGAAGTAAGCAAGGTTAGGTTATACGAGAATGTAAAAAGCTCGGCACAAACTGCGATTGAATAGTATGGACAGCTGTAAAAACCCCTTTTGCCGCATCGTTTCTTATTCCGTTTTCGATTCAGAGGTCGCTTGCCACGGAAAGGATTCCATATCAAAACTCTTCGCGCGTGCGAAAACGGTTGTTCCGGTATGATCCGGTGTGCGTTTCGAACGAGTTGGCCTCCGTTCCGTCCTTCGGTTTGTGGGGGATAGGGGTTTCCTTCGGGCTGAGGTTTGCAGATGGAGATTTTCTTTTCACGCACAAACGTGCCCTTCCGTGCTTCGGCCTCGGGAAGTGGGGGTAGCAAGGATCGACGGGTTGGTTCTACCCCCAAGGTTCACGGAGTGGGCCGGAGTGGGCAACCGTAAGCCACATTTAACTGGACGGTCTCTGGCGTTAGTTCGTTCGTTCGTTCGCTCGTTTGTTTCGCTTCGTCCGCTTGGGTGTTATGTGTTGGCGCCTGAAGCGACATAATCCTGTTCCAACACTTCCGCTACTCCTGTGTCCTGGGGTGTGTGTGTGTGTGGAAGGTTGGTAAAAGATTACTTTCTTTCGGTTTTCTTTCACCCCGAAGGCGTGTGTAGCGTGAAAGAGTAGCTTTGGGTCCGACCCGTCACGGAAGTGTTGGTTGCTGTCCGTGCGCCGATGTGTGTGTGTGTGTGTGTGTGTGTGTGTGTGTGTGTGTGTGTGTGTGTTTGTGTATTGTGCAAACGAGAGAAGTTGGGAGGGAACCTTGAAGTTGAATGAACGCACGGATCGTGCCTTAGGACCCATGGCTGCCTTTGAAGCAAAGAAATTACATCCTTTCATCACACTTTCCCAACGCCGAAAGGATGGCAGATTCCGGCGTCCAGTTTATCTGGATGATCGTGGGATGAAAAGCCCAGCCCGTCCCGTGGCGGGCTTTCTCCGTGGGATCGGTTTCTGCTTTCCTCCCGGACACTAGGAAAAAGCATTCTAGGAAGCAAGAACAGAAAAAAACCAACACCGTCAAGCACCTAAACTCCCGACGAGTGTGATGTTGAACTCCGAGAGGGTTAATTTAATCCATCGTGTTGGACGGAAAATGTCGTTTTTCTTCTATACGCTGCGTGACAGAAAAGTAGGCGATAGGGAGCAGTTTCCCTACCGAAGGGAGCCGAACAACGCGAACCGAATATTAGTGAAAAAAGGAAAGAAACCTGCCTCAAGCCGTAAGACGCAAGCTTAAGCAAGCGTTTTGAACAGGTTGAATGAATTATTATCGAACCGGACGGTGGATTATCAATCTGACGGGCGGAGTTTTTGCCTCAGGCGGGAAGATAATTTTGAATAATGAATCCGGATTAAAATGGACGTAATTTGCGCTTCACTCAAACTTATCCTTAGCCGATTTCCTTGGCGTGGGGTGCAGCAGGGTAAGCTTTTTCTCGCGAAAGCAATCAGCTTTATATTCTGCGTCGTGTGCTGTGTTGGTGGCCGGCAAGGTATGAAAATGGTAGGTAGGGTGTTGCGAATTCGTTCATTCCGTTCTAATCTGTTTACACATAATTGAATTTTCATTCCACTACGATGCCTTTCCCGACGATTTTCTCACCTTGCTCCGGCGTTATACGTTGTGCCACTAGCTTTTGCTTAATAAAACAACAAGGTGCCACTCTTTCCTTGGTACGGCGTTTCGCCACTCGCGTTGGCACCGTTTGCAAGAAGTGCCAGTTATTGCTGTGTTGGTCAGATTTGCTCCTTCCCCAATGTCGCTTCGGTTCGATATAATTGTTTGGACTAATTTTTATACTTTCCTGCAGCACGGACAGGGACAAGTCCAATGCTGTCGTCATCGGAAAGGCCATTCTGAGATGAATGTGTTTTTTGAACGTACTCTTTTGTATCCAAGCTGCCCTTGGATCGAAGCCTACTGCTTGCTCAATTGCTGTGTCTTTTTCGAGGGTCGTCCCCTTTTGGCCTATTTTTTTGTCTCCAGCTGGTCGTGGCATAGTGCCAACTGGTCAGAGGATGGAAGTCGCCTAATGGAGGCCGAGGTCAGTCGCCACGAGAGAGATACTGCAGTACTCATTAGTGTTCGGATGCGTCGCATTGTGCAGCAAATTGCGCTCTGCAGCCAGCAAAGCCATTTGCTCGGAGGTGACGGTTTTACTTAGGAAATCCCTGGTCCATATCAAACGAAAGCGTCGCGCGAGGAAACCCAAGATTGGAAACGAATAAAACATAACAACGTGCATACGGACGCATGAAGGCGACATATGCGTGAAATGTTCCATCGAGTAGGCAATAACGAAAAGGAAAAAATAAAGTAAAATAAACCATTACCATAAACCGCACATGCTTCCGCACAAACCGTAGTCGATGCAGAGTATCATAAAAATAAAAAAAAGAAGGCGAGGCCTCTCGCAAAGGCCATTACCAGGAGAGTCCTTAAATCTTCAGTCGACTTCGGAATTGTTGTTTGGCACACACGAACACATACATATACTTAAACACAATGGGATGTGGTATCAGGAAAGAGCAACCGTTCGGCTCCCGAAACGCTTTTGAAGGCCACTTCGCAAATACACGTGCAACGACTAAGCGCGGCGCCATCTTAGTTCTCCGGAAGCCGCTATCGGTTTGAATACCTTTGGGGCCCTTTAAGATGGTCGCAATGGCGACCGTTCGGGACAAGAAAAAGTAATATCGAAAAGGAGCGAGGATTTGGTGTATTGTTGTTTTAAGCTCAGAAGTTTTTTTTACTGAAATTTCAAGTTGACATAAATAACTTCAAAAATTATTTCGCCAAAAATTCAAATGAATCACTAAATTCAAATCCTGTCACTAAAATATGGCATTATATTAAAGTCGATTGTCTAATGGACTGTCCTGATCATGCATCAGAGCCCATCAACATCCTTCCGTTACTACTTCCGACAAAACTTCCTTTCCCCTTGGACACAGCCTGAAAGGCGTAAGGAGAATGCAAAAGTTTGTATAGTAGGAAAATTTGGAACGAATACAAATTATGACATAACTTTTCCTCCTTCCGAGCCCAACACTGGTGCGGACTTTCCCCTCGATATGCCGTTTGTTATCTGCATTGCATTGTACCAACATACAGATGGCCTTTTTATTTACATTTTTCTTTGCTTACTTCTCAGCACATAAGATCCGCGCCGGGACGACGGATGATTGTCGACGGGTTGATGTTAAATGACGGCGTCCATTTTTCTGTGCACCCCCCGCCCTCCCCCCGTTCACCCACTTTTTCTCGGTAAGCACGACAACGTCCGCGGAAAAGCGGCACCGCTTTCTCGGGGGAAATCTTCGAGCCGTCCAACGGCCCCCAAACGGAGTAAAACGGAGTATGCCGGGACGACGTCGGCGCGGCAATGAACGACTGATGATGATGGGCCGCGCTGGAGATGGCCAAACGACCCTCCGGGGGATGTCACCGGAGTGTGCCCTATTGTGGGAGCGTGTTGACGGCTTTTGCTTGGGCGACGCATTTCTTGCCGGTCAAACGTAAACGTGACGACTTTGACGGAGAATAAAATGCAAAATGGCGGTGTCAACAGTGATGCAAATTGTGTACCGCAAACTCAGTCCTTGGAATAGCTACACAAACCTCTAAAAGGTGTGGGTACAATGTGAAGGTTAGATGGTTTTTTGCCTACAACTAACCGGTGAATTGAGTCCTTAAAGAAGCATTCTTATCTTCTAACACACAGTTTGATCGCTTATTCAACGAGCAAGGAAGATACATTATTTTCTCTTTCAATATATATAAACAAGCATAAATTATCACTACAGGCAAGTTCCAAAGCTGAAATAATTTTATAACTACAGCGTTCAAACCCGTTTTGAAATAATGTGCTAAGTTTGCTTAAATTAAGCAAAGAATGCCAACATTTATTGTATTTCATTGCAATTTTTTTTGGCTTTTTATGAGCCACGTACATCACTCTCCTCGTCCTTTTAAATCTCTAAACATGTTTCTATCATCTCGACCCAACATTTATGTAAAAAAAATTAAAAAATGCCTTTCAAGTAATGCGTTCAAAAATTGGGGTATGAAAATCTCTTTAATGGTAAACTAGAACTACAATTTTCAAGCAACAGTAAACCAAAAACCTAATGTGAGATTAGTGTGTTTCTATCATTCTATGGAAAGGAGAAGAATTGCCCCACACATCAACGTTGTGCCGGGTTGTTTGGCAACGTGTCAGCAAAGAGGTGCCAACACTTGAATCAAGCGCAGGATTTCATCGAACGGCGTGTGAACCTTTGGGGATGTCATACTTCATTCCAGAACGCCTGAAGCACAGATTCGCGAAGCTCACTATTTGTTGCTTCGCGCGATGCACTGATTGTGCTGCACGATTGTTTCCGATTTTCCCGGGCAGGCCAATAGTCGGGCCGCTCTATTGACGAACCCACACATTGGACTCTCGCGTTTTCTGGCGTCAGTACGATACGACGCAGTGATGATTGGTGTCCTTTTTTGGTACGATAGAAACGCTAGAACCATCGGATTGTCGTTTGTCATGAAAAGAGCATCGT
Organism: Anopheles coustani; assembly: GCF_943734705.1. Classification (NCBI taxonomy): domain Eukaryota; kingdom Metazoa; phylum Arthropoda; class Insecta; order Diptera; family Culicidae; genus Anopheles; species Anopheles coustani. The sequence continues at coordinate 32,247,071 of NC_071289.1, forward strand.
TCTGCCCTCGGACATCGTCCTTTTTTTGTTGGTGCTGCCCCCCGATACAACTGTTGATGTGACCACAGAAACGAAAGCAAATCATTATCATGCCGGAAGGCCGCAAACAAGCGGATGAAAGAGCGGTGCTTATCGGTTCATGCAAGGCTTTCTAAACCGCTGTTTAAACTTGCCTGGAATTCCCGGTGGCGGGAACGGGAAAAAGTAGCCCAGATTCGACAAAATATCCAGCGGGAACGAGCTTATTCGTCCGATCTGTCAAAGTGAAGCTTTGTTTACGTTTTAGTTTGTTTACGTGATCTAAATTGGCGGCAGGTAAAAGTGGAATTGTGAGTCATTATCAAATATAAAGTTTATGAATGGTGTTGTTGAGTTCCTCCTCCAAAATTTTGCGTCGAAGACTACTCGCATTTTGGTTTCTCTCCAACAACATCGGCCGCATCCATATACGTTGCCCATACCGACGTTGTTGTAGCAAGCGAATGAAACTTTTCATGAAACGTTTCAATTAAGCAAATGCGTCCGTTCCCGCCGGGTCGTAGTTTCGCGTTTTTTAAACATAGCGGGAACGAAATCCGTTTTTTTCATATGGAGTTTCCCGTCGTCCAGCGGGATTCCCGCTGGACGGCGGGAATATTCGTGCGAATACCGCTGTGTCTAGCCGTCGCTTAAGCTTTGCCTTGGTAGTGATGTTGGTTCAAAGGTGAGTAAGTAAAGTGAGCTCTTTGGGAAAATGTATTCCGCTTCCTGTAGCTTTGGGAATATTTTATGTCAAGCACGGTAAAGCTCATCCCCCTATCGAAAGGGCCAACGGAAAGTAGAAACGGTTAACCAATCTCAAATCAAACTCTTCGCTTCTTCTCGATGGTGGAATAATATTTTCCTTCCCTTTCCTCGACAACTACAGAATCCGTTTGTCGTCCGCAAACAACGGATATTCTCTCCTCCCACTCTCCTCTTTCCCCCCCGAAGGCAATTCAATAAATCATCCTTTACTGACACGCCATAATGCAAGCCATCAACCCATGGAGCAAAAGCTACCGCATCCAATGATCCGATGGCCAGCCGATGTTCGTTCCGCGGGTCCCCATCGGCAGGAAATCGAATGCGGCGTGGAAATGAGGCAAGTTGCGTCTAGAGGAGTCCACGCCAGAGGCAGCCTCGTACCAAAAATAGCCCATTAAAGCGTTCACCCACAAACACGCTGACGTAGAAGAAAATGAAATGCTAGATCTGGCTTTTCTCGGGTTTTTTTTTTCTCTCTTGTGAGTGGGTGCGAGTGTATGTAAGGGGAGGATGGTTTCAATGAAAGAAAAGCAGAAGCAGAAGCCATTTTGGAAAAAAAAACATAGTTCTTTCTGTGCTGTACGATCCTTCAGTGTGAAAGAACTCGTAATCTGCCGTCGAGGAAGTTTGTTCAGGAATTGTGTGAACAAGCAACCGGAGGGAACTCATTTTCACTATCGATTACGTAGTTTTATTTCTTCCCGCAATTCACTAGACATCGAGAGCTATGACAAGACATTTCATTTTTTAAATTGTTCAATTTTTTATTAAAATTGAAAACTTTTTTTTTTAATTCACCAAAATAAATTTTAATAAACCAAAAGCATTGGTCAAGTCTGTTGAATTTCCTCCCTGGACAACCTAGGAAAAGAAGTCATTATTTCGACACTCAGTCACAGCGGGAACGGGAAAAGTTTTGATGGCAGAAAAAGTGAATCACAATAAATTATCCGCGGGCACTTCCGCGGCGCGGAGCTGAGTGAGTAATCGAAATACAACCAAAAGCTCACGGAATCGCGGCCCTCGAGCCCGAATAAGTTGAGCGAATAATTTTGCCACTAACGATTTAATTACCCATACTTAAGCACGCACTTTGCACGAGAAGTGGTAAGTTTGGAGATAATGAAGGAAAATTCATCATTTTCTACCCACCCTCGAAGCGAACGAACTTCGTGGGTTTCCATCAAAATGGCTTCTCTAAACTTTGCGAAACCAAAATTGAGTCAATGAACTTCCGCTCGTCAGGTCATCCCCATTTTCTCACCCTGCTAGAAATAAAGAAAAACAAATGGGAGGATGCTGGGTGGGACGACTCCGGCCGCACACAGGGGCCACACCCCGTCTGTTCACCTTCTCTTGACAAAAGTGTCAATAAATCGGAAATAAAATCACTTACCGAGGGCAAACTTTGGCCCGAAGTTTGTCCTAGCGAGTTTTTCCGGAAAGAGCTTTCAAAAAAGCAAGCATCCATAGAGCCCCACCCACCATCCTGCCATCGAACGGATGTGTAAGCGCAGACAGAAACAAGCTCAATTTTTGTCTCCATTCCGAACGTCACCGGAAGTGAACCAATCGCAAAATGGTGAGGGAAGGGAGTGATGGTATGTCTTTGTGTGTGTCTTTTGTGACTTTTCTTCCTAGTCCATCACATTTCTTCCCACGTTGTTGCTGGACGCGCACGACGGGCAGCACAAAACATGCCACTTCCGGTGGCTAAACAAATATGACTCTGAAGGGATGAAGAAGGGAGGGAGGAGGAGGAGAGAAGTGCAGTACCGGACATCGACAGACGGATATGTCGAAGGAAACTGTCAATACGCTACACGGCGGGTACCCAGAAGGAAGAGAAAATTGAGAAAATTGTTCATCAACTTTATTTCGCAAATTATTTTTATCATCAACCGGCATGTCGTTCGTTGTGTTTGCGGTCTGTGTGGTTTTTACCACTACCCTCCCACACCCTCTCCCTCCCACCGTTGATGGATGACTGTTTGATTTGTGTTCGTTTACCATTTTTTGTTGTCTCCATTTTCCGGTCAAGATTGGTCTCTTTTTGGAGTGTTTGGATGGGAAATTTTGTTTGCCATTGTGTGTAGTGCTTCCAAAATAAGATCGTGTCCAAAATGAAGGGTCTCATTGTGTGAGTTTATCTTCATAAAATCAAGGGCACCTTTTTGGTGCCCCGCTAGCTTCCCAGATTCCACTTTTCCAACCCCCGATGAGGGTGATGAGTGAACTTGAAATGGAAAAGGACGTACGAAATCTCTACCGGATTGTTCTCCTTTCAAACGAAATGATTGGATTTTTGCCATGGTTGAGTGAGGAGAGAGGAAGAGTAAAAAAATGGTCCTGACGGAGCGAACCGACAGAAACGATTACAATAAATAACACGAAAAGCTTTCGCTTGAAATTTTGCTACTGATTTCGTGTGTGTGTTTGTTTGTGTTATCTCCTCACACCAAGTTCTTTTCCTGTGATTCTTCATTTCATGGTCCGATTGTCACCCTGAAATTTGATGGAACGCGAAGGCTTAAACTTTCCGATATGGCTTATCACACGGTTGTGCGTTGGGGTCGTCCGTGATTGCCCCTACCATTCTGAACCAGCGGAAAAACTAGCAACCAACTCACCCTTCCGATCGTGGCGATCGTTCGACGGAACACTCTTCAATGACTATCCATTGATTCGTGTTCCAGAGTCGCTTTTTTTTTCGACCGCCGGGTTCTTTTAGGCCAACTTTTTCAAAAGGCAAAGAAACGGGCTTGCACTGACGTGAACAAAAATTGAGCCATCGAAACTCCGGCCGGCCCTAACACCGGAAACACAGCACACAAGCCGGAGTCAGCCGGAAGTGGCTTTTCGTGTTCACAACACAACGGAAAAGAGGGAACTGACGTAAACATACACACACATACAACGCCGGTAAAGCGTGAGTTGTGCGAATATAGATCACGAAAAATGTCAGCGATGCGTGTACCGGAATGCTTTCGTTGTGCTCAGTATAAGCGAAGGAAAAGTTAACTAATGAAAGAAAATGTTGCCAACAGGAAGTGTGGAAAATGAATGAGCAAAAAAGTTGAATCATCGAGAGGCGATGACGGGATCCTCGTGTGTTTATTCTTTTGTGATGGCTTCTTGGAAAGTGCTTGAAAGTTAAAATCTTAAGCTTGAGGTGCCGATTCGTAATGACGTTTCTGTTTCGATAAGATCTTTTCCTGGTTCGTTTATTCTTGCACCCGTTTTGAAACATGCCATAAGGAATGCAAGATAAAAAACCATCGTTAAACAACTGATTCGTTTTAAATTCATTAGATGAATTTAATTGTACACCGAACGAAACCGGAATGATGAGTGGCTGGGATAATTTAGCTTTTTATTGATTCTTTGCGCAAAAGGAAAGGCTACAAATTTCCAATAAAACATTCCGTGCGCGATGTGGCTGGCATTGGTAATTGGTTTGACCGCCGGCAGCGTAGCTCCTGCCCTACGGTGTTAGGGCTACATCTTGGAGAACACGAATGCGGAACGTCAATAAATCATCGCTTTAGGAGAAGCTGCACGAAAAGACAAGATTCCTATGACTCTACACTACAACATCGAAAAGGACAACCGTGCGCTGAGTGGTTGATTTTCTGAAGAATATTCCAGAGAAAGGCAAGTGGTGTGCTTAGAAAAAAATGAACAATGCCTTGGGAACTGTTTTTACACCACCGGGGTAATATTATTGGGTGGAAAATTGTGACGGAAAATGACCCGAACTAGAAACGGGAACAGCGACGATTCGAATGAGCCAAGGCCAAACGAATTTTCAGCAGCCAATGGAAGCCATTCGTTTGTGAGGGGAAACCAACAGGGAGAGCTGGATGCTATGGTTGAAGCATAAATCCATCATAAGACTCCAATTCCGCGCAGTTTCTTCTGGCCTGGTTTGCTTCTTCATATTTCTGTTTTTTCTTTATTTTGCCGGAAAAGCTGACATAAAAAAACCCTTCCATTCTGGGCCCTGGCTTGGGGGGGTTCGAAATGATCACAAAACAACATAAACAGCCGGCCGAAAAAAGGCAAAGGACTAGTAGTTCAAAAGCAGCTCCCGATTCAATTGAAATAACTCGAATAACATCGAAAGGAATCGAAAGAAGGGAAAACTTTCCACATGGCCAGGGTCCGATCGACATCCTGGGAGAGCGTAAAAAATATGATGAATGGGCCATTGATGAGTCCCTACGTTGTGTATGGCAAAGGGGGAAGGAAATACGAATTTTTATGAATACTTCACAGATGCTGATTGCACTGCAAGCTCGATGTATGCTTTATGGAAAACGTTTTTTTCTACATTCAAATCTACATGACCGTTACTTTGGCCATGATCGAAATGTGGTGGGGAATTGAATCTGGTTCGGGTTGGCCAACCAGCATGGCGCAAAGCTAAAAGTACACTGTTATCACTTTGTTTTGATTTCTGTTTCACACTGTCCGTGTGTTCGGTTCAATGATCAGCACATCTCTATGAACCTGACCCCGCACCAGCCCGGCTAGCTCAGTCGGTAGAGCATGAGACTCTTAATCTCAGGGTCGTGGGTTCGAGCCCCACGTTGGGCGTGTTTATTTTTAGTCTTCTGATCAATGTTTGTATTTAAATTCATATGCAGTTGATCAACTGATGTCCCAACTGATATGATAGCGAAAATCCCTTTTCAAAATAGCAAGAAGCAGCGTTTACGGTAGCATTGAGAGGAATTATTTTGATGTTGTGTTTCATCATTGTACGCATGAACAAAACCTTGATATTTTAAATATTTACATGTATTACATGAATTCTGTTTGTTCACCATTTTTGTTTTATAAATAAACACGTTATCGCCGGTGACTGACGGTGCATCAAGTCGATCAGTCTGTCTGCTTGTGAACCCATATGGTTTGATATTTATGTTCTAGGACAACAATTGTGACAAACTGAACTAGTTTTCGACAGTTTGGCTATTGGCATCGGAGTATTTATGATGTTTTTTCTACGCATTCTGCCCGTCCGGCATAAGTGAAACGAGTTGAAATTTGCACCGAGGTGGCGTGAAATGAAAGTTCAGTACAATCCGGTTGGTGGTTAACGTGTTAATGTAGGATCACACCTAAAAATTGACATCTTCCCGCCAGCCCGGCTAGCTCAGTCGGTAGAGCATGAGACTCTTAATCTCAGGGTCGTGGGTTCGAGCCCCACGTTGGGCGCGTGATTATTTTTAGCGGTTGCGTACGTCAGCATTTGATCAACTTCCGATTCAATTAAAACAAGGCCGGTAATGTGACAACTTAGAAAAAAAATTTCAAAATGTAGAGCATTTGAATAAAATGTATACCAGTGCACATCTTTAAAGTTGTTATTCCAATCCGTTGGAAGTTGGGTGTTGATTTATTAATTCGAACACAAACATTTGTATGTGTGAGATTCTGAAACGATTTGTTTTTTGACGGAAAGACCTATCTAAAGCAGTCTTTATAAAATGTGATGTAAATTAAATGGTCGCCTCGGTTTTGCTATGGGTTTTTTCCATGATAGTTCACGTACGTTGGCAATGAAATGCGACTTAACCTATTCTTACTCAAAAATCCTAGTGAGTTGGGATCTGGGTGGCCAGTTGACATCCCCTAAGCGCGAAATAACCATGCCCGAAAGTTACTCGTACAAAATATCTATTGTTTCGTGCGCTGTATTGTGATCCTGTTGCAATTACCCATGGTAATTTTCTAAGACACATTGAATAGATAGGACATCTGTAGCATTATTGGTAAGGGAGCAATCTAATGTTATCGACAAGTATTTATTATAATTTTATGTTCTATTTATCAACCATACAGTTTGATGAAACCTTATCGAATGTGCAGGCCTCTATTTTGTTATTTCAATGTAATTTCTTATTTTAAGTTTTCGTTTCTATAACTTTAAGATAGCTTTGAAGCGGATCTAGAAGAACGAATAAAAATTGATTCTAAGAATGTACACTGATTTGTTCGTCTTGACTTTGAATTACACGTAACACCAATTAACACCTCAAAAATCACACCTTCCCACCAGCCCGGCTAGCTCAGTCGGTAGAGCATGAGACTCTTAATCTCAGGGTCGTGGGTTCGAGCCCCACGTTGGGCGCAATATATCTGCATTTTTATTTGTTATGCCTTAGGGTATAGGAGAAAACTATCATACATCAAGGTCACGTTCTTTTTTCCATGTTTTTTTTGGATTTATTTACCCACTTGAAGAGCACTTTCTGATGTTACTTATAATTCAACTACCATATTTTTGCAATCAGCTTTTGGCTGCAGCTTAGTTGTGGTGCTACTAATTGCCACCATTTTAACTAACGATTGCAATAGAGAAGCAGATTAGCCATCCCTCTGTGCCAGTGCAACTGTTTGATGGATGATGATTAATTGCTAAAATGGTCTGTTTGCATCCTTTTCTTTGCATCATGTCCATGTTCTTCCCGTGAGACCCAAGGTCGATACCTATGGGGCGCGGATGGTCTTACGGGCCGCCATCGAAGGCCCGTTTGCAAATGGATCGTGCTCAATAATTGACGGTGAACTCAAGCGTGCACGAGAGCAGGGAATAACAATCAGAGTAAAACAAGGCAAACCCGATGCTGCCCCAAGAGAACATCGGTTCCCAGTGAGATGTATTAATTAGCCGATGGGACTTGAGAAGGCGTGGACGGCAATCTCTGGCACTGCGAAAGCAACATGTTCCCCGGCCGTCCTGCTCCGGAGGTTTCATTAATGATGACATCCAACCACACAATCTCCCTCTGATCGGGCGGGTTCGACAGCCGGTAGGGTGGCACTCTCCACTTGCTACCCATCCACGGTGGGTCTACACGATGAACGATGGATAAATGATTCCTGCCGACAGCCGAACATCGGATGTTCTATTGTTTCCCGGCGAGCATTACAAATTATTGCGTTTCCCTTCCTGCGCACCACAACGGCGTTCCGACAATCCTTGTCCCGCCGTAGGTTAGAACATTTTTGGAAAATTGTTCTTTTCTCGTTGACAAATGATACTCTTTCAACCACGATTGTCCGCGACGAACGCGTCCCTGTGTGTGTCGCCAAAAATGGTAATTGGATTCTCGATCCCAATCCATCAATCAATCCATCATCATCAATTTTATGTTGGCTTTTTAGTGATTACGCTTGCAGGGGGAGGAGAGAATACACACACACACACACACACACACAAAAAACGTCTTGTCATCACTGGAAAAGGATATCGATTTTTTTTTTGCTTCCATTTGTTTAAAGTTAGCCACGTCATCGGAGTTGTGCTCTTAATTTATTTTTAATGCAAATTCATTCTAACCAAGATTGTGCCGCCCGGTGCGTTTTAAAGTGCGTCCACGCCAAAGAAGAGGAACCGAAATTATGTTGGGCAACCGAAACATTGTGTGGTTGGAGCAACATTATTTAATATCCTCAATCTTGCAAGCTCGTTTGGAATGGAAACGTTCGCCAAAGGTTCGCGAGCATCGTAAGGTCGGTTTCGATAGGAATCACGACAGTGACAAATTAATTCAAATGCCCGCACAAATCTTCCTCGCAAGTTCGGGAGACACATTGATTTGGGGCCGTTCTGGGCCGAAATGTGGGACGCATATAGCAAAATTTATCGCCTTCGGAAAGCATTTCCGTGCAAAAGTCAAGAGTAGCTAAAAGCGCAGGGTTATGTCTCTCTCTCCTTCTCGAAGTGCCTGTTGGGAAATGGTTCCCGATTGCTTCGGTGGCGCGTGTCGCAGCAATTAATTTCACACTTCCTGCTGAGCCGTAACGTTGTACAGTCGAACCTGGTTCGAGTTCTGCTGCAGAGGCTAAAAAACCGATCTCGTTGGCCCGGCCTTGGGTGGATAGAAGCATAGATTTAGCATAGTGGCCGGATTCGAAAACTTTTCCATCGTTTATAGGTTAGCCTTTGTGCGATGAGAGCTGGTTTTTCCTTTGGCGATAGCATTGCGGTGGCCATAAAACGCACTTATGGGCAGTAAATTTGTTTTTTTTTCTTCTTACGAGCCGGCAAAATTCTGCGGTACGACGGCTGTTGCGCATCGAAAATTGGGTGACACAAATGAGTAAAAAAGTCCTGCCGGAGATTGCTCGGGTCGGAAACCGAGGTCATATGCATAAAAATTCGTCGCAGTAGAATGCAGACACCGGCCATCGAGCTGTTGCCTTCTGTTGAAGGTTCTGTATTGCAGCATAAAACTGTACCATACGTGTGTGTATGTGTGTTTTATCACTTACATCCTCAGCAACAGTCTTCGAATGGAACTATGCCGGGATTAGACGGGAGCAATTCTGCACCAATTCTATGCAGAACTTGCACCGTTAAGCAACGGGTTAGCTCGCCTTGGAGGATCAACTTTTTCCAGCGACCAAGGAAAAGAGAGCGACTTAAAACTCCAAGTTGAGTTTGGGTCTGGTTTTAGGGGAAGTTTACAGAACGCTACACCAACCAACCGTCATAAGCTGGTGGGAATGGGAACCGATTCTTTAATTCACATTTAATTCATGTAACATTTGGAGGTCCTTCTGGTCCGGTATCCACTCTTCAAAGCCGGTAGGAAAGGGATGGAGGCATAAATGTAATGTGCGTACGAAATTCTTTTGTTGATTTTTTTTCCAACTTTAACCACTTTTACAATGGAAAGTACAATCTAAGTGCTCTAGCCGCCATTCGCTAGCATTCCCGCCAGAAACTGAAGGACATTTATGGCACCCGTTCCACTCGATGTTTTCCCGCGCCCATGTGGAGTGGTGTGGCAGCATGGTAGTACCGGTTGGGTTTTGAGAAAATTACTTCAACCACTCCGAACACCCGCTGCCCGAAACCAAAAAACCAAGCGACAACAGCCAGCTTCTTTCGGGTTTCTGGAAAAAAAAGTAGATGATTGAATCCTCCGCCGGCGGCACAAAGAGAACAGAACCATTTACATAACAATAACCAGACAATCTACTAAAGCTTCCGACGTACGATGGGGCGAGCCACGGGTTGACTGGGGAGTGTTTCCTTTTCAGAGAAGATTTACGAACCGAGCACTACACGTCTGGCTGGCGGCTTGGGGAGCGGGCTGCGGTGGGCAGTAAAGAAGACAATCTTTTACTTCAGGAACGTCTTTATGCATCGTACACACTCCTGCTTCCCTGCATTCGGGAGAGCATACCGGGGGTGTCGAATTTAATGGAAAGAAGCCACTTCACCGGAACCGGAGTGATTCGACTATTCGACCATAGGGAAACACCATTCCAGAGATAGAAAGTGTTTCCCTTTTTTGTTATTTAAAGAAAAAAAAAATAGAGAAATTGTGTGCTTCCTTTGACTTCCCGAGTGGAACACATGACTGGAAGCTCGTTTCTGTAGCAATAATAGTATTTCAAGTGTGAAACAGTGGTCATTCGTAATTGGTTTCTTTAAGTGGAGAGACGAGGGTTTGGGAAAAGATTTATTTCGGAAGTAACTCTTCCCCCATCGTCCGTTGAGAATAGAGCTCGGGAAGGAGGGTGGGGAATAACAGAGGAGGGTGAAGAAACAGACATGACATCACGAGTATGTTTTCTGATAATTAAAGGCACAGATTTTGTGTACATTTGACACAACAAACTAAAAACTGGCACTTTACCCATTTGAAGCGATTTTGCTGTCATTTATTTCAGGCATTAGAGTGAGGCTTAGTTTTAATAATAACAAATTATGAATGCAAACAGCTCGAACAGGGTGGATTACCCGAGCATCATTTGTCGTGTCAGCTCGCACTGGTGCCGGTTACTAATGTGCATCGGAATTATGCATTCGATTACCGTAATGCGTAGATAATAAATTTCATCCACCGAATCGATTTGCGCTGTCGGTGCAAAACTTTCCACCAGGGTTGCGGTCGCCTAGTTGGAGGACAAGGGAAAGTGCTTTGCATTGCAAATAATCGATCGATTGCAGGAGCACCACCTTTGTTGCTAATTAGTGAAAAACCAATCCAAACAAATTAATTCAATGCATCGAATTACGCGAAACACAGAAGCACACATTGGCACGGTAGCAGGAAAAACTGTATTCCGTGTATCGGGTTTAGTTTAGTAGAGCTGTGGCCAGCTTCACATAACGATGCAGCATGCTGGCCCACCTTGCAGCCACCGGCGCCGCCGTAACAGATGGGTTTTAATTCGTGAAAGTTGAAATTGCAATTAGCACCACCAGGAGGAGAACCGGTGCTGAATAGTTTGGTTTTCGGATTTGGTCGCCGCCAGGTTGCTGGTTGCTTCCCGTTACTGACCCGGTCGGTTTTTCTCTGCCCAAACGGGTACACAAACTTACCGTACACGTAGCCGGGCGCAAAGAGTCTGAGCATAATAATGGTTTCGAAGCGCAACCCCCGAGAACTTTGGTCTCTGCCCGGAAGGCAAAGGATTTTCCATCCGGATAGCGGAGGCACGTCGGGCTCCATATGGCAAACATCCGGAAAATACGTACGTGCACACCGAAAATGCTTTCAGCACAATGTATTTCGAAGCGCTCGAAATGAGCTCGTCCGGCAATTTGATATTTTCTAATTTATTCCTGTCGATTGCAGCGACCTATGTTAAAACGGGCACTCACAATCGTGATTCGATATGTCTGGCGGCTGCCTGCATGACCTGGTTGGTTGGCTGCCCGATAACCGTGGGTCAATGGAAAATTAGAAACCGGGTAGTACTGTCGATGAAAAATTGTGCCATAAGTCAAACCTCCAAACAACCCTCCCCCACCAGCTTCAGCTGCACAAAGAAAGTAATGCAAGTGGGGGGAACCGCAGAAAAATAGTAGTAGGAAAACGATGACGCCCAATGGAAAGATAAAATAGAAATCCCATTGAACTGGGAATTCTGCTCCCGGTGCCGGTCGGAACTAAAGCAATCAAAACTTGGACGGTACCTTAGGGCGGGGTGGGAGTGGGAAAGTTTCACCCAGGATAAGCCAGACTTGTTAGCTCAGCCCCGGTAGCTGTTCGAGTTCCGTAACAGTTCGATCTGGTGGTCTTTTTTTTCCTTTCTACTACATCGCACCATCTGCGAATAAAAATTGTTAAATGATCTCAAAACCAGATGGCCCACATCTGAGTTCCGGGGTTTGGCTCCACGAGCGGGGAAGAAACTATCCACAAGCGATGGGCGATGGTAGCAGGAGCGGGTGGAAATTCTCATCAAAAGTTATTCGACGCAAAAATGAGCGTGTTGTTGCTGGCGATCGTAAAGAAGGGCGGAGTTCGTTTGCTGCAGCTCTGGGCCAACGGTTTTTATTTCTACTATTTTTGCAATAGAATTTTATAGCCACTGTATTTAGCTTTTTTTCGATTCCTTTTTTTTTTTGCTTTCCCACAGCCTAGCCGATGCACACATTGAGGAGTCGATTTTTCGCGTTATATTTCGTTTATTAAACCCTTTTCCGGACCCGGTCGTTTTTTTAGGTGTAAGTTTTTTTTTACTGTAAAATTGGCTAACATTTCAGTACAAAAAGTTATAGTTTTAAGCGAAAGAATTCCATAACATAAATACTCCACGTGGCTACAAACAAAAGGTTTCAAAAAGAGCATCCCTCTGTATCGGTGGATAGTTCTATACCGATAAATATATAGATTTTTTTCCTCAATAAAAACGGCTCCTCGTTGCTAGAGGGCGCTCTATAAACTCGTTTCCGGTTGATTTGTGAAAAGTGCGGCAATTCTATCGAAACTATGTACTTTTGCCATTGCCTCCGTACTTCTCCGTACCATCGACTTTTCCTTCTGCTACGAGGATGTCATTTTTTCACGAATTGCTTCCCCTCTGTCGATAATTGATGGCGGGCGATGCCGATAGTAGTGTTCTGCAAACCGGGCGAATCCATTGCGCGCTAAATGGCTTCGAAACAATTTTACCATCCTTCTTCCTGGCAAATGGGTTGCCGCTGATGGGCTAATGGTCTTGCAATAGTAGAAGTAGTAGTAGTAGCAGTCGTAGCAGTAGTAGAAGCCCAAATTCCGATCGTGGCAGCGAGCGGCAATAAACGCCAATTCGAACGGGGAAACGGGAAAAAAGGAAACCTGGAAAGATTAACGATTGGAAGCTGTTCTCACTGTGCACCATTTGATTCCACAACATTTTATTGGGCTCTTCTGGTGGATGTTGTTGATTAAATTTAGTAACAATTCCGACTCGCTGCACAACAAGCGAACGGGAAAAAGAAAACTCGAAGAATTCTTTTTATTGCCACTTTCCAACGGCGCGCACCGGATTGTGTCTGGATTCCGACGAAAAGGCCACCACTCAAAACCGTTTGACGTCAAAGGTGACAGCTTTTCGACGATTGAATTAGAGTGCTTTTTTTAACGCGGTGTTCTTTTTCAACAGCATGCTTTGATCTTTGAAACAGGGAATGTTCGATGAAAAAATTCCGATCGAACGAGAGACTTCGGTTTAGCTCGCTCGGGAGTATTATTTTCGCCGGAAAAGGCAGCATTCAATGATTTATGAAAAACAAATCAATTCTGCCACATGGGTGACAGATGGTTCGGAAAGTAAGATAACTTTAAACATTGTTCCTTTTAGAAATGGGCTTTTTGTGTTGGTATTTATTATAAAGCTCGAGTAAAAGCCGTTTATCTTGGCTCGCACGACCGAGGGAGGTTTTTGTTTTGCAATATGACGGAATGAATCGTATTCTAAAAATATATTTTCTATTTTTATGGCGGCTGCCTACACCCTCACAATCCAGGATGGAAAAGAAAATACTAGAATGAAGCAAAACATTCGGGCCATCGTAAGAAAATAACCTTAGGCCCCTGGTATCCCCCGCGAATGAGGAAGGGACAAGAAGGAAAAAAGGAAACGAAACTCCGATCAACCAGCGACAAATTTAGCCAGCGGTTCTTTCCCCCCCAGAGTTGATACTTCCTTCGTGAGAAAATCAGGACAAAGCACTCTGATGTGGGGTGGGCAAGTCCGAACTTTACGTCCTTTTTATACTCATCAGGAATGGCATGGAAGGATGGCAAAGAGTGCCTGAAGGAAATTACAAATTACATGCTATTTAGCCCTCTCTATTGCGAGCTTGTTTTCCCTTTTGCTGTTAATGCGCTTCGTTTCCCTCTTGGTTTTTTTTTCTCCCCGGAAACGCTCAAGGGCAGGGCGAAACGGTTCCAAGAATATCCTGTTGATTGGCCAGGAGTTGGACATTTTTCAAATTGCACATTGAATGGGATCGTGTTGTAGGATAGAACATCATCAAAATTCGACTCCTGACGGGACTCTTTTTTGTTGGTGGCCGTCTTGAACCCCCGGCAGAATAGAAGCAATCTTCCACTTGTCTCAGTGTGAAAACGATATTTAAATGCAAACAGTGCCACCTCTTCCATTTCGGGGTGCCCTTAACGAGACACTCCGAAGTGATCGCTTTTGGGGACGGTGTTGCAGCAAACGCCACTAAACGAGGACGCCCTCGAGCGATCTTGGCTGTGGCGTTGGTGACAGAAGCAAAACGAATAAAACAAATCCATGAAACAGACAGAACATCTTGCAAACGGCCATGACCAACCCGAAGGCATGTGGAAGGAAAATAAAGTTGAGATATTCACTATTGGAGCGTTCGAAAGGATTTTATCGAGAGCAAACCGGTCGGGATTCTAATGCTTTGGCCATCTTTTTCTTATCCAAAAGAAAACATCCAAACAGCGCACCGTCCGTTTTCCACGTGCATATATGGTGCATTCGTAGCGCATAGACATAGAACGACACGCTTCGTCTAAACGAAACCAGCACGAGAATGCGCTTTTTTTGGCCTCAAGGCCTCAATACCTATTTTCGCTCTATCGACTGGAAAATGCCTGCCAGTAGAGGTCGAGTTGATTGAACACCCGTTTTGCACGCATTAGAGGCTGCTCATTCAACTTTTTGTATACCTTAAGAGACGAAGTGTTTCGAGCGATTTTAAAACAACTTCTTAGGTGTTGCATACAAATATCTTTATACAGTAAACAGTATCCAAAAGAGGGTATAATGTGCGATGTCGTTTTTGTTGTTCTATTGAGTAATTATTAAATAAAAAAACAGTCATGTCTTCATATTCTCACAATCCAATATTTTTGTGAGAAAATTCATTTATAGGTCAACAGGAATTCATTTTTTAAAATACTACGTACATCGGAAATTAGTTTGACTGCGTTTTTACAAATTAATAAACTCTCATCAATTGTAATTCATTTATTGAATACGGTTAATAATAAGTAGCAAATTCAAAACTAACCTAAATTCGGCATTAACGAAGCACGGAAGAGTTGAAAACAATTTCAAATAATTGATAATTTACAAAAAGCTATATTAAATCCACCATGGAACTGAAGTCAATGTTGGGAGTATAAAAACGAAAAAAGCAGAAGAATTGTGGCAAAACATTGGTTTTAAGTATGGTACAATTGTTTTCGGTTGGTTAAGAGCAACAGTTTTCCCTAATCGACTTACGTCCGCATCAGAGGGTCCTTTGAAACCCAATGGTGGCCAATTTTCTACACTACCCTCCCATACCTCACCACACCTAACGCCAGACTCAGCGCGACCCGGGTATCATGTAATGGCGTCAACCATTTGCGGTGACAAACCGACACACACACAATTAGCGCCTCGGCTCTGGGGGGATTTAACCGGAAAACCAACGCCATTTTCTTTGCCAGACCAAGCGAGCACTATTTTCAGCTCGGCCTGCCCTTGAACTGAACGGCGGGTGCTAATCATCAAGCGCCAGGGTGCCATGGGGGTGGGGGCTCGGAAAAGCCTCGGCGGTGACCATTATAATTAGTGCTTTTGTGTTGCATGTGTTGGTCGCCGAAACCCGTAGCGCGTTGAAAGCACCAGCCCCAGACTGTGGTCACGCTTTTCCCACAGGTTTTTCACCCAGCCCTGAGGGGCTTTGAAATAGCGAATGCAGAGAATACTCTCCCGGTAGTTTCGTGTGGAAAACTATTTTTCATCCAATCCATCCAGCCGATGCTCGTTTGGAAATAGGCGTGTGAGCAGGAAATACAGTTTTACTTGGTGAACGAGTCGGGAAGACTCGTCAACGCTGGAAAAGCTCGCGAGCGAAGGCGTATGTATAATAAATAAATTGAGCATACTTTTTCCATTATTGACCTTTTCATGGAAATTTAAATGAAAAAAAGGTTAAAGGCCTTTCTCATGAATATTCCACTTTAATGGCGAGACAAGTTGCTGGAGGGTAGTATTAGGGACGGGGGAAAAAACCGGTAGTAAACTGGCGTTCTAGTAAAGCTGGGTAAAATTTATTGTGACCCTTCCGTCCATCCTCGACCGGCGGCACGAAACCAAACCATCGTCGAAGGCGTTAAGTCGTACCTTGGGTTTGGGGGAAAGTGTTTGCCCCGATGGCAATAAAGCAAAACACGACCGGATCCGTGCTGTTGGCCAGAGTAATGATAAAAAGTTTTTCTTGTTTTCCGGAAGGCATAAATTTGCACCCACAATATATAATACCGATGGCGCGCGGGAGTAAATTTACACACATGAATTAATGCGGTGGCACAGGCACGGAAAAACGCGCCGCCCAAAAAAGGATTGTTGGAACGCTGCAACGGCATTTAAATATGTATGGAAAAAGGTACATACGTTTAATCTCTCGTTGAGTGGTGGGAAAATGAAAGTATGCATTTAAACAAAAACAGGGCATCCGAACCGCAAGCAGGAAGTGTAAAAATTAAAGCAAGAGCAGTCCCTTACCATCAACTCGTTCAGTAAGGTGCTCTCTGGAGAAAAATTAGGTCCCACAAAGAAAATTACTCGGTCATTAATTTCCTGTTTCCTTTCCACGGCGCACACGCTGGTGGGTTTCTGCGACGATTGGGCTCCATATACCGCCACCGTTTGTCACACACACACACAAATCCACACACTGTCGTTTCCATCGTTACCGGAAACCACGCGGAGCCACAGAAACACTGTCTCGGCAAACATTGACAATGATAACGACATAAACGAGCCCATTATAATTTTATAAGTACTTCTTTTGTTTGTACTTCCCGTACCGACCCAAGCAGGTCCACAATGTCTTACAAAAATGGAGGCTAATGCTTGGTAAAGTTCAATTACCTTCTACCGTGCGCTCACCTGGGGAAGGGAACCTCATGCACCGTGACCTGAGGTTTGCTCGCTTATGTAAAATAGCACATTTTCAAAAGGGGTCATATACTGCTGTACAAAAGCTCACCCCGAAAGCCAACAGAGAGTGCATGGTCCTCTCGTATGAAGGGTACACGAGATACGGTTTGGGTAGGTTTACGTTTTTTTACGCTTATTTTCTTGGGAGTTCTGTGTCCTGCCGTAGCCATTACTGGTTAAAAGGATTGCCATGCAGTCACCGCTCGAGTGGAGCGCAATCTAATTTTCGGGTATACATAACAAAGCAGCGATACGCCGGGTTGAAGATGAAAATTTATGCACCCACGGATCTTTTCACGTTAGCGATAAGGATGTTATTTAAGTCTGCTCGCAAATGTGTTTCTATCTACGGTTTGCACTCGCGAACCGGTGCGAGCAAATTCGAATTAAAAACTCCTCCACTAGCGCTCTAGCTCCTTTTGGAGCGTGTTAGCAAAGAAGAAACAAGCATGTACTAAACAAGATACTAATGTATGCACCAAGAAGGGCGTACGAATATGGTGTAAAATGTTGTACCCTTTTGGTATGCATGAATCTGTTTAAAAATAAAGTAAAATAGTAACAAACACTGCTTTAGCGCTAAGGGAAATATTTTACACACCGTTACTTTGTAACGAGAATAATTTCGTGAGTTTACGATGGAGACGCATGGTGCCCCGTAAAGATAATCTCTTCCAATCTCGCCATTTCGGAGGCGTCGGGCAATTTTTCACGTTCCAAAACAAGCACGAAATTACCCGCTTGCATGGCAATTTGAAGTGAGTCCTACGGAGCGGCCTTTCCGAAGGGTTGCAGCGAAACAAAGGAACTCCAATGGAAGGCAAACGCTTGGTAAATTGTTCACACATTGCTTCGATACAAACAAAAAAAAAAACTTAACCGACACAAAGCGCCCGTTAATAATGCTTCGCGAGGGTGTAAATCATTCCCTGGTGCATTGTTTTGGTTTACAATCAAACCAAAGAACGTACACTCACATAAAAACTATCCCGGTGGACAACTCCGCACGAAGGGGAAAGGAGTAAATAACTCGGAAAAGCGGAAAAGCAGTGCGAAGAAGGAGGAGAATGGAGCACAAGAGGAAAAAAACACAGTCATTACAACGTCACGCGATTCGTGCGGTGCATTTAGCGCGCATAATACTCTTGAAAGATAAAAATCCCACCCCGAACAACAATGCAGCAGTCCAACAGGGAAAGTTTTGTTCCTCGGAGCTGCGTAGGACTAAGTGCAGTTTTTGCTATGACTCCGTGAGGCTGGTTTTTGTTCGGTTTCATTTCCGCCGTACTTTATTTTTACCACGATTTATATCCCAGTGAACAATGGCCGGAGCAGTGAGCTTTAGTGCAACATATGGATGGACTTTGGCCTTTTGGCGGAAAAGCCATGGTGGGAGCCTTTTCGAAGCGTTCGTGCTAACATCGGCTCAAAGCCGACGGAGTGGGAACCGGGAGAGGTCGAGGGTCAGCGGTTTTTTGGGTTTGGTAGTGTGGTCGTCCTTTCAGCACCTTGTGGAAAGAGACCCCCCGCCCATTTGTGGGCGAGTTGACAAAAGTCGACTCCCGAGATGGAAGTGAATATGTTTTTCACGTCCCTTATCCCTTAGGAAGTGTCACCGTGCGGACGCAGTGTGAGGCGCAAAAACTCCAGTGGGTGGAGGTCGCTCATATGAGGAGAAAAAGTGACATCCTTTATTATTATTTGTCGTCACCGGCGTCGTCGGCGGGGACAAGGGATGTCTGTCGGTCTGAACGCGCCAACACAATGGGAATGAAAAGGGCGACGAGCGACAGGATTAAATGAACAAATAGCACACGCAAAGATGAACACCCATATGGTGTCAGTGAGAGAGGCAGGGAGGAGGTTGGGAGGTTGGGAGAGAGAAAATGACCGACCGAATTAGGGATTTTCGGTTGCGGAAGCCAAAAAGACAAACGCCGTCGCCGTGTGTTCGGAAAAGGGATCAGACTGTTATGGGCTCTGGGGAAAACCTCGTAAGGAAATCTTAAAGCCGATTAAAGCAAAGTGAACGGTTGAAGCGAAACCTTTCCCTAAAGGGTTCAGGGTATGAATGAACCAACCGAGCCAACAAACAAGGATTAACAAGACTACGGTTGTGATGGGGCAGGCTTTACTATCGAACCGTACCATGAATACAAAAGTTGATAATTTCAAGTAGTACATCGAACGCCAAAGAACGAATTGAAAGGATTATAAATTAATGGTTGAGCAGCGTAAAACTAAAACCGGTGAAGGTAATCTGTTCCCAACATCTATAGCAGACTCATTTCAGTTCAGTTTGGATAGAAAATTATAAAAATGACTCCTTGTACCATTTTTCTAAATAGAGCAGCACTATAATACAATTTCAAGGACCCTAGAAACGATAGTAAGTTCCTTTTATCCTGTGGGACGTATTTTTCTTTCACTTGTCCTGGATGGTTCGTCTCATAGCAAGAACTCAGAAGGAGGGTTCGCTCACATTACAATTATCAGTTACGAAGGATAACAAAATAAAACCTACAATGATTTTAAAAATAAACTGCCATCCATTAAATGCAACAAAACATGTGCTCTTGCAGAATGGCACAATAGGAACGTTCTTCTTTACTGCATAAGCTCCTGCAAGTTCTAGCGTTTAAAAAAAAAACGCAGCCACAACAGACTCTGGCCTCTCGAGAAGTCACCGTTTACTGCACGACGATGACGACGGACGACGGACGACGTTGTACCCAAGTTCAAGGGGGGAGGATAAAGTGAGTACAAATGGCTTACAGCTTTATTGCTTCGGAAGGACTCCCGGACGCAATGGCCGGGGCCGTACTCTCGTTCATTTGCTGCACACTCGGTGTAGAGTTAAATGACGCGAATAGAAGGAAGATGTTATCCTGCATGTTGGTTTATTCTCCCTCCCCTTCTCTCTCACTCTTTCCCTATGCTGCATGGCGTACAGGAACGGCATCTGTGCTAGCCAAAATCCAGGCCCGGCCAGTGTGAAGCAGTTAAAAAGGATCTCGAACTGTTTGGACCCTTGGTTCGAGCCAAAAAAAGGACGGCAAGGGCGAACATCGAACGCGTTTGTTTACACTCGCTGGACTCCACTGGACGACGATGCAACGATGGCCGTGATAAAGGGTAAACTAATAAAGACCCGGGGACTGACCAATTTCCAGCCAGCAAACATGAGAACGGAAAAGCGGTCGGGCGTTAGCATTAACCTTGCCTGTGCAAACGACGACAAACGAAAACTTGGTCAGGTGAAAGTTATGTTAATCCGATGTAAAACTTACGGTTATCGTTCGGCCACTCGGGGCTATCGTTACAATCGATCTATTAGAGGTCGGCAAAGCATCAAACACACACATGCACACACACACGCGCGTTAGTGGCCACTGGTAAGTGTTTCCCGTTCGCCACGCAGTACGGAAACTCCAAGCGGGGCGATGTCCAAGCAGGGGAATGTCGTGGTGGGTCATTCGAGCCATGGTCACGAAG
Organism: Anopheles coustani; assembly: GCF_943734705.1. Classification (NCBI taxonomy): domain Eukaryota; kingdom Metazoa; phylum Arthropoda; class Insecta; order Diptera; family Culicidae; genus Anopheles; species Anopheles coustani. The sequence goes on from NC_071289.1 coordinate 32,267,567, forward strand.
TGCAAATAATGTTGCGCCGAGTAAAGTGAGACCAAGATTGACGTAATGCTTGCGGGGTGCGGTGTCTGTGTGTGTGTGTACGTGAAATACAACAGTGCACAAAGGGCGAAATTGGAGCCGGACCTCTTCAAGGGCACAAGCGGACATCCCAGGCACCGGATGAGCCATTTAGATAATGAATCCCATTTGGAAAGCGATCCGACTATCCGGAAGCTGTAATTTATACTCTACTCTGCACATAAAGTAAACAATGTTTTATCAGTTGTTAGAGGCTGTTGAGCGAAAGTACCGGTGTTGGAAAATAAACACCGGTACAACATTGTATGGTTCAACAAGAAAATAGATTTTGTTTCGAAATTTGCCCGATCGGTGGGGTATAATATGTATTATATATTCTAGTTTTTTTTATATATGGAGTTTTGTGTACACTAAAAACTCAACCAATACTACACCGTCGATTCTGAAACTTTCCACACATAAAGTTTAATCACTGCAGATGTTGTTGAAGGTTTGATTGATCACAATTTTTTGATAAAATCATCAAAATTTGTACAATGGAAACTCAGTTTTACTAACACAAACAAAACAATAATGTAGAAATAAGTCAAAGTGTATCCATAGTTACAACACGGGAAAATCGATGAAATATCAAACATTTTAAATATGCCATTATTGTAACTATTAATTTAAAACACAACTCTCAATCAAAGAGTTAAATCATATATTTTTTTCTCAATCCGTTCTTCACCGAGCATCGCCGGGGCGTCAAGCTAGTAATATAACATAATCGACAGTGTTATTAAATCTTTACAGTGTTATTAATCTTAAAGTTGCTCAAACATAAAATCCCCGTCTACACGCGTTGCAAGAAAGAAAGAACTTCTATAACTTTTATAATTTTTTTTTCAATTAAAATTCCCTTCTTGGTTGAAAATCTGGTAAAAATTTCCTTCAACACGTGACACATCTGCGGCTTGAGGTGAAACCGGAGAGGCTAATGATAGCGTGGCACTGGCGCAGCTTTGACACTAACAAGAAACCGGCTGTCGGGAAACCACTCGAAACATGAGCACGCCACCCAGTAAGAGGCTTGCTGCCAACAGCCAGTTGACGACGTGAACGGTGGACGGAGTCTTAACCGGTTCCGGGAACCCGACTATTCCCGTTTTAACGCAACACGCCGGGTATCAGTTGCCATGTGGAAAATGGTTTCCATTCTTCGGCCGTGCCTCGTGCACGGAAAGAGCTTTCTGTCGTGCACGGGACTGGGGGTAAACGAGAGTGTGTAGTTTTTAATTAAACATTCACGTCATTTACTTCACAACCACCACACGCGAATGCCGGAGCAAATGCTAGCGTGAGTGGCGCTCGGTCTGGAAAAGTTGTGCGTGAAACTTTTCAGCCTTTCTTGTGGTTTCGGTTTTAAGCCCACGGAAAGGAGCGTCGTTGCATGCTCCGAACATAAAGGGTTTAGGAGGAGCAATTTTGGATTACGACGACATTGGCTCGAGCGATCCGGGTTTTATTCTCCGCGCCGCGTGAATAGCACGCTTTGAAAACGGTTGCGTTTGAACATCGACCGGAAATTGCATGGTGTTTGAAATATGGATGCCCACGGACTCACTGCATTATGCACACGCGTTGAATAGTGCGCAGCAAATGGGACATCCGGATCGATTGTGATGGTGTGTCCGGGAATTTGTTGATCCCCCTTGATGAGCCCGTTCATCGATCGCCCCCGTTTGCGTCCTTGCCCGAGCATCACCCTCACAATGGACACGGTTTCCCAACGCCACTTTTCGCATCGGACAGCAAGGACAAATGGTCCATTTTTCCAATGTCACCCGTGTGAGGAAAATCACACACTCGCAACCAGTGTGCAGTGGATTTCAAAAGTGCTTATTGAATGGCCCGGTCAAAGTGGACAAAACCCCCTCGAGGATGTGAATAATCCCAAGGTTTGCCGGAGTGAACTGCAACATTGCAGCATCAACATTGTTGCAGCGTCGCCGCCTCGTGCCGGTAGCAGTTGAATTCCACTCACGTAACACACGCTCACACATCCTCGGAGGTTTTCCAACCCAGCAGACAACTATGTGGAAATGTCACTCTCACTGTAGCATTCCAACGTACAACCACTCTTTCAAAGTGGGGGAGTCGGTGTGGGGTGTCTGTAAATTCACTCGAAAATGTTTAAACCTCAAAAACCACATTCCAGTGCATCACTTCGGGCAGGCAAACAAGCAGTGGAGTGTCCCTGTGTTTCCGAGGGTGGAAATGTGTCGATGCCGGTTCCCTCCTCCCGGGAGAACGTTTCGAAACAATGATTCACGCAATTGGCCGTTTTCCGTGTGGAGATTTGTTCGTGGATTTGATGAGTGTGCCAAGTGCCTTTGCGGAAGCTGAATATATGGATACAGCAGCGTCAGCAATGGCGTTTACTTTGTACCGGCACCAACACCAAAGGCAACGCGAAGGGAATGTGCCATTACTCCGCAAGTAATCAAAAGCAAATGCACAAACACGACTGACCATTCCGTCGTTCGGCGGAAATCGGACGACATAATTGTTGGTGGTTAGGAGCGTTTCAATTAATCGTGCACTTTCGGTCGGTCGCTTCGAACAAGGACGCATTGGATTGGTGAGATATGATAGTCCTAACCACCGGTAATCTTACTTCAAACATTTAGTTTCTGCTCTCATTATAGTCGGAGAGCATAACGACGGCACACTAATGTCGATATATTTTAAACCCAATTACTGGCAAGCATTATCTTGCCTTGCTCCGGTGAATCTGCGCTTTCCATAATCGTTTCAGGCAATGTTCACTGTTCGGGTACGGAGGGCACTTAAATCAATTTCAACCAACTCCGTGGCGAGCTGGTTCGCCATTTAATCGCACCGTTTCACCATTGTGTTCGCGAACCATATTGTTCATTTAAATAGTTTGAAGGACGAACGGCCGCGTCCTTTGGTGCACAAGTGAAAATCCCTACACCCTTGTACAGCTCGAAGCTCGCCCAACCCTTCCCCCCCACTTGCCACACACGATCGCGATCCTTTGGCGCTATTGTTACCTTTTGTGCCGGTTCGGTTTGGCAGCGAAAAGGGAAAATTTATTATACTTTCGGGAAATTAAACGGCACCCGATTCGAGCAGCCTCGATAGCACAAGCATGGTAGGGAAGGGCACCGGGTTTTGAGGGGGTGCGGATGTCACAAAACTGACTGGAAGGTAGGTGAGGATAGACGGTAGGCGAGGTGGTGGCCACGTTCTCCAGCGACAGCATCTGGAACCCAATTTTCCAATACGAGGGAACGCGCGGGCCAAACTTTCCCGCCAGTCGCTTGATAATTATTTAGCAGAAGATGGTTTGCGGTGGGAAGTGCGGTTTGCGGCTCGAAAGCGATAGGCGAGACGCGTTTTCCACGGCATTGGAAGCCACCACTTCCGCCACCGACGACGACGACGTTCGGTTCGGGGTTGGACCGATCCATAAATCAACACACCCACCAACAACGCCCGGCTCGGAGCCGAGCTTCCGAGGCGCTTGGTGAAACGGAAAAACAAAGCATTTGTTGTTGTTAATTTATAATTAAATCATTATTCATGGACCTTCCGCTATCGGCGTGTGGAATGTCGCGTCCTTGCGCGCCTTTATGCCTTTGGTGCCGCATATCATATATTTACCTTACGCTGATATTTTGTCCCCTTTTTCCCAACCGACCCCCGCGCTGCCACAGTTTGGTCTTCGGTGAAGTTTTGCTTTGTGTCATAAAGCGGTTATATGGGAGCTTTTCTTCTCGTGCCTTCGAAGAAAGCGAGTCATGTGGTTTTCGTGCGGGCAAGTGGACGCACTTTTTCTTCTCGGTATACCAATTTACTCTTCGGTGAAAAGCTGAGCAACAAAATCGATGGGAGGTGGCGGTTCAGGCGGAAGGTGATGAAAGGAAGAGAGCAAAATTTATTCCCCAGCACGATGCGACGATTTCCCCAACGGCCGGGGCGTATAACTACACATATCCTCCCAAGAGAGTTTTCCCGGCAAGATCCTGCCCTTTGCATGGTCAAGAGATCCTGAGTGAGTGTGTGTGTGTTTGTGTGATGGTGAACGAATGATGAATGGACCCCATTGGAGCTATCGCCACTGACCAGCCGTTCTCCGGTGCATCCTTTTCCCCGTTCTTTGTCTTGCAAAAGGTTACCGTCCCCGCAATGGCCACCACGAGGAGTACGTAGAATGTGTAATTTTCTGCCAAGTGTTAATAAATTGCCGCATGCCATCCGGATAATGGGGCAGCACATATATCTATGGCGCAATGTGGGTAGTTTTTGCATTTCCATAAAAAGCGTATAAATTGCGTTCATAATGGGGAGCTAATGTGCGAGCCGTTTCACCTACAATATGTCGTTTTTCCACATTCACGATGTGTAGCTAAGAATATTTAATATTTTGAGTAGGAAAATAAGCTCAATAATCTTACAATCGAAACATTTAAGCTGCATTTCAATTTACATATAGGTCCCTGTTTATTGATTCTGACGGACATCCCTTTCAATAACAACGCCCATAAAATTGCACGATGGTCGTTTCATTCCCAGGTTGATGGTGGTGTTTTCGGCATTCAATAAAACGCAACTGTAAATTGTTGGGTAAAACCATAATACACCTTCGGCAATGGAATATTAATTCGGAGCTGAATGTATTGTTTTTCCATCCTCCCTGAGGGATGACCGAACCTTCCCAATGGATGACCGGTTGAATTTACCATTGCAAACCAGTTCTGTTCGTTCTGAAACACAACCATCTCCCGGATGGCTCTTAAATGGCATTGAAAATGTTAATTAAAATTAAAATTAAAAAAAAAAAACAAAACCAAATTACTTTCGATACTTTTACAAAAGTAAAAATCAATCGATGGTAGGCTTTAAATGCGATTGTAAATAATAGTCCGTTTATTTCCCTCCTACTGTGGCGAGCAAAGCTACCCAGCGGCAGAGTTCACCCCAGCAGAACAACAGTTGAATCAACAGATACTCCACAAATCCTAGAAGGAGATAAAAAATACCCAACCAATGAAAACCCGGCCAACGAGGCCGAGCAGGAAACGGTCGGGGCGGGGAGGAAATACGACAGCAATCATCGTCGTGTTGCCCGCAGAGTTCGAGTTGAGCTGCTGTTGATGATGTTTCGATGTCCAATAATCATAAATAAGCCCGTTCCGGTGCACGCCTCGAACGGTCGTGATTTAGCTGGTGGCCGGCTTGGTGGCCCTGGGAGGGGTCCATTCATTTTTCCACCCGTCGACGCAAAGATTTTCGGGCCTTCGGGCACCAACAAAACGAACGAATTTCACGTTCTAATTTAATTACCTCATTAATCCTTGCACGGGCGATGGGGGAAAGATCGGTCTGTGAGGGTGAGCGAAGGGGACGATTTTTGCGTCTCCGTTAACTGGCAGGGTTGGGATCAGCAGCCAGCAAAGCAAAGTGACACAAAGGGCGAACGAATGAAATTACCATCGAAAGCCACGTTAACAGAATAAAAAGGAATGAAATTATACGCCACGCAGATACTGATGCAAGCAACTCGGCGTGCAAATAATAAGCAGAAAGCATTGGAAAAATATAAACAACAAAAAAGGGTGGGGAGGAAGGGGGAGGGGAGGGGGTAAACGAGAAAACCCGAAACGATGACGATGGTGTGGAGGGCGGTGAACATTATTTGATACTCTCTTTGTCTCGCTTTCATCAATTACATTAACACCGTACCCCGCATGGTCGAGTGAGTTTTTATTACAAGCTACGTAGGCAGCTTTCCAGCATGGGAAGCATTTCCGGCAGCAATGGGCGACGAAGCGGAAAGAGGGAAAAAAAAGCAGCGGAAAGTACGGTGCAGCTGTTAATACCGTTAATGTCACCCTCCAGCTGTTTTCCACGCGAATGCCTAACAGTAGCTAGGGGGGGTAATGGAGGGTGGGGGCGGAAATTGAATAATGGTAATAAGAACAAAACTCACACAACCTATTCTTGGATGTAATTGGCAACGAAAAACGAGTACATTATTTCGCGCGCCGGTGGAACGGCTTTTCCGATGCGGTTCGAGTTGTATGCAAGTGAACCACCAGGCGCCTCCATCGGAAAATAGCACAGTGGATCGACATGAAAAATGGATCGACAGGTGTTGGAACCAGCTTACCAGAGAGCCTCAGTATGTCAATCATTCCAATGCCAAATGGAAGGGCCTCGTCGTCGGGGGGTGATGCGGGAAAATCCCGATCTGCAAGCAGTCGAAACGGAGAATGAACAGAAAAAATAGAAATCAATAAAAGCGTTCCAATAGCAACACGCGCGCGAACATGACAGGATGACTATGTGATGACACTGATGACGTGAGTAAACGGGCCGCCCCGCGATGTCCTGCCCGAGTGTTGGAACAAAAAGTGGTCAGAAAAAGCGTATGCCCCTGACGGATGTAAATATTTGATCAAGAGAGGGAGGTGGGACAGCGGACAGAAAGCACTCCCACGGGAGGGAAGAGTGGAGAAAAATCAGGAAAAATCCATGCCTTCTGGCCGGGGGCAGGTGTGGTCTTTTACTTTTTCCCATGGACGGACGGCCGGCCACCGTTTGTTCAACACTTGACCGAAACCGAAAATAAAAACCAACGGAAACGAAGCCCCCGGGTGAAGTGGTTCGGTGTCTTCTTTGGCTGAAGAGGTAGTTGTTTTTTTGTGCTTTTATTCACCATCGGCAGGTCGAAAGATGATCACGGTGATGTCCTTTCCACCCATCCACAAGAGCCCTAGAAGTGTTTCGGCTAAATATAGCCATCAAATAGACGGTTATTGGATGGCGCTTGAATGGTTCCAGCGGGACCAAGAAACCACCGGCAGCCAAAGCAGACAATAAGAAAATGATCAAAAAAGAAGAAAACGAAGTATAAAAAAACGCAAGGAAATGAGCAGCAGAGGAAATGAAAAGAAGGCGAACGTAAAGTAAACGGTTCTCGCCAGCAAACCGTATCTGTTGGGCAACGGAATTGGGACACGCGGTGTGAATGTGCATTTTATTTGATGTCTCGTTCGTTTTTTATTTCGTCTCCCAACCCAACTTGGCCACCCTCGCCGGATTGTCCTGTTTATGACCGTTTTCGGCGATTTCTGAGGTGTCCAGCCGAGGCGTTTCCCAAACCGACAAAAGGTGTCACCAGGCCGATGTCGATTCGGTTCATGTCCGTTAGGTTTTTTGCTACGATGTTCCCTTTTTTCTGCTCTCCCCGCCATTTAGCAGGGACGTTTTGGCCATGGAATGTCTCGCTATCTCTCTCTATCTCTTGCAGGCCACACCATCGGCGTCCACCGGACCACGGACGACATCATTATAACGGCGAGCGAGTAGTAATAATAATCCCTTCTCATCATTAAATCCGATTTGGTGCTTTTCGCTGGCGGTGGGATCCGTTGGGGAATGTTTTCCGGCTTGGAGCTCATCCAAATCACACACACAAACACACCTAGCCATACACAAAAATACAAAAAAAGGATGCAAAAGCTGTGGATGGTACGGTGAGGTCGAGATGACCACCACCATCATCGCGGTTGGAGGTGGTGGGTCGATTTAGTGCATGCGATTATTGTAAGCGCGCCGGCTACGGGCCGGAAAGTGGACGAAGCACAGGAAGCGATTTCCCGAGCGCGCGATGGGTTTCAGTCGAAGGGATAATGCTTCAATCCAATTTATGAACATTATTATCGTTCTCTCTGCCAAACCGGTGTAGTGGTATTGCCCAACCCCGAGTGCCATTTTCCAGCACGGATGAGGCTAAATTGAGTTCTGTTGGTGGTTTTGTTTAATGGTTTTTTCGTTCGGTGTTACAACAAAACGATACAAAGGGCAGATGAGGTGGGTACGTTTTAAAGTCTTGTTTTTTTCACATGGAAGCGTTAATTAAAACTGATTGAAACGGAGTAGTGTGGTAATGGCTAGCGAGATAATTGTATATTAAACAAGTCCCGGGAACGATAACACTACAGATTGCCCATTGTTATCGCTAATGAACAACAATTCGCTTAATGGTTGTTTATTCAAGTATAACATTTACCATATAATGCGTCATTGGCTCAATTACCATAAACATTTTCAATTTTCAGAAGCATATCACAGGGACAAATCGTTCATGGTACAACAAGGATAATTCTCGAATAAAGAGCAATTTGATTTTGATAGATGATAACAGTATACCATAGTTAGGTTGTGTAATGCCGTACATTTCCTTGTATAATATATTTAAAAAATGAAATTTAACGCCCTTTACCGTAGCAGTTGGATAATGTTAATTTAGAATTTAAAGAATAGTTCTATGTTTCAGAAAAATGAATAGAAGTTGGATTTAATGTTTTTTTAAAAATCAAACACATCAAAACAGATATCTCTCACGTAAAACTAAGCTTTAATTGACGGCAACACCTGAATTGGCAATAAATAAAAACAGTAAAATTGTTTCCTGGGTATAACGCAATTTCTCGATGAATGGAACATGGAAGAACGCGGAGTGTTGAACCCATGAAAAATCAGTATTTGCATGAAGAAAGGATACTACAAAAAACATGAGATGTTTCATAGGTATGGTTGGAAAGTCAAAAGATCAAATTTTTAACTTAAGGAATGGATAGAGTAGTCAAGCTAGTTTCTTCTCCCTTTCGGTGCCGTATAACACATCAACGGACAATGCACGCAAATCGAAAAGTGGGAATCAAACAACAGTATTATCTTGCAACGATAGCTTTACGGTGCATTTTCTATTTCTTCCTTCTTCCTGCACCGTTCCACCTCGTCGGGGGGAAAATCCACCATTCGCATTGCAACAGATTGCGATCAACGCAACCGTATTGCAGCGCTTGCCAGTGCTGTTGGAAAATTGATTTTCTCTGTCGCGCGAAAGACGCTAGCTGCCAACAGGCGACCTCTGCCAGTGCCGGGGTACGCCAGACCACTTGCCGAGACATGATCCGAGTGGCGAAAGCCAAGCCAACGTGCACCGAAACAGCTTACCACAATAATCGAATCTGAGAATCCAGCATCGCGCACAGTTCTCCTCCAAACTGGTTGCTGGACGGGCTCTCGGGTTCTGCTGGTGGGTTGGGAAGGGGTTGGCTTCTGGCTTCTCCTCGAGAGACAACCAAAATCGATTCTTCAGCAGCCAAATCCAAACCCAACCCCACTTAGCACGTGACCGTGATGGTGCCTTGCTTTTACTTTCATTTTTTTTTTCGAGCAACCAACCTGCAACTTTTCGTCTTTCACTGACGGAGTTTATCGCTTGCTGTCTTAGTCGCCCCCGTTCGACTGGAAAGATTGCTGCCGCAAAACGATGCCAGCACATTCTCCACGCACGCAGACAGTTGCCGGATTCTAAGAAGCTGCCAGCTGGGAATGATCATATTATGATGTTTCTCTTACTTGCTGCCAAAAACAAGAACGAAGCAAACGAAAAAAAAAACAGAAAAACTGGATCATCAATCCGACCCCCATCGGCCTGGGGCGGTACGGAAAGGAATTCAACAAGCCGCCAAACGGGAAAAACCACGCCGAAAAACGAAAAACACTGTGACGCCGCAGAGCGGGGCTCGGGAAATTATGTTTGGTATAAAATGAAATTTATGACTTTATTTATGACCTTCGCCTTGGCGTTGCTCCTCGAGGGGGAGACCAGGGAGAGCAAGGTTGCAAGGGGTCGTGTATGTTTTATTTTATTTTCCCCTTCCTCAAGCACAGCATCAGGCTGTCCCTACTGGTTGTCGGGAAAGAACGGCACTCCGTTCCTTCGGCTTCGTTGTTGCCAAATAAATTTCTGCCTCGTTGGGATTGTGTTGAACATTTTCATCAAACCAGACCCTATTGCTGTTTTCCTTCACACACGCCCCATTAGCGAAAAGAGCACACCCGAAGGACATTAAAACAGTTTTAATTGTTTCATTTTCCCCCGGTCGAGCCTCTGCTTGGAAAATACCCTAAAGGACACGGTGTCACCGGCGTCCTCTCTTCGTTGTGTCGAACATAAAGTGTCGGATATTTTTCAGGATTAACGAAATAGCGGTCGACTCTAAAAGTGGTGGACTAGGTTTCCGGTCAGGTAGTCCGTGGCGGGTATGGCGTAAGAGGTTGGCCATGGGGAAAAGAAGGGAAAAGGCACGTGTTTTAACTTTATAGGTCCTGTAAGGAAAATGAATTCTGAAATAGTAGCCTCCGGCGGCGTAAAACCGGTAGGCCACTGGCTGAACCGAAAGGATTAGACAGTGTTAAAGGGCCGGGAGGATCGGAAATCTGCGCGCAAATTGCCACCGAAGCACTTTTCCACACTTTAACCGCCTTCCACAAAGGTGCGAAAAAGGACACGCAAAGCTTATCGGTACCGTTTGGACCGGGAAATTTGCTCACTTTCACAAATCGCCCCAGGGCTTCCGGGGAAAGCGGGAAAGGTTTACCATAAATTAGTTTGCGATGTTTCGGTGCATCGTTACAACAAAATGCGCCACGGCGATTGGCGGCGAAGCAAGAGTAATGGGAAGACGTTTACACAACCCTTTCCACGGAAGCCTACTTTGACTGGTGAAAAACTCGGCCGGGCTCTTCACTTAGTGGTTTCCAGTACCACGGGGACTGCTGATACTTGGCGCTCCGCTAATGCTCCGAACAAGAAGCCGAGCAAAGTTCTTGCGCCAGAAACTACCACTGCATTATGGCACCACGACGCAACGAGAGCCAGGGTTTTAAGCTTGTGGTACTTTCGGCTTCGAAGTGAACAAGTTAGGTGAAACTCTCGAAGCCGGCTCCGAGCCGATGAGCAACGAGATAGTTTGATGCCGAGTTACCGACCGTAAGAGACTGGCTGCTACGCGGGTGTACCTAACGCCTACTAATGCCGCGGCTAATGATAATAGTTTTATCCCGTGGTAGAAAGTTTCCCAAGTTCCCTGTTAAGAGTGAGAATATTCTCCATTAGCTGGGCGAAAGCGAGCGATACCAAGGAAATTAGGGAAGACTTGTTAAAACAAATTTGAAAGCGAAGAAGTTATTTAACTACATATGCTCAAAATTTAATTTATTTCACTCGTGTTTTACTTTGGTGTGTAGCCTTTGCTCAAATGTAATTTACAATGCTAAAAACTCCTTCCTGCTGTAAACTTCTTTTGTTTCCATTCTTCCACAAAAAAAAAACTGAAAAAGTTTTAAACGATGAAAATCTGCCCCATGAATACTATCAACAAAATTGCCATTATAAATAAAAACAAATATCCCATTACAGAAGCCATTTGCTGATATATTTGAAAACGATTGATCCGGGTACGTTCGTTTTTCCTCACAACCCTTTCCTAAATGGCCCATTTTTGGACTAAACTGCTGTTTGGGAAGCGTTTTGTTTTCCCACCCTTTCCACCTCAGGATGGAGCGTCGGAAAGGCAAAAGGATGTTTTTCCTTGTTTTGAATTGTCTACCGTGTTTTATAATGGTGCTTCAAGAAAAAGATGGATTTCCCTTTCTTTTGTTAAAAAGTGTTCGATAACTTGCCCGCAGAGCCGGTAAGATTTATGCGATCGAGCGCCAGAGCATGTTTGGCTTTCCCTCCTTCGATAGTGACGAAGAAAAACGGCCCTGTTCCGATGGTCCTGCGTTTGGGAAACCACTGCTGCTTATCCCCCACCCGAAATGCCGCATCGGAAAACTGGCGCATTCCCCCGTCGCGGAGAATTCGTTTAGGGAAGGATGCTCACCACCAACCGCCATCCCACGAAAGGGATGGTGAGAGAGAAATAAAGGAATTTTTCCTCCCCGTTTAATTTTTATTGTAGCCTTTTCCCGCAAGCTGAAGGGTGCTTGAGCGCTGTCGCGCCCTTGTCACACTTCCGGGTGCGAGGAAAACGGCGAGCGCCAGGCCACTTCGGTCGACGTTTCCTCTTTGACGGTGGTTCCGGCGTTCCGGCGGCGTTGAGAATGCTTGAGTGATGATTAAGAGCGGCTCGAACCGGCACAAGTGTTATCGTGCGGAGGGCATCGAGGTGGAAAATAACAAGTTGTTGCGGAGTGTCGTTTCATCGGGCTTTAATTTGGTGGCATCTTTTTTATGGGCCTTTGCAGAGGCATTCGATGAATTTGAACTGGAAGTGTGTAAAATATTGAGTATTGAATTTAGTTATTTCAATTTAAATGAAACTTTTTCTTGACTGAAAAAATACAGTTTGAAATACAGTACATTTTAAATACGGTTGATTTGATTTCAAATGGACTGAAATTTACAGATATGTTTTTGTGATCCAATGGACTCAAATCATCAAACGAGTAAAAAAAATCTCCTTTTCTCGAGATTTTCTCGAAGAAACCTTTAAGGTTACGTACTGACTCAGCCGGACAAACAATCTGGAAAAGTTGGCTCCTGCTGTCTCGACTGCCAACAAGTCAGCAGCAACGGACGAAACTTTTCTTAAGTCCGCAGCCCTCCGGGGCTATCATTTGCAATCAGCGCAAATCTTTGCGTTCGTCGGGTTTCCGGAGAGAAAAAGATGGAAATGGAAACACTACCGGACTCCTCGCTAGCACGGGCAAAATGTGGGTCAAAGGAAAGTGCGGAAAACGGTAACTTCATCTCAAATTTGCCGAGCGAAAACTTTCCTACACGCGCTCATATACGTAATTTAGAGACTCGCGTAAGGAAGCAAAGAAGGGGATAATAAAAACAATGAATGGCGCAGTGCAATCACCACCGAACCAGTGTGGGTTGCATTTCTGAATGCAGTGTGACGCTTGCCGTGCAGAGAAGTGGTAGTTTTTCCTTCTTCTGGAAGAAAAAAAAACCCAATCCGTTCTCAGTATTGAGCCGTTGTGCAACGGTTGTGCAAAAGTTCCACAAACTAAGCTCGGCAATAAAAGAGGGAGGTGGAAAAAGCTGGCACACAAATCAACTGTTGTTTGTGCACTGCAACCCTGCATTGCATTGGCATTATATGTTGGTTGGTTATCCCGTGCGCGTCTTTTCTGCGCTTGACTTCGAACGCTGTTCATTATAATCCTGCCATCCTGGATATAGTGGAACCATTTCTATTTGCTTCCGAGAACGGAACGGGAAAGACAATTGGTTTAACAATTAGTTTTTCCCCGGTACGTAACGGTAGGGAAAACAACAACTGCACTGCTTCCTGGAAGCTGCATTGTTTTATTGGTGTTGAAAAACGGACCGTGTTTGTCGCCTCGATGGCAATTTTCCAACGGAGGTTTTTCTTTGTCCTTGGTCTGGCCAGCAAACAAAACCATTTATTACCAAATTAGGCATAGACAAATGAACGTAGTTTTTCCAACCTTCCATGATAGTTGGAATTATCTGAAAAATCAAAGTCCCTAGCGAGATCTGTAAAAACGTCAGCGATAAATAGTGATTTTTCTTTATTTGCCTACGCGCGGCACTGCTTTATATGGAGTATGAACAACCGGATGGGAAACTTTTCGACTATTTCCAGCAAAATTTACCAATTTTCTATCTTCTTTGCTTTTAGCATTTCATTTGATTGTTTAGATTTCCATATATTTTTATTTAGAATAGTTAAAACAAATGAATAATGACACGCACTGGTTTTTTAAGGTGGGCTTCGCAAAAAACATGCTATCAAATAGCATTACGGTGAAGCGTAACATAAGCCTTTCAGATTTGTGCATTTGCAGCTCATGTAAACTTCATAAAGCGATGTTTGCATGAAGCGCGAAAACACAAATGTGAAAAGTAAAAACGGTACGTATAACGCATGTATTTGTCAAAATGTTTTTCGATCAATCACTCCAAACAACCGGTGCGTGTGAGTATATACATATAACTTCGCTGATCATATTAAATATATTCTTTCATTCCGCAGATTCCCAGCACAAAATGAACGATCGTAATTGTAATGCCCGGCCAAATTTGCGCCACCGTAAGTTGTCAGTCGGAAAATTAAAAGCTGCTTTTACGAGTAATTTGTTCATCAAGCAAATAGGTAACTGCGATGCACTAACACCACCACCATCATCATCAACTAGTGTCCCGCTCGTACTGGGTCGACTTTCCTGACCTCCGTCACCCCTTCCCCTTTGCCATAAAGTTTTTCATCGAGTGCATTAAAATCAAAGTTTCAATTTGTTCCAAAGTACCCCCCCCCATCTGGCTGGAAAATGGTTCAGGTGGCATGAACAGTGGGAAGGACAGGAGATGAGAGAACTCAAACCGAGCACACCACTAACACGATTACGTACAAAACCGTGGGGGGGAAAAAAGGGGAAAACAAAACGTGGTAGCACAACGCGCCCCGGAAACTCGTTTGGAGTAAGTAATCACCATTAACGGAATAGCGAGTGGTTGGTCGTCGTCGTCGTCGTCGTCGTCATTAAAATCTCTATCTTCCGGAGGACGAAGAGCAGGTTCGTGCCCTGGAGTACATCCCTGGCGAAAATGCCAGGGAAAACTATGGTGTACGTCGGCCATGGGGCAGGATATTTCACGGATCATTTCCACTGACACTGGACTTTGCTAGCGCGACTCCCGGACGCGTCCACAACATCGTCCCCTTCGAAAACTTCCCCGGTGGTGGCCACAAAGCCCATTGTCCTTCCTGCACGTCCGTTCCGGATACTTTAGCACTCCACTGGGAGCGCTTTCCGGATCGTGTGCGTTCCCTCCGGGCGGACGAGCTTCCTTCGAGGTTTTATTATTTTTTTTTGGCTTTCCCTCCTCGCCACTCTCGAACTCCTAAACGACATCAACCAATCTGGGACACGTCTTGACGGCGCAGGATTTTGACGGGGTTCGGCATGGCTCTTCCCTCCTTTTGTTTCTTATTACGCTTCCCGAGGGACGTATCCTGGGGGGTTTCTCATGTGTCACAACGGCTCGACAAACCTGTCCACAATCCTGATCCTCCGGAAATGGAAGGCGCACCACCAACCACTCCCCAGTGGAATGCTGGTACACGTGTGCGCCACTCCCGGTGCGGTCTTTTCTTTCCACCAACGAACCGGGAACATCCAACCTACGGGGCAAAACTCCGGCGTTCCCGTAATCTCAACTCCAAGCCGGTTCAGTCGTGATCGAAACTGTCCAACCGTTCATCCCGATGCGTCCCCCACGTTTGAACTCAGTGCCAGTATTCACCGTGGAAAAGGACAAGGAAGGTGAACATTTTACGGCACGGACGAGAAGCGGACGGACCCCGCGGCGTGTTCTGTCATCCGTTTAATTTCGGACTCACAGGCCATCACAGCAGTACGTCACATCACCGGAGGATTAGTATTCATCAGTCACACGGTTCTCGCCCGGGATTGTCACTCGCTGACTCTTGCCGATGAGATTGGGGCAAAACGAAATCCCAAACATCCCAAGTAAGAGCCTGAAAAATTGCTGCCACTCCCCGGGGACACACACACACAGGGGGAAAAGGCAGCGCGTGAATTAATTTATGGCTCCTGATAAGTTTCACCAATTAATCCCTTTCCGGTAGATTGCTTCGTAGCGTTGGCTTGGCCCGGAACTATACAAGGCTCGGAAATTTGTTAAACGAAACGACGTCTACGGCCTGTTCCATTAGCGCGGAAATTAGTGTTGGACTGACACTAGTCCGCTTTGCCGCTTGGCGAAAAGATGTTCGGTATCTTTCGGGATTTAACGTCGGACTTAGGGACTGTTATCGTATTAAAGGATTTTCACCATACCATAATTCGGTTCACACATTGCAACCGTTAGTTTACTTTTCCACTTCCGGCGAATCAACTGTGTCGGTTGTGCGAACAATAACACGTTCCACAAACTGCACACAACAGTTTGTTTTTGTCCAAAACCACCAACAACACGCATCGTAACAGATTGGTTTCACATTCGCGAATGGGGTTTTTGTTTTGTGTGGTTTTCATCTCGTTGCCGCAATGGAAAAACGCAACTCAATCATATAGGATCGACCATATGGTGTGTGTGTGTGCGAGTGTGTAGCACGACAACGATTCCGACGACGGAAAATCTCATTACGCCCGCCCGTGGTCGAAATCAAGTTATGATCTTTCCGTTTTCCGACGGTGCGGGGGAACCACAGCAAATTAGCGGTCAAACGTGTGTATGTACGTGTTTGTGTGTGTGCTTTTTATTCGTGTACCGCTCAACGAAGTGGAAAATAATTCCATCCATCCATCTCACCGGCGCTGTGATTGTTTTTGTGCGTCCCGGGGTTCGCGTGACCATTTCTTCTCGGTGGTGGTTGGCTTTTCCCATCGACCTCGCTTTCTCCACGGCAAGGACACACACACACACACACACACACACACACACACACACACACACACACACACACACACACACACACACACACACACATACACACGTACCATACCGAACGCTAGTCCATTAAAACGTGGTCAACCGGCCCGGGGGGGACGGATGGAGCGGGGCGGTGATGGAGAGACTTTGAAAAAGTGGAACCAACTAGGACCTGCGGTTGAAGTAGAAAATCAGTGCCATCAAACATGGGGTCCCCCGAAGGGCCCTCCACCTCCACCCCCGAACGAGCGAATGTGATATCGATCAGGTTTTTTTCTCCCTCACTTCATTTCCAGTCCAGTTCAATCCTGTGCCGAGTCCTCGGTCCACTCTATTTGCTCGGCCAGGGTTGACACAGCACGAACTGGGCGATGGCCGGTTAAAACACTGAGAAGAAGAATGAGGGAAAAGAGGAAGCAATTGAAAGAAAAAAGGCGGAAAAAAGGATCGTAAAAAAATCGCTCCAACGAAAGCGTAAATGTCAGTGGCCCAGCACTAATCTGGCTTATTCCACGTGTCCGTTGTACTAGGCGTGTGATTCGCTTTTTCCGTTCTTCGTGCTGCCCACTTTCCATTCGACGGACAAACACACTGGCGACCGTATCGACCGAGGATGAAGGTACAAAAAAAAAAAACAACGCCAACTTTTCCGTCCACCCCACAGCGATATGCAGTGCCTTGCAATTTTGCAGTGTTGCACTTTTTCTGACCTCCTTTTCCGAACGGCTGAAGCAAGAGTGGACGACGGCGAGCGGTGGAGCACGATGAGTGTATTACCGCAAGCTGTAAAAGCGATTCAGGACACTGGAGAGGTTCCCCGAAACCAAAACAGCACGGAGGCCAAGGAAGCGGAATGGGAAACCGGTTCACTCCGGTGAGTGGATTTTTGAACTAACATCGTATCGTCTTCATTTTCAATCCACTCCAGCGCAACCGGAGAGGTCTAGGGTCAGCTCAGCCAGTGGCTAAGGGGCAAGTCCTTCGGTTTTCTGTGTGTTTGGTTTTGACCAACGGTCCCAAGTTTGACCAACTGTCCGGTGTAGCTTGAACTTGACGTACCCGACCCGTTCCCCATACGGAGGGATTGCGTTGGATTAGAGGGCAACTGGACACCTGGGTCGGTTCAAGTTTTGTGACGCAGTGAACCACATTTTGCATAACAGATAATTGAAAAGTAAATTGCACAATGCAAACCATGCAAAACAAACGGCCACAACGGGGGCTGTGGCTTCGTAATGTAATGGAATACTGTCAGGAATAGTTGCGAATCGATATTGTTGGTTTTAATTTCAATCTGCTAATCTGCAAGAGATGTTATCTAGATACTAGGCTTGTGCAGACCTGGTTGGATGAAGTGGATATAAAAGAGCTCTACGGGGAACTAGTCTATCGTTGGGATTCAAAATGAAATGGATCCATGGATAAAAAACTATGTAATGTTTGATATTAGTTTATTCTAGCTTCTTCTCACTTCTTCTTCCTACTAATGTAAAATTTTCTTATGTGCAACAACTTACAACTAGAAAACTATTGTGTAACTATGCCTAGTGACGTATTTACAGCAAGACTATATATCACAACGTTAACGTGTGTGGCTCCACTTCCGCCACCACTAGTCGAGCAGCGTATCGCAGAACAAACTGTTGCCGATCGCCGACTGGAACTCGGCCGCGTACAGATGATCGTCCAGATCGTCGTCGATGTAGTAGTCGTTCAGCAGTAGTGCAGGTTCGCTGTACTCCTGGAGGGGTTTCCGCTTTAGCTCCGGCACCGGTGCATCCCAGACAATGTCCTCCGAGAGGAAGCATTCGTCGTAGTCTTCCTCCAGGAAGGTGCTTTGATAGAGCTGGCTGATGTCGCTGCTGTTCATCATGAACTGTTCCTGCTCGTCCAGCTCGGCAAGCTCTTCGATAACGCATGCCGGTTCGATCGGTTGGTGATTACTGTAACAGAAAAGGGGGAAACAAAAGAGTGGTTAGAAAAATGTCTGGATTCCACTCTGGAAACTTGTTTTTCGGGACGAGAACTTACCAAAAGCCGACGGTAGAGAATGGTGCCTGATGGTGTGCTTTCACATCGCAGCAACGACGTCCTGCCGTTTGCTGTAGCGTTCGGGAAAAGTACGACGCTTTCCAGTACTGATCCGCAAGCTGGCCACAGGGAAGACTACGCCGTGGTCCGGTGCAGTCGTGGCAGCCCGGCATCACACTTAACCGAGGGAACATTTTCAGCAGTAGCCGATACCACAGGTACATCAGGATCCGTTGGACCAAAATCATGAGGCTGATCTCCTCGAAGCACCAGCACATGCCGTCGCGGTTGCTGACGTTCTGTTCGGCGTAGCTGCACATGGTTGATGGTTGTTCCCTGCTGGTCACTGAGTACTGGAAGGTTCACTGATAATGTCACTGACCGTGTGTCACTTGGGACTGATAAGAATGCCTCAGATAAGTGGAAGTCGGAACACACTGACCCGAGATATGGTTCTGACTGCACAGCAGAGAATTCGAATGACGAATGATGAACCATCTCCGGTGTGCTTATTTTAAATACCCAGAAGGAATTCGGTTGGTTCTGGTTGAATTGACCTGCCCTGGCAGAGATCTTTCACTAGCACACACAGATGGTTCAGGCAGGGCGAACTCCTTCCCCGTACCACACAAGTGCAGCCGGTCTTGCCTGACAAGAGGGTGCAGCAGGCACCGTCCCTTCGTCGAGGTAGTCCGGATGGATGCTGCGGGATACAAAATCGTAGGCGTTGCCGTACAAACACGATCGCAAACATTGCAACCTCGCGCTGGTGACACGTTCGAACCTGTCCGCTGTACCCTCGGCACGTCAGTGTTCGGTAGGTAAAGGTGGCCACAGGTAACCCCCAGGAAGCCCGTTATGCCAATTAGGCCGAGGTCAACCGTTTGCTACACTTACGAAAGGCTCCTGGCTACCTGCGTGCGTGTGAAATAGAACATAAAGTGGACAACACCCCTAGTACGCACCTTTCGCGCGAAACGGTAATAGGCAATTTCTAGGACGGTCGTCGACGGGGGCAAAGCAGACGATACCTTCTCAAAACCTCCCGGCCTCTCGATCGGGCCTTCTTTCTCCGGTGGAAGGCGGAGATCTCATTCACGGCGACTCGCCTTTCCAGCTCACGTCTCTTTCCGCTTCAATCTGCCTAGCGTTTGCACATTTGCCTTTGCGACCGAACCGGTGGTAGTTGTTGCAACTTGTCGCAGCGTGTCTGGTCCGTGTTCCTGTGGTGTTATGTTGGTATACTGCGCTCCGCAGGGGGAGGAGGACCACGAGGACAAAAGTAATCCCTCAATATAAAGCAACACAACCGCAGGATTGTTTCGGGCATTGGATTTGCACCCGGACCGGTTCGGGAAAAGGATTCCCCCCGGAGCTACCGGAGCTCCGGAGGTCCTTTTGGGAAGGCCATAAAACCGGGTCCCATAAAGTAGTTGAATGAAATTGTAGCACCAGTTGATTAAAACAGAACAACCTAATGGAGGGATTTTATGGTATGCCCAATCCCCATCCCTCAAGCGAAAGTGTTGTAAAATTATTAATGTGCAAACGAAACTGTTCCTTTCGGTTCGTAATTAGTTGATGAGAGAAAATAATATTTATTTTGTAGCGTAAAACAAAAATAGAAAGCTTTAACAAAAAAAAGGGCCCCACAACAAAGGAGGATGGTGTTGTAAAACGAAACAGAAAACGGTGTTCACTTTAAACCGCCCAAAAACAGGCCTTCAACCGGGACCGTTTCCTCTTCCAAGGGAAGCACGTTTTAGCCTCACAAGAAAGGCTAAGAAATTTTAACATTATTCATATCCACGCCGGTACCGCCTTTTCGCCTTCCGTTCGACGCGAGCGGCATATTGAAAACTTTTTCCCAACCGGAAAACTTTTCACTCCCGCAAAAAGGGCAACACCGAACACGAAGCTAAACAAGGAGTTCAAGAGCGCCGTCGCAAGTAAAGCTAACTCCACGGGAGGCCCAACCAACGATCGTCTTTGGGTACGGGCGCGGGGTTAATCTTCCACTGCGGCCTTGCAACACACCCCGCGGGAGGCCTTCGATTTCCCCGCTGGCGCCCGCTCCACCCGACGGGTGGTAATCTGACTTGATTGCGAGAATTGTGTGGTTCAGTTGTTTGCCGATTCTTAGGTTAGGCTGCGAAATTGGCGCCGGGCGACATACGCACCATCGTCTAGTTTCGATGACAAAACGGTTCGCGGTTCCGGGAACAGGCACACACGGGGCCAACGTGGAAGAGAGGTGCGCGGTCTCTGATTAGTAATGGTGGGTGATGATGGCGCCCTGAACTCCCACTCCGCCTCGGAACGGTGCCGTGCCTGAAGAAGCGATGTGCCAAATGTGCGTTATTATCACGTGCTCGTGAAGGATGATGCCTGGGTGGTTATTACCCGGTTTGCGCAAATGTGAAACCGCCCAGGCAGTATGGGATGGTTGGAAAAGTTTCCTGCGGTGTCGAAATAAGCGAGGGAGAGGCTTGAAAAATGAACGGGAAGTGGCGCTCCAGTGTTAAACTGTAATCAAGAATATATTCATTTAGCAGGTGTGTGCTATAGAACGGCGCATAAATGGGCACATTACGCCTTGACAACGTCTCCGAATGAATGCCATTTTCATTGAAATCATAACCTCACAGGGTAAGAATACTGAAGAATAAAAAACCAATAAAGAATACTGCTCCGAGCGGTTTGGAGTTAGAAAAAGTTATTAAAAACAAAATTGCCATTTCCATTTTCGATACAGAAAAAGAGAAGAATGAAATAGATTAAAATTTGGTATCGTTCGGCTAGAGATTTTCTTTTCATGGAAGGGAAAACTTGAAAAGATTGCGGTTATGAATTTATTCCATTAAAAGTAACGATCCAGCCCAATATTACGGGTGTTTACGTAAACAAACTGCATATGATGGAAGCTAAGCTCTGTAAAGAAAATATTTCCCCAAAATTATGCTTTCACAGACAATATTTCGCAACGGAGCCTTGCGCAAACTCCGTTTATTCTGAGCTCAAAATAAAAACAAAACAAAAACCGGCTAGGTCAGTTTTAGAAGATTTACAACGACACTTAATGGAAGGTGTATTGACCTTCCGGGTGTCAACAGGGACTCCTTCAACGTGCCTGCTTCCAACAATCGTTGATTCAGCAGATTATGATTATGATGTTTCGCTTCCCGTAGGAAAAAAAAAACACTAGTCGATGGTGGAAAATTTTTTCCCTGAAATGCGTGCTTTGGTAGGATTCTTTCCCCCGCCCCCACTTCGTTTAAAGATAATCTGGCAGCGATAAGCACGCTACCCCGAACCACTTTCTTCTACATTATTCATCCCCTGCTTGGTTTCCGTCGGCGTCGTCGTCGGAAAATCGAGCCCGATTGCGTGTGGGTGGTAAGTTTTTTTTTCTACCCCACCATGCCCAAACCCAAGCGTCCGTGGCACACTAACGTGCGTTTCGGACCACCTCTTCGGATAGCTTTTGCCCGAAGGTAACATATCACAGGGAACCCTAAAAAAAAAGGTTTTCCTTGCGTCGCAAAACAAACTCCGGCACTCTCCGGCAGACGATTAAACCAGATTACGAAAACGTGATTTTTCATATGAATTTTGCGGTAAATAAAAGGATCTTGAAACGTGCCCGGTTTTTGCTCGTTTTTTACTAGTCGAATCGAAAAACCAACCTTTGAGACATGGTTTCAGCCTTTTTGGTCCAACCCGGTAAAAGCTTCCCAAACCGTGGGGAACTAAATGACCGTGGCTAAACCGGATTCACAGGACGCGCATCTTGCCAGTGCTTATCGGGCGAATCCTCATCATTATGCATTTATTTTCCCTCCGGAGATAATCTATTCCTTATCTTTTTTTATTGCATTAACACACGTTGGCGGCGGAAAGCGAAACCGCGGTGAATCTCTGGCCAAGGGTTCTTGGGCGATGGGTTCGTTTTAGGAAAAGCGATCTGTTAAAAGCATTTTTTCCCCCGGATCATAATGCCGGAAATTTTCCTGCTCGACGACAAATTCTGCAACCGACCGGTGAAAATTCATTTTTTCCCAGGTTTCCACCTTCCTCGAAGCCTTGAGATTTTTTGTTTGACTTTCCTTTATCTTACGACGGCTTTTAGCACGATGCTGTAACGTTGGCATGACGCTTACGACGAACTAATAAAATTCAAAAAGATCCACCACTTTTAAGATGCCTCGTGCTTTGTTCGGATCATCCTAAAAATCATCAACAAATGGTCAATCCCCTTTAGCCGCCCTCGAGAGGAAACGAGGTAGAACTCTGCAGAAAAGGTCCGTTGCACGGGCAACGTATAAAAACCGACAGGCCAACGCTGAATGGGCCAACATTTGACTGCCGAGCGGTTGGCGGAAGATGCCCCCGGACGCAAATGTTGATGGAACGGAAAGCTTTAGCTTAGTTTTACAGTCACTTTACATAAACTACACGTGGAAGCAAGAGTAAAATAATTTTATTCTGCGCACATGAAACAGAAGCACTAGGTGCAGATGTAAAACATGTAAGAAAAAGAACTCTAATCTTTCGACCAACCCCCGTCGACGCTGTCCGTTGGCTTTGGATATCAAATTTTCGAACCATTAATTTTCGTTCATGGACTAACATTCTGGCGCTGCTGATTGAACGAAATGCTAACCTTTGGACCCCTTTTCGGGCGCTTTACGACCGTAAGAACGGATGTTTTATGCCCGCTGCTCGGTGTTTTGCTGCTTTCGTCATTTCCGCAGGTCAGAGTTTTCCGGCAGTCAAATCTGGTTAACGGCGATCGTTGCTAAAGGGTACGAAAAGAGGCTGTATATTGCTGGCGGGGCAGCGGAATATACACGGTCGAATTCTTTCAATTTACGGTACATTTTCTTCGAAATTGGAACCTAAAGATGTTTGATTAACGAATAGCGTAAATGTTTCGTAATTCAAGAAAAACCTAAACTTCTTTTTTTATACCTATCAAAGTCCGGAAACAATTTTCAACGGAAAAGATTACATAAAGTTTACTTACAAAAAACAGAGCACAGGATTCCGGAAAAAAAATTATCGTCATCGGAAGAGGCAAGAATGAAGAAGATATTTAAAAAACAAAAAAACAATTAACTACACCATCGTAGTGCATAACTAACTTCCCAGCACAGCAAAAAAAAGCGAACGAACGTCGCGCCCGGTTTTAGGATGGAGCAAAAATTTAATTTTCTTCCACTACACACATTCCATCGGCAAGTTTGGGATATTGCTCGAGCCAAGCGGAGAGAAAAATTCCACTTGAATCCCAATCCGAGAAAGACTACACCACAAACACATCCACACACAGTCACACAGAATCGCCAATTCGTTAGCCAGCCCGGGTATGAGTACCCGAGAACCCTGGTGACAGCGAGACCGGATTTCTGGTCAGCGGTCGCTTCCGGCGGAGAATTTATTTGCCGAGTGGTGGCAAATTCCGGCCCGGCCCGGAAAGGAAACGAGCCTCCCGGTGGCCGGTGTTCCGTTGCGCTGTGTGCAAATGTGCTGGGGCAGTGCCTATTTTCGAACCGATTTCCACACACTGGCGACGTGTCACAGGGCCAATCGCCGTTGGGAAAATAGTTTAAGAAAAACCAGAAAACCCGAACCGAACCGAACGCAAACGCTCGCACGCGAGATCGAACTGGTGCGATAGGAAATTTAAAGCAGAGAGAAGAAAAAAAAAATAGGCAAACAAACGCTTCCGAAAGGAAATGAAATCGGTAAGGATGTGGACGGACAAAAGGAAGAAGAAGAAGAAGCGAGGAAAATAGGAAAACTAGGGCAGCGCGTTGACAATTGCCGTTCGCGTGGCTGAACGCATGAAGCTGAATGCATTTCATTTGCATCTGATTCGATGAGTTTTGCGAACGCCATCATGTTCCACACACATACACACAACTTCCTTGCGAAATGGAGGGCAAACAACAAGCAGAATACTAACATAGAGATAAAACGACTCAGGAAATTTCACTTTAAAAAGCCCAGCGACGACGGCTGGAAAGCGACAAAAAGCATAAGAAGGTTCCGTTGGACTTTCGATGCAATGGTGCCTGCGCCGGAGAAGGCGGCGAAGATCGATGAAAATGTACGCCAATGAAGCGATGGAAAATGGGTGGAAAACGAGCATTCTCGTGGCAGCTCGGTTTCGTGGAGCTGGTCAGATTTGCATGTCGCAATCACAACCCGTTTTCCATACGACAGAAAGTGATTTAACAGCGTCCTATAAGAGGAAGCTTGGAATCCTTGGTAACTTCATGAGAATTATTTTGAATTCTCGTATTTCCGTATGATTGGAAAAGAAAAGGAGAAGTGAGTGAAACTGTTCAGAAGCAAAATGTTTTCGGCGGTTTATGCAAGATTGCTCACAGTTGAAAGTGCCAATTTTCTTGCGAAATCCAATGCACTTTCTATAAAAGGACGTTTTTAAGCATACGGTTAATAACCCATACATGAAATTAATCTCATCCTTATGATATTGTTGTATTTTTCTCTATTCTCTATTATTCATAAATCTTCATGGCTATAGTTTATTCTTAGCCTACGCCTTTGAGCCTCCGGAATGTCGTTTTTTTCGTGTTTTTGTTCGTTCATGTTGTAACGCAAAACTTTCCATTCATTCATCCAATGCTTATAAACGAGAACAGCACTTTCGCTTCAATTCGGCTCTACCAACAGAGTGTCATCCATCCACTTACTGTCGTGTTTAGTGGATGCCTCAAACAACCCCTCTTTACTTCAACGCCCAGCTCTCCCCCGTGTTTAAGAGTCTCATTTTCTGCACTTTCCTCAGTGTTTGCTGCCGTACACAAAGTCTCGTCTTGCGGCCTCGCCCGCCACGCATCAGCATAACAATGGCAGGCCGGCAGGCGCTCAATGCGAGAACAAGGTTAACCAACCAACAACATAACACCTCGCATCTTTGTGTTGTTCTTTTGGCGCTCGTTTTTATACATATTTTTTTTTGTTATTTTTGCGGTGGGTTTTCCAACCACCACCCTTCCGAGGCGCGACGCGAACACTCGAACCTTCAAGTGTTTGATGAAGGATGCGAGGGAATGGCAAATCGAGCAAGATGGGTGGAAAATTCGATTTCAGTCGGAAAAACTTTTGCCACACAAAAGGCAACACACAAGCTCCGTCGAACGGGGCAAAGTGAGGAGTGCGTCGGAGCGGGGAATGTATATAGAAGTTATCACCACTCCAGCATCCTTTCGACTTGATATCACTAGAAAATCTCCCCAACGTTTCTTACGCCTCCTCCCTCACGGTTTATTTATTTATTTTTTCGTCCCTGTGTCATACATTTTCTAAATAATTCTTCGTTAACGTTTCCCTTCTGATGGGGCGCGCGAAATTGGTCTCACGCACTGAAAGTTTTCTGGGTGTAACGACCGACGAAACCCGGCCAGACAACGCTCCCATTTTCGCTGCTTGAAACTGTGCGGGGGAGGGAAAAGTGTTTGCTTACGTCTGATAAATTATACAAACATGAAGCCATTTAAACGATAGCGACACAGCGGATGCTTTTGATAAGTAGGCGATGAAAAACGGCAGACTTCTTCGAGGGTTGGGTGCGCGTTTCTCGATTGCTTTGACTTTGAAGTAGGATGCCACAGGAATAAGGCACAAGGGTTTTACGAGTTGTTACACTCAATTATCGCATATTTTCCGGATTTCATGTGTTGATATTTTCCTTTCTTTTACCGCTTTAAATTTGGGTACTAAACTTTCGTTCTAACTCCAAGCGTATTTTTGTTTGCACAGATGACACATTTTACCTTCGGGATTGGAAATGATTTCCCGCAAACATAAACGCACACCTGGCGATGTTTGAACTGCCCGCCAGCGCCCATACAATGTCGCGGCAATGATAAATTTCACATAACTCACACGAAACATGACGATCGAACATGCTTTCCCCCAGGCTCCTACCCGCACGAACGTCATCATTAACAAAGCTTATCATTTGCTACATTCAATTGAAACTCGCGTTCCCATCTATCACGTGGTGCGAGGGCTTTAAAGTACGCTCAGCGGAAAAGGATGAGTAAACGAAGAGGAGTGAGTGAGTGGTCGCTCCGTCGCTTGACATTTAAGTCGATAAACAATGGAACGATGTCTATCGACCGCATCAAATGAAACCGAGTCACATTGAATGGCTGTGTGTGTATGTGTCCTCGTACAAATAGGGAGGCCGGTGGAAAAGGCACAACGCTACCATTTCGATCGCTTTTCCGATGTCCCTTTCCGACGTGTCTACCTCCACGACATTTTCATGCGCACCCGCTCTAGGTGGCAAAGGACCTAGCACATCGCGTATGCCACGCACGTACGAACACCGGAAAGGGGGCCCGGCTTTTCCGATCACCATCACCACTTCTTCCCGCCCCTCCCACACGTTCGGATTACTCAAAGAGTCACGCGGGTATAGATTCGACTGCCGAAGTGTCCTATATTTTCGGTTTCCTCCAACTTACGACATGCGATTGCCGATACGGACACACAACCACCCAGTGTTGTATTTCAGCGCGTTGTCGAACTCCAGGAAGTCCGGCGAACGTTTCCGGAAGGTGACGGAATGGAATGGCTGCAGTGAAGCCATGGGCCGGAGAAGGTAATAGGCACACACCGCACTGACGTGTTCCATATTTATGTTCATTAGCCTAATGTTCGGTGAACCGTGAATCCTTAATACACCTGTATCCATCCAAACCGGGCAATGTTTATCGTGCGTCCGAGGGGAAGGGATAACTTGTGGCCTCCGCGATCGATGGAGCGCGAACTCAGGACTTCAACTTACCGACATTGTCGGAGAGTCCCACCAAACCCGAGGTGGTGCTTGGTGGTGGTGACGGTGATTTAGATTATAGCTATCACAAGGGACGGAGAAGTTAGTGCGAAATCAAAGTCCACGCGCTGGTACGAATGATTCGATACGCTTCCGTCCGGGAGTGGAGGTTCCAGATTTCCTCGTTGTAATTCTGCACAGTCTAAAGGGGGAGAGATCCTGCACGAAAGAGGGAAGTACGTAACACCCCGGCAACACGAACTTCCTTCCCTCAGTTAGGAAACAACGGTAATGAAAACTAATTATCTGACTCTGCACAGCATTCCTAAGCTCACTTTGACGCGTTTAGTTCGAGAGAAATCTGCACAGTAATCAAATTCATCGAACCCCTAACCCTAAACCATTCCATAGCTTTTGCAGGAGCAAACGGAGCATGCTTTGCTGTCGTCAAGGTGAGAAGTGAGGTTAGTTTAGTAGCGGTAGGAATTAGGTTGACAGGTTTTGTAAGTGTGCGTATGCAGAGAAACTATTTCTGTGGATCGTGATCGTTAAGGGCGAATAAACGGGCAATAAATATCCCGATGCACCGGGAATCAAATTTCCCCCAGGTTCGTTCAAGAGATCTCACAAGGGCGTTGCTGCTCCAGTCATCCACCTTCATAGCATCTAAGTGTAATTACCTAATGTGATTTGTGCGTACGATGTCGATGAAGTTGCGGCTGCACCGGAGGCACGTTAAGATAAAGCCCATTAGCTTCTGGAGGGCTCTTAAGAGGATAATTTCTAACAAGAGCCGGTGTTGTAAGATGCCGTTTACCGAGCTGAGCGGCTCGAATCGAAGGAAGCTGCTTTTAACGCCGGCTAAGTCTCCGTGCCCTTGGGGGGAAATTTTGCGGATTGCTCAACCATCGCCACAGTGTGTTTCCTCATGCCAACGCAATTTTCCCGCTACTTCGACAACGCTTGCGCTGCTCGGTTTTGGGTGGATTATCTAATTTTCGCAATAGCGATGCAGTCAAACGGTTCCACCGTTAAATTAAATAGGTATGAATAAATTACACCCGTAGCTCAAGCCCCCCCCATACCTGGTTTCCTTTTTCGTAAAACGTTTCCGTTTAATGCTTTGTCGCCTTTGTGAGCCGAGGAACCCCGGGACATTTCAACACGTCAGCGTCACACTGTCTGTCGGGCCTGGGTGGGCAAATAAGTTTAGAGTTAATTTTATTGAAATTCCATTTCGAGCGCTCGGCGAACCGGATGTTGTCAGTATTCGCAGTGTCTGTTCATGTTTATGAATATTCAGCAAATCAATCAAGTGGGTAGATTGTACCTTTATGCCTCCTTCCTTCGCCGAGTACCGAGCAAGGAAGGTGCCAACTTCCCCAAAAGGCCTCAGTTATCCTCAAGTAACCGATTCTGTGGACACTCTGTTCAACGTAATTCGTCATGTGTTGTCAAAATCACCATAAAAACGCGCTGTCATAACTCCTCCTTTTCATCGGCCGTGTGTGCTGGTTTTCTTGTCGGTGATGTGCGAAAATGAATTTATGCATGATTTGGGCAAGTTTCCCGAGATGCTGCGGACGTGTGACGAGCAAGATGGGAAAAATACACACACACACACATCGCTTTTGATGAAACCTCTTTCCCGGAGCTGCATGCGACAGTCTTCGATATGCCGTACTCAATTTGCTCCACTAAAACGGATCGCCAATCAGCGCGTCATCGTGTTGGCTTCAGGTTTCCGTCGGTCACCGGCGATTGAACATTCCCCAGCGCTTTTCCACTGATGTTGTTCCGGTGGGGGTGGTACAATATGGCCTCCTAGCGTACCGAGACCGCATGGTCCGGAAATGTGCCTTAGACAAGCTCTATTGAATTTTCTCGCCAGCAAATCGCACATCGGGAGGGACAAGTGTCTGTATGTGTGTGTGTGTGTTTGTGCATGTTTAGGTGTCTTCACCGTCACCACGAGGCATGGCGTTTTCCATACTTTCCGCCTTCGACCAACCATCTACAGTTCGGTTCGGTTGTTGGCTGGTTTGTCATGAATTATTTAACAGCGTTTTCCAAGAAGTGACAGACTCGAGGAAATTTGCGCAAAAAAGCGCAACCATAAGAAAGGAAGAAAAAGGAAGTGCGAGAGCAGTTGCTCACATGTGCGCGACCTTGTCGTTACGCTTGAGGTGAATTCATTGTCATGTATCTATTTACGAATAAAAAACAAACTCAACAAACTCAAACAAATTTATGCAGAATGTCGTAGAAAAGAAAAACTCCATTGCCAAAAGTAACCAAAATTAACATACTCTTCACATCAATTTCGATGATAGCGAATGGCTTTCCTCGAGAGAAAGTGGGAATGTAAAGAAACATAAGTTTGCATGGGGAAAATATGGTTTGCAGGGACAATTACTGGTCGGTAAATTTACTTCTGTCGATTGAACTTTTTCAAAGCGTACGCATTGCGATGTTCATGTAGCTTTCACTTAACACAATTATCGGGTTAATAAAAAAAAACATGAATTCGCCTAATAAAAAGATGGAGGTAGAGTTTAAAAATTCCTTTAAACACAAGCAATAAATCGGATAACTCGAGCAACGGAGAAACCTTCCATCCTTTGCATACCGCTGAAAACGTTTCGATACTGCCCGGAGGAAAACGAAAATACCGAAAGACGGAAAACCCTGCGGGTTATCCACTCTTCACAAAACGATCCGAAATGCTCCTTCCGACATTCCAAGCGCTTTTTGGTTCGGCGGCTTAGCAGAAGCTTTTTCCCCAACAATTTTCTACTTCACTTTAAGATGGTGTAACGCAAGAAAATTATTTCAGCGGTGCGTGGAAAATTTGAACGTTGAAGCATTTGTCCCTTCGGCTTCGACGAGGCGTGTGGAGAAGCGGAAGGAAAAATCGATCGGACCGAAAGAAATTCAAAAGTCGAGCAGCTGCTGAAATCGTTGCGGTCGGATTGGGAATCAATAAAATCGAAACTGTTCCCTTAACTCCGACACCATTTTGGATATTTGTTGAGAGAAGGCCTAACATAACAAGCAGAAGTAAATGAAAGAAATATCACTAGACCGGAGGACCATTACGCTACTTTCTAAAATAACGAAATTCTCACAAATACGAAAAAATACTGGCAATTTCAGTAACGGGTAAATGTCATCGCACCAGATACAGAAAGCTATGTTGTTTTTTTTTTCAAAGAAACAGGTCTTTATTCTATATATAATATATCATTTCCAACATCACACTTTGGAAAACTCTTCGTAGTCGCTATTCCTCTTCCTTCATCAACCTTACTCAACCTTGATGTGCCTGTTTTTTTTTCATTTATATGGTATCGAAAAACTTGTTGCTTTTCAACGCCACCCAACGATAAAATGGCACGCTCATTCGTTTTCCTGCACAGCTTATATTTTCTTCGTCCATAACGCAGAGCAAATCGCTTCCTTCCCATACTTTTGGGAAAGAAACGTGCGATAAAAAATTTTGTCCACCGCAAACGTATTATATATATTTTTTTTTACAATTTTTTCCCGTACGTAAGTCGTGTATCCATCGCGTTCATTATCATGCATTCGGCATTCAATTTGTTTATATTCTTTTTTCGGTTTTCGCATTTGCCCACCGTACCATGATGAAAGACATCACGATTTTTCCACTCATCACTTGTCCTCTTGAGTATATTCGTTTTTGTATTTCAAACATCATCTCTTGGGTTTTCCAATTATTTTCCTCATGTGTTCCGCGAATCTACGTCTCACTCACGTCTGCTGCATGTCGTTATTATTACGATTTTGATCGTTCCGTGATAAACTTTTCTTTCGTCCGCTTTTTGCTCAACTTTTTCACTAGGGTTGCTTGCTGTGCTTTTCGTCGTTTTGTGTGTGAGTGTGTGATTTTGTTTAAATATTTTTTGTAATATTTGTCTCGTTATAGTCTATTTACTTTAGGGTATCGATTTTCGTATTAAATTTTGCCTATTTTCATTCTCTACGGACTTTTGTAGCACCACCCGTGTTGTGGGTATCGGGAGACGGTTCGATTTCCGGATTCCGACGGATGCCGTTTCGGTACGGTTCGGTTCGGGTTGCCGGTTGACATTTCGGATCAGATCATGCCAAAAAGGTTGGCATGATCGCGACCCGGCACGTACGCCAAGTCGGTTGCTACCTTTCAGCATAAGTGTTTGGTTTTTTTGTTTTGGTTCAGCTCGGTTCCCATACACAGACGGATACTTAGTGGGTGTACGTATAGATTGCTGAGTGAGGAGGGACAGATAGAGTAAGTTTAATATGCAGCGTATGTGTGAATATATATAAGAGTAAGAAGTAGACACACAAACACACATTTTCCCATACGCGGTACGCGGACCCAAGGACATGCCTTTCAATCAACCTAACCTAACCTAACAACGGCAAACGTCAAAAAAGCGCACCTTTCCCTATATTCTTTCTCTCGCTCCAGGATATCAACAATCGCATCATACGCATCATTGTTTTACATATTTCGATTTGCATGGAACATCAATACAGTTCTGCGGGTTCATTCCATTAGTTCCACCGTCTTGCACATCGGTATAAAAAATAATTATATTTCGTCTAAACTACTCTGCTTCTCTCTGTCCATTTATGACGCATCTAGTCTACACTCTTTTCGATAGCTTATGCTAACTCCCCTTGTATTTTTCCAGTTCGTTTTTCCAAGATGCATGCACAGATGGACTCTTTCCCGTCGGGTCCTTCCAAAGATTCGTTGTATTTGCAAAATATCTGACCCAATAAATGGCGAGCTTCCTTTTCACTTCTCCCATATGTTCATGGTTCTATTTGATTGGCGACGGGGTATTTTAGTTGCCTAAAGCCACCCTAAAAACGAACACCATGAGATCACAATCACATTCTACCGGTCGGTTTTGTGTGTGTTTTTTTTTGTTTTTGATTCGATGAAGACGGCTTCGAGTAACAAATTCCTTACTGCTTGCTACATACGATCAACATTTTCCCTAACTGCATTTTGTATGTTCGTTTGTTTGCAATGTTTGTACACAACAACTTGTTTTTCTTTACTTTCTAGTCTTGCGCTCTCTTGATCCACAGGTGGAGAGGTTGAGCTCCTACCGTAGATCCTAGTAGGCGTTAGGTTTTATAAAGTTCATAAGAAGACCGTGCAGTTTCGTCAATGGGATCGTCGTTCCGAAGAAATGCAGAAGAGTAGATATGGGGTAGCTATCTACAGGGCACGTGATTCGCGTAAGTGATCGACTCAGGGTGATAGATCAGTGTAGCCTGTGGTCGCTACGAGTGGCACAATGCCGGTGGAACCTTTGCTCCCATCGAGCTGGTGGTGATGATGGTGCGTCGTACTACCGCAGCTCGCTGAGGAGGACGCTGCAATGACCGTTGTGGTGGTGGAGGTTACGGCCGAATGCGCACAAACATGCCGACAGGGTAGCGGCGAGGTCGGATTCGATAGGCCGGACTCGTGAATAGGGGACAGCGTTGGGCTGCGGTTACGTATGATGTTCTTGCGACGACTTCGCCGATGTGCCATTGGTGGATGGACGGGAACACGAGCTGGTGGTACGTCCCCTAGCAGCTCGGGAAGCTGCTCGACTTCGCCACATCCCCCTTTCAGGCGACGGCGTGCTGGAGGCGGCAGGACGGGCATAGTGATCGCACAGGACGCATTGTTGGCCGCTCCGCCCTGGTCGGTTCGGATCGCCGATGTTGGCAGGAGCGCACGTAGCTGGACGGACGGTGATCCTGGGCCGCCACCGGACGATGAGGGAGACGAGGAGGATGAAGAGGACGATGATGAACCAGCGGCGGACGCGGCCGCTGCGTTGGATAACACTGATGCCCCGAATCCTGGCACGGTTAGCAGTGCACTGGCAAACTCACTCGACGACAATGGTCTCACCTGATTCTGTTTGACCATCGTTTGGCTCTGGCTAATTCCTCCGAGGTTACTGCTACAGGCACCTGTCTGGATGCTACCACTCCCACTAGCACCCGCTGTACCCGCGGATGGTCCCCCTGCTCCATTCAAGTTCGTTCGACACCGAGGTCTCCGGTAGCGATCTATCATGCGCATCATATGACGCAACCGAACAACTGGCCACGGTCTCACAAGTCGCGCCCGTGGACGCTTCGGCACGGGAGACGCACCTTGGGAGGGTGTCGGCGGCGGAGTGCCGCGTCGTTCCACCCCATCCCCTGGCAGTTCGTTACCGTTGGCATCTGAGTTTAGAATTTGTATCGCTGAAGAGGACGACGAAGCAGCGGAGTTCCCGTTGGCGGCGGAAGAAGCACCCCGGCCCCGGTTAGGACTACGACTAGGGCTACGGCAGGCCATCGCATGTCTGGGACTCACACTTTGACTAGCTTCACTAACACTAACGCTGCTACAATTATTGTTGGCACAATTTTCATTATTTGTCAGTTCGGGAACGTCCGGCCTCCGGGATGGTTCCGGTTCACGTCCACCTCCTTCTATTTCTCCTCCTCCTCCTCGTCCATTCAGCTGCCGATTGCGATTTTCGGCAACGTTCATAATCGATGGTAAACCAGAGCGACCACGACCATGGCTTCCGCTACTGGCTGCACTCAGCACCGAGCGATTGGCAGCGACGGAAAGTGTCCCGGAGATGGTTCTCATGGCGCCAGGTGGATCCCCCGGCACGTCGGGACTGTCCGGTACGTTCGAGCAGCAGTTCCACTTCCTCTTCCACCGGTGGTGCGACTTAACCGTGTCGAGTGACTTAGCCGCACAACACATCGCGTGACCATCACTGGTGGCGCCTTCAATATCGTCCACGGTACCGTTTCCACCTCGTCGTCGCAACGGATGAATGTCGTACGGATGCTGGTGGTGGTGGTGATGCAGGTGGGAATGTTCGGGTGGCTCCTGGTCGGGCGCTTTCTGTACCTGAAAGCTACAAAAAGTGCACCGCTCCGTGTACTGCACATACGCTTCCTCGGAGGTTGTCGTGGTTGTGAGGGTTGTCATGGTAGTTGCGAGCAGGGTGGCAGCCGTTGCTGCAGCGAGAAAATCGTTTCCATGTCGATGCGGTGGATGATGATGGCCGTGGTGATGGGGGTGGTGATTGTTGTTGGACGTCATGGTGGAGGAGGAGTGCGCGGCGGCTGCCATCTGGCGGCTGTACTGCGAACAGCAATGAAAAGTCCTGGTGCCCTGGCAGCTTCCCGAAGGTTTCCTCGCACCGACCTCGGTGTGTTCGTCCTGAAGAGCGTCATCTTCCAGCATCGAACAGACATAAAAGGCAGCCTTCTGCTGATGGTGTTGTTGCTGCTTCTGCTGTTGATGCTGGTGCTGATGCTGTGGTATTGCGTCCATGGCGGTGGTGGAGGTGGTGGTGGTAGTGGTTGTTGTCGAGGAGGACGATGAAGCACCAACGTTCGCCGCGGTCAAAGTCCGCAGACCAGCGGCGGTGATATTGTTCCGACACTCGGTACTACTACTATCACAGCAATGGAGCGTCCGGGGACGCACTCGGTTGAGGTCGTTCAGCTGCCCATGGGGAACGATCAGCGTGGGAAGTACACCGCCGGTGGCTGATGGATGACTCCCAGGAGCGTAAGAACCGGGATGGTTTGCCGGACTGCCAGACTTCTGGCTGATCGACGAGCAGATGTACACCTCGGGAAACTTCCGCGAACCGGCGTGCGAGCAGTTCGAGAGGAGGCTGAACTTCGATTTGTCTTCGTCCGTCCCCAATTTTGTATCCTCCTCCAGCGTCTGTTCCTTGGCATGCCGTCTCGTCCGGAGGACTCCTCCATCGCCAGCTTCACCGGCACGACTCCCATTCTGTTGCGTTGTCGCCGCCAACCGATTGTTCCGGATGTACTCGTACGTGGTGAGCCCGAGAAAAGAAATGTACACATGAAAGAAGCACAGATGCAGTAGAAGACCCGCCGCAATGGCTGCCAGAATACCGAGCGACGCTACAAACACGAGGAATATCGTATGGTGCAGTCCGATGCCGGTCAGTTGGTCGCCATCGCCGGCTGCTCCGGAACCCACCCCGGATACCCCACCGTCACCAACCGCCGACGAGTCGGTTGTTCCGTTGGCATCGGACCCGAAAATGCCCACCACCGCCGACCCGTTGAGCAGCAGATCTTTGGCCGAGGTGGTGAAGTTTTCAAACAGTTCGCCCGCGGCACTAGTGACACCGCCACCGACGACATCGTCGTCGAGCGAAGCGCCTGTCGCACTGGCGACGTCGGCGAGCTCAAGGCCATCGCCCTCCGAAGGGACGCTCCCAGCAGTGGTGGCGTTGGGGTCGAGCCCAAACCAGGCGAGATTCAGCCAGCCCACCGGCTGCACATGGTACAGCACGATCTCGACGATGGCCGCGGCCAGAATGACCAGCGCTGCAATGACCGCACTCACCACGCACATAAGGAAGGCGACATAGTTCCGTCCACCGACGCAATGGTTCAACCATTTGCAGTGATGATCGAACGTGCCGACGCACTTGTTGCACACGCTGCAGTGCTTCGTCCGCTGGCTCGTCGTGCGGATGTTGCACAGGTG
Source organism: Anopheles coustani (assembly GCF_943734705.1). Classification (NCBI taxonomy): domain Eukaryota; kingdom Metazoa; phylum Arthropoda; class Insecta; order Diptera; family Culicidae; genus Anopheles; species Anopheles coustani. Next base: position 32,303,309 of record NC_071289.1, read on the forward strand.
GCACCGGCCGTTCTCGATGACGTGCGAGTGGCGCGTCCGGTCAAACTCGGGCACCACGGTTTTGCTCGCCGGCAAACGGCGCAGTTCCGGATCGGCCGGATCGAGCAGCAGCGCTGTGAGGTGCGAACCGAGGTGCACCAGGTAGAGTCCGGCAAGGGCGACGTACAGTGGCGGCTGCAGAGACGGCTCGAGCGCCGGTATTAGCACACCGAACGTGGAGTAACCGAACAGGGCCAAGGCAAACCAGCCGACCAGCTGCAGCGGATGCAGTGGCAGCTGCAGGCCGTGCACCCGCCGGTCCTTGCGGTACTCCGACGCGCCGAGATTGTCCTGTGAGGAGCAGAACCGATTGCGCGTCAGCTTACTCGCCCTTTTCGCGAGCTGCTGGCGAACACGCTGCGGCAAGGAAACGGTGTCGGTGGGCGTGGACGAAGTGGCTGGATCGGTGGTGGGCCCGCTGGTGGCGGTGGCGGCGGCTACACGGTTCGTTCGTCGGATGTTCCTCGTGCTGCTCGTGCTGACCACAGCCGGTCCGTGTTTGATGGGCGTCGCACGCTCTATGATGGACTCTGTGAGCATGATACTCGTCGGTCGAGGATCGGCAAAGGGCGGTGGCGGCGTAGCGGCGGGCGGAACCGGGTAAGGGCATCCTCTCGTTCGCTGCGGTCGCCGTTGGCTTCATAAGATCCGTTACACGTTGTTCTACGCTCCGTTGTGCAAGAAAGGTGCTTCACTCCGCTGGTGCTACCCGTAGGTTGTTGACATTTGACATTGTTCCACTATCCCGACGCACACAACCTTCTGTTGGCGATAGATGAGAGTCAGATCACTTCATTATCCACCGTAAACACTCCTGCAGACCACCTGCACTGTGAAAGTATTTAACGCACAAAACATCCGATCTGAATGCCCCACATCACAAGAAAATCCTGACTGACCCAAGGCTTTGCGCAACACTTGTGCCATGTACAGCAACAATGTAACCGTAGTAATAAATTCCTTTTTGACACCGTTTTGCAGTCTCACCACTACCGCACCATGTCACACGCTCGTAGCGTCTGACGTTGGTCTAGGATAATCTAGTAGGCACGTAGTAGCTGCGAATGTTGTAGCCGATGCCGGGTTACTATTGGCAACACACAACCACCGTCGTTTCGATCACGGACACTATCGTAGGCCCGAGCACACTCCGTTGCTGGCGCTTCAGGAACATTTACGTCGACAACGATACGGCTTCGTCCAGCCGTCGGCAGCCGGTCGTGCCCTTTTCGTTACACAACATCACGAAACTCATACAATCGAAAACACCCACTACTACTACCCAGATAGGGAGAGAGGGACACGTCTAATCCTGGCCGCCGTCGGAATACACGCGGTGGCTCAAATTATATAAGCGGCATCCGGATATCTCACAACTAAGCGCGATGTTTCTGTTGCTGCGGCGGATTTCCAAAAGCGATGCAAAAAGTGTTAAGGATCTCATCCATAAAATCACATGAACATTCACCAGACACGGTGTAGTCGTTGTTGTAGGACGATTTGTATGACCGGATTTGACGATTCTGGTTGTGTTACGGATATGTCTACCTACTTAGAGGAGCACCATTTCTCCTTCACCTTGATTCATACCTGGGTATTCCACTAGATTTTTCTTGTTCAGGTATGTCGTTGAACCAAAGAGAACTGGAACGATTCGCACGTTTCTCGGTTTATTTTTTCGTTGAGCAATGAGAAAAGACACTTTCACACAAGCCACCAACTATCAAGTAACAGGACGATTTTCCTTCTAAGACGTGAGAATGGCTCTACATGATTGCACATGAAGAAAACGTTTGGTTGCTTCTATCGTATCTACGGTGCTACACAACACTGACTCCTAGGGCTGCGTTACTATGCAACGATAACTTTTTCCATTCATTTTTTCCCCCTACACGGGAGAAGGTTCACAGATGGTACCACCGTTTACCCAGTGCAAACTTCCACTGGCTATAATTCTGTAGTTTCACATTACCCACTTTTTAGTGCTCCAGTGACAGTTCCATTTCCATTAGCAAAGAAGTTGAAAACGGAAAAAGTATTTAACTTGGATTCGACATAGCCGTCGCACTAATTATCCTCCCTGTTTGGGCCGCCTGCTTGTGTAACTAAGGTGCGTCAACGTTAGAGGAGGATGGTTCACATCCCAATCCTCAATCTAGTTCGACCGACACAGGGCACCGACCGTTCGACCGACTTTGTGCACGGCTCAACTACTACTGACAAGACCGAAAGTGTCCTCGTTGGTGCCACACTGTTCGGGATACAAGAAGGATATACACGGAAACCGAACCGAGTTCCGTTCGGTGAGACGAAGTTTTATCAATATCCTGGAGGGGAAATCGGGCGTTCAGAGCGGCGGATTCAACGCTTGATTTGGGCGCAATATTTTGCAAGTGGTGTTTCATACAGTGAACATAATTCAGAAGCTTCGTTAGAACATTTCTCTTTTGTCTCAAAAAGAATCTTTAAAAAATGCAATGTCCCAAACCAGACCAGATGTCTACAACAACTAAGATACTAGTGTTTGAAACCAGCTTCGATTGCGTTGCAAAAGACACAAAACATTAACAACGGCTTTGAGGATATGCGATGTGCGCATGTCCGCCAACTTGTTGTCGAACGTAAACAAACCATTTTACCCGCTGGAATCGCGTACCAGACTTCCCCCCTCCAGGCTTTCGATCGGGGAAAGGGGGGCCCGTTATAGAAGTGTTGAAATTTTACGTAAATGGAAAGTCGACCTAATGTCGAGAGTCAGTCCAGTACGATGAATTCCCCTAATAGTCGTTACCGGCTGCTTTTGTTTTCAGCTGATAATAAAAAAAAAACAAAATTTTAGTGATGCTTATTTCATTTCCCCACCCTGCTGAGGGTACGTAAGCGATTCCGTGTGTTATGTCGCAGAACGGCTCTTCTGACTTCCCTTAACTGGCCTAGTAATCGGATTCAGGTATTTTATTTACCCTATTTTCCTTCCTTCGCAAAACGAACAGACGTAACACTTTAACACATCCAGTATGGCACAGTTTTAAGGCACAGAAAGAACTTCGTCATTGACGGCTGTTCATCAATTCCACCTCCTTGCGTCGGGCACATGGACACAGGAGGAACCCGAACGGAAGTTGCATTACCATGACGTCACGAAAATGGTAGAAAATAGAATTCGATTGAATAGCGATAGCAGCGAGTCACTGGAAAGTGGTTTCCCCACCCGCCGGCGAGGAGAGGCCATTACCCCATTGAGGACGCCGCTTTCCCGTCGGCGTCGTGTGGCCTGCTTGTGCCCGTTTCTAATCACCCATAAAACTATTATTCATACCCACCCATGCCAAGGGAAGGAGAAACAGGTTGAAATAAACGAGCAGAAGAAAGCAGGTCCTAGCAACACATACACTAAACGCTAGCACTAGGTTATAATAGCGTTCCGTGCAGACGGTGGAATAGTGACGTGACACGGCGTTTATTACGTTCACGTTCAGCTGTAGAAGCGAAATCGATTAGAGTCTCAGGGGAGATTTGTTTTTACTTGATTAGAAGGAAAATTGATTTTTGCAATCAGAATCAGAAGGCTTTATTTTAAATGACTTTATTTTGCGTGTATTTTTTAATTACTTTTTTTTAAACAGGGACGCCCTAGCCATATTGCTGTATGCCAATTCCTTTATGTATTACTCCACCTAAATTCATCCACTATCTCAACCACACCACGTACGGTTCAATTTGGATTCGGCAACCGCTCGTTCAACAATAAACCAAGAATGGAAATTGCTCGATGGAGATGCCTACCGATCCCATTCGCGAAGCATAAATGTATTGAAAATTGCGTTACCTCAAAACACAATTCCATTTGTATGTTTGCTGATGCCCACCGAACATGTTTTCGCTTAACACACTAAAACCAATCTTTTACGCAGACTTGGCGCATTCCAACCCGAATGGGAATGGAATCGGGTGGGAGGTTAGCATTTTCCTTTTTTCTCCCCCATAAAATTACCGATTCGTTGCGAGTCGGGAAAATGCTTCCTTCCCCTCGCATCAACGCACATCATTCTGATGACATTTGTTTTCGGTAGTGTGGAAGCGGCCCTTCCACAGAGGCAACAAATCCCGGAAGCCACCGTCAACATCACCATCAGCGAGACAAGACAACGCGGAAAAAGGAAGCTGCCGTGTTAACTTTTATGTTTATGTTAGAGCGACGAAAAAGAAGGACCTCAAAATAATGCGTCCGGAGTTGAACCGGATAGAACTGGGGTATTTGAGAGGGACGCTTCTGAGCTTTGCGTATTGGCTTGATTTTTCTGCAGTCTCCCTCAGCATTCAACGACCTTTACATTCTATTTTTATTACAATGGGTAGCATGGCGGAGGAATTTGGCGTGAAGGAGGAAGAGATAAAATAAATTTTCCAAACAAAAATCATACACTCGCATATTCCGTTCATCCTACTTTCGGAGGGCCGTATTTCATTCAATTGCTTTTCCGTGCGGAAAAATGTCATCCACCAAATATGGACACTGAATACATTAAGGGACACACGAACACTCGATGTATTCATGAACCTAAAACCGGACTTCAACCCAAAGCCCGAAACAATGGGCGAAAAGAAATCAAATTCAAATAAAAAAACAATAAAAACGGAGCCGCAGTAAATCCCGGCGCTGTCGGAACATGTCCATTCGCCCGAACCCAAACAACGGTTGGCTGTGCGAGGTCATATTTTTCTGTCCGTTGCCTTGATATCTCCGGCTTTCGCAGGATATTTTATTAGTCGCGAAAGGATGCGGCGACGAGGCGATTTTTTCCATGTCCAAAACGAGTCCTTACTTTCCCCTCTCCCTTTTAGGCGATCGGTTGTTGGACGCTGGACTGCTATCAAACAAATGGAAAATTTTGTTGACAGTCTCGGCGCGGAGGCTCCCCGGAGAAAAGGACGAACCTCCCCACATAGCCGCATTGGTGCAAACTTTGTAAAACTGCGGCTTAACGAACGGCCAAAAGTGGAAGCCAACTCCGGCGCCACCGTCTACGAGGCGAGTGAAGCGTGGGAGGGGAGAGGGGGCGAAAAAGATTTGCGCGCCACGGCGCACTTGCCATTTACTTCCGAGCCGGAGAAATTTACATAGACAGCAGGAAGCGGTTTGCTGCAACAGTTCCGCGTAGCGCCAGAACTTGGGCCAGTTCTCAATGGACATTTTCCTATTGCACCATACTGGGGGTAGGTACCAGGGAGGGTGGTGGGTGAATTAAATTACCATTTCTATTTTTCGAATTTTATTTTCTTTCTATATTTGTTGCCGAGGCCGACAGTCAGTTTGCAAACCAATGATGTACTTCTTTGCATAGGGAAGGGGAAAATAAGTTGAGCAAACTCTAACTACCTAGAGGATGATTTTCGAAATGCAATATGTTTCTAGTGTAAACCTTCTTTGACTCCACACAAACCCAAACGTCGTGTAAAAAATCAAATAGTTAGCGACTGAATACTAAATGACCAATTTCCGGTACAGGAGAAATGGTCATTAAAATTAAAAGTTCAACTTTTAAATTGTTCGCTCCACGTTTCACGTCAAAATTGATTGAAAATGGCTCGCAATATTTTCTCGCGGAAATAAAAGCGGAATCGAAAAGTATAATGCTGGGGCAAATGAACAACGGTAAAAAATGGAGTGCTCCGAAACTGGTGATAGCTCTCAGCACGATTTACTGGAATGTTCATCTCCCGTCCCCCAGAAAGAACCGGCCATAAATATGTAAATATTTCCAGGGCGAGAAAATAAATAATCCATCGGATGAAGGTCGGGGCCATTAATTGAGTCCAACGGTGGGGACGCGGAGTGGACGGAGAGCGGTTAGGGATGGAGTGCGCGCAGTACAAGGGATATTGCGATTATCGTCATTTTCGTACCGGATTAGTTTAATCGTTGCCAGCTGGCACCCCCACCCCCGGTGGTGGGTGACGTGAAGCAGGCGGACTTTGGGATGTCTATCAATGCCATCATTTTATTTTTCCTCCATCGGATGATCTCTTCTCGGGGGTTCCTTCCTTTCGAGCAAGGAATTGTTACGTAAATGGCAGCACGGGAGATAACAAGAAGATTTGCGTCACTAAACACACAAGTCTGTTCATTTACAAATCAAATCGGTTAATTGGACGGCAGAGGAAGGAGTGGGTATTCAATGAGATGTTTTTCCGAATTATGCAACCTCCGGCCATCTCGTTGGCAGGATTATAAACTTTTTCCCAAACGCCCACTTGGTGGAAGGCCCTTCCAGTTTAACCGATTTCACGTCCATTGTCCAATGCTGGAAGCTGATCCAGTTTAACACGTGAAGTAAGAAAATTTTTCGCAAACAGAGTCTGTCAACTTACTAGTGAACCGTTACCATCTGTTAGTGGTTTAGCTTCTTTGTCATAATTATCAGTCACTTCCGAATGAAGTGCGTCATAAAAGTCATTTGGAGTACTGTTTCTCGAGTAGGCACTAGAAGAGTTCCTCACCCACTTAACGCCACTCAATGTGATTGACTACTGCTACCTGGAGCCCGCGGCTAGGAATCATTGCGGAATACGTATTTGTTTACCGTGTAGTTTCAATTATGCTTTACGATTACCTATAAAACTGTTTACATAATATCAGTTTCACTTTAACTTTGAATACTGCATTAAAAGCAAACTATTTCGATTTCCACAAAAACATGCTCAACCAAAGGTTGTGTTCCCCATTAAACGAATCTTAACAGGTACTTCAAAAACACGTTATCAGCAATCAAATGTCTAAAACATGCAAACATCGCCCAGATGACGGAGCGGCGGGCTTTAAGCTGGCCGGAAAAATAAATTGAAAACGATCAACACAAACCGCAACACTGTCGATTGCAGGAAAAAAGGTACAAAGCTTCTCTAGATTGCGCTAGTTTAGTCCACCTTCTTCCGGGCGAGACTTCATCAAAGGTGAAAGCGTTGAGTGAGTGAAAGAAATAAAATAGAAAGAGGGGAAAAAAAAACAATCCCAATTCATCTCATCTACCGCCGGCTTCATCAGCTTGGAATGAGCGAAAGGGAAAGGGAAAACACATCATTGCAAGTTAAATCATGTCCTCCACCTCCACTGGCGATCTTTGGCCATACCGTCGATAAATCATCCATCGAAGCTGGTGGGTTTGGCAGACGAATAAATAGAACCTTCCCGTGATGACTCACGGTGATCCATCCGTCGCCCCGGACCCCGGTACTTGGAGGAAATTCCACCCCGTTCCCCCGGAGCTTCTTGACCAGAAAGAAAACTAACCAAGGTCCTCCATCAAAATCCTTCCCCTTCGATCGATCGAAGTGTATGTGCTTGCTTGGCCACCAACCAGCTTTCGGTTCGGTGGCTGTTGATTTGGTACAAACACCATCATCTCCTTCCCTCAACAGGGCCCTTCGGAAAACCTCCCAACTGACTTACGGACGTTGGTAGTCAAAGAAGATACTAACGACCGATCAAAACCATCCACATCCTTCAGAAGCGTGGGATATATAAATAATTCGTGGGATGAATGACGGATGGCGTTGGTTGACGCGGTGAGGGGTTGTGAAGAGGGTGTTCAGATCGATCGGTTGGAATTAGCGGGTTTTTCTCTTCTAGCTGCGCTTCCACCCACCCACAGGTAGCCTCCAACCAGTTGATTTGAAGATGGAGAACGTTCGACGAACGATAAACGATTTCCAACTATTAATCTTTCATCGTGAACAAGGGGTTTGCTAGGAGGGTGGGTTGGGGGGTGAAATGGCAAATAGTTTTAGAACTTTCCGACCGGCGGACAGAAAGCTATTGGAAGGAAAAGTTTGACTTTTTGTTTTGTTTAGCAATAGTTTGTACTCGGAGCCGAATACAGTATTCTTTCGGATTCGGATGCGGTTTTAGGAAGATGGAGTCGGAGTAGATAGGCGAATCCATTCGGAAGTTCACATCACTAGAACTAGATTCGATTTTAAAAAGGAAATCAATCGCCAACGAACCGTGGAACATTCACCAAGTGTTACCCGCGGTAGTAGTAGTATTTTGCTCGGTTCTGCTTAATTACCACACCTAATGTTTCCCCACGTTTTATTTTTTGAGTTGTGAGAAAGAAATCGAGTTTTACAAAAGTTTGATCTATTGATATGCGAAAAGGATGTAAAGTACTCGCTTCACAGGATCGGGTGTGGAGAAAAAACGAAAGGTAGCACAAAGATACAGGAAATCAGGTTACGTCGTAAAATAAAACGGGAAGAATCGATGTGAGTGGGGAGGGACACAATCCGGCACGGGAGGGGCTGGTGGGAGTACGATAGAAAACCACTGGTGGTTTTCCGTATTTTCCTTCCATGGAAGACGATGGAAAGGATGATGATGAGGATGATGATGATGATACCAAACGATGCATATTTAATCTTCCTTTCCACCCGAAACGCTATTGATTCGATGAGAATAACTGCACGTTTCATGTGGCTTCAAGGTAAAGGTGTTCCTTCGGGTTGCAAACCGTACCAGCAACTGGTGGCACGAAAGGGAACGAAATAAATTATAAATGGAACCGGGGAGCTGGTTAAAGTGTTGGCTAATGGAAGATGGAGGAAGGACTTAACGTTGTCGTTCGTATGTAAAAAAGAAAAAATTCTACTCTGGCATCTTTCTCGCTCGAACAGTTTGTAAATGCATCCTTTCATTCTGCATTCCTGCAAGAAATCGTGATAGTCTTGATATTGACAACTTTTTGAAGAAAAAAAGTTTATTTTCCCCGACAAAAAACAGCACTTGTTCGACCGGTCATTTAAAGTTGGTTCGTTTGGAAATTGATAACGAACTACGCCATGTTGACTTGGGTTCACTAGTAACAAGAAGGAAACGAAACTAAAAAAAAAAACATACAACCCTTATTAGCTTCTTTCCGAAAAGGAAAACTGAAAGTGCAGTAGTATTCGATGGCCGTTATCAATGATGACCACAGTGAAAAGAAAATCCTTTCGAAGCCACATAACCAACGGAAAAAGAACAGCGGAAGTCAAGCGTTGAAGAGCTTTTCAAGGAAAATCTTATACCGGCTTGCATTTTAGTGGGTTTAGAACAGAAACTGTTGTGCAAAAAAACTTTATAGTCGTATAAAACAGATCGACATCAAAGGAGGCTTTCACCAAGGATTTTAAAATGAAATAAATTTGAAAAAATTGGCTGCAAAAAAACGGGCAAAGTAGTCCCAAGCATAACATGGTTGTTTGATTACAATCGAGAGTGTTTTACGAAACACAAAAATTTAACACCTAATCCTACTGAAGAAAGATAGGAATTGTAAAAGAGGTTGAGAAATAGTCCGACACCAGAAGGAAGAAGATTGTGATCATTTAGTAGAGTAGTTCAATAGCAATGACGAGAGTCGTGCCATTCATTTTCGAAGTAACCTACTAAAATACTTCAAGCTTCAAAAGACCTACACATTTCAAGAACGTTCCTTGCGGGTATAGAAGCGGCCCAAAACAAAGACGGTAATTACGCTGAGAAGCAGAAGAGTTTTTTAAACAATTAATGTAAAACATCACCTTTTGCAGAGAATAACTCAACTTAGAATCCAGTCCTACAGCACCGGTTGTCTACTGACTACCAAAAGAAGATCATACATTTCCTATGTATTAAGCTATATTAATGGATTGGTTTCGGATCTTCCCACTGTGTCCCGGTCGACCACACCCCTCGATCATTGAACTGCACTTGCCCGAAACGGGACCAAGCAAGGGTGCCAGTGGCGAGTACCGCCACCCACGAAATCTTCAGTTCCGCATGATCGGCCTAGATTCACCTGCGAGACTAATCGGTCACAAGGAGGCTTGCGAAAACGCCCGTGAGCGCCTCGTGGTGAAGAAGACCAAGCGAACCTTATCTTGCAAGAGGAAGCAAGGGAACGATAACTTACAATCCGTCTCTACCCCTCGCTCCGATCTCGTGCTTCAGAAGAACTCCACAACACGGTCTGATGCTGATCGTATCATTGGCGACCGTCGCTACTTCGGAGACACTTGAAGTGATTTCTCGTTCGATTCGCTATCACGTTGCCCGGTAGGGTAGGACTCGACCGACATCTAATCAAGTCCAGTCCACCACGTTCCAGATATGATACGGGAAGATGGTGTAGGGTTGTTTATGGACTCCCGCCGTCGTGGGCTTGCTCTTATCTGGTCTCTATAAAAGCCACCGTCCAGGTGCGATGGCATGTTATAGTGATTTTTGCAACCGTCGCGAAACGGTTCCCCGAGGTGGTGTCAGGTTTCTAACATGAAGAAAGTTGGAGCATCGTTTGCTCTGTTGGTGGCGCTGGTAGCGGTCGTTGCCTTGTTGCAACCCGCTCCAACCATAGCCGATCGTCTGCGACCAAAGGGATACAAGCAGACGGTGCAGAAGTTACAGAAGTTTTACGGTAAGCTTTCAAACAGAAAGTGTGGGATAGTAACTTAAAACACGTACGGCGCGTAGTTAGTTCCACGAATCTACGCACATGTAGACCCCCCACAAGTTTTATTGCGGGTGTAAGCTATCCGTTAATCTTATCGTGTCTCCTTGTAATCAACAATCCATGACGCAGGATCGTACCATGTCAGTGCAACGTCTATGATACTCTCCTTGTTTTTCTTCTCCTTCCCAGTTGAATTCGAAGCTGAAGTGTCCCGGGAATTCCGTCGCTGGAAACATGAGGGCGTGATGTCGCCACGGTTTCGCGAGATAATCGCCTCGTCCCGCATTGGAACGCACGAGCGGGCGCCAGAGTTACGCGAACTGCCTACGGCACGCGAGGGAGCCTTCTGTGGAATCTGCCGTGGGTTCGGTGGATCCGTTTTGGAGCTCCGTCGTGGAGGGGCGTCTCGTGAGGAGATGTACAATACCACCGTCGAGCTGTGCACGTTGCTAAACGTTCAGGAGGAACACATTTGCCGCGGGTTGATAGAGCTAAACATTGACCCGCTACTGTACATCGTGGACAACCGGCCGCAGTTGTCTTCCGGTTCGCTCTGTGCCGTGGTGTTCCAGTCGGACGCTTGCATTCTGGATGACCCAGTGTTCAGCGATTGGGCTGTAGACATTGACCCGAACGGTACCCCGGTGACCGCCTCCAAGTCGGGAACGCCCCAGCGTGGCCCGAACGATCTGAAGATCGTGCAGCTGACTGACCTGCACTATGATCCAAACTATCGCACCGGATACAATGCGGACTGTGGTGCGCCAGCCTGTTGCCGTGAGTCGCAGGGTATCCCCGAGGATCCAGCTGCCGCTGCGGGCCATTGGGGAGACTATCGGGCATGTGATACACCTTGGAACGCGGTGGAGGATCTGATTGATCGAGTAGTGGAGGATCATTCCGATGCGGACTTTGTCTACCACACTGGGGACATTATCGATCACGGCATCTGGGAAACGTCGATCGGGTATAATGTACGTTCGATCGCGCAGGTCATTGATAAGCTGCGTGAAGCGTTCCCGGACACGCCGGTGTACAACATTCTCGGCAATCATGAGGCACACCCCACGAACGTGTACGCCCTTGGTGACATTGGACGCAACGATTTCTCCACCAACTGGTTGTACCATCTGTCGGCGGATCTCTGGAGCCATTGGTTGCCACGGGCAACGGCACAAACAATCCGTCTCGGGGGTTACTACACCGCCTTGGTGCGACCCGGGTTCCGTGTTGTGGCGCTCAACAACAACGATTGCTACACGTTCAACTGGTGGATCCTTTACCAGCCCGATGCACTGGTAACGCAGCTCCAGTGGCTTCATGACGTTCTCCTGCAGGCGGAAAGGGCCGGAGAAAAGGTTCACATCCTGGCCCATCTTCCCATCTCGTCCGATTGTTTCAGCGTGTGGCAACGGGAGTACCGCCGGATTCTGGAGCGTTTCCGGGATACCGTCAGCGGTCAGTTCCACGGACACACGCACAAGGATGAGTTCAACGTGTTCTACGGCGCTGAGCAGCCGGAGTTTGCCGTGGGTGTTGCATGGAACGGTGGCAGTGGAACGGCCCACACGAACGTCAATCCCAACTACGTCGTGTACTACGTCAATCCTGAGACTTATGTAAGCTTTCAAGCGTCGCCATGGCAAACGAAAAACAATCGAAACGGTTGAATAATCTTTGATCTTAATTTTCGCACCCGCAGGAAGTGACCGACTTCGAATCGTACGCGTACAACCTGACCGAAGCCAATTTGACGCCGGACGAGCGCCCGGACTGGTTCCGGATGTACTCGTTCCCGGAAGAGTTCGGTGTGTCCGATCTCAGCCCGGCCGGAATGGATGAACTGATCCAGCGGCTGGCCACCCCCATCGGACGGGAAGATCTGCGCCGCTATTGGGAGTTCAAAGTGAAGCTGGCCGATGCGTCACTGGCAAACGGATGCAGCGACACCTGTCTGCTGAACCATCTCTGCGAGATCGTCACCAATGAGTCCGGTGACGACCGGAAGTGCCAGGAGCTTTCCGATATGTTTGAATGAGCACAACTTCCCGAACAAACTTTACGTCATAACACATTTATGCGTTTTATAAACGTACAAAGAAGAGTTAAATACAAAAAAATATTGTAAAAATAACCCATCGGTGCACTTTTCCGATCTTCGAGACAATGTTTCTCGCGCAACCTTGTTCTGGACGGGATAACGATAATGTTTAATTTTATCAAATGGGGAAGCGCAAGTTGGTTACCGAACAATCTATTATGTCACATCACCCTGGCAATGATAAGGACAAGGTGAATGATTTCATTTTTCTGCACCCCATGTAGAAAGTATTTGATTGAGCGAATCAAAAGTTATCAATTTGATCAACTGCTGATAACGTTCAAAATGTTTATTTTAGCTATGACAATGATTTTTGACGAAGAAGTTTGTTTATAGTAGAAAAGAACGTAGGCTTTTTTCCGTCAACTCCGCGGTGAATTGAAACATTATCAATTCCAAATTCGTTTAGTTTACAAAAGATTGTACGTTTCGAAATATACAGAACAAAATAAAATTTGAAACATTCAAAAGAAACAAATATGTATCTAAAGATGACAAATAACATGGAATTAAACAAAGACAAATACGATCACTTACCACGAGTGAATTTAAAATCCTGAAAATATGGTTTGATTTCCAAACGGAAGTTCAAAAGCGGGAGATTTAACGTTGATTCTTCATCACAACAATAGTTGGTGCTGTCGACGCAATCTTTGCACCGCACTAGCACAGTCCACACGCCGCAAAAGCAAGCTGAGAAAACTAACTGTGGCTGCAATCGCTGTATAGTGTCCGAAACCACACACAAATTAAGTTTCTACACTTCCTCACACGGTTGCAATAGCAATACAATATTTGGAGCCCGATTAAACACTTCCTTAAACTATATTTTACCGAAATATTAAAACCGTACCGAAATGCAAAGCACGAGTATCACATCAAAACATTGCGTTTTGACATTTCTTAAATTGACATGCCGTGTGGCTTACCCAGTGAAAATTGTATACCAATCGTACAAGACTAGCAACAAACAACGCCACTCTGCGGTCGGTGTTCGAACCTCGTACAACTCATTTGAAATTCTTCGTTTTTATAAATATGTGTGATACTTACACGCAACATATTAATGTGAAATTATGAAACTTTAATTCGCTTTACTATTTTGTAACGTTTTATTTTATTTTGCTTCAAAGATCCAGCAAGTGTTTATTGCTTATCGCCTACTGATTATAACAAGAACATTTAATAGCGTCGTAAGTCATGCTGTTGGTTTACCCATAAATTAAGAGATGCAAACAGGATTCCTATCCACTACGTCCGCCTTTCGCGTGTCACATTTTACCTTCCTTCCTATTTCGATTCGGAAGCTGAACTTTTTGATTACAAGACGGAAATAAATTCTGCGCTTTCAGTACCTTCGTCGTTAACCGAGGCTTACGTGAGTAACATTGAAAAGGAAAGGAACGATGAGTAGATGTATAATAGTTATAATAATAATAATAATACAGAATTGGCCACGTAAGCGCGTGGGCTTTCAAAAGGTTTGGTGCTTTCTCGTTTGTCTTACAAAGTAATTCTTACAATTTTATCCGTAACACTACAAAACCTCGAACAGGGTAAGAAAAAGAAATGATACAAGCACTGGAATTCTTTCTCAGGCCACATTTTCGCCCCACTTTCAACTCAATTGTCCAGAGACCGTGTCCCTAGTTGTTGGGCATGCCGAAATCGTGGCGCGGCACAGGCGAAAGGAAAAAGTTATAAATTAAAGTTCATAACACACCGCATCCCTACACAGCTACACAATGAAACATACAGAGAAGTAACGTATTGAAGAAGAGGCATTTTTGGCATATTATTTGTCTTTAACGCGTACGCCCGCTCTTTTATCGTGAAAAACGTAGGCGATATTCTAATTGCTTTAAATCCGCATCCTGCGTGTGTTTTGTATATCGCTACATGCTAGAGTTAAATTGGTGTTTGCCATCATCATCGTCGTCGTAGTGTATAAATTGTGTGTAAATTTGCTCGCGCGACCCTTTGAGTCTTTGTCCGTGTTAAAAAATCGTCGGCAAAAAGACACAATACTCAAGCAGCTACGTTCACCTCGCGTCACAAAAGGGAACGGGTATAAATGTCGATATAAACAGTTCGATTACAATCGTACTATAAGAGTTATATTAGCAAAAAACGGTAGTAAACGTGTGTGTGTGTATATCAATGTTTAACTTTTATACTGGTGCTCTCCCCTAAATCCTAATCGTCCTAAATAACCTCTCGTAGGTGTAAACTTGTAGAGTGCAGTGCTTATGCCTGTGTGTGTTTTTGCGTGGCTGGCGCTTGCATATTATTGCTGCGTACATAATTTTTGGTCATTCATATGCAAAAAAACGGAAGGAAATTTTCGTTTCCAATAAGATCATCACGCTTTGGAAGATACTCTTATAGTGTGTGTTTTTTCTTCTCCATCGTTCGCTCAGGATTGACGGTCAATAGTCTGGAAGAACCACTCGGTAAACCGTCTCAGTTGCTGCACGGCCGCCTGGCTTTCGTCCTGCAGGCGCCGATTTTCCTCCGTCAGTCGCCGGACGGCGTGTTCGAGCGATCGACGGCGCCGCTGTTCGCGCAGCACCCGGTCCGACAGTTGGCTCACTTGGCTTTGCAGTTCCGGTAGGCTGGAGCTGTTCTGGAGGGCCATTAGGACCTGATGCTGAGCACTGCTACTGCCTGTTGACACGGGCGAAGCAGAGCTGGGGGTGGAGGAAAGATCAGCACCGCTTCCGATGCTGCTGCCCGTCCCACTGATGCTGCTACCGGAAGCAACTCCGTTCGGGATACCACCGCCGTTCGTCGCACCCGGAGCCATCTGCTGTAGCTGTTGAGTTTGATGTTGTTGCATCTGTTGCGCTTGCTGTTGCTGCTGTTGCTGCTGCTGCTGCTGTTGATGATGATGGACCCCGTTCAACACTTGACTGATGTCGTCGTAGTAAACGTTACTTCCGGGATGTTGCGATTTGGCCACGGTTTCGGAAAACTAAAACAAAAATGGGTAACGTTAGCTATGTTGTTATTTGTAAGAGAGGAGCATGTTATCTCCTACCTGTGTCATTGCTTTGGTTGCCGTATCGACTAAACTGCTCCAGTCCATCTCCTTCATATCGGGTAGCGGAATTTTCCCACCACCACTGCCGCCACCATTCGTCGCCGTTCCATTCTGGGCTGGTGATGGCACACCGTTCTTCAGTATACCACCACCGTTAGTATATGGAGATTGTTGCTTCCGACTCGGGGACATTTTCAGGTGATCCTCGTTGAGATGGTGCTTCCCCATTAGAAGCTCACTGGCCGGACTGGAGCTATTCGATGTCGTCGACGAGATCACAGTTGCTGGGCGAGCCGTGGTGAAGATTACATCCTCTTCACCCGATGCCATCCCACCACCACCGTTACTGTTGCTACCGTTGCTGGCAGGGCTGCTGGAACCTCCTCCATTTATGCCACCATTGGCAAGCTTCAGTCCGGCACCACCACCACCGCCAGCTCCCGATAGTTGCTGATTCGAACCGAGATGATTCATTGCTTCCCGTGAGCGACTCTTCTGGGGAATCGGTTTCAGTCCACCGCCCAAGCTGGCGGCGATGTTGCCCAAACTGTGACTGTTATGATGACCCTTCTGCATGCGCTCCATACCGCCGGCGTTAAAGTTGTCATCGTTTGCAATGTAGTCCGGGTTGATCAGCTTCATCAAATCCTCCTGCAGCGTGCTGCCCGTATAGTTGACGCTGTTTCGCTGCGGATGATGCTGGCCACCTTTCAAGGCTCCACTTCGCAGCTTCGTTTCCCCGTTCGCGTTCGGTCGTGGGCTATTGTTTCGACTACTAGATGCACTACTTCCCGAGGTGGGAGCCTTCTTGCCGTTGATCCCGTAAATGTTCGTCGTGGTGGCCGATCGCCGCAGCTGTGGTGAATTGTGTCGAGAGAGATCTTCCTCCTCCGTCGCACTCAGATGGTGGTTGGAGAGGTTCTTTAGCGAACTACTGTACAGGGGTTCTGGGTGGCCATTTCCTGGCGGACCCATCGATTGATGCTGCTGCTGTTGTTGGTGTTGTTGTTGGTGTGCCATTGATCCTCCATCGGTACCGTTTCCCATTGCATCAGCAATAATCAGCCGCTTCAGCAGAGCAATGTTGGCCGATGTATCCGATCGACCTGCGGCCGATCCGTTCGCCTGGTGTGATGTATTTCGAACTTCGTTGTGAAGGGATAGTGGCCTCGGAGTAGAACCCGCCAATGGTAGAGAGTTGCTCGAAGCGGTCAACTTTGGATGATGGTAGTTACCGGCGGGATCCGATGGTGGCGGTGGTGGAGCCATCATTGAAGACGCTTCCTGGGGCGGATCCAGCACATCGTACCAACGTTCATCGTTCGACGAATGTCCACTTGAAGAAGAGGTTAACGTGCCCATCCCCATGTCCGTCGCGTAACGCTGCTGCTGCTGCTGCTGTTCGACACCACCGCCGGAAGCGACGGGGGTAACAGGTTGGCCACTGCCAGCACCAGGGTTTACCACGGGCGCCGTAAAAGAACGACTGCTGCTACCAGTTCCGTATCCCGAGCTATTGCTCGATCGTGGTGGAGAAAAATTCCGCTCGTATCGACGTCGGTGGCTTGCCGATGATTGAAGCTGTCCCCCGGGTAGCACCTTCTTACTGCTACCACTTCCGCCGACACCACCGCTACCATTCTTTCCGCCACCACCTTCCACCAGCATGCTGTCATACTCGCTTTCGTAGTTCATCGAATTGAAGCGACAGTTTTGCAGTGTGCATCCACGCCGAGGCGTAAAGTCGGCAAACGACTCGATCACCGTTACCGTCACCTGCGCCGAGGTCTTCAGTAGATCCACCATCTGATCGTGCGACAGGGTCGCCACCGCCACCTTGCAAATCTCCACCAATCGGTAGCCTTGCCTCAGCCCGGCCGCCCACGCCTGGCCAGAGATTTCCACCTGCGTCACAACGCCGTCCGGTTGCACGTGGAACCCAAGCTGACCCATCGGATTCCGGCGTAGGCTCAGCTCGAGCGCACCGCATCCATTCGTCACCGCCCGTAGCCGCTCGATCACCTCCAGCTGCTCGTCTCGGTCGCCCGTATCGCGCATGTTTAACGTCACGCACTCGCCTTGATGGTAGTACACCCGCAATGAGTTCTGACTCGTCGACCAACCGAGGATTGCCTTGCACGGTGTCACGAAGATTATCTGTCGGGTACACTCTTCGATCAGTACGAACGTTTCCGCCGAGATGCCAAGGAAGCAGTCGACCTGTGTCGATTGGCCACTGTCGTGCAGGACCACTTGCCAACAGAACGCTCCCCGCTGGGACAGATCACCGGAGAAGCGCGGTTTACTCGTGCGCTCCCGTTTTTTGCTCGGGAAGATCGAGAATCGTTGTCCGGTGTCGACCACAGTCGCCGTGCTGTAGTTAGTGGCCAGGTCTTTAAGGTACTCCTGGCGCGTCCGAATAGCCATCATCGCAAACTTCACCGATCGATGGGCCGCATTTTCCGCGTTGATTACCTTCGACAGGAGAAACTCGGCAAACTGCTTGCCCCTTGGGTAGTGCGAACCGGCACGTACCGGCGGTCCAAACACCGGTACATCCTTCGAGCGAGACACGGCTACCCGGTACTGAGTGTGCTCGGAACAGGGGTTGACCGCGCGAACAATAATAAACACGTGCTGGAACTGGCTCCGGATGTTTTTCGGCGTGAAGGGGGCCGCACCGGGTTCCTGGAACACGATCGTCACGATGTCGTTGCCGATGTGACGCTTGCGCAGTAGCTGCTGCCGGTTGTTCGGCGTGAAGGGCAGCATCGTCGACACGTGGAACATGATCTCGCAGTCCTGGTGCGACGCGTACAGCGAGTGCGTCCCGGTCGAGTCGGTCTTGTTGTCCAGGCCCGCCTTGTAGTGCTCGAAGCCCTTCAGCCGGACGCGCTTGCCGATCGTGTCGAGAAACTCGTTGAACGCCGGCCCAGCCTCCTCGTTGTTGTACATATCCTCCTCGGACGCCTGCCCAGCCCGACAGTACAGAATGCCCACCTTGTACTTGTTCGTGAGGCCCTGCTCGTCGAGCTTGAGCAGCTGCTGCTCGCACTGGGGCGTACCGACCGCCAGCCGGAGGCAGTTGATTTGTACTTCTGGCGCCACGTACTCGAGAATTTCTTTGGTATTGACGTGCTTGCCGGTACCGCGCGCGTTCGGTATCGAGTCCTCGATGACCGAACCGCGCAGCGTCAGCAGCTCCGAGGTGCGCACGATCAGCCGGTACAGGTACTGCTCGTTCGAGTGCGTGGTCGTCGGGGCCACATCCGAGCCGTGCAGGGCGAGCGTTTGCGTTGGGTTTGGGTTGAGTTTTTCGCGCTTGATCGAGATCGCGACCGGGCCCAGATGCTCGTCCATACCGAACCAGTTCTGATGCTCCTGGCCGAAGAAGTACTGCCGGTAGTAGAGCGCCCCGTTGTCGATCTGTTCGATCGGTCGGGGTCCTTTCTGATACGGGCAAGTGTAGCCCTTCCACAGCGTATCGTTGGCGCCACACTCCAGCACGGATACACCGTACGCAAGTGCCGGACGATGGATCGCCCTTCGTTGACCGGGTGGTAACGCCGCCGACGATGCTGTTGTCGCTCCCGACCCTGCCATTCTCGTCAAGCTCACCTCACGCTCCTCCTCACCACCGATTTCGTTCCTGAAGAAAGGACAATTCTCCAACAGTTCGTTCTGCTGCCCGTCACCGTAATCCTCGTCCACGCTTTCCCCGTCCGGGGTGGACGAGCGCGTCCCATACGTGGCCGCCGCCGACGCACCGGTCGTCGTGTTGCGTCGCCGCTCGAGCAAGAAACCTCGCAGCTTCGCCGCATACCCCAGGTTCGCCGTCAACGAGCGGCAATCGAAGTGAGCAAAGGCACGCCTCCGTTGGCGCTCCTCAATGTCCGCCGATGAAACGGTGGTCGTTGTGGAGCTGGCGCTCACATTCAACGCCATACACAACTGACTATCATCCAACGAGGCCGCCGCAGGTGAAACGCCATTGGTAGCCGCCGCGGTTGCCGCCGAGGCCGATTGGCGGGACTGTTTGCTCGAACCGTTCGATGAACCGTTGCTGCTGCTTCCACCGCCGGCATTAGCACTCGAGCCCCACAGACGGTGAAACTTATTGCGCAACTTTGGACTCGCATTTCCACCCCGATCGACGGCGTCCTCTGCTCCACTGGCGGTACCGGAAGTGACACCATTCCCGTTCACACCCACCGCTCCTCCTCCACCCGTGTGATGACTGTGGCCGTGGTGTTTGTTCAGCGAGTACAGCAGCGAGGAAGCATCCAACCCGAACGGTTGGTACTCCTGGAGCATGGTGAGGAAGTTCTCGCCGGTTGTTGCCGCCGAAACGGGACCCGCTCCACCCTGGCCTCCATGGTGGTGATGATGATGCGCGTGACGATCGGACGATATCACATCGATCGAGCCGTGGCTGCCGTACTCTCGGCGGAGATTCGTCCCACCCGGATGCAGATGATCCTGCCCGGCGCTTCCATGATCGTGGATCAGCTCCAAGCTCGAATTGCTCCGGTACAGATGGTCGGTGTGGCTGTGTGGGGACAGTTTGGTCGGTACGATTCCACCGCCGCCATTTCCCATTGCGACCATCTGCCGCTGCACGTACGAGTAACGTTCGTGGAGCGAGTTTCGAGCGAGCCCGGCATCGACCCGCGCCCTGCGGACGTTGCTTTTGTAGTACTCAACGGCGTGCATCGCGCGTTCGCGAGCCGATGGACGTGCCTGGGGTGGCACACCCGGTCCTCCTCCTCCTACGGCCGCCACTAATGGTGCTCCCGGAGGATGGGACACTATTGCACCGGGTGGATGAGGATGATGCATACCCGAGGGAGGCAGTTGATGTGGCCCACCACCACCAACATGGCGTTGTTGTGGCGGTTGTCCCTGCTGTTGTTGTTGTTGTTGTTGTTGCTGCTGCTGTGGGTGTCCCATCATTGCAATGCCGGCACCGGCAATGATCGGCGTTGGCATCATCTGGGGAAGGACAGTAACAGGTCCGCCGTTCATGTGAGGTGGTGGTCCTCCAACCTCCGTCACGTTTATCATCCCATTGCTAGAGTCCTGCGGATGGAAGATCAAAAGGAAACAAAACACGATTAGAATAGAGGAAAATCAGTCCGCCAAGGGTTGGCATCGCCGGCTTTAGATCCCATTACGGATCTACATTAAACTACAAATCAAAAGGAGCATCACCAAGCGACGATCATAAAATCAAAATGAGATCATGTTGGGCAGAATAGGGTACCCTCAAAAAATTCCTTTTCTCTTAAGTAAACGCCGCGATCTCCATGTGATGCCACGGTCAGTGTCAGCATCCCAAACTGTCCGGAAACAACCAAAAATGCCCGCACCGGGGTTGAAGTAAATGTTCCCTCCTCCGATGGATGCTTTCAAATTTAATCCAGCGGCCTAATTATTGGCAATTGTCTTTCCCATTGGCCCCGCGCGGCCTCAATTTGCTTCTACCACCTTCGTTGTTACACGAACACCTTTTTTTCTCATCTACTTTCGTAAGCATCATCGATCGTATTGGTCGCTCTGGAACCATTCAGGTTCTTTATTAAAGTACTTCATTGAACGGATGCGGGAGTCCCTTCCACCGTTTTTCGGTTCATCCCGTCACCCAAAACGGGATCGCCGGTTCGTCGACTGCATCGCGAAGAGGGTAAAAGTATGACCCGGATTCCGGGTTGCTGGAGCATCTCTCAACCAGTGCCCTCAAAACACGGAACGGGTTTTGGTGGAAGACCTTAGCGGATGTTATTCTTTATACCAAAATATGAGGCAAGCGAACAAAAAATCCTGTAGCCCGGCACTCTGCCGGCAAATGAACTGAATCAGTTTTTGAAGGTAAGTTCGGTTAATTTCCGGAACTGCCCACCGGATGGATGCGTCATTCAGGGCACTACTCAGCGCCAAGTTAAAGGTGAAACTAATCGAAGTTAAAGTATTTCCATCGTTCATCACTGACTGTCCTGCCAGAGTCTCTGCTCTCCAAAAGGCATCCACTGTAAATCACACGTCACAAATCGCGACAAGCAAGTTTCAAGAGAAAGTGTGTGCCCCTCGTGAAGATGAACTCTGGCCTCATCGAGCCCACATACAGACATACAGGTTCATTATGTTCGTCATGATTATATCATTATGGGTAGCTAAAAGCGTATTTAAAAATCCGTTTTCTTTTTAATACGATACCACCTACAAATGAGGGTCTTCTCGGAGTGCACTTGTACGCAGCACCCGGAAGTATCCTCCATAGCATAATAACCTTTTCGTGACATGGAACTGGGCCGCGATAGCAGCCGGATATGATGGTACAATTTACACGTTCGATGGAGAAACCTACCAACTTCAAGAAACACCCATTCATTCTCCCGGTTCAACCCGGCGTTCCGAACGGTGACGAACGTCAAACACGGGACGACCGACCATGGTGTGTATGTATCTGTAGACGATACCCCAAAAACCCGTGGCCCGTGGACAGACCCCGTCACTCGATGGTTGCATTCAATCTAATCTAATTTTATAGCGCATTAACACTTCATTTCAGACGTCCCATTCAGCCCTAATGAAGCGTTGAGCTTCGAAGGACCAGCACCAGCAGGACCGGCTGCGGCGTGCTCTTCCTGTCCGAAATCAGAATGAGCATCAATCATGAGGATTTTGTAGGAGGTGATTATAAAACCTATACCTTTTCGCTTCGGCACAACAGACTTGCACAAGCTAAGGGAAAGAAAACACGACGGAGTTTAGAGTTTGGTAGCCTAAAAATTGAACGTCGTAAAAGAATATAGAAACAAAAAAGAAACAAGCTGCAATTGGACGCCATGATGGGGCCACGCTAAGATGAATTTTCTATTTCTCTTTATTTCATCCCCCATCAGAACGATTCTTGTGCATTCAGACATAATGCCAGACCTATCGATGATGATCGTCGTTCGTCTTCTGCGACGAGAATAGTACTCCGTGGCGGAAGGCATAGAGAACGAGTTGTCGGAAGATTTGTGTGATCCTCCGATTCGTCAATGCAGCACAGCTGCATCAACCCACCGCCTGATCGTGCCCGAAGGAAGCCAATCCCTCCGCTTCATCCCCGAAGGAAAAGGTAGGCAATAACCAAACCTCCACCGCAGAGCGACTCGAGCCAGAGATCGATTTGATGCGCTGTCTGGGATATTTACGATGCTTTCCCCTTTGCCGACCGATCAACCTTAGTGGAACGACCTGGATCGAGGAACCTTCTACAAGGAGTATAATTGTGCACCGCCTTTTAAAAAGAAACTTTGCGTTCGGAAGGATTGTGTTTCCTGCACTGAATTAGTCGTCCAATGTTTTCGGTGTCTTCTGTGGACGTCTTCGCGCCAATTAAACTGTCGATCGTAGCGCGGTTTCATTGGTTTGGATAGTCCGTTTTGTTTTCAAGGCTTCGCGCCAAAGCCAACGATGCGCAAGTAAAACTGTCGGACTGGATGGATTGATGTAACTGGACCATTAAAAACCCAGCATACACCTTCGGCGTGTCCAGTGGTATTGTGTTTTTTTTTATTTAAAGTGAGAAATCAATACACTCTATTTGTGTCAATCAATGTTCGAATAGATGTTCGATCGGTTGGCAATATTGACCTCACCCTCTTGAGGTCTTGCGATTTAAACGCAACTAATGAGAAGAGGGACCTCTTGATCGAAGGTGTCTGCGCTGTCTGCGATGTTGCAAACGGGTAACGGGGGTTTTGTGTTTTTTACTCCCTGTCCAACCAAGACTTGCAGCAACGCCGTCGGTCGATCGTGATCCCGTTGGCTTCGCTGACTTCCTAGACTTGCATTGCTCCTTGCGTCACCACCTCTAACTCTTCTCCCTCTCTCTCTCTTCAGTTTTCTATTTGACGCTGCAAACGGGTCTATGGACAAGCAAACAAAGACCTTAAACTTTGTGCCAACAAACAACCAAACCGAAGCGATCACCACTCCCCGTCCCTAGAAGACCAAGGTGGGGTTGAGACGACAGAGCACACGTTTCCCCGCGGTTCATGTTCTGCAGTGCAGTCGGTGGGTATTTCTTGTACCAGAAAAAAAACGTAGAACCCCACGAGGAGGTGGTGCTGGTGGTGGAGCGCGAACGCAAAAGTCAACGAAAGTAGGAAAACGTGTTTACGTCGCGCGCGTAAACAACGACGAAAACCTCCGCGCCAAAACACGTTAGCTGGGCATATCTATTTGTGTGTGTGTTTGGGTGAAGAAAGCCTCCCTTTACTGCAACCCGTCCGTACCGAGAGAAAAGTCTACAAAAAGGAAGGTGTGTAAGGAGCCCGGTACTTTCTTCTTAATAAGAGTATTTTGTTGCGATGATGCGGCGCGGAGGCGTTCGGGAAGGAAATTTACTGCCGCGACCCAGACTAGTGCCCGTTTCATCAACCGGTCTCGGGATCCAAACCGGTCTTCCTTTACCGGGAGAGCTTGCGGCCGGGTTTCGATGCATCTGCACGATGCACAATTGCATGCTGTAGTACCATCTTTGCTACCATCAACTCCGATCGTGAAGCCACGCGAGAAGCACCAGGAAGAAGAGAACAAAAAAACGTAAACAAACCATCATAAACCCGGTCCCGCCGTCCGCTTCCTCGAAGAACGGGGTGAAGATAGGTTGATGCCGCAGGTTGTGCCAGCAGCGGTTTTGAGGAGGGGAGATACTAGGCACTAATGTGCGATGAGGTGATGACAAAGCGGCTTGACGAACCGGTCTCGCAGCAGCATACGTCTGTTTATTCTCGCGGGAACTGTATCAAGAAACGATGCTCGTCTATATTTTCTTTGACGGAAAATTCCCCTCATTCGATAACGAAAAGCCTCAAACGTGTGGAAGTTCCATTTCGTACTTAGACAGCACAACCGGTGCGGTACTTAGGGCCAACAGCAGGCTTTTCTTACAGCCAAAGGTGGCAACTCTTACAACATTACCCTTTTCGTGCACCGGTGCGTATGCAACATCCCGTTCGACAATAACCTGCTTGTGCATCGCCTAAGGCCAATGTGCGTATATAAGGTAGCAACAATATCGGAAAACAATTACGAGCCGCTTATGGTAGCAGAGCCTCGCAACGGGAAACCTCCATAACGTACACCGAGAGGGACACGGATATGGCGCAAGATGTTGATGACCATGTTTTTATGCACTAACACACGGCATATGATTTCAATTTACGAAGGATAAGATGGTGGCGGTGGACGATGAGGAACGTCGCTTCGACCAATATGGGTATAGGAAGCCGTGAGGTCAGTTACATTTATTAACTTGTACCTATAATCGGTTGGATTCATTCGCAGGAATGCTGGTTGATCTCTTATTTATGTTACATGACGAACAATGGATGAGAATTATTCTTTCAAGTTTCTTTTTAGCGAGATTTATTTTCAACCAATCGTTCACTGCAAGCAGGCGGTTTACAATTTTTATTATAACGATCTAAAACGCAAAAGCGGATTATTCTTTCCCGTTATCTCTTAGTTGAGTTGAGCCTCCTCGGATAACTGTCCACAACAAAGTGTAATATTTCCTTTTCATAAGAACTCCGGAACCACACACAGTCCAAAGTGCAGCCAAAATTGAACGGCTGGCATTATGAATGGAGCACGAAATAAGGAAGGAACGTGTTTACCATATCCCCATTGACTAACAGGACAGGACTGGCGAACGATCAAACGTGTCTTATAAAAGTGCTGACCATCAATCTCCCCCGTCAAGTGGGGCCATGAATTGAGTGGCGAGGAAGTTATCACACTATCGCCTCTTCCTTCCTCGATCGACTTGACGACGACAACACAGTCAAGAGCTTAAAAAGGCTAATAAACAAATTGTGCTACAATTGCAAGTATTGTGTAACGAGAGAACGTGCGACGCGGTACGGTCACATAACCCGGGCATCGAATCTAAACAGAAACCCAACCTGGAGTCCGGTAGGTATCAGAGTGCTAGGAGGTTCAGAAAACAGAAGATAAGAAGCGCGCCCGGTGGTACCGAGAGAAAAGCTACGGGTGGTCGTTCGCGTCTACGATGCGAGGCAATTTGTGATATGATAATATTGTTTTCCTCCCCGGAGCCGCCTCCGAGATCAGCATCAATCCGACGCGATGGGCATCACCACAGAGTGATCCGTGGGATGTCGACGACGGTCGTTCCCAAAATAAAAAGATCCACTGCAACTCCTCTCCCGGGAACCGATATACACAAACCACCACAGCGGGGACTGGGGACATCCATCGTACTTCCATCTTCGGGGGTACAGGCTGCTGTCGGGTTCAGCCTGGTTTCCGTCAACATCAGACGTCATCCCAAAGTGACTGCAACACAGTGTAATACCAACGGAGCAAAGTGCTGGCAAGTAACAGAAATGTGTGTAATGCATATTATGAAGTAATCTCACCGCACGATGCACATCTCGTATGCACCACCGCTCCACTCTGCGGATCAGTATAAATAAATAAATAGAGTTCCATTCTCACACGCTGGGGTGAGTTCGGTTTCGTCCCGCTCCCAAATCTCCATGCCGAACTCCCCGGAATCTCATGGTACTATAGCATAAGCGTTTGCCTGATTCGTCCATCCGATATCTCGCGCTCTCGGACGCTTGAGACGGATGTATATCGACGAGGGAACCCCTATCAGAACTCCACCACCAAGTTGAAAGGCTTGTACTGCAATGCCTCGGAGAAGGGCCGGACGCACAGTTCTGCTGCTGCACAGTTCTCACAAGAATAGAACGCCACCTCCCCCCGCTGCGTAAACCCACCGGACGGAACCAAGTGAGGCAGCAGCAGTATCAGTTACGAGCCGACACAAACAAGTCAAGCACGCATCACGGCTCACTGCCTTTTCCGCTGCACATTTCTTGATGTGTCCCGATAGCACACACCGTAGTTGGATACGATTGTCCGCAGGGAACGCAGGTACTAGGAGAGGCAGAAGTGTTCACATCGTGGCACTTGTGCACTTCATAAATATGCAGCTCGGCCGGCTTGCGGGAAACGGTGTGTTGACGCATCTTGGACCTCTCGGTGTCGGTGGATGCATCAGAATTTTACGACGTACGGTTTACGTCTACTACTGCCGCAATGCGCAATGGCGATGTTGTGCTGCCTACAAGCCCCGCTTGTGTGCCAAAGTATTCCCCGTCTTCGGTTCACTCTCGACCATACCGGGATGGGGAATTGAATAATCTTATTATAGGAGCGCCACGTTCGGTTGACTTTGAATGATGTGAAAAGAAACGAGTTCACAGCGAATCGCGTCCGAACGCGTCTTCAAAAGACTGATACCGTGCGACGTTACCTTCGAGTAGGCTTAGGTCTCCAATGGTCAACAGCTAAATCCCTTACGTGTAGCGTGGCCTAGTTTCAGTCTTTGTTTCAGCTGATCAACGCTCGCGACTGGCGTCGGAAGGTATTTATACTGTCCACATTTGGAAGCGCTTATTTCCAGGTGGTTTTGCGTACCCCCGGATGGATCGAATTGACCAACTCCGGAGCTGTTGTAGGAGGGTTTCCTCAGAACCGACGTTCTTTCGGCGTCGAAAAAGGAAGCTGAAGAATATCGGTTATACGATTTTACAACCGGTGTGGGAAGGGGGTTTATCTAAAGTGTGCACATTAGAAATCTGTTAGCCAAACTCGGAGAACGGAACCGCCACCACCATCGGCGGAACGTTCTTTGGCACGAGAGCACACAATCGTTTCGATTGTAAATGAATTGCTCGAAATTCAACAAAAAAGAGGTCAGTCCAGACCTGAAGCTATACGGACAGAGATCAGAGAGCTCGTGGATCTTCGGGACGGAGTAATCCGTTTGAGATGTCTCACTCATGTCCAACGGTTGGTCACAATAAGAAACGGACCGTGTTCCTTATGCTCTCGTTTCCCGTGTGTCCTCCCGAGCCCAAGAATGCGAATCTCAGGCCAGACCGAACACGGTGGACTGGCGCCAACCATTTCTTTTGCTTCATGTTTTTGTTTGCAAAAAAAGCCTCTGCTAGGGCAACGAACTTTCCACCTCACTTAGTAGGCGGGTGTGTTGCATTCCGCGAGCAGAGTCGGGTTTCGTCCGTCGACAGTAGTCACTGCCACGCATTAAAATCTCGCGTCGGAAAGTTTGTTCGTCGCAATCTGTTTTGCCACTGGAATTGTGCGGGTCATTATGCGAGGGAAGATGTGTTCAGCTACATGTGCATGGAAGAGGAGGGGTTCACACATTATTATCGCGCAAACGATCTTCATTGCCAAGGGACGCAAAAAGGTCCCGCGGGAATTAACAACAGAGTCGTGTGTGTTTATTCAAGATGAACTGCTTAATTTGTTCACCCTCTGTAAACAATTCTACCGTTTCTTTCTTTCTTATGCTAAATTTTTGCATCATGATCCAAAACGGAAGGGGGATAATAAGTGGATGAGGAAAAGTGTGCCTTGAGTCATAGAGCAGTCTCTTTGTTCCATCTACATTCCACATCAAAACACAGCTCAGCTTTCGCACAACATACCGATCATCAAATTGACACCGAACTATGCGGAAGAGTTATGGTGCATTACTCTTCCCCGTTAGGCTGCACTATATGGTGGTACGTCTCTAGTGAAACCTGAACAGCAAGAAGAGAAGAGCATTGCAACTCATAGAAGAAAAAGAGCAACGATCATAAACATTCCTCACATGCTTCTCACTACCATTGATTGCGACTGTCAATGGTTCTGACCGACTGGTGAGGAGCATATACACCTTACCCAAACACTTAGACACACACGCTCTACATGACGCGTTGACTATTTGTTCCGATCGTTAATTGACATTGGCGACAATGGCGCTTTGGCGGTGGTATGTGCCCCGTTCCGTAAGCACGCTAACGGTACTGACACACAAACCTAGCCCTATACCCGCACCCATTACGTTACTCCACGAGAGAAACCTCCACCTGTCAGGACTTTTCTAGCACAAGAGACTAAGAAACAATTAGGCAAGCATGTTGCTGGAGGGTAGTAGCCGCTTCGGTCCATACTTGAGGAAGTTCGTTATGGTTCTTCGTACGGTAGTGCCCGTGCAAAAGCCTTAAAGTGTGATATCACTGAATGGCCAGCGCTATTAGCCACTGGCCTCCACCCAGCATATGCTCTCGCGCAATAAAACCCTGCTCAATAAGGAAAATCGGCGGAACCATACGGAGCGACTATAAAACACCGACTCTGTGTGTCAACCTACTTCCTCTAACCTTGTCGTGTGGGCGGTAGCTATAAAAATCATCAACTGTGTTGGAATCTCTTTCACCTGTTCACCAGCGGCTGGAAACATATCGCTGGCACACCGATTTTGCCACATTCCACACAATATTAAGTTGGTTGAATGATCGCACGCGACGAAGAAGAATATGCATACGCGCGTTACGGTGACAAAGAGAACCTTCTTAGGGAGATTGGCCTCGAGCAGTTGCAGAAAGTTGTCACACTTGCATGCACAATAGCGCATCGATGCATGTTATGTTCTTTTCGGTTGGGATTTCCTACCTACCGGTTGTCATTTAATTTGATGAAGGAAGTAGATAACCCCGGTCCGGGAAGAAACCGGTAGGGCGTATACAGTGTCCTACTACTGTGGCTCCGGATCAGGTTCGGGGAGTCAATTGGCATGGTTGTCATTGTCGCCCCGTTGTTTCCACTTTCTTCTCCTCCCCACTGCGAGACTTGTCCGACTGTCGCGACTCGAGAGAAACATTCCATTGTGATTCTTCTTCTACCGGTTTTTACTTTGCAAAACTTTTACCGGTTAGCTTTTCCCAGAATACATTCCTTCCCTTCTCAATGGTGACGCAGACGACCGCATTGCATTGCGCAAGTTGAGAAAACAGAAATCTTGCTGAATGTGGATAAAAACTTTTAACCCTAACCCCACCGTCCCCTCTTCTCTCGTGGGGACGTAGAATATGCAAATATCAGACTCGGTTTCAATCTTGGTACGAACGTCTTGGAAGGCAGCGAAAAGAAAAATGAAACGACAGACGAACGTCGAAGCTCGAACAGTGAA
The DNA here is from genome assembly GCF_943734705.1 of Anopheles coustani. Classification (NCBI taxonomy): domain Eukaryota; kingdom Metazoa; phylum Arthropoda; class Insecta; order Diptera; family Culicidae; genus Anopheles; species Anopheles coustani. The sequence goes on from NC_071289.1 coordinate 32,333,032, forward strand.
ATACTGTGCAAACATGATACAAGAAAATAAAACTACGAAAAAAAGAAAGATGATACGCAAGACGCGGGCAAAATGGCTACTACATCACACGTACACGAGGGAGAATCCATAGAGATGAACGCGCGAGAGCGCGTGACGAAGGAATTTGAATAATTCATCCAAGTGTCGACATAATGAGTCGATTGTTTTGAGGAGTCTCCGCGCCACGACGGTCGCCTTTTACGTGAGTATGCTAACGATTCTGTTTCTAGCTTTTCTCTCCAAATGATTTTCATCCCCCCGATGGTTCTTGGCTGGCGGGGGTGGTGTATAGAAACGCCTAGCCATGTCCGGCGAGTACTCCAAAGAATGGCTTTCGATTGTTTGGTGCCCCCGTGCGAGGGCGAAGCAGGGTGTGTGCCTTCGCGTTCTTCTATTATATTTCCATTTTTCAAACGATCTCTCGGTACCAATTTGCTATTTACGGCCACTCCGAAACGATCGTATCGACTCATGATGGGTGCTGTTTAACATCTCTACCAGAACGCCGTTGCGTTGAGTTTTGATGGATGTTTATCATTCGGATGTTCATTCTTCTAGGTTTCGGCTTGTTCTTCACTCGGGCCGGCACACCACCGACGCACTTTCGAGGTGATTGAATTATGACTCATTTTATGGTTATAGAGCTGTGAAGATGGATGAGTTGTGATTAGGTGTCGATGGAGTGTCATATTGTTTATGGCGGCAGTCCACAAACGTAACGATCGTTGCGGTCCAACACCCCAAAAGAAACAAAGAAAACTTTTACTTGGCGAAGGTATGTCGAAATCGAATTTAAACTTTACAGATGAATTAAATTAAATGTGTTGCGTAAAACGTAAGCTCGCGCTTTCTTAATGACAATTTTCTCTCCTTCGCGGTTTTCTTCATGTCTCGTGGATAATGACGTTAGCAAACAGCTGTATCAAAAAGCTACACGAGAGTTTAAGTATGGACCACGTTTGCAGGAAAAACGGAAACAGTAGCTCGTACTTAAAGCCGAGCCCTCGAACAGCAAATCAAACGTACGTGATATGCATTGGGTGGACGGATCTACGGATGATCGTGACTTTACCACCGACCTTGATGCACGACTCGGATGACAGAGGCATTGCTTTAGTGATGGCATAAAATTTGCAAGTCGTACAGACTACTGCCAGACACTCCTGGCCATAAGGGTAAAAGAACCACGCTAAGACATCACCACGTTGAACGGTTCATTCACGAAGAGATAAGTAGCACACGCTTTCTAGAACCGTTTCTCGGCCGATGCTGCATAATGATGAGCTGCTTCGCCTTCTAAAGACCACCATCGGGGAGCGCAGAGCCCGCTTTGGAACAAATTGATGTCAATTGCAGTCAATTGGAGAGATCTCACAGGGTGTATCGAACTCAATTGAGATATTCAATTTATCCACACCCTTCGGCGAAAAGTCCTGCCTCAACCAGGGCGCGAGTGGACGCCCCTCGTTTCATTCGGAGAAGGTGTCGGGCAGATTGCGGAGGCCTAACCTAATCAACTTGCCAATGTTTTATCGTGTGACATCACCTTCAAAACATCACTAAGAATTACGGAACATCTACGATCTTGGGGTCGATCGTTGGTGGCGTTCTTCAAAGAGCTTAGATCCCCTCCTCGGTATTTCATCGTGATCGTTTTTTTTCGAACCTTTGAAACCTAACACTACGTCTTCGCTTAATCGTAGGCCGTAGGCGATAACACTCGAACACCAAATCCAATTCGACGACCAACCATATCCTGCCCGCGCAGGTCAAACCATTTGAACATAGCAGGAAGAACTAACGGAGCGATAATTTATATCGCACGGCGAACAACTGACGACTGACACCAGAGCGTGCCGTAAGATATTCCTGACCTGGACCAAACGGCAGCAGCAGCCCCAGCCACAGCTGAGGTTGGTCTTCTCCACCCGGAAACACGTCTATCCGCGACCTGCATCACAACACACAAACCCCGAACGAGCAGACCTGTTGTTATGGGTCGCGTGGGTCGGCTCTTTTTTTATGATTGGTCTTATTTTATCTCGCCCAACCCAACAAACACACACACACACATCGTTTTCATTCGATCGATATCCTCAAGCATTTGTTTGGAGGAAAAAGATTAAACCAAAAGAATAAAATAGGGCCAAGGGCCAGAATGTTTGATGCGCGCGTTCTTGAACTACATCTAATAAACTCTCGAGAAGGCGGCGATCGGCGGGATGCGATCATAATTTACGATCGAGGCCGCCGGCGGAAGAACAGGTCGGATGATGATCCTGCAGGTGAGGCAAGCGAGGACAGGCCCGGACCGACGCCGATTATTAGGATGGGAAAGCAGGTCGGAGAGATCTCACTATCGAGTCTGTTGTTTTATCCTTGCGATGCATCCTCAACGGACAGAGAAATACTTTTATCTCTCGTGCTTTGTTGGTTCCTTCGCTCTGACCCAAATATCGGCATCATTTAATTACATTATTTTAAGTTAAATTCTATCTCGATGCTAGAGGAGTGCTTTCCAAACGGTGGGATTTCTCTCTATCTCGGTCCAAGGGATAACGCGTCGTTGGTTCGTTAGGGAACGTGAAGAGCTTATTAAATTAGACTTATCGAAAATTATTTGACTTTAATGGTGCTGGGAACGCCCACAGACCACGGCGGTGAGAACCTGTTTCTTCCTCTCAACGGCAACGAAAATACACGGAAGAGAAAAGGGACCAACGGAATAGAATCAAGCCGACGAACGGTGTGAGAAACATGAGCGACATCTTCAGAAAGGTTCTTCGGGTTATGAATGAACGCCGTTGACGAGCGGTGTACAAATACGGAGAGTTTTTCTGTTTGCTCAAGTGTTTACTGCCGGGGGCGGCACGTAAATGTCAAAAGTCTCCTCCGAACAACGAGTCAATACCGATTCTAGAGTACATTTTAACGAACAATTAACGAGACTGTTTGATGCAGCGAAAAAAAGCAAAATGTACTCTCCCTTCACAGTAACAGTTCTTGTCTTCGAAATTCAGATCACACGCTTCCCATACAGAACGGAACGGTCTTCTGCGGAACGAAACATCTTCCCACCACCAACACGGAGCCAAGATCATCGAGCCGTATAATTTGATCGCTAATACATCTCTTTACCTTTCACCGGAAAAGGACCCGGGAGGGGGGCGTCCGTGGAATGTGCGCGCAAACATTCCGAGGCCAAATTTGCCTCGCTAATGATCTCGCACTTCCTCCAACGGCCGTGTGTTCTGTGCGGGAATCAATAATTTGAGCACAAGATGCGATCATCATTTCGTCATTCCGATGGGAACGAATGGGTGTTGCGATCTAGACTTCAAATCCAGAACTATCAAGTGCTTAGCCATTTTCACCACACCAACGCGTAGTAGTTGTTACCCAAACGGTTCAATTGGATTTTACTGGCACTACGTGCGTTGTGCCTCTATTTTACGACCGGAAAATGCTATACCACCAGGCACTCAATTTGATCTGTGTGCTCTGCGGTGCATATTTACTTTGTTAATTTTGTTTGCTAGCTTGATTTCACGGAACTGGACCCTTAACCAGATTTGGCACGGCACACCGGGCCCCCCGTGGTCATTAGCAAAATCGGACGGAAGAGCGTAGCGAATTATTTAAATCCACATTTCTAATGCGTGAGGATTTTCTGTTTTGTTATCCATCGTACAGGAACTATATGGAATATAGAACTGCGGCGTAAAGGCGGAAAAGCATTAGAACTGCTCTGGAAACATTTATAACCAGGGAGCAAGTAATCGCATTCGTCACGGGTACCCCACTATACGTTCATACGAGGTGGTTCGGAGGAGAAGAAAAATCCTCCCAACCCCAAATCCCGAACCGAGCTAAAACAGCGGAAAGAATCAATTTCCCTTTCGTCGGATGTTCTTCTCGAGGTGGGGTGGGGTGGGGGAGAGGGGCGAGTTGAAACGAGGCGAAGATGCTGCCACTGCTTGTGCCCGTGAACCGTGATCAGTTTCTCGCAACTCGAGCGCCCCCCGAGCTCTCGATCTTCGATCGAATTCGATAATTTCGCTTCATATTATTTTCCGTGGGTAAATTTTTGCTTCTTTGTTGCTTCCCTCCATCTTCATCCAACCCTTCTAATTGCTGCGGGAAATCAGTGCCTAATTAACTCGTTCCTTTACGAAGTTCGAGCCACCGATCCGGAGCGAACCTGGCACCGGAAAGATTAAATTATCCGATATCCGCGAAGAGAACGAAATAAACACATACAAACACAGATATTTACTGGAAGACTTCTGTTCCGAGATGATAATCGTGGTGGAAGAGTTGATTCGGGGAAAATACATCTCCACAAGCTCTAAGTGATCGATTGTTGGGGGCTCACAATCGAAAACGAATCCGACTTCCCTTCTTCAATACCACACGTGCTAGATCTGACAATGGTCCGTAGAAATCGATATCGAGTGCGAAGTAACGTACGTAGTAGTGTTCTATTAGAAAGATAGATCGCAGATAAGATCACATCGGTTAGTCTACCTAGACTAACCGCAACAGTCACGTGCGCGTATTGAACAGTGGGACATTAATGAGTATCACCGCACCCGGTGAGCTCACTGGTGAGTCATGATGAGTCTTTGTAGTCAATGGTTCACTACTAACTGATTGACGTAATACAGCATCATCATGTCGGCCAGATGGGTCTACTTAAGTCTAATGATGTGAAAAAAAACGATAGAACCGTAAAATGCTCGCGTTTCCGCTAGACCATAAACCTAACGCCCTGAGACTTCCCGGAGTCACGCGGATGCGATCACCGTGCCGGAGCGGCGTCCCACCTAATAATTAAATGGGACACACCGTAAGCAGGTGCCGGCTATTAGTTTTCAACTTTAGGGACCATAATAACCATATATCTTCCATTTTCATTTTCCAATGACTCAAATTTGTACATTCGCAAACTGCAATTTGGAAAGAAAGGTCCAATTAGTGCCTGAAGAGCTCCGATGGCCAGAAGAGCAGCCTGTGGTGAGCTTGTCATCGTACTTAATTTAAATTCCATAATGTACCAGAGGGGTGTTCCCTACCGTTTGATACCGACCTGACCTCCACAGTTTACGTGGGCATAAACAAGCATCTGAAAATTCGAAATGGAAGGTAACCTCAGTGTTCCCTCATCGCTATTGCCACTAGTATAGCAAGGGAGGGCATCGAAAATTCCCCAAAATCATTCGATTCAAGTTCAATCACGACTTAAAATATTCTGGTCACGATTCCGGACATGATGACCCGAGGTATAACTTACGGGATATTTCAGACATTGGCGTCATTATGAGTCCCCCTTCTGAATTTTGTTTTTCGTATTTATTACCTGTAAAATTTACCATAATGGAGTTTAAGATAGGGCACTACTTATGCCTTGAACTGTTTAGTGCAATTTAGCCTTTAGTGCAACAATCGCGTAAAACTCCATTGTTATTTAAACGAATTCAAAGCCATTTCGCATGCTGGACGAAGGCATCAAGCGGCACAAAAGCACAAACAGTAAGATAAAAAAGAATTTCCCGATGTGCCACTTACAAATCAATATGCCTGCCTGCCATTTCAGGCCCTTCGCTGGGCACCAAATCATGGAATATTGTGTCTTGCCTTAGGAGACGCCAGAAACCGTCTCAAACACGATATGCCACTCACTGCTTGCTTTTGCGCCTTCTCCAGCGATGGCTCACGATTCTCGATCGATTGACTGAAAGCTTGGCCCCCTTTGCATCCCTTGGGCTACACGCGATTTCCTACACCGTTGCAAGGGACTCCAGGGCTTCGGGACTCTTTCGATTCGTGACGGCGTGCTATTCCAACCAACTCGCGCATGAAGAGGAAAGAAGAGAGTAGAACGGTTCCTTCGCGAAAAGCGAAAAGAAAAAGTCGGCTGAAAGGAAACCGGAGTGACGAGTGGTGGTCGCCGCAGTACGGTGAGCCAATTTCGCTACACGATCGCGACTGTTGCGAATGGGCTTTAAATAAAATGCTTTAAACGGTACTAAACTGTACCCCTCTTCGCGCCCGGAAAAGTCCGACCTCCAAATTGCGGAATATCACGTCGTCGCTTAGTCGGTTCGACGAGTGGAATGCAAAATTAGCACCGTTCAGGATTAGGCCAGAAGGGAAGAAACCCAAAACTCTGCCCGCCGGCAATGCATGTAACCTAACCTAACCTAAAATCTACGTCAGCCCAATTGAAGAGAACTATTGAAGCAATGAATGCTTCACACGCCCTGGGTTAAATGTCAGGCAACAGTCAAAACAGCTCGTAAAATATCTACATATATGAAGCCTCTCGAAAAAGCAATGCTCTCGCTTTTTCTTCACGCAAAGTTGTTTTCCTCAGACGCCACACCAAATGCTGGTGGTTTCCGTTCTGAGGCAGAATTTATTTCAGAATTGCCAGAGCGCGCCGCTTAGCTACACTTTATTTTTAATGCCTGCGCCTTCCGCTTTTATATATTCCAGTCTGAACCAGAACTCTGGCTAGCTTTCCCTCTGGATGTCTTGCTTTTTTGACGCCCTCTCTCCCCTGACTTCCGTCGGTCTACTAGCTGACCATCCATCTCGTACCGGGCCTCGGGAAATCGACGCCACTCAACGCGAACGCGACTCTCCTCGAAGACCTCTGATACCGTCCAGGTACGTCCGTGGGGGTCAGACCGGTGCGCCCCACGAGCGGATGGAGCCGTCAATCTTCTCCCGGTAGTTTTTGTTTTAATTTTGTGTAAATGTATTTCATCGTTTACGCATTTTAATTTCATTCGCTTTTCGCTACGTTTCCGCCAGGCGGGGAGTAAAGCCTGCGCAAGAAAATCCTGTACTCCAGAACGTTCGGCGGGTTTAAGTTGGCTTACGTGATGCCAGTGAGTTCAGGAACGGACCGGAGTGAGAGAGAGAGAGAGTGAGATTAAGGCGAGGGAACTAAGAGGAGCAAAGAACCTAATACCGACAAAGTGCTTCTTCTGCAAGGGAACATCTAAGAACATCGAATGTTAGGGCATGACCTCTGTTGTTGTTGTTCCCAGCGTGAACAGAACTCTTTTGATGCAATTTGCTAACACACTGCCTTTCTTAGAAACTATTGTTGAGCATCTGTATCACTTTTGCATCAAAAATATGATGAGATTGTTTTTTATGACTATTTAAAAACCGAGCCATAAAACTACGGGAGATCAAGAGACAAACGTGGACATTCAAGAATGATGATGCAACAAACCACGACCACACAGCAACAACTAAAGGGCCACTCCAAGGGCTTGGAATAATCAATTTCATATCTGCTCTAAGCCCTTGCTAAATACTTTGAGGCAAGTTTTATGATCAAACTTTATTAAAATGGATGAGCCATTCGTTTACGTTTTATTGCAAACTTCAAATGGCTTTACAAGGAAACCTTAGCCCTTGCTTCTACGCTACATTATACCAATAGGCTGATAATATAAACCCTTTAATTTATTTTATTGTGCGGAAGACGTTGGATTTAGTGGATTATTTTAAATCCGTAGAATTTCAGACAATGGATTCGATTGTTTAAACGGCGACTCGCAAAGGTTTTTGTTATGATATAAGAATAACAATCTTCTGTTTTGTTATCTTTCTTGACCTACACTCTATGAACCTAACCCATTGTGTGTTCCACGATTTTGCGTATCTCATCCGCTTGTGCGACGCCGTTGTGTATCTGCGCACAGGAAGTACCTTTCACTTCCGGTGGGCTTCATCGGTGGGTAATAAAACTTGTTCGTTCTACATAAAATTGGACTTAAAAAACAAAAAAACACGCTTGCTGGGCCTTAACAGAACCCGTTCCGAGGTTGTCACCGAAAGGTAACACCGAAAAAACCGACTACTGAAAGGTAAAACAAAAAAAGAATCCTGTGTCGACATCACCTCAGGATCATCTTAGCCATACATCCGTGGCCCGGGGGCACAGAACGCGTCATCTGTATGCACAACGCCTGTGTTACACGGGCTCTTGCTTATGCACGTCGGGCTACGGAGCCACCGTGGAGTTTTAATCAACGTCCCACGTCTTTCCCGGGTCGACCTCTCATTCAACGAGCGTCGTTAATAAACTTTCCTTCGCTGGTCCCCTTCAATGAAGTATCCCGTAACTCGCCTTCCACAGCATCAGGTTTTTGTTTTGTTCATGCCAGGACACAAAAAAACCACACGCACACAAGCCATACGAGATCGAGTTCCGCACCCGTGTGTCGGTGGCAGTCTCGTGGTGAAAACAAAAAAAAACCAAACCATCATTCTTCATTCTACGGAACCAAAAGCAGTAAAAAAATTTAACTCAATGAAGAAAAACACGAAACTACTTGAAATCGATAACCGATGCTGCGACGTCCCACCATTCGTCCCTGCGTCCTGGTGTAGCCCGCCAGGTTCAAATCGTGCGCTTTGCCTTATTCATCTCGATGTCGATGACGAACCCACCCGGTAGAGCGAAAAAAAAGCTTTCCAATCCCTTTTGCTGCTCCCGTATATCTCTCCGGCCCAGGTTAGAATCTCCGGGATACCTGTTCCTTACCCCTAGGGGCCAAAGAACCACCACAACCACTGGTTCTGACAACAACATCCTGTTGGCTTGCCTCACGATCTTTCTCTCTTACTCTCCCCGTTGGGCGTTCTGAAGCCTATCGCTACCATCCACACAAAACAACATCGAGCAATAACCGTTCTGCAGAGGCTTCGTTTCGAGTTCTGCCAATATTTATGCTACCTTCTTCCGCTGCAGTGCCTCGGGAGGTTATATTTGCTCAGAAGATTATTCTTGCATGCCACCATTAGACAAAGAACTGATGTCTTAAAAAGGGAGTTCTTCTGAAACATACGCCGTGAGCGACGGAAGATTGACGATCTTGGTTACTTCATTTTCTTATGCTGTTTTTCGTTAGAAGCTTTACGAATGGGATATACTTTTTATGCCTCGACATTTGGCTTAATGTTTAATCACCATTCGCCGTGGTTCTATGTACCGTTGCGAATATGGTAAAGTTCCATAATCCAGTATGAACCTTCAAAATCTCAGTCCATCTTTCTAGTGCTGACCATGAGCTACCACCACAAAGCCTCGTTCACGGTCAGCATCCATCCATGTTCAGTAGACTTTCTTGCTTGCTTTCATCATCACCATCGCCATTTCCCTGATGCGCAAAATAAATCCCAAAAGACTTTCTTCGTTCAACCGAAGGAGGAAGCAGGTTTCTTTGCGCTCTGGTGTGCCCTGCGATGTGTTTTCTTTCCCTAACAGACTCTTCCTTCACCGCTCTACGATCGATCTTCTACGGAGGTGGTGTTGGTGTCCTCGCAACCATCACACAGACAAAGCCATGGACAGAACGAGGTTCGGAAGAAAATAAACCCGAGCGGAGAGGTCTATTCCTTCGATCCCCGTGTCCCAGCAGAGACCTCTTTTATTCGTTGCAATGGAAAAAAAAAAAGGAAAACCACCTGGATGGATGGGTCACGGTGAACTCTCCATCCGCTCCTATCTGACTCCCTCCCCCCGGACGCCTTTTCTGTGCTCGATCCCGCGACGTCATCGCCGCTGGCCGCGACTTGCGATCGTGTGTTCTTGGACCCGAAACCGGTTTGTCCCCGCTACGCCTGTGTCTCCCTATGTCCCGGACTCCGGGCGCACGACGCTATTGGTTTCCTTTTGGTAGAATATCGGGGTTTCGTTGTAGCCATCGGCGCGACCCGGCGTACGAGAAGGAGCACCAACCTCTTTTCTGCAACTTAAGGCTACAGACAGAGCGGTCTGCGAAGGGTTTTGAGCAACGGGCTACGACGCCACCGCGATTGCGCGTTGTGGATTCGTTCATGATTCTCCGGGGCACCGGGTTTCCTCCCTCCGATCGAGCTCCCGAGCACTTCCTCCTTCAGCCAGCACCTTTGCGTCCATCTTGCTCTCCTGTACTTTAACTCTTTGACGTCGCGGGCTGCTGCGCCATATTTAAATGTCCAAAAGCAAACGCGGAACGACGCGCACGCTGGAAACCCAAGGCGCACGTGTGTGTTCGTGTGTCTTCGGGGATTGAGGTTAGGCTGGTCGTGTTCGCGAGAGGGCAACGTTTACGCGATTTTATGGTTCAATCGGGGCCGATTGCCATCCCCGTCACCTCATTTCCATTGGGGGAAAGAAACAAAAATAAAAACCAATGACACACTCCCAACCCCTGACCGGTTGGTATTGTTTTTGGAGTTTAGAAGAAATAAATGAGTTTATGGTTTACCTTAAAGAGAGCGTAGTGCACCATAAAGTCCATGGTCCGCTCTTATCGCATTGATCGATGAACATTAGGAGATTATAGAAATAATCCTAAGAAAACACACAATCATGTCCTAAACCTTTTTCACACCATCGCCCACCCATATCTTCGAGGGTATATACACTTTTCGTTTTGCACTAAAACCTCCGCAACAACTCCCGAGAAGCACCGTTTTTTGGTCGATAGTAGTTTGCCACTGTGTATCACTTTTCACCTTCGATGGGGATGGGAGAGTTATCGATATTCGGGTTTGATCCGCACTTCGGGAGTCACACCTAAACCACCTCAACAGCGAGATGATAAATCGATTGTTTATGTTTATTTCTTTAACGGAGAAAGGCACAACACACGCGTTAATCGCACACGAGGTCCACTTTCGGAGAAGACCGCATGCTCAAGACACGCGACTGCAATATCGGACGTCAACGGACGGAGTGTTCTGAAGATCTGTCGAAATCTGTGACTCACTCCCCCCCGTGCTTGGGTAGTTTATTTTTTGACAACCCCGCTCACTCCACTCACTTTTCTGCTGAGTGACACGACCGAAAATAAATGGCACACAGTTAGGAGGCACACGTTTTTGTGTGCTTTTCGCGAACGCCATTGTTTACAAATACGGATCGTTTAAATATCCGTTTTTCCACACCGGGGTGATCAAGATGATCGGGTCGTGATACGACGCACCGGACGTCTACGACTTTTGCAAGAAGGGACACTACACTATCGTCACCCGCCGGAACATGGTCGGAAGGTGACACGCGGTCCACAGTTTGGTGTGTTGTTAAACGGATTGTTTCACGCTCGTTTGCGTGGTTCGTTCATTTTTTTTGTTCGTTCGTGCCTTTTACTTTCGGTGGAAACCGAACCAGCACTAAAATTAACACAAATTTGACCTCGCGGAAATGCGCATCCTAATTTTGGAAGATGATCCATTACTTAACGGCCAGGCGCACGCTGTGTACAACACAACCCGTCACTTCCTGCTACGGCTACGGAGGGGTGGTAACGTTGAGTAAGATCCGCCACTCTTCGGCAGCTCATTAAAAACAAGGTGGCCGGGGACTGGCCTCTCGGGCCGGGTTCCGCGCGATCTCCGCGTCTTATCAGTGAGCGCATTAATTCGCGAGCGCCATTTGTTTTCCTTCGGCGACGGCAGCATAAATAGCTCGTCGGCTCTGGCCTGGCGACAACAATTAGTAGGCTGTTTGCGAGCGCCAAATGTCCGCGGGATGCTTTTAGTCTACTTGTGCTTTGCGGACTACTTAACACGGCGAGAAGATCACCCGAGAGAATGGTGTCTTCGTGGCGTTGCGTAATTGTATTACCAACCATTTCCGTCCATCCAAAGCGCGTTCATCAAACCATTAACCGGGTAGTTAGGGTGTGTTTCTGGTCTGCCTGTCCACGACAGCGTGAAAACAAAAGACGACAAACCGGAAAGAAGCATTAGATTCACACTTTTGTTGCGCATTAATAGTAGGACCGACCGCTTCGTTAGTGCTTCCTTCCCGAGCGGTGAGGCGGCAGAAATCAGGGCAACGGCTCCACCACTCGCGCTCCGCGGTGGAAAAATCCGCCAGCGCAACATGGAGCATAAATCACAATCAGCAGCGAACCGCCGGTCGTCTCCGGCGCGCCGGGTGCCATTAAGATTTATTTTCTGACAACATTATTTCCACCATTCCAAGCACCAAACAACAGGTGGCTCTCTTCTTCGCGTCAGACTCCAATTTTTCGTGCACTTTTGTTTTCAATAATGATGCTTTTTTAATTCCTAACGCTTTGACATTGCTAAAACGACGCGCACCCCGTATTTTAACGCAATTTTCACGAGACACAGAAAAGGTGATAGCATTGACCCAAGGGGCTTAGGGGATGGGGGAAAAAGGGCCGCTAATGGATGATGGACGCGCTTGGGAAAACCGACTTCACCGTGCGTCTCTGCCTAAGGCATTCGCGACATCCAAACATTAGACGTCGAAAGTGTTTGCGCGAGCTTATTGTCGAAACAATGGAAAACTCCCGGAGCTAAAATCAGACGCGCACAAACACACACACAACCCACATCGCCAAACGTTGCCAAAGATATGTGCGGCGGTACGTTTAACGTTGTTCAATTGAGCGTTAACCCTTTTTCTTACGTCGGGGCGCACTTGAGCAAAACGGCCAGAAAGAAACCAGTGCCATCCATTTGAAAACAGCGCGCCCCATCCATCTATCCATTTTGAGCAAGTGCCATTTAGCGGCGTTTCCATCTTCCATCTTCCTCTGTGTGTTTATCTGCTTCTTTCCGCCACGAGGGTGGTGGTGTTGTCGCAATTTTTCCGGCAACAATGTGACACACAGCGTAAGTGACAAGCCAGCTCCCTCTGGGGCGCATTACGCACTTAGCGTGCCTTCGCGGATTCAACGTTCGGAGATTTGAGGTTCTCCAACGGCAGCCACAATGTGTCGTTACGCAAACAATCGTAAAATGCGTCACTTCATCCTTAGACGATCGCTCGAAAGATGACCGAGCACCGAAATCGGATCTTTAGCACCGTTTAGCAGCAACACAAACAGGGCCAATGAGGCGATGAAGGCGATAGGAAGAGCGATTGTGTGACTTCGTCGAGGACGGCGCCGGTGGAGGATGTAATTGTAGTGTTTGAAGAGGAAACTGTTGAGCGATCGCAAGCAACTACCGACCGGTGCAATTGTTTTGTGATAAACCCGAACCCGAACAATGCTGAAATGTTTCTCTGTTTTCAGTTTAATTGCTTCATTGGGGGAGGGTTCAGAGTTATGTGCTCGGGAATGTCAACACACACACACACATAGATAGATGATATGGAACGCTTGAAGGAGAAAACGTTACAGAAGATTGCAGTGATTTTTGGTCGTTTGGAAGCACGCTAATTAGCACATCATCGTTGCGATGGAAACAGTACCAGCTATTGCTGCTTTCAAAATGTCGGGGTCGGATCAAGTTTAAACAATTTTAATTGCACCCATTGAACCCGGGGTACGAAAACTGACAACCAGAAGTCTTCTAGAGAATTTTGATGAGCAGATTGTTTCCGATTCCGTGGTGTCATCCGTCATTTATTCGTTTGTTCATCATGATCAAATGGGTTTATCTTCCGCAGGGCAAACCGTGATGATCACGATCATTGTGGATATGCTGATCGTCCCCAAGACATTCCACAAAAGCACTGGAAACCGTCTTCCATCACCACAGCACGCGCTGAAGGTCGGCAGCGTAATTAGACACCGGGAAGCCTTAAGTGTTCCAACCGACCATTCCATGCTCGTGGTTTCGAGCTGGCTGCAGGAGGGAAAATTGTTTTCCAATCCACTTGGTGCGACTTTGACCATTCAATCCGTCCGGGGTGATGTTGTGTGAATTGTCACAATTAGCTTACAATGGTGGGATTTTCATTCCGAGGAGATTTTTTAGGCCATTTAGTAGCGTTCGTTTCTTCGCTTCCTACATTGCATTTGCATTTGAGTTACCTTGCTTCGGTAGGATCGCAATCGGTTTAGGCTTTGCTTAATAACTCACGAGATTGAATTGCTTAACGTCTGTATGCCTTATTATCTGTGCATCATCTTTTCGCTTACCTAAAAGTAAAAGAGAGAAAGAGGGGAACCATTAGTAAAAACAAAAAACAAAATAACCAACTTTAAACTGGTACAGGAATATAAAAATGTTCATGAAACTTCAAATAAAACGTTCCGCACGGTGCATCCATCCGGCAGGCTTTTACGTAACGCTTCAACCAACCAGCGAGACAAAAATGATGGACACCTTCCTGGCTGATTCGCGCCCGTCCCATTTCCGGTCCATGTTTATTGCCAATCCTAAGACGGCTTGAGATGCGCGTTCCCAAGGGTTGACCAAACGCCAACGAAAAAACCAAGTAACAGACAGTGCACCCGCAGAACCAAGGCAAGGAATTGGTTGATAATAAATTGTGCATCGCTTCGTTGCACTTTCGTGAAATGGTATGTGTAGGGTCTTTGTGATTTTGTGTCATTGTTGGAACCCAAGAAGGGTGTCTTTTTCCGTCTTACCGTGCTGTACATACGAGAGGAGGTAACTGTGCACTGTCAAACAGAAAACCGTTCGACTGAAACGGAAAAAAAATATATTGATCTCTTTCCATCTCTCTACTCGTAGAAGGTTCGTCGCTATTCTAATGGGTGCAGTGGACTCTACCTCCCCCAATGGCAACAACATACACAAACGGGGAGTTGAGTACCTATCGGAGATGCATGTTTGTCCTCCTCGTGTGTTTACTTCAACCTGCTGTTTATCAACTTGTTCATCACGATGAGCTACTACTAGAAAACATTACCATACAATCACCCTACAGTAGCACTGTTTTCTTTTGTTACCTTCACCTAGCGATGCACCCTGTGGTTTTTTGTTTCGAGATGATGATGGTGGACCGTTGATACCCCCAATAGTAAAACACAAGAAACGCATCGTCCACAACTCGCATGAATGCACATGGATGCATTTTTATGTTTCTACCCAACCTTTCCCTATGCATCGAAGAAGGGCTCTGGGCGCCAATTGTGGTGCGAGATAAAACGCTTATCAAAAAATCAAGTCACAATCACTGGCAATAAAGTGAGAATTTTCCCCACTCGAGACAATTCATTTGCATACACACCCCTGTGGGCTACCAGCAGGGAAGGTAGGAGGAAGAAAGTGAAGAGGAAAAATCCGTAAGTCACATGTCTGCTTCACTTGAAGGGAAATTTTCCCACTTTTCTTTACCGTTTTTCTTCGGCTTACGACCATTTCCTCCACCTACACATGCTGCCATGCGATCCGTGGCGCCCTCGGTCCCATACGCACGCACAAACGATTAGCCGGAAAAAGGGAAAGCATGCGGAAAGCATAAAAAGTGAAAATCCCTCAGAGCTCATTCCACACGCTACACCGAGCAGGAACAATTTATTTTAATCGAAGCGCTTTTCCGAACCCTGCTGTGCCCTAAAGTCTAGTTGGTTTTAATTAAAAGAAGAATGAAGAGGCACACTGGAAAGGTTCTGTTCTATTTGGCACCGAATCCGCTACAACTGCAAGCACGCAAACAAGAGTACATTAGTCGAGTGGTAAAAAGGGAAAGCATTTAGCACCCGACAGAATTCATGCAAGGCTACAATTTCGAAAAAAAGGCTACAGTACGGTACAGCACAGCAGCAGTTGCTCCAGAAAGCCTTTTCTATTACCGTAATAATTTGCGCCCGCATTCACGTT
This sequence comes from Anopheles coustani, assembly GCF_943734705.1. NCBI lineage: Eukaryota > Metazoa > Arthropoda > Insecta > Diptera > Culicidae > Anopheles > Anopheles coustani. Next base: position 32,348,620 of record NC_071289.1, read on the forward strand.
CGTCAAAATGGTTCGTCAAACGTCAGTTACCGTTCGACAAACGGGGATAGCAGCGTGCTGGAAAAGGGTGCAAAAGGGCCCATCTATTTCCAACACGGTACAACACACACAAACAACAAATGAGGCTGAGGCTAAAGCATCGCGAATCATATTCAATCACATAATTGCATCTGTATACAAGAGGTGTATGCAAGCTGCGAGCGGGGCACGTACCAGAACGTAATTGCACGCGATCGAGATCAAGTGGAGATCTCGCTGGAAAAAGGGAGGAACGGGATTTTGTTTGTTGGTTGGAACAAAATGTGCTCCTTCCTCGCGAAAACTGTCATTTTTGCTTGCAATCTTTTAAAGGGAAATGGAGCATGGTTGCGAGGAAATCGGCCGAGCACGAACCGTTAGAGGAGCGTTGGCGAAATTTGATCCTCCGATAGTGGTGTGGCGGCGGAGTTTTCTTACCCTTTCTTGTTTGGGAATATTGTATCAGCCAGAATCTTCCACCAAGTCCGGTCCGATTATGCGCTACAAGAACACTTGAGAGGACTCCGGAGCATAATATTACCACAGCGATGGGGGAGAAAACTACGAATAAAAATACTCTCGGATACAACCGTATCGGTCGTTGCAATAACCGCAGCACGTCCAGTTGATTGAGAACCGTGTGCTCCAGAAAAACCAGTTTCCCCCTCAAGGGGTGGAGAGGGAGTTGGTTTGGGGGTCGGGGGAGGAAAAGTTGATCGACTTACTTTCGACCGTGTGCCAAAGCCAAGTTCTTGAACACCACCGGAGCGGACCGCACCGAATGTGTATTGGTGCGCTTTAATTCTGCATGCCGGCAAAATCGACGAGCCTTCAGCGCGAGCTGCACGGCGTTTTGGTCGTCGTGTCTGTGTGCCACGGAACCTGAATCCGCTTTATACTAGCGGCTCTGGCGTTGTTGCTCTCCGTGGCTCACCAAAAATCCCTTTTCAACGGAGCCACCGAAGCAAAAGGTTGTACCCGGAGCCCCGGAAAACCGGTCCGCGAGTAGCGTGGCCGGCGAGTAACGGAGACCCGCGATTCATGAGTCAGCCGCACGACCGAGGTGATGCTGGCTAACAGCAGCTAACGACGACGACGATATTCATAATGTTGTCGAGTGGCAAATGGCGGTAAAAATCCATTCCAAGCCGGTAGCAAGCAAGCAAAATGAATCATTCGCCCTGGCGGCAATTGCATCGAAATAAAACCATGTCCGACATTGACGTGGATTGCGTCGTTCGAGCAGACGATTGAATCGTAATGAAGTTGCAATGGACGGAAACAGACCTCGGGGGAAGTTAGACAAACATTAACATCGCAAGAAAATGAACAAACTTGTGAGTCTCCATTGAAACAAGATGAAGAAATATAAAAACGTGGGAGCAATTTCTACTTCCTACGACCGATCGGTCGGTGGATGGATCATCAATTTCAACAACCTGCCAATAATAAATTTCCCAATCGATGCACCTGCAACATCCGATCAACGCCCATCTTTGTGCGGTGCACATCCCGTCAAATTAAAGAAGAATTACGATGCACTTTTCGATCGCGTCTTTGGAAAACTGTGTCAAGCTGCATTGCGTTGATGTGACGAAACAATCTTTACGGATTTTAAAGCCGGTTCGTAAATGACTGTATAAGTTGTTTCTATCGAGGGGGATATTTTTGACATCCAGCCATCTGTATACGTTAACTTTAACAATATGAAAATGATGTGTTTAAACATTTAAAAAAGATTGGATCATCAAATGCCAAAACAGCTTTCATCAGGGTAAGCGTAAAGAATCTGACAGTTTAAAATATTTGTTCCTATCCCCGTTACCTATTGCTTGTTGAAAATGTAATCCACTGTTGGTTGGCACCCCCACTGCCAGATGTGTTTGTCAAAAAAGGGCCAACGAGTCGCTCCTCAATTAACACCTTCGGACAAATTGGAGTTCGTTTCAAAAAGTCATTGATCAGAGTTCGTAAACACACACAAACACTGCGCGCGGCGGCTCGCGTGTCCTTACTCCACACAACAGGCAAATGTCAGTCGATTCTCGGGCCCCTCCTAACTCTCCCTTTACAACCCGAGTAGTGTAGGGACAAACACACTTAAACACACCCCGAAAGCGCGAGTTTGTTGGATGCGAGGAAAGAACGCGAGACAGGCGCGGATATGTATTTATTATATTTCCAATCGCGGACCACACGGTCGACAGCGGATAGTTCGTTTTAAACGGCGTCAGTTAGATCGTGCAATGGGATGTTGAATAATTAGAGGCAAAAATAATGCTCCTGGCCTCGCGGTGGTCGCGCGCGGAGGTGGGCGCACTGGTGTGACTCCTCTTCTAGGTGACACTCCCCGACCCGAGCCGTAAGCGCTCTTGACACCGCGCACCGGAAGCCTCTCCCCGATCGTTTCAATGCACGGTTGACGCCAGGCACCCGTGGCGTTTCCGGCCCCCCGCGTCAGTGCCCTTTTTGCTCGGCCCCAGACCGAACCCCGCCGCCGCGGGGTATGGCGCAATAGCTTGCAAAGTATCACAAGATCACAAAGCGAGGTGCTCTTGCACATACCACTTCTTGTTTGCGAGCGGAAAACCCAGTTCCAGCTTTAGGTCGTAATTCAAATATTAGGAGGCCATTTGACACATCGTTGAATCGATTCGCGTAGGTTTGCGGGGAGGTAGTTGCCAGCTCTATTTAGAGCAACTCGCAATCCACTGAAGTAATATGACGTCCGGAATGTGTAGTTTATGTTGACATAATACTGTATGTTAGTGATGAATCTTAACTTCCTGGATAAAATTTAGTACAAATGACTAAAAAAACCGTTTCAGATACTCAACAACCAAATGTAAAAAAAATCAAGATATTACGTTTGCTTTTATTTTTCAATGCCACAAAGGACGATTTGGAACGATCAGGAAAATACTATACCACTCGTAGTCTGAAACAAGTGTCTGCCACAATGGTAAGTTCATTAAGGGCTAAAAACAACAGAAGATTTCTCAACAATACTTCAAGAAACGTACTTTATTAGATAGCGATACTTGCACGGCGCATGAAAGCAATATTTACGCTTACGGGAAAAAGAAAATGTACAGTCGTCCATTGAAGAACGCTGTTAACCTCTCGCACGATGACGTTAAAGTCGATTTTATCGAGAGTGTGCATCCTCTTCGTTGATGATAACAAAGAGGACGTACTTCGTTGCTTCCCGTCAGAGCGCTCAAAATAGATATCGATGTGATAAGGGAAAAAGGTGCACACACACACACAAACGGTGGACCCTTTCCCTATAGTAACACGCATCACGCTAGACCATTCCAAGGGGGAGGAAGAGTTAAATCAGAAACACGCACGCCGGACACAGAAAACGCATTTCATTCGACGAAGGCCAACGGAAACCGCCGCCACGATGGCTCGAGCATGGATTGATTGCGGACGCGCGCACGCAGTCAATAAACAAACAAATCTATATTACATCGAGGCTGTTATCGGACAGGAAAAAGGCCACGACTGATAAGACGCCGATCGGGCCCTCCTTTGCAACCCTATCCCCCTGTTTTGATGAACCTGAGCACTAAACCAGAGGCTGATTGATTTTTCTTCCATCCATCCGTTGATAGAAAGGAACTATAAATAAAGTGTTCGACGGATTGCAGACGGTTCGTGTTAAATACCTTTTTTACACACCCAATCGTAACAATTAACTATACGATATGATTCCTTCCGGGCACGGCGGAAGTACATCCCGTCGGATGTTGGGATTCATCTCGTGCTTGAGACAGACAAAGTATAGGGTTCATTCTCATTCATGCATTCGTCTTGAGAGAAGGAGTGCAGCATACATTTTGAAACCAACAATTGGTGTAATGAAACAGGTGAAACCGAAAAGGAAGCACATCGAAACGCCTTCTTATCTCCACCAAAGAGCGGATCATTTACATCCTATCAAAACAAAGAAACATTTCCGGAACCTCCCAATCCATGTTTTACTAGTTCAACCGAACAAAGCTACCTTTCCTTGAGAGAGTATCAACAACAACGAAACAAAGAGTTTAACCCGAAGCATAAATACCTCGCTAACCACATAATACACGACAACACGCGCCGCGAAAGGGGGGCGGGAATAATTGTTTTATTTTGTTATTAACAGTCGAATATGTTTCGATCTCGAACTATTTTTGATTCTTTTATTAATGGATCTAATCCAATATACCCAACGAAACAAGGTGCAAATAAACCTAAAAAAGGTATGAAGATAATTCTACTTATGAACAATTATATAGCTATACCATAACTAACGAGCATACCGAATGCAGAAAAACAATTAGCCTACAATATGTTCATGATCCATCCTCTCAAATCGTTGCAATACGAAGTACGTCTGTGTGTGTGTGGATTACATAAAGGGAAATAATTTGCTCAGTGCTATTAAATATTGTTTACAAAGCTGTTTAGAAACATTCAGAGTAAAAAGTAAATCATTGTTCGCGGATGTGCGAATTATTTTGATGTTATTTTGATTGTTTGGAAACATCGACAAGCATACAGTTTCAACCGTTGTTGTTTTATCCCTGATATGCATGTTGTTGTTGGTTCAGGAAAATTAACCACAGCAACATAAAACATGTTCCTCTTTTCGCTACTCCGTCTATTAAAGATAACTTCCTCTCGTCTGTACACACATAAGAAATTAACTTGAGGGGAGTGCTTTTACGAACACGTTTAACCTCACAATACACTCATTGTGCAGTAATGATTTGGCGAAAAAAAAACGATGAAGAAAAAATTACAGACGAAGAAAAATTAACCATAGCCACAATTACGCTATTGCGCGGGTATTATTATGATTATGTGTGTACGTGTGCCCATCGTTTGCTTTAGATTTTACAATCGGCTACATTAAAACCATTTTGAGCTTGAGCGTGTGCCAGTGGTTGTTGCGGTGGCGTTAATAGCGAATATACAGTCCAGAGTCATTCGTAATTTGTGGCATTCGGCATCGCTCGTAATCAATTAAATCTTAAGAATTGCTACAATTGAATCTTGTTTGTAATTTAGATGTAGGATTTGTTGTGATAAGTTGTAAAAAGTATTGAAGGAAAATGTTGTATTCTCTTGGATACTTGTAGTCGTCTTAATCAACGGAAAGATTGGCGAAGGAAGCATAAAAGAAAATTCTCCGTTGGTACAAAGTAATTTTTTATCATTGACAAGACGAATGCTACACCTAAAGATATATTTACCAATGACGTACACTGATTTGTCTGATGCCCTTGAGGTACGCGCGTACGCCTCGAAATCACCCCCATTTATCTTATCTTGCAATTTAGAGCACTAATGCCCGCCGTTTACCGTTGGGTCATTTTTATTTTTGAATACAAACGACGCTGTCTTTGCGGCATTCTGCAGCAACGATGAAATGTTAATTCGCAGTGAGTAGGTTACTTTTACTTTAAATTGACTTTTATTTGGAAGTCATTCAATTGGAACGGCTCTGAGGCAAGGATAAATCTTTCCTTTCAGCATCCCAAGGTAAAAGGAAACGCGTGGTAAACTTGAAATGAAACACCTCCCAAAATGACCTCTTACTCCACTGAACCGATTCTAACGAAGCCTCTTAGAGAGAGATTGATTGAACGAAATAAAACACATTTTTTTATTAATACACAATACGCAAACGAAGGTTCCTCGCTTGACGTCTCGTTAGTGAGAATGAGTCTTTTGATTTTCGGGGCCCTAATTTGTTCGCGGATAATTCCCGCCATGCCATGCTCTACCGAGCGCGCCCAGTTCGAAAGTTACTTCGGTAGTTATGCCTCGGCAAACTAATTAAAAGCGAAGGAGAAAATGCAGAGGAGCATTATTTGATACTCGCCGCAAGCACCATTCATCGCGTATTTACGAATTACGGTTCTATTTCGTCACGGTTGCCTGACGTTGCACGCAAAAGTGAGGAACCATTTGTGAATGTTTTCTTTCTTTCTTTATTTTACCCGTCGACCTACATTCTTTCCCATTTCGCCCGTCTCTTCCATCATTGGCTGGCGGATTCTTGTTTCTAAACTCCTTGTTGTACTTTTTACGCTCCACAGCTGTTATTTATTTCGAGGAGGGTAAATAAACGGCCACGATCGAAGCGTATCATCAGCATCAAGTGCAGCGCCCTGCTAGAGGATGCACCACACAACCATCCACCGTTACGCCAACAACACGAGCGTTTAGGTGTTTTTTTTTTTTTCAACACAGCCGCGCTTTCATTCTGGCCCCTTTCTCCTACACAATCCTCAAAACCGGCGGGCATTTTAAAAATACTACTAAACCAATAAATCATTCCACTTTTATTCGAAGCCCAACTGCCACATTCAAACACCAGTGTCGGGAGGAATCAAATAACAAATAGGTAAAGCTTTTGGCATAGATAGGGTCTAACAAAAAACGCAGGAGAACAAAAAAATGCAATATAAACCCCAAAAGTGGGCCTGACAGCTTTTGTGGACGCGCGCGCGCACTTGCCGTTAAAAAATGCTTCGGCTTAACGTTTTTAATTTTTTGTGGACAATCCCCACGATTGGTTCCGGGGGTTGAGCTGGAGCTTTTCCGTACCAGTTCCGTTATTAGAACGGAAATTTCGCTCTAGCTCTACCACAAATTGGGGCACGTACGGAATAAATTGCTTGTTTAGAAAATTAATTACTTACACCGGGTGAGGTAAAGAACAAAAAGTGTGCTTCTTCTCGTACCTCTTCTCGGACAGCACGGGGAGGAAGACACGCGGGAAATGATTAACGTCACGTTTAAGCTGTGGTTCACCACGCGGAAAATATAACTAAAATCAACCCCCAAAAGACGGAACAATCCATTGATCTCCGGGTGCGCTTGGAGAATCCTTCCTTCTTTCCAATGCTGGGAAAATGTCCGATGATTGTTTCGGTGGTTTATTTTGAGCAAACTCGTTTCATTAGTGGTGATAAAATAAATTAAACTTGGCCACGCAGTGCGTCACTGCGTCACGTTGTGCGTGTGTGTTCCGGTGTTTTCCCCGACGACGGTAGGTTAACAGGAAACTCCATTTCAACGGCCACTGACCCCCGCGCGGTGTGAGGGCACCACCATGTTTCGTACGCACCCGCCCCGCCGTTCTACACCTCTCTACAGCTGTGGAAAATGCTATTGTTCTAGTGCAAGCCGAGTGTGATTCTCGCGGGCCGCGAAGGCTTTTTTGTGTTATGCTACTTTTTTTTACAAATTCAACATTTCCTAACTCCCGGGTTCGTTTGTTCTTAGCATCGCTAGAGTCAGAACATTCTCACAGCACACAATCACAATCAGAACCATTGTTGCGGCAACAACGCTGCGTGGAACGTGGCGAAAAAAAAACCCAACAACCCCCGTGAGCCAGCAGATCCCTTTCCGGAACGGGGTGGTTTGAACAAAGTGACAGGTTTTTCCATCCATTTTTTTTTTCAGCTTGTGCCAGTGAAGCCACCGATATGCTTCACTGAGATATCCGCCAGGTCACCCCAGTCGGACGCGTTTGGTTCACATTCCGGCACCGTATTCGCAACAATACGTCGCGAGCCCAACGATGGTTTCAACGAGCGTAACGAAGTGGAAAGGTTAGGCAGACGTGTGTGGTAAAAAATGCAAAAAAAGAACGCCCATTCGGTTGTGTAAAGTCAAGTCGATGTCGTTTGCAGTTATCTAAAGCTTCCTCCGGCAGCGTATGAGCAGACAATGGTACTGCATTGGAAATATCTAAACTAAAGCCTGGAAAATATCGATCGTCGATGGCAATCACGTAACGGACAAAGCGTTAGCAACATTTGTTAAAGCAACCGATAACAAACTCATGCAGCACACCAACTTTTAACTCACTTGCTTGTAGTAAAGTCAATGTGCTTGATGGTTTGCTTTTTGTTTGACTTTACAATTTCCGTCTTATCAGAGAATACTTGAAAGAAAAACAATTTCCTGTTTGAACTCCACTCCCAGAAAGCACACGGATGATGAGTTTTTCGTCATCGTAACCTTGCGCAAAAAAAGAAAATTATTCAATGAACCCGACACGGAGAAGAAACTAACCACAACTGGTTCACTTCACCGCGGTTGGACTTTTTACGCCCGTGGCGTTTAATTTATGTCCGTTCCGATCGAAGCTGCGGAAGTGTTTTAATTATAATTCCAACCCGTTCCCCCTCCCGTTTCCCCTCACACCGGAACACAACAACCATCGTCGTATTGTCACTCTGGGTGGAAAAAATGGCAGCAGCAGCAGCAGCAGGTTGCATAAGAAAATGGTGGAACTTTGCGCTTTTCGATGAGAAAAAAACTTATCATCTTCCCGGCGGTGCCGATGACAACATGGCGAAAATTGACAGAGGAAGCAAACGGATAAAAAAGACGAAGAAAAACCTGAAAGATAACCAAGCATTCACCCTGCACCGGCTTTTCTCGGCACAAGCAGGTGGAGCGCGTAGCATAACAACCACCGAAAACATAATGCTCGTCCACTAAAGGCCGGTGGAAAAAAATCAACTACCGTGGCCGGCTTTGTCGGAAGCGTTCGCGAACAGGTTCCACGTGAAGTCAATCAGCATGGAACGAATGTTGCGAAAGTAGCGACGACGACAACGACGACGGCCAAGGGTTGGATGAAGTTCATTTTTCATCGTGACCCCGCTTCGCGGACGAACCGGTCATTTATTGGCGGCCACCACAAACAAACACCCGACCCGGCCGGATGAACTTGGGCCCGGCATCGAGAGAGCGGGCAGCTGCCAGCCAGCATCGGCCTCAACATTAACTCAGCAAGCAGCATAAGTCAGGGTCTTCAGGGACAACTTTCGTCCGGCCTCTGTCGTCGCTACCGCCGCCCGGTGTGGTGACGCACAAACCAAAACCGGCTTTTTTGTGGGGCGAATACCGAAAACAGTATCACCATGCCCGAGATGCTGTTGCTGCTGCAGGAAGAGAATCGGAGCGCGTAGGTTTGGGTTCTCTACTGATTATTTCCTTGTGCCCAATGTTTCGTATCCTTCCTTTCCTGTTCTCCTTTTTGGTGCGCGCGATTATTATCTGCCGTAACCCAGGAGAACGGCTTTCGCATGAGGAAAGAAAACAAGTGAAAAGCAACGGAGACTCCAGGTCGACCGATTTTGAAAACCACTCTCGGGTTAACCATTCATCCCACAGAACGCAACACCCAATGCAGCAGCGCAGAAGAACGAACGGCACATTTGCGCCCGCAGACTTTGGGTTCCAAAATTATACACCTTACGCGCAATACGGTGGCGCGCCGAGGAGAAAGTAACGCCACACAGCTTCCGAAAGAAAACTTACGGAACTTTTTCTACGCTCGAATAAAGTGATGGGGGATCAAAAAAAAAAAATACCACCCGTCCACCGAACATCATTATTAACGCAATCATTGCCGTTTGGAAGGGTGTCTTTTTTTCCCTATACCCTTCGAAAATAAGGATGGCCACCGGGTTGACGGAACTTTGAGAAAGCTCACACTTACGGGGAACTACTAACTAATGAAACTATCTCAACGCATAGCGGGTTGAACTTCGGTCGGCTTTTTTTATTTGCTTCCTCACCGGTTAGGTTAGCTGAGCGTTTGCTTACTGTTCTTGGCGACAGCAAAATACCGCTAGCTGGACCCTCCTCTACGCTCCCTCCCCCTCTCTCCCGGAGTGTTACCGGGGTGCTTGGCGTTCGGTGTGTCTGATTGCATCTTCCCACGCCACCGGTAGGCGGCCTCCCAAACGGCCCATTAGTGATGCTCCAGATTTTTCGGTGGGAAGTCGTCGCCGGTGGACGATTTATTAAATTTGGAAAAGCATGAAGTTATAACCAAGACAATGAAACAACAACAAAAAAAACTACAAAAATTAGTTTTAAAAATGACAGAGCAACAAAGTTTGTGACAAAAAGAAATGTGAAAATAAAATGCTTCAATCGTCCGGCCAGCGGAAATCGGTTTTCCACTGGTACAAATGTTGCAAAGCTTCGTGTCGGCCATCATTAACAGATTAAGCTGCCCAAATCGATGCCCAAATCCACCGGCAGTAAAATTGAGCAATCATTTCATCGCACGAGAAATGAAACGGCAAACCGACAATTATGCATTATGCTGATGTTGCCGGGGGTCGAGGCTATGCAACGTTCACTCGATGCGCACTTTTTCCGCACATTCCCCAGGGCTCTCGCGTGTAGAAAACTTTATTTATTTCGCAAACAACAACAACCGCACGCACAGACGTGGCGCGAATCGGCAGCGTGCGCGAAAGTTTGATTATTTATTTATGCGTAAACACACACACACTCCAGTCGAATCGCGTACACGCGAATCGCTCTTGGCGCCATGAGGGAAACGGGCGTTTGAGGAGGACAGGCAACGAACATGGCAGCCAATGCAATTTTTTTATTTCTGTGCGTTGATGCAGATTGCACAGCCAAACAACACAAACAAAGGCCCCAACGCAGCAGAACGTTAAATCCAGAACACGGTTTTCTACGCGAACCGTGGCCAGTTTGTTTTTGTTGAACGCATAGCATGTCTTTTATCAAAGCTCTTTTTTCCCATTGGCCATTTATCGGGTGCCGCGTGCTTGAGCATTAACGTGCGTGCGGGGAAATGTGCTTGTGGAGGGGTTCGTTGGGGGCACTTGCATACCTTGCCGCTGGGAGAAATGAGAATAAAAGTGTAAAATTAAAATAAGAGAAAAAAGCACCACAATCTGGGTCATCGACGCCTGGCGCGCGCGATTCCAATCGATCGAACCTCGGCGAGGGGGATGATGACGGTCAAAAGATGAAGTGAAAGGGAAGGAATGGACCAGGGGGTATGAGGATTTCACGCCGCGGCTCACTCGAGGACGCTGACGGTTTTCCGCCACGAGGCCACGAGGCGTGTCGTGCAACATTGGAAAGCCCAATGGTACCTTACCTCTTCTCTCCTCTCCACGAACACAACTACAAATCGGAAAAAAACCCTCATACCCCTCACAGACCAAAACAAAAAAAACCGAAGTACTAAACGTACCACCCATTACCACCACAAAACTGCTCTACAATTCGATTTGCTTCGATTCGGTTGACCGTCGTCTGGTGAAGTTGTCTGGCTGGCGGTGCTGCCTCTGGACTCCTCTCACACGCTGTGCCATTAAAAAGCCTGGTGCGGTTGTCGATGGTTTTTCTGTGGCTGGATTTTAAGCTCGTTAGTACGCCAAGAATCGCAGGCACAAAGGCTATCAAGTATCGTTTTGGTGAATTGCACTTTCTTTCGCTGTTTGTGCTGTGCCGGTTTTTACTTTCGATTTTGTGCGAAGTATCTTCAACGTACAAGAAATTCCTGCTGCCAATCGTTGAAAGTCATTAATTAGATTTAACTAAACAGCGTTGCTGTTTCCTCAACTTGAACGTAGATACATCCCGTAATTACTAAAAATCTTTACAATTTCAGACAATGATCTACATTCCATTTTTTTTAAATAATCGCGCTTTCCACAATGGCATGAGATTTCGAATCATTTGGTCCGGTTTGTGCATTCTAGGATGCCAACTACAGTTTAGTGAAAAAGCCGCGCTATCGTCCCTAATTCCGCCCAAGATAAAGCCCATCAGCCCCTCACGCCATTTCACTTTCTTTCGTAATGCTTTCGCGAACGCAATAATCGCATCGAAATCCACTCGTGGTGGCACGCTTGTTGTAGCGAAGATGGTCACGGTTAGTCGGTCACGGCGTCGTAGCCAAAGGCTTCAGCCAAATAGTAGTACCACAACCACAAATGGCGGTGCCTCTGAAAACATTCCTTTGGATGATTCGTTAATAACAAGTCAACCGTTACATGCCGACATCATCGGCAAGGAAAAGGCAGGCAGGCAGGCAATCGCAACGTGTGCGAACATATGAGCCACCCTAACACAACATCCTGAGCATTATGAGGCAGTGCACGGCCTCCAACACACGCTCGAACAAACACTTTTCGAATGAGATCGGTTTGATTGGTGATTTCACGGGAAGCGGGTGAAAAGAAGCACATCGCTTGATTTATCGTTTCCGATGAAAAGAAAATATCATCACTTCTCAACCGAACCGCTGCCTGGCCGGTGTTTTAGCCTCGCCTCATCTGGACGGGAATGTTGCTTGGTGCAGTTATGTGCAGTTTAGGTGCATTTTGCCAAGCTTCACCGGTAGAAAGTTGTATCCGGTAGAGTGCGTTTTAAGTTCGCGCAATTTTGCGAAACGGATTTGTGCGGCAGATTCTGTCGAAAGACATCCAAACGCATCTCGATTTCTTCAGACTATCTTCAAAATGCATCATACTTTCTCGCCACTCAACTGAAAATGTTAAAATTTTAAAGGTGTGAATACTTTGAACTGAATCAGAAACATTATAAATTATGTTTGGGGGTCCGCGACAGCCGAGCGGTAGCGCCGGTTAGAAAATCGGCCCATGAGCGCCTGGGCTCACCACCTCGACGGCGTGGGTTCGAATCCCAACCGAGACCGGACCCTCCCCTGTACGAGAGGCCTGACTATCCACGTACAATAGGGTAAAAAAGTCTCGTAAGCCCTTAACGGGCATGCATGACCAACAAGGTCGTTACACCAAGAAGAAGATAAATTATGTTAAATTACTTACGGACCAAAACCCACACGGGTGAAGCAATTTTGAGGAACCGTTCCTACATATCAAACATTCCAACTTACCTAAAAAGAGGAGAAAAAGAAACAAACAAGAAACTATGAGATTTTTGCACATAAGAATCTAAATAAATTGAAAGCAACAGATAACAATCTATCAAAGGGAAGCACACTAATTTACATGCAAACTTTTCCTTTGCTCATCCTCCGGATGCAACCGTTTAGGATCATCAATTTCCAATCACACGAATGCCAACCACCATGGGAACCATCAACATGTCGTGTGGTGAGTTCAGGAAAAACAAAAAATAGGGAAAGCACTACACGGGATGATTTTGCGAAAAGAATCCATAAAACACGCCACCAACAGAAACTACTGCACGAAAAACGAAGAGTAATTATCCAATAGCATAAACTCCAAAAATTGATGAATCCCTAATCAACTTCGTGGTAAATCCTTCAAATTTGGCTTCTTCGTGCCGGCCGGGAGAAAATCTCTGCACATTAGCGATCGGAATGGCATCGGCTACATGGGAACCGGGGCCACTTCAATCAACGGACGAAACGATCTCGCACGTCTTTCGCCAAAATTCCGGCTGACATTGACATAGTAAGTGGAGTGTTATTGAAACGGCTTCGAAACAGGATGCCCTAGGGGGAGGCGAAGAAATCCTCCACTAAATTAGCGCAAGCGCACACATGCCCTTGTGTGAAGTGGGCAAGAATAAACAGTTATGCTTACGGTTTTGGATGGCGATCATTCATCAATGCATGAATGGGTTAAAAAGTCTGTATTTGAACCGAAGCTCATCTTGTATTCCAATGAACCATCTATCAATAAGGAGCGCGTACAATAAATATCAATTGAACAAATTGTAAACACTTATCAACGCGATAACACCAACAGTTGTTGCTATTACTACTTCCTATAGAGAAGAAAAGAACATAAATTACAATCGCAAGCGGTGATCCGCCAAAGGCAAGCTAGCCTTGAACGGTATTTTATAGCAGCGACGATTGCGCAAAACAATATCAGCAGAGGCTGAAATCACGCCACGTATGTTCAAGGCATCCACAGATTGTGAAATATTGTATCAATTTTCGCAGTAGCAACATTATAATTTATGATAGTAGTGTTTTACACAACTGTGAATCAAAGATTAAATGAACACATACTCTATCCTTGAAGGAACGTGGAATGGTCGGAATCTGGATGATCGTCGATTATTAAACTAATTTTGCATAACATCGGGCTAAAAGAAACGTTCCTAACAACAACACACCGTCGCCAGTGAGTGATGTCAGCAAGCCGAAGAGGATACTTCGGAACTCCCAACGAGAACTCGTCTGATCGTGATTCACAAACTCCCTCGACGCGACACCGATTGGCACACATTCGAGAGGAAGATTTATGAATAAATAAATTTCAATACACCAAATGCTCCCCCGTCTTTTGGACGAGCACTTCTGAACTATGCTTAGGGGATGATTCACGATGGATTGAACACTAAATATCCACCCGCCCAACCCGAACCACACACTTCCGTCTTCCCTAAAGTAGAAAAACCTAAGGGCGAACAAGTCACGTTTTAATGGGATGACATTTTTACGACAACAGCAACACCGGATCGAAATGCCCACGCACAGAAACGTAACCTGCGAATGGCGCGCGTTTCGAGGTTCTGGATCACCAAGTCATAATTTAAAATGAACTAATTAGCATTTGACACGAGACGATGGTGTCAACAAATATTGCACAAAAAAAAAATCAATCGTCAGTGGGTTCGCCTTACGTTCGCATTACTGAAGAGCGATGCTGTAGAATGTGTCTTTACACCGACTAAAGTGGTTTTTGTTTCCTTAAGAATGATTTTTTTTGTCTGTTCACTTCAATAAGGAAAACCTCCGATAATAAATCTGAAGGTGCTATTTTGAAAGATGTCATATTCCAACATGGAAACTTCATTATGCAACGATAAAAACCTACTGTAAATGGGATTGGAACAGGAGATTGAAATAAAACTTAAGGGTCATGATTCATTGCTCGCGTTGGACGAAAACGATAAACCTAATTTGTCGAACATTATGTTAGGATGAGTCTATTTTAATGTCCTACAGGCTAAGCTACCGATAGACTGAGAGCAAAAAACCACTTGGCCACGTAACACACAGAGCGCCATAACGTCGAAGATGTAAGTGCCTGGACGGTTTTACATAATTAATGATAACACCGACGGGTTGACAATGGCAGATTATTTTCTCATCGTACCGCGATTATCACTTCTCGTCGCGATGCGTGTAGGAAAAACCACTCGTTGGTCAACTTCAGTTTTCACTCGCCTCGGCTCATTGGGCGCGTTGCAAACACACGACGCTGACCCATGAAAAGCCGTCGACCTAGCGATTAAAGCCTCCGATGACCAATGACCGACGACAAGTTCGTTAAACGGTGCACTTTTTATTTATCACACCAACGCCATCTCGCATTGCCACAGCAAGGCGCAACCGAGCGTGCAGCAGACACAGTCGCAATCTTTAAGCCGTTTCCTCCCTGGCTGATGACATTCCTCGCGGTGGGTGGCGCGGATTTTTCTACTGTCATCCGCTGTTTTCCACCGATCCTCTCATCGCAATGATTCAATGTACCTCCTTTCTTGGGCTTTGCGTAAATTTGTGTAAATGAGCAGTAGCAGCAACAGCAATTTGACGATTGTCCACAACCGCGAGACGGGTAACAATTATGAAACTTAATCGTCATCACCACCCCCACACACACACGCGCTGGTGGCTCAGAGTTGGAAGTGCGGGAAGAGCTAACCATCAGTGGACAACGTACTTCTGCCTTCGTTTGTATGGTAATAGAAGCAAAAGCATCTCGTCGCCACTCATTTATCAAACGCGCGAGGGAGGTTGGTTTCATTTAAATCTGCAGCACACCGAATTCCCGTCGACCACTTGGGACGCGCTTGATGACCAAAAGCGTGAGTAGTGAATGGGTAATTTTTCATTTTCTTACTACTCGAAAAAAAAACACAACGGCACACCATCTTCGCTGACGGCTGTCTAAAGTCGACCGTACCAATCCATCATAGGGACATCATCATCATCATCGCCGTCGTGCGGTGCAGATGAGGAAATGCGGAGATTTGACGCTCTCTGCGTCGAGACGTGAGTCATTAAGAAGGGAACCGGACCAATCGTGCGAAAAAATAACCCCCACACACACACACACAAACTCTGTACGCAAATTGTTCTGATGAGGGTTTTGGTGGGTTGTGAAAAGGAGTAATTTTCATCCCTTTCTTAATCCCACACCAAACCCGGTATCTTTTATTTCTAAATCACCCTCTCTTCCATCCACGACGATTTGGCTTGAGCATGGTGAAAATTAATGCACTCACCGCGGGTGGGTTGCAATAAAGTGACCAGAGGCCAACTCTGCGCCATCACAGTGATGATGATGACGATGAAGGCCATAATGCGTCTAATGGATGGAGGATGAAACCCTACGGGCTCCCCCTCCGTTTCCACTCTCTCGGCCGAACGATGATACATATCTAATTCGATTCGTTCGAAGCTTGACCAAGCGCTCGGCAAAAGGCGCATTCACGCACGCACGAACGGAATGTGTGGCGTCACGGAGTGAAAATTAACCAAGTCTGGGGGGCACGGAGTTTCCTCGAACGTTGGTGTTGAAAATTGGAAACTTCAAATCAAATTAAATGTATAAGAACCAACAGCGTTGTATCAAACAGAACAGAGCAATGCAAGAAGTAATTTAATTACCCACCAACCCAAACCGGGGAAACACCTCGCTCGCACACGGTCGAGCGTAATCCGAAGGGCTGTTCTCTAAAGGCCATCGACCACAACACCTTCAAAAACCCGACGGCTAACGGCCATGGCACGTCATACGTCGCACATCGCAACCCGTGGGGAATAAGCGAGCGCGTCCAACTGAAAAGTTTTATTTCTACTGGTAGAATTTTCTATGCAAATGAATCGACGCTTCCAGTGCCAGCACGACAACAACAAAAAACACGCACAAAAAGGTGTCGGCCTAAAGCAAAACATGCGCGCTTCTCCCGACGCGAAACATCGAAGCTCGCAAGCATAAAGGGAAACAACTAAAACCCAAAAACCAACACATGGTGTTGCTGGTGTTGCCGCACTTACGAAATGGGTTTTCGAGTGTGGTTTATTGTGTGTTTTTCTATTTGTTAGTGCGCATTTGTTTTCTCACCCTTGCTTCCCAACATCCTCCGGGTGGATTAGGGCTTTTTGGATTTTCCTTGCAAGCCAGATGTGCATTTTCGACACTTTCGATAGTTTCACATGTACATTTTTTGTAAATTCTTTCCCCAAATTCTTCCACGCCCGAACAGTGGTTGTTATTATTCCTCACAGGTTTACCCGGAGGTACCGGTTTGGATCCTCGGCGTCATCACACTCCAAGCAACATTATCGTCACCATGCGATCACACGCGTGCAAACGTCAGTTTCAGTTGGGTACCCCGCGCTATACGTGTGTGCTATGCTTCTCGCTCCGCATGTTTCAATCAAGCACCAGAGGGATCTGAATAAATTTTACTAAATTTGATGCGTGAATCACTCCGACCCGAAGGAGACAAGGATCGGGTAGATTGCACGAGCGCACGTTCCCCGAAAACAATCCTCCAAAAACCACATCCGCCATCTCGAGATGCAAAAATATGGTGGGTATCTTTTTTTTGGACCCAAGAAAAGCTGCTTATGATGAACCTCTATTCCGGTTGTGTGGGCGACGAACAAATGTGTCAACCAGTCTCCAGTCAGCCTGATCGTCTGAATGCTATCTTGATCAACCGTCGAGCGCGCCTGTTGTCGAATGTATGTTTTGTGGTCTGTATATCTGATTCGCAGTCCAGGTCTCGACAGGAGACAAGTTAATTTTCGCTCACCCCAAGCGACACCCCATGGCTGAAATAACACCATTTGCTGTCAAGTTTGACGGTGGAGAAGCACAACTGGAAGCCCCCAGAGAAAGAGGTTTATATGGTATCTTAAAAATTTATGGTCGCAAAGTGTTGAGCTAAAATAAAATATAATAATAGCAAAGTACACCTTTGCGATCCATTAAAGCGTTGTTTTATCTCAGAACCATCTTCGATCCCTGAGTATGAGTCATTCACTTTCCAACGATCCAATGTTTATATGTTCACACTTTCTTTTGATTTCCAATGTTAACGGGGAAATTTAAAAAAACAATTACAAAAGCCACCGCACCATGGAGCAACCTGTCGATAGTGAATCTGCCATAGGTGATGAATTAAATGCAACAATGATATTTAGGGGAAGCAGAGAAACCTAACTGGATCATTCGCGGTGGCACCAATTCCGTCAATCAAAATCTTTCAAAAAGCTGCTCAACACCACGCGCACGCTGTCCAAAGAAATTAAGAAACACAATAAACTTCAATGGCCGCGCCCGTGTGTGCGTTTGTTCAGTTCCACTTTCATTTCGCTCTCAATTTCTACTAATGAATTCAACGCCCACCGTTAGGCCTCGAGAATTTGTTGCTGCCGTTTGGGGCAACTTCCAGGCACGCAGTTTTCCACACACCCATCGGTTTCGTTTCGGTAATGGCTAAGGGAAAGAAGAAAATGGTAAACAATAATACTTCATAGAGAAAGGTTTCGTGTGTCCGCGCTGTATCGCTCACGAGAAGGTCATCTTGATTCAGCTAACCTTCGAACAACTATAAAATAAAATGTTGCTGAAATAAGCATTGCACACGCTCGAACGACTGTTTGTTGGTTCGCTGGAGCGGGATGTCGTTTAACTTTGGTATCTCTTCCATCAAACCAATTAATTTGGGCTCGTAACGATCGTTTCGATATATCTTTTAAATATTCCACTGCTAAAATCGGTTAAAAAAGAACAATTTAAAATGAAAACACCAAGCTCTAACTCCACATAACTTCTCCAGTACATTATGATTTCAAACACGGTACTGCTTCCTGATGATGCTTTGTGATGTACAAACACAGTGAAAAGTAGAACAATTAATACACTACAACCGCACACCACACACCATACCACACCACCCTTCGCCTGGATCTCGGTTGGATTCACTTTCGTGGTCACGAGCCAGCGAACACGCGTCATTCAGTCCGTTGGCAGCGCACAAAGTAGTTTGATGGTTTGTCATAACATTAACGTTACTTGTTTCTCTTTTTTTTTGCTTAACATTTGCTTTACTTTTACTCTGACACGCAACGAACGCACCACCCCGGCAACATTGGCTAACATAACGCATCATCATTTGGAGCTCACGGCATCCGCGAAGCGAAGCGCTCCGAGTGGGGGGTTTTCACAACAATTCTAACAAATGGTACAAATAGGCATAAAGTGTTCATTTTTAATTCAACTGTACACACTGGGATGATAATTTTTGTCAACTGAATTCTACCTGCCGGTATTATTTCTTCTATTGCGTTTCGAAAATAGTTGTAGCGGAACTAGTTTTTCCGGTCGCACAAAGCACAACGTTGTTCGTCGCTCCAAAACCGGTGAGATATGCTAGATTACGGACGAGGTTATTGTACCTTTGCAGGAGTAGGGAACTAGCAAATTAAATGTTTTGTATAATAAATCCAGTCATTCTGTATTCTTTTATGGGATTTTGTTTTTATTTATGATTTCTTACTTTTTCTCAATCTGAATTAAACGGAATTTTATACAAATAAGTCATGCATTATGTACTTTTGAAGCTTCATAAAAAACTGAATTACATTAGATTCCTATCTCAAAATGCTAATGTTTGCTTCGTTTTGAATTGCCAACATTTCGGTACGGGTTGTTTCTTATTTAAGCGCCCATCATCGAAATATGATTGTAATTATGCGTCGCGGAGCGGAAAAGTTTGCTTTTCATTTTCATCTCACTCTCTCGCGCACCGAACGTAATTAATCGTTACGCTAAGGGCAATCAAGATGAAGTTTTCAAAACACCACAAATGAATAATCTTCCACCGAAAAATCACACAATTCATAAGGCTCAACATTGGGAGAACGAGCGGAAACGGGCACGTGGCACTTTGTGACTCCGATTTCAATTTTCATCCCCAACTGCTGCCCCCCTCGCGGCTGTCACCGAGTGCAAATGTATGCATATGAATGGCT
The DNA here is from genome assembly GCF_943734705.1 of Anopheles coustani. Lineage (NCBI taxonomy): Eukaryota > Metazoa > Arthropoda > Insecta > Diptera > Culicidae > Anopheles > Anopheles coustani. Next base: position 32,368,454 of record NC_071289.1, read on the forward strand.
CATCGCCCTTCCTTTCCCTTTCCCTTCGGCGGTGGCAATTAAAAATCACAAACTGTGGTCCATAAATCAATCACAGCAGTTTTATGCGCTTCAGTGGACGCGAGTTTGGTTTTTTTTACATCCAAACGGCGGGGGGAGACGGGAGGGGGCGATAAAATGAAACCATCATTCTTTTCCTGCGGCAAACTTTTACTAACCACCAACCAACCACCGAAATCACCCGAGCGGATATTCGTTGCAATCGCAGGATCGCAGCTGCCGTTGCAAGGGTGAAATCTGCTGCATTCTTCATGTTATGGGAAATTTCTCCATCCAAATAACATTCTTCGTGCATTTTCCCGCTCTGGACATTGGATTTCCCGGCTGAAATTCTTTACCATCATCACACCCTCTGAGCCAAAGCTGCCGGGCAAAGGGTTTTGTTGAAGAAATCGCAAATAAAAGAAACTTCGCTTTAAATTAAGCATTTCCGGTTTCAATTAATTCCGCCAGCAAACATCAATTTATTGCGCCAGTGGGCTCTTCAAGCGATGGAGGCGCTGATGATGGTGGTTAACCAAGACGACGACAGTCGCCTTTAGCGAATATTCGTTGCAACCTCGGTGGAGAGGGATCAACTCAGCTCGTGATCCGGTGGAAAAGACACACGCGTACCATCACAATCATCTACATCGTACGCATATCCCTCGGATTGCGACGATTGTACACATAATTCTCAACAGATTTTTCCCAACGCGAGCCCGATGGAAACATCATCTGCGCCGGACCCGACCCTTCGTCACGCGTTTCCTAATTCCAGACGCTTAACCCACTGTACGCATCTGCAACAAATCACCCGACGATGACAGTTGAATAATTTTCCACCCTCACACATAATTCAAACATGAAACATGATGACCCACCGACTTCCCGCACCGTCTAAGCCGAGCTGTTAAAAGAAAAAGCCAGCGAGACACAATGGAAAGGGAAACAAAAACGGCCGGGAAAACAAATTAAAAAGATGTCTACTGCAGCTACCGTTCGCCCGTTAATCATGCGACACAGAATGCACTTGTCTGGCGCTTCATCTAACTCCTACCAATCATCCGGACAACCGGCGCGAGGGGTCTCGTTGACTCGAGGAGGAACGACACAGCAGCAAACAAATTTATCACAATTTGTTCATGGACTTTCCTTCTTTACGATTTCTCTTGGGGAAGTTCCAAAGATGCATTTTGAATGGAAACATTGTTTTAACCCAAACGAGTGGACAAGGAAAAAAGCTTTTCACGCAGATGGAACCTTAAAGAACATTCAACAATGAATATTAAGTATTGTTTAATTAAACGATGTGACAGCATTCGATAGTTTTAGTGAAAAAAGATCAAACTGAAACGAAATTCGTGAAAAAACCTCAGGAAAGGATTAAAATAACATCATTTTCTCTGACAAAGCATATAAAAACCGAAACGATTTTACTCGCAACGTCTTCTTTCCTTCTTGATTTTTAATCGTCTTAGTGACTTCACTGTGCAAAAGACCTTTCAACAAAATGCCAAAAGCAAGCTCCTCCCGAGTCATCATACTTCCACGATGAATCATCGTCGGCGAAGACCCCCACTGAGATTCCGGTAGCAACAATCTACCTCTATTCCGTTCCGAGGTGGAGGTCTGTCAAAGGATTCATTGCATTGCGATTTCTCGCCACCATTCAACGGCGATGAAAGATTGTTCCAGATAGCTATTTAAATTCCTACCGGGTTTTCTGACCAACCACACAACCACTCCGGGGAGGCTCGGCTCTAACAAATGATTCCATATGCTAGATGAGACCGAACGCAATTTCACAAATCTGCCCAAGCTCAACCGCAAGCACAGTACGACCGCGATAACAGTTGAATGACTTTCCGAGAGGCGGCTTTTTTCGGCGTCAGATTTTCAAGCTGACAGAAACACTTGATAGTGGGCAGAAGGAAAGCCAACGATAGAGTTGCCTGCAAGTCTGTTGAAAACATTGACTTTTTTGGGAATGTGCCAAAAATCCTTTATCAGTTTTCGTACGCTTCGGAGCTGCTCAGCTTGCAATGTTAAGAATGCATCGAGAACACCGTTGTGAACCTAAACAATCGTTTTTTTTAACGTCTGGAAACGAACAATTCAACGGTTCGGAGGATAAACTTATTTTCCAGCTAGCTCCGTTCGATCTGGACCACCAGCAGCACATCTACTAATGACACTGCTGCATCCTGCTGCAACGACAGCGAGGAGGAAACCCTGATGCACCGGGATCGCAAAAGAAAAGGACCCCGAAGACGACGCCGGAACGTGAGAATTTTCGCATTCTCGTAATTAGTCTGCAAACAGACGACTGACGGCTATTAAGCGGCGGCGAACGGGCGTTGCTCGCTGCATCCGGCAATGGCCTGCGGCGGGGGGCTGGTTCGAACATTTCACTTCATCACCTCACGCGCAACCATCACCACCACCACCACCACCATGTCCGTGACCCGACATCCCTTCCGAGAGGATATCTTCGGAAGCCCCAGCGGGACGACGCGAACGTGGCGAAAATCGACCCAAAAGCAATCCAAAGAGAAGCGCACCGAAATGGGCCCTCGTGGTGATGAACTGTTGCGGTGATACGATCCGGCAAAGGTGGTACTGGATTGGTCTGCAGGGGGCTGGGGTGTACAAAAATATCAGTCAGTTCCGGCCGTAAGGAGTCATTCCGGGGCCGCGCAGGATGGAAGCGTTATTACGTGACGTTTTGTCGGCCGGGTAGTAACGAGCGTCTGAAGAACGCTATTTTTGCGTTCGAAAATGACTTTAAAACCCTTGACGCGTAAGCGTTCGTCGTTTATGAAACGCAAGCAGCGGCAATTCAATCGTATTAGTAGGATGCAGAAGTACACTAAAGGGAGGTGCTGGTAGTCAGAGGAAGAGACACTTGAAGAAAGACGGTTTTTCGCAAAAACATTTGCATCCTGCTTAAACGCAGGGTCCGATAAGAGTGGCCCATCCACTTGTTCATTGCGTCAAATGAAAATGTTGATTAGCCATGCATGCGGCAAATCCCTTTTTTGCTTAAGCAAATCTACAACCGGTCACATACATCTTGAAGCCAATATAAAGCTTAGGTCCAAAACTGTACTAAGAAAAAGTATTCCCACAAATATTGACTAAATACGAAAGAGACGTTTTTTTTAACTTCGTCGTCGAGGTCATAATCAGTCCAGCTGCATCTTTTAACGTAGTTTCGTTTTTATTTTGTTGTATTGTTTTTTTGAATGTACAACATCTTAATACAACGATGATTTTTTATAGTGGTTCAGTTACTTTTGATTTTCTTAACAATTATTTGATTACAACACCGTCCGTTCTGTTTATAAAACTCTCCTTGAACTCATTTTTTATTGAACACTGAGATTTTCATACCACATGTAAGACACCCATTGCGAATCGCTTTGGTTGCATTCCTTTGCTCTCGTGTGAAAACAAAATACCCTGCACAAGGCAAACCCGTTTCGAGCCGGAAAGAACGACCGCATCCAAGAATCGGTAAAGCTCGCGTCGATTGCGATCATTAAAATAATAACGATGACTCGGCGTGCACAAACTCCGCGCCGGAGCCGAGCCATAAACACCGATACCACATCCGGAGGGTTTTTGATTGCGAAAGTGAAACGTACCCCACAAACGTCTGGAGGGCTCAGAGTATCCATCAGATCAACATCGTTCTACGGCCACTCTTTAGCTTCCCTGAGCAGGAAGAGAGTTCGGGCTGGTTTTCCCTTTTTTATTTTATATGCACTCAAAGACACGCATCAACACAGCACACACACACGCACGGGGTACCGCATATCTCGGCCGCATCCGGCCCCAGAACGCAGCAAAAACGTGGGCTGGCGGCATCCGGCGGTTGATCTTTTTAACTCCATTCCCATTCGCAACTCGGGCCCGCAGCATCTTCAATTCAAGCGCGATTAAGTGCCAGCACCTTTTATTTTTATTTTTGCACTCGATGTGCACACTCACATCACGGAGTCCTACACTTTCACGCCAGATTCCAACGCTAAATACGACACGGCGACGACCACCATTGAGAATTGCGCTCGTAAGAAACGGTCGCACAACCAGCTTACAAATATCGGGTGTAAAAATCTTTCCAGCTGGAAACAACTGCACCACACACCGACGGAATTCAACCCAACAACCTCATACGGAACGTTAGGTTTAAAAAAGGCCAAACAAACAAGAGAAGGAAGTTTGCAGTCGTAGCTGCTCTCCCTTCCGCCAGTTAATCTGGCCACGCTCTACAATCTGAACCATCGGCCATCGGCCCGGAAAGCGGAAATGCCACGCGGGACCCGTGGGTCAGGCTTGCAGTGAGTCAAATAAAGAGATCAGGAATGTGTTGCAAAAAGCGTCACAAGCATCAATGGAATGCTCAAAAGCATCAGCGAACGGTTTCGATTCGTGCGAAAAGCAGTTGAAAGAAATGTGAAAAAGAAAAAATCTGTAAGACACTTTCTACCACATGAATGAACTGCGCTGTTCTCGGGAAGAAAACAGAAAAAATATTCTCTTTCGATTGCTTGTCCTCAGTTGCGAGAAAGTTGGTACGACGAAGCCACGCAACCGGAAGACGCTGAGATATTAGAAAGCGAATAGTAAACTGGGTAGAAAATTCTTTCAAATAAGCTGACATTGAAATGATGATCCGCAGTAACCTTTCATACGAAGGGCATGATCTGCAATTAAAACAAGTTGCTAGCGAATTGAACTACATTCAATTTTCCCTTTCAAACGATTAGGGAGTCAACAAGCGCATGTGATTAGTTTCAAATCCGTCCGTGTGTGTTTTTTTAGTTGAAGCAAATTTGTTTTGCTTGTTACATGTCTACTGATAACAGTTTTGCGAGGAATTTTAATGAAATGCATAAAAAAGTAGCCCAACGCTGATAGCATACAACGTGCCGCCACAGAACAGATGACGTTCTCTTTAATCCGTGACGCCAAAATTCAGCCGAGTCGAGCCGTGAATGGTTTCGTTTATGTCGTTAATGTTCGGGGTTCCTGGCAGTCAATGACACCAACTGATAACGAAGATCATTGCGAGGTTGGGAAATGGCAATAACGATTGAACAAGAGCCGTCTGTTTTCACAGAACATCAATTTCAATACGGTGGTGTGAGGTGCAATTTTAAATTAAAAAAAAAAGTTTTAAGTGTTGTAGCTTCTTATCACAAATTAGTTTTTGTGAGTTTTTCTCTGTTTATTACACGAAGTAATACGCATACGACCCAAGATGAAAAACCACAGGTTTACATCCCAATAGCCACAGCTTTACATCCCGGAAATGCCTCGTGGTCAATTTGGTTTTTGTGTTGAATAATCATGTCATTCATGAACTGCATCAAAAATTTGCCATCTTTACTACCGACCTTTTCATTCAAGCCAAATGAATTTCAAAGCAATCAAAACGAGAGCATTACATAAAAAAGGTAAACTTAATTTCTAACCGGTAATGTGAGAAGAGCTACCATATCTTTGAACAGCGAAAGTAAGGCCGCAAGAGGAAAATAAAAAATAGAGAAACAAACAAGACGAAAAGATACAAAAAACAAACAACACTACATATAGATCCAAAGGAAAGCAGCTTACGTGAGAAAGGAAACACCAACCGCAAGATTGAAGAAAACAGGTAAACAACCGAAGCAAAAAACACACAGAGACAAGGGATAAACAAAACACTTTACCTTGGTCTTCTTAGCGATCGGATAATGGACGGAGGAAGCTCTGGTTCTATGATACATGCAAAGTGTACTGACGACTTACCTACGGAGAAAATAAATAAAAAGAATGAAAAAATATAGATAAGTTGCTGTGTAAAACCATTAAATGAAAGGTAAAGGTTAAAATTTAATTTGATCAAGTTCAAAAGCGTAACTCAGCAAACCAAAGGTATAAAATAAGGGTGGAAAAGAAAAACATTCTGCACCAAAATGTCCACGAAACATGTTTCCGACTGCCCTTGGGCCACGCGAACACAACCGTATCGCGCATTGTTCTACACCACACCACGGTGGGCTGTGCACCGTGCAACATATCCCTGTCCGCCGCTGTTCCACATTTTATGCTATTTTATTACGCTTCATTCCTGTTCCCGTGAAGGGGACCACATGTGAGCATGGGCATGTTTCTATCACCCTCGATGTTCCAGCGCCGAAAGCAAAGAGGGGAGCGAGTTTTTGGCATGTTTTTGGAACCCATTCGGATTCCAGTGCATGCATGCACGCTCTGCACCTGTGTGCTGGTTTAAACGAATGACCCCCGGGATCCGTTCCGGGGTGATTCTGTGCTCGATGTACCGCAAACTCAGGAGCCAACACACTCGACACAACAAAAGGACAGCAGACGACAGACACACAGCAAAATAGGGCTATTTTATTGCTTGTTTCTGTCGTTAAAAAAAGGCCCCAGCGCCCCTTAAACAATTTCAATGAAAACCTGCTGCTGGGTGTGGTCTACCATACGATCGAATAGCCACCAAAAACCAAGTTCATTAAGTTGACCACAAACACGGGAAAGGTTCAAAGTGGTACTGAAAAAAAACCAAGCAATGAAATATCAAAGTTGGTAAATACTATTATAAATTGAAAGCAAATAATGCTTTCAATTTTAAACCAGGATTCTAAAACAAACAGGAAAAATAATAAACTAGAGTAGCAGCAACCGAAAATAACTCTTGAGCCTGGACAAAAATTGTCGATCCAAAATTGCCTCCAATTGTAATAATGTGATAAACAAAAAAAGACTATCAAAAGTGCATAAAACCCTCTTCGGAATTCGACAAAAGCACCATCCCCGTACCCTTTTTCGGCTGCACAACACATGGCTTTGCAACCCCGAACCATTTCCTTCTGTCATTGCCGTGGCGGTGCAGTATTATTATATGCACCTGTGAGCGGTGTGTATCATTATTTTGCACTCTGCTGCCTTCGCCGTTATCCACACGATGGCAAAGGCTGGAGATAATAACATTTCCTGTATCCTCCCGCCGGCCTACTCTGTACCACAGCCACAGAGAGGCGACCGAGTTGATGATGGATGCAAGTACAACACACCCAGGGAGCCTCAGCCACACCAGCGTCAGCAGTCGAGACAGATGAAACTGGGCCCCACCCAGCCGAAGTGGCGCAGAACCGAACTGAAGAGTTAATTGCAAGCTACGTTGCATAATGTCCCGCCAAGCAGGGGCTTGCGATGGCAACGCGCTGACAGAGGACGGAAGACAGGTTGACGAGACACGGGCACGTGTACTCTCTTGTTGCCGGTGCAGCATCTGCGAGGCGTTGTTATATATGCTAGCCGTGCCGGGCGCCTTTTTGGACCATTTCAGACTGAGAGCAAATCGATTTGCATCACCACCCCACGGGGCGATATCGCGTTGTTGTATCAACAGCTCGCGGATGCAGGCTACCGAACAAACACAACGGAGAAAATAATTAGTTTGTGCAACGCGCGCAAAATTCATAAATGAGCACCCGAGACAATCGCGGAAGGCAATTTGGTGAGCTGTGCACAACAACAAAGAAAAGAAGATGAAAAATATGAAAACATTTCTCATCGGATTTGCGAAGAACAAAACCATCGAACACTACACGCTTTTGATTTAATTAAAAACAAAATTCCGAACTCCACCCGCGACAGGGCATGAATCAATTCACTTGCCAAATTTCAACACGTTGTTCGCAAATATATTCAACATATGCAATAAGCGGGATAGGTTCTGAAGAAAATTCCAAAACACAATTCATAATCAAACGAAATATGTTTCCGCTTTCACATGCTCCCATATGACAGAGGCGAAAAGCTGAGCTGAATATCAAACAGTTCACCCGACTATTCGCCGTACCGATTTTGCAACTCTTTTTCCATCCCATAATACCATCCGGAGCCATAAACATTGCTGTTTAAAAACCTTTCCCTTACCCATACAAATGTTTGATGCTTCCCCTGTGTTTCTGCCAAAATCTTACTTGACCTTTGACGGCTCAATCTTATACGGGCTTTATGATCCAGAAGCTCCAACCCTCGCTTTCCCCTGTCGATGGCATTATCTACGCCATTGCCATTTCGTCTTATCAAATACCCAACCCCACGGTGTCCCGAGGGAAACACAGCTGTTGCGCGCGAGACGACCCACGAGGAACCGGGTGTTCCAATATTTGCTACTACTTTATTTACATTTTAACTCAGGCCACCGCTTGTTGCGGAAAGAAAGAGGGTAGTGGAAAAAATGCAAACTCTCACTGAGCGCAAATAAACACTGGAAGTCGGCGCGCAGACCGAATCCCGATCAAACTGCCCCGTCTTTGCCGTGGCGCTTTCAAAATGGTCCCAAGGGAAGTAGAGGAAGTGCCGGACGATCGGAAAAGAGTTGACACCTAAGCAAACACATACGCTGGCGGAGATAAAGCTTGCTGGAAGGAAGGGAGAGAAAACTGAAGTTAAACATAAAAATAAAATGGCACACACAAATGACCACAACCCGGGCCCGATAAGCGCGTGCAACTGCAAGGGCGGAAGGAAGTGTGTACAGAAATTTCCGGTCTGCTGTTGACTCGCAAAAGGCACATGCATGTGCAGTGAGAAATGCAACGGCAAAAAAATCGGTCGATCGGTTGCTGCAGTCGGCGATAAAAAAGGGGACCGAGAAAATCCCAAAGTTAAATCATTCCCTTCCACATCGTCGTCGAAAGGGCGGCCATAACAACACAAGATGCCGATATAGCAGAGTGGCAGAGCTGTGTGGAAAAGTCAAACAAGATTTTACCAAAAGCGTACTTCGGTAACTAATTGCCATTAGCCACCGGCATCGGCAGCAACGCATGGTAAGCGCCAAATAAGAGCTTCGGTGTTCGTTGCGTGAACGATTCGATCGACACTTCTCATGCAGGGCAAACCATATCATCCAGTCATGGATGTGTCCTCGCTGGTGTTAGATAGACACACCAAACTGGTCATCGGTATTGCTGTGATTAAAAAGAAAGGTTTCCCAAACCCCCACCTAAGGCGAACCGTTTGTCAATATATTTTACACGAGGGTCATGACTAGCGATGGATGGCAATGGTATCGTCGATGGAGTTTGATGGATTGGATAGACACTGCTGGTGAGAAAAACACAACCGTGAACGTCTGCAGGGGAAACATTGTGGACAAATGTGTTCTGCTGTATCACATCCTTCTGTTTTTTGAGCCAACGAGAATTCCAATCAGTTCTTTATTGCTTATCACGAAAGAAGTATAGAGCAACAATAAGCACTCGATATACTTTTATAGGCCAAGAGTATAGTATTGGCAAGTAGTTTATCAAAAAACTGCCGTCATTCATTATCCAATTCTACTGAAGTAATCTATTTTTTATTGATAAATTGAACCATTTGGTGAATTAAAATAAACCAATCAAATAGACACAAATAATCAATTTCTTTTAAATACCAATTGGTATATTTAATGATAAGAACAAATTTGTAGCGTACTGTTGTAAAATGTTTTGAATTTGTCATTGAAATGAAATTGAAAAATCAGTATCATGATAATTGATTAACGAAATGTCAGTGAAAAGTATAGCGATCGATAAAATTAACCATGTATCTTTCTTTCACAGTTATAATATTGGACGATATTGCTCGAAAAGTTTGTATTTGCGGCCTAATTATTTATGTTTCCTCTTTAGCGATAGTTTAGTCGAACAAGTTAACCAAAAATGAACACTTATATCGCAAAATATTCGATAGGTCCCAGTGATACGCGAATCATCTGTGGGTGTTACGATATGTTTCCATATCAATACGCCAAAGTTTATCGAAGCCGTCCGGCGCCACACAAGTCCGACAAAGTAAACCAACACCCCAAACCGAACCGTTCGGTGTCAGGGTGAGATAGGAGCGATGCCAATGATCGATGGACATGTTTCTGTGCTACGGGCGGTGATGGCGATTGCAATGGTCACCAATCTCGTCGTGTTTCACGCATCGATGGCACTGCGAAGCATCGAAGGTTGTACCACTACGGCTCCCAATTATCCTTTTTCGGTATGTACCAAAGGACACCAATAAAACGCTTATGGAAGGTGGAGTTTCTTTAGGCTGTTGGCATAATGGCAGTTGGTGGAATGATTGGAATCTTAAAAACTAATTGAAGTATTATCTTAAGTATACCTTTAGATGAAATTTCTTTACTGAATATATAAGAAAAGTTCCCTTAGGGAATATGTATACAACAACGTTAACGTTAATAGAGTCACTAATCTTGTATTCGATGCCCCCGGGGGGTTTAAATATCTCCCCCACATACAAACACAGTTCTTGTGTATTTATTTGGCAAATATCTAAACACCTAAATGTTCAATCCAACGTGTCTCGCCTAACCTCCGCCCTACGCAGTCAAGCCGTTTATCGCCCTCGCAGTAGACTCTCCCCTGGAGGGTTTAACACAGCAGAGGGAGAGAGTGTAAAAATTGTGTTTACAGTTGCCTGTTCCGTCCAGCGTAATTTCCGCCAAGTCCAGCCCTCCATCTGAGAGATTTTCCCTTCATCTGAGAGATTTTCAGGAAAAACTTCCTCATAGACAAAGTTCTCGTAGAGCCCTCGAGGGTATTTTCAAAATTGCATTAAACTGGTTAAACGATGGATCGGCGGCTTTGGCCCGGAAATGGGACGAACACGTGGCGATCGTTTGGTTTATTGGGAGGAAAATTAAACCCCGAAAAACAACCCTCCTGCACAATCGACAGCCCGGATTTGGAGATGTCATAAGCTGATCGGACTCCCCCTATCGTCAAGCCAATTCATTGGAAATTAAGCTGAACGCCCTTCAAAAACACTCTTAGATGGGGAAGTCATAATCGGCATCCCCTGGCGATTACTTTATCGAAGGAACGTAGCCAAGGGCACTTCTGCTAATATCTAACAAGAATAGAACACATCTGGTGATAGTATAACGCTCTTTTGGGGGAGAAAACCGTCACCACGTGAAACACATTTTCCGCACAATTTGCTGACGACAATGCGATTGCGAAGAAACTATCCTTTTCAGAAGAAGAGAGTCAAGAGGACCCTCGAATTGTTTCTCCTTCCTTTCCCGAGGCGAATCGAAGCGACGCGGGTTTCAGCCAGGCCTTCTCTTAACATTTACACAGCAAAGGAAGATTTATGGCCGACCTCTAAATGCAAACTGTACACTCCCTGTGTTTATTGTACCCACACTGCCATCGGCAGACCAACCGTTTGTCGTTCGGGCGCGGCTTTGCTAGTTGCGTTTTTACACCACTTTCGAACCTTTCGACGAAAGCGCAACCTTTACCTTCGAGTGACGACCGGCAGCAAAAACTCCACGCAAGACGTCTCAAAATACATTCCCTCCTTTCCAATGGAGGTGGCGGCGTTCAGTCAACCGATGGGACAACAGGTGAAAACGGGGAGGAGGGGGCCACTCCACTGCACTGAAAGTCCGAAAATTAACCAACCAGACAAAACAATGTCATAAACCACCCTTTGGGGGGAGACCTTCACCACCATAATCAGAGCGCGGGGAAAACGCTTCAATTTTTGGGGTCTCTCCTTGCGAAGGTCGTTCGAAAAATGCCGAAAAAAAACCGGCGTTTCCACCACTCCATCCCAGCTGGGGGGAGGGAAGCCAAAACTGGTGACTTTGCGCCAAGAAAAATATAACCCCAAAATGCAACCGAAGCACATCGTCGTAAGCACCGCAAGCAACACATCCGACTCAAAAGCGCCGGACCGGTTCGTTTCGCGGCGGGATAAAGGTAAAAGTGTGCCATCGCCACACAATAAAACAGTGTCCAAAATCGTCTCCCCAAAATCCCCGAAAAAAACCCTCCATCGACCGAGGACGGTGGGTCAAAATGGACTTTCTTTTTGGCGCACTCGGCTTCCAGTTCCTAGTCTTCCTATTTTCGGGCGTCACTTTCTTTTTCTGACCAAACAAAGCAGCTAGCCTCACTCGGCCAGGAAACCTTCTTGCCTTGGGGGCTCCTTTTACTAGCAAATGTGTTTATGGCAATTTTGCTCTCGAGCGCTTTAGTTCCGCTTTCCTACGGAAACAATAAATAGTTGTGAACACAAAGCTAAACAACCCCTCGTACGGTTCTATGCTATCAAACATGCGCAAAACGCAAAGAATGTCAATGTCAGATGAAAATAGAAACAAGATGACGACATGCACAGTGGCTACGATTTCAGGTGCGTCACAGCAGTCTAAGGTATTGCAATCGCCGGGACCGGCGCTCGCACCGCAACAGTGACTTCAATGCCGGCAACGAAAACCGATTGACGACGAACCTCTGACAAATGAATTACTGAGGAGATTTCCACTCGACCCGTACAGTGGAGAGGGACTATACTCGCATTGCGTCGTGGTAGTCGTATGACTCATGATACACGAACCTTGCGTATTTTGAGTAAAATTTGTTACGTGATCCTATGAATCATATTTCAGCGAAACATTTTTACAATTACAATTGTACTCCGTGAAAGTTCCACCGAAAGATTAAAAAACCAATAAAAAAGAAACGAAACACACAGATGGTCATCATCTCAAGACTGGTTGTTTTACTTTCTTTGCTCAAAATTAGATTAAACCAGTCAAGAAGATAGGAATTTCTCCAATAACGAATTCTCGATCCTTGCCGAAGATAACAATGGCACAAACTAGACCAAAAGGAACCCGGTACATAAAAAGGATTCCCCTTCTGCCATTGAAAGCATTTTCAAAAGAACTTTGCCATTCATACGCATTTTTTAAGCATCAGAAGAAAGAAAAAAGAAAACGATGCGCGATGTGCTCTTTTTGTTCACTTTCCGGTTAATTTGTGCTCAAGTTTCTGCCGTCAGCATCTTCAATGCATTCATCCCCGCAAGGGGACAAACACATGGCAGCACGGGAAAGGTGGCAATTCGAAGGGCGGCAAGGAACAAAACCCTCTCTGCACAGCTGGGTACGAACAATTTACGCAGGCACATTCTTTAATGGTGTCCTTCCTCATTCAACGGGATGCGAGCCATTTTTACGGGTGGTATTTTTTGGACTCTCGAATCTAATGGCACGTGAAGGAAGGGAAATCCATGAAAATCTAAGTGAACATAAAAAAGCAGTTCGGAATACCTCCTTTCTTCTAACATTTTCTTCATTGAAAAATCGGAAAGTATCTCCGCTTGCACATGGTACGCCAATTTTAAAATTGAAAACATCGCTCACATTAAAATACACTCTCCCTCCTTGCATTCTGTAAGTAATTGAACCGACGAAAAGATGCACCCTACTCTTGGAGACACTTCATGATTGTGACTCGAGAGTCCCAAATTGCGTGGTGCTGGTTTTCTAATTTCTATAATGCAAGTGGGGTGAGTTTTTCATTTGCTGAAAGAAATTGAAACAGGCCGTGCCTGACTGTGTGAATTGCGGTTGCTGTAGCTGTAGCGAAGGTCCCATCAAGGGACTGCAAAACCAAAACCACCAATGAGAGATGTGAGGAAAGCATTTTATTGCCGACATTCTGTCTGTTATTTTATGACTTCTTGGCATGGAAAGAGAGTGGATGCTACGGCTGGGATGGAAATTGGAAGGATGTGACACTGTTTCACCCGGGAGCAAACAATCACAGAAGATGCCTAGTATTGCAAGCGTTGCGAGTGAAGATTAAATGGATATCGGAAGCATCGAAAAGACACGACTGAACGTTGCTGCACAGAAGGAGCGTTATTTTTCAATGAACATCAGAACATCCAATCGCTTTCAGGCAGAACTATCCATGCCAGGAAAATACCAGATCAAAGAATTGAAAATATACTGAATGAATCCATGTTTCCCGATGCAAGAATATTAAAAACTCCATGGTTCAAATGATGACTGCGCCGTACCTGAAGCCGAACACATGTTTCTCTGTATGAAACATGAACATGGCTTACAAAGTGCGCAGAATAACGCAGGGAGCACGTTCGAAATGGGTAAGATTCTGTTACATTTCATTTCAAAGTCCGTTTACTTTATTTGCCTCTTCCCTCTTCGACACATTACGAGTTTTCGCAAATTAGAACCAGCTGTCGGGAGAATAATTTTTCCGACTTCTGTCTCGTTTCCATTTTGGCTATGCACTATTCGCGCCACATACATGACTATCAATATGTTCGTCGGCGGTTGTGCCATCTGCAATGTCTGCTCATGGAAGACGAGGAGCCTTGTTACCATTCGTCCAGGCGCATCACAATGAACATGATCCGCAGAAAATGTGTCACATTTGAACAAAACTCTTAATATGTCTGTAGACACATCTTCGCCGACGTTTCACATTAAACAGAGAGCCTTTCGGAGCCAAAGGAAATAATTAAGCAAAAAAGTATCAACAAAAAATTAAAAAGCTGCAGCATGCAACATCCCGCAACATTTATCACCAAAAAACGTGAGCTTCTACTGGCAGACTTGCCGGCTCGAGACTCAAAGTAGCCGGCAAACGGGGTATCCGTCGCGACTAACTACTCGGTAGCTAGAAAGGCGCGGAAAACGGAATGGACAAGACCAAAAATCACGTATGCTGAAAACCATGTGTCGCATTAATAATGGTCCGTTTCTGTAACTCACGTCTCGGATGGAGACGCCAAATTCAAGAGTCATCAAATGGCAGCAGCTTAACATATTTGAGCGTGCCGAAACATGATTTATCCTGCAGCTAAATATGTTTTGCAAAAATTATGATGAGTTCAGCCATGCTTTACACGTTAATTGTCTTGACGTGTAACAAACAATTTTGTATCAAAGTGTATATGATCTGAAGAAATTTGGTTCTAGAATGACTTTTCAAAATAATACCCAAATACTTGGTAACTACAGAGAAAAAGAACCAACTAAGCCCATCTGGTCCTAAAGAAAGAATGCATTCCCATGACCAAGGCGCCGTTAAACTGTTAAATAATCATTCGCAAACCCTCTGTGCATGCACTCTTAGCTCAGCTGGCGTCATTTTCACGCCGATTATCTCCCCTAGTGGTGGTCTCCCGGTTCATCGGAATCGGCAACGCAATTCCAAACGAAAGACAGCCGGGGCACAACCTGAAGGGGTTTCGACCTATCTATCGACAGCTATCGTCGTGCACGAATCTTTAACACTTGAGCGAAACGCAGCTGTGTGTGGTTAAGCGAACACGGACGACGGTATCTGTAGAAGAGAAACCCCCAACCGACTGGTGACTGACTGGCTGACTGACTGATTGGTACCCCATTTATGCAAATATATCCAGAAATAAGCGCGACTTAAGCATGTCGCGCGTGTAACCACACACACATATACAAACACATACGCAACCATCTCGGTGGAAAATACCGACGAAGTTGGGAAGGGGGAGTGGTAAGCCAAGCCAGCCTTTCCGGTTTCGGACCATACTACCAGTCCGCCAGTGTTGAGGTCCCTCCATTGCTGACCCTGCAAAATATAAGACCGTCCTCCGACGGACGCCACTCGACGTGGCGCGAGGGTTAATAATAATTCCGGCAGACTGACTGGACTTGGTTTTGCATACACTGTCTGTACATACAGCTACAGCTAGAGTTACCATATAGCGAGTTTGATCAGAAAAGGCACATCACGCCGAAGCACATGCATCGGTTTATCGGAATGGTAAGCTCTTTTCATGGTCACACTCCAGTTGCGAGCAAACGTGTTCAATACGTAAGTTTCGAGTGCTAAGGAAGGAAAAACCCCTTCTTGAAAACATTCTTAGCTCGTTCCGCAATACGCGATGCTTATGATGTAACTTTAGAAATAAGCAGGTTAGTTAGGTTCGTCGACTGAAGTATTCTTTCTACATACGAAAAACTCAATTTCTGCACAATGTATTCTGTAAACATGTCTAGCAAAATGGAAAAGTACCAACCACACTACTCCCATAACTTTCAAATGGGTTGGGTGGTTCCACCGGTTGCACACATAAGTGCAGCAAAAATTAGAACAATTTTCCGTTAGAACTCCCTCCCACACTGGCGGCACACAAATGCGTTGTGTGCTACCTCACCTTCCGAAAACGGTAGCGTAGCCCCATTGCACCCTTTGCTGCCTACCTTTTGTGGCTAATTATGCATTTCCATACACGAAACCGTCACATTTGCGTTCACTTACCACCGCGAGACAAATGATTTCTTGTGCGAAAAAGGTATAGCTGTGAGCGAGGTGTCCAAAGAGGCAAGGGCGGCAAGCGGAGGACCACCACAATTGGTTGACAATTATTAGACATGAGAGACTGGCTGAAGAAAGACTGAGACTGTGGAACTTGTTCGTGTTTGAGCATAATAGACAAGCGGATAGGGAATTAAATTTAAACGTGTGATTACAAAAAATTCAAAATAAAACAAAAAACTTAAATATTACCAATCGTAAACTTTCCTCTTTTAAAGCCGGTAATAAATTAAAAGACGAACAAATTAAAACGGTAAACGTATGTCTTCATCCCTTTATCCAATTAATCTGTCCTTCCCGAGTCGATAAAGCGAATCTCACAATACAACAACAGGCCTCAACCCTCAAAACGGTGCGTTGTCATTTATGACATTATTAGCACACGCAGCCAAACAACAACACCAACAATCGCTTACATCAAACCCTCTCCCTTCTCTGAGTAGTTTTGGCTTAAAATGCCGACAGACAGGCTTTAAAAAAAAGCATCCACTCACGTTTCATCATCCTCCAACCAGGTGTACTACACAAACACACACCCCGTAGAGCGCATAAGGTCTCGCGGCAAATGTGCCCATTGTTCTGCGAGCTACATAAACCACATACCACCCACCCACTCCCTCCCGCTCTCCGATACGACCGCACGCGTAAGCAAAGCAATAAAGTGGTCGAATTTTATCTCCGTTACCTCACGATGCCTTGCACCAAAAGCAGGCAGCATCACGTCACTAATAAATCGTACTGTTTTACTCCGTTCGCGTCCTGCATATCACACTCCAAACAACCATGTTCTTTAACTCTTCCGTGTTTTTTTTTTTTTTTTGGGCCAAGGGAAAAACATGCGAAACATAGCGCATAACGCCATGTGTTGTCTGCGGTTTGCACGATCCGCGAGGGCACATGGTGTGAGGTTCTTCGTAACCGGTTTGTTTTTTGTGGTAACCGACCGAAATAATGGGTCATTTGAACTTCCCGACGATTGCGCCGCAAACCGATAAACACACACACAACGAATGAACTCGTGCGAAAGATCGTTGCATTGAAGTATGGTTTCCCAAAATTAAAATAGTTTGCGCGCCCTTAACGGCCTAAAACAAAGGTCCTCTCAAGAAGCGTCCCATGGGTTGTGGAAAGTGCATGTTTATAGCAGCGATTCGTAGACTAGAGACGAAGTAAATGCAAAACCAAAGTAACCACTAAGAACACACCATTGGCTACCCTTCGGTTACCTCGCGAACTTGAAGTTCACAGCAAACAGCTCGGATGGTGGTGGTGGTGGTGGTAGTAGTGTGCGACCAATTAGTGTGTTACATGGCGGCAATTGGTTTCCCTTGGTTTCTTCGTGGGGGCCAAAGTTTAGTCACCGGTTTTACCCAGCAAGGCGAAGAAAAGTCCGCAAACGATGCCTTGTTGTATGATTTTTAAACCCTTCATTAACTTCATCGGTAGATGTGGTTGGGGAGAAAAGGGTGGTGATGTAAAGTCTGACAAAGCCAAACATACTTCTTCTCACAACAAAAGGTTAGAGTTTCTGCTGTGAAGAAAAAAAAAACTGTGACTAGGAAAAAGGCTCGTTACCAGACGCAATATCGTTGGACTTTCAAACTCACCGCTATTCCGCCATAAGGAATGAGAAAAACGGCGAATGCTTCATATTTTTCGCTGGCGACACATTTCGCCGTTACATTATTGCGCTCCCCGGCACTATACGATGGGGCTGCGATTATGTTCGCTTGGTTTGTTGCAATTACAGCTCCGTGTAAAGGATGCGTTTACACACTGACTACACTTGCTGAGCGGAGAATTACGTTGACGTTTAACTATTTCCCCGTACTGGGTTACTGACTCGATGGAGAACATCATAACAGCAATTATAAGACGCACTAACCCTCATCAACCTAAGGCCCGGTGTGTTGTCCCTTTGCTAGTTACAGTTTAGCTAGATGTTACGCTTCTTGCACTTCTAAAAGACAAGCCTTTCAAAAGGAATGCACATAATGCACACCGGCACAAGAAACTGTCAGAATCCTGATAATACCTTAGGCTCTGATTATTAGGCGAACAAACATTTCACGTGGTAACTTAGTGGCCGAATGAGTTTTAGATTGACTTTGCGAGGTCTGAAAACACCATTCCACATTCCACACAGACTATTCATACCACTTTCGAACAACATCTAAGTCGAAATCTAATGATTATGGGACTACTATACACCCTTAATTAGCACCACGACGAACACAAAAATCGAACGGTATAAGTTGTCCGACACCACGACACATTCGGGGCTCGTCAATCGATTAGACCTATGCGTTGCAGCTGTTGTTCTTGGACACGGAACCGCTTTTAAGCTGTTGACGTGTCTCGTGCCGAAAACTGGGTTTCGGCGATAAGCAGCGCTCCGATGGCACACATTTCCGTCCGTTTGTCTTTCATAGAGGCCGGTCAGAAAATTTAAATCACGTTCCACAATGCAGCGTTGAGGCTTATCATCGGTAGTACGATTGCAACGAGCCTCCATTCGGTTTAGAAAAGTGTGCCGATAAAATGGAGAGTTTGGCCGACTGGAGAGAGGTGAAGAGAAATAAAGGCAGGGGACTCAAACAGCTCGGCAAGGGAAAGCAGGCTATCAAACAACAATTATCACCCTGGGTAACGGATCGTTGAAAATGAAACACATCACCCCAAAACTGGAGCATTTATATTTTACTTTCAGCGATGGAATGCGCTTCCATGGGCTGCAGCTAACGCAAGGCTGGGACAGTAGTGCTCGAAAGTATGATTCGATGCGACAGCGCAAGATTGTCGTTAGCTTCCGGAAATCTACCTCGTGGCAGATGCGATTCACGTGGACCGACGTCGATTGGACGAACGTGAGAAGTACGCAATCTTCAAACCATGCGCGTACCAACATACATCGTAAGTGAGAAGACGAAGTAATAGTTCCGGACGTTGCCAACTTCGGCCCTCGGTACGGAGATGTGTCTCGGTGCGGTTGCAGTTTCCTGCGGAACACAGCGGAAACCGGCTTGACAGTCGACCCTCATCCAGCGTACGATAAATGTCAAAAGTGTAGTACAGGAAGATGATTAAGTGCCCACTCCGTGGACTGTGGATGTCATGGTACGGTCCATGAGAAGACTCTTCACTTTCTCCTCATTCGCTAGACAAGCCCTTCTGGAGGTTGCCTCGTCTGGCTTCGTCTTCCACCCTTAGCAGCGCCTCCTGGCCAGACGCACAGAATGCATTGTGCCGGGTGACTTGCACGGATGGATGCTTTTATCCGACAGCATTCCCGAGTAGTGTGTTGATAGTAGCAAAGGCAAGTACATATCGCCCTCTCGCCACGGAGAACAACCGCCGAAGGGACAAACTTTCGCCGTTTTGCGGTGGCCACAAGCGCTGTTCTTCGTCGATGGCCGGAAAACTACCTTCCGGCAAGGCCTGCTTCGATATGACTGGCACTTTTTCGTTTCATTGTTATCGGCCCGGACTAGTCGGTGCAGCAGCGAGTTGGAGGAACAGGTCCACCCAGACAGCCGGCGAGAGCGAAACGAACGAGAAAATGTGTTTCATCCGACGTCAGTGGACAAAACTTTTCACCAGTAAGAAAGTTCGGGCGACATTTCCTGTCGCTGAATAGATGGCTCGCCGTTCGCAAATCATCCGCAAATCATCAAACAAAACAAAAAAGCACGAACAGGAGACATCATACTTCCGAAACACTTTTCCGTTCCACTTTTTTCCAAGCCCAGCAAAGTTGGTCGCCAACAATCCGAGGCCTTAATGAAGGCCGTCCTTCTGGATTTAAAGTACCATTATTTTCTGTTACAAGCTACGTAATAAACATTAAACATCCATGAGGCCGCCTTCCTTTCTAGAAACGTCAATCTTTTGGGGTTTTATCTTTATTTACCGAAGGAAAGAAAAATAAAACCCCTTAACTGTTGTCCAATAAGATGTGGTACTGGAAGTGTCTAGGGAGCTTTTCCGAGGAATGGTACTTGCGGACGGTATAGACGTCGCTCGGAGAGTTTTATCAATTGAATGATGAATTACAACCATAGTACCGCAGAAGAAAAAAAAGGAACACATCATCTGTCGTCTTCGTGCGAGTCTCGCGTTCAGTTCAGTGTGCGTCTTAATGTCGCCTCGCTCCGCCATCAAAAGTTGGCGGCTCAATGTAATGACCCCATTTGGATGCCTGGGCGACCGGATGCCCAGCACGGCAGCGCACGACAATACTATCTGGACAGAAATCTTTCCTCTCCGTCGCCACTGCGCCCGTCACCCAATACAATCTTCCGCCAGAAACCGATACGGACGACTATTATTCCAATCTTGAACGCCAGCTGCATTATGCGCACGCGACGAGAGTGAGTATGCGGCAAAAGTGCGAGTGTATGTGCACACTTGGAATTACTTGGTTCACTGGCCATCGACCAGCGCGGCACCAGGGGGTCACCGGAGTATTCCAGTATTGCCCATATGTGAATGGGTCACCGGCTAGCCAATCTTGAGACACATTCGTCAAACTCAACACGCCAAGCCTACAACTGGCGGTTGACGTTCTGCCAAAGATCAATTGGCTTGACTGATGATGATGATGATGTTGATGTCAATGCTCTCCCCTCCGCGACGACGATGTGGTTTGGCTTTTATGTCCGAAAATAAAAGCAAACCGCGTCGCTTCCAACATCTTCCTTCTGCTCGAAGCATTACATTGCATTTGGTCGCTGAAGCCATCATTTATCGGCATCGTAAAAGTTGCGTGAGAATGAAAAAAGAAACAAAGAAAGTTAAAAACTTTTGAAAGATAAATTAACAAACATGCGCCACAAAAAGGGATGGAAGAAAATTCAACAATGAACTGCAAGAATTATGTTCAATTCCCATGCCAACAAAAAACGAAGAAAAAACCCTCCGTGCATAATCATCCATAGCGGCAAACGCAAGGAAACATCGATTCTTGCTTGATCGTAAAATAAATCTTAGAATAAAACATTTCTCAACTATGAAATCGGTAATGCACGGACAACAGTGCGTAAGGAAGGCAGAACAAAAAAAAACATAGAGGTTTGAAGGAAAACGAATCGTTACTCAAACGACGCCCAGAGCCCATGACCAAACGGATGTAACGAAGGTATTGATCGAACGAAAATCAAAAACCCTCACACAGCCCACTTCTAAGCATAAACTCTGTGCATTGTTGTTACTTAATCTCCACAGCCTCCGTTCCTCAGCTTATTATCATCAATTCGGTGCGCCACTTCCGAAGGTGCGTTGCTACCACAGCCAATCTCCGCAACTTCCATCTAATGTCCCACCTTCATAGACCAAACTATGCGTCGTTACGCATCGTTATGTACGGGGGGGTTGCGAAAATAGATCACCTTCTTCTACACCTTTAACACGCTGCCTCTTTGCGGCCTTCGCGGCCGATATGCAATAATTGCACACATCATAACCGCTGTTTGGTTAGCTATTGGACATGCGGGCCGGTAAAATTTAAACGCACACCCGAAACACTTCATCCTCCCCCATGGACTCTTCGTCAGGTGAGGCATACGAATTCACAAATTAGCAACGATGATCTTCCGCAACATGGACAACGAGAGGAACAGCACAGGGGCAAATTGACGGCCGTTATAGCCGATCCCTCGAGAGGAGTGTGTTTTGGTGCTTTCGATGGCCACACCACATATTGCGTTGATTATTTTTCACGAGAAAATAACCATGCTCAATTTTCCAGTAGCCTCCAAAAGCTCGCTCGCTCCAAAAGGGGTTGCTTATATACATTGTAGGCAAAGCAAAACTGAATTCACCATCGCATTCCGCACATTTTAGCGGAGTCGAGGCGAGGGGTGAGTGTGTTTGGAGCACACATTTGGGCACCTTAAATACCCATTCCATGTGCCTGTTCGTGAGTAAATTATAGCGTTGCAAGCGTTAATGAAAACATGAACCATCGATGGGAAAGGAAAAATAACCTAGCTCAATTTAGATTAGTTTTTAGTTCTGCTAGTAGGTAGACGCGTGCCATGCGGGCTATTTGGATCCACATGACGCTCACCAATCAATGGTGTCTGTCCAAATGAATTCGCCTTTATTACGATTATTTTGGCGATAGGATTAATAAAATAAACAAAATACGTTCCGGCGACCGACATAAATGTCGCTTGGGAAAACACATCAGCCAGTCGCTTGTGGAGGATGTCTAATGAAATTCCTCACCATCAAAAGCCTCCCACACCAAACCAACCAACCGGCAGGTTGTACGGGAAACCAACGTGTCATTCGTTCAACGACGGCAAGGTGGATGGAATTCCGTATTCACCCTTGAACGTCACACACACGTCGCCTAAGGTGTCCCCAAAATCGAAGCCATCCAACCATTGATTAACGTAGCTGGTGATCTCATGGGGAAGTCATTCGCGCACTCGAGACTTCTCCGTTCGCTTTACGTCACGGATTTTTGCGATCGTAAGGTAACGCAAAAGGCTGGCGCCGAGCGACGCACGAACCAAGGGTTGTTATTACCGGTTTCGGGAGCCACCGTGGGTTCATACCCATCGTCCACCTTGGCCTTCAACTGACCGTCATCTACACGGTTGGTCTTCTAATAACTATGATCAACAGCTCTCGCAGCACCGAGACACACGTTATTTCACAGCTGTGGCATAGGAATCTCCAATAAATGGCGCTTATAATTTCTTCGCGTTTCTTATAGCCTCCGATTTTTGACCATTTTTCGTTGGTTTCGAATGTCGAGAAGCCCACCAAACGAGAAAACTGCATTCCATACCGCCCGCGGTGCAGCTGACGTTGATTAGCATCATTTAGAAAACGAAATAAAAATATGGTAATGCATACTCACGTTCACAACATCCGAAGAATCCGACGCTAACCGATGCTTGACCGGAACACAGAACAGAGCCAGACTGGCGGTCCTTTCACACCTTCCCGCTTGGCGCAAGAAGGGTCCACAATACTAAATTCCAGAACCAACAGTAAGGGAGGAGACTACAATCCTCCGATCCGATCAACGTTATCTAATTAGATGGGTATTTTTGCGTACACCCACCCACTGCACTTTCACCTAACGTGTGTTGTTTTCTTTGCTTCTCTTTACCACTTTTCACACCGCAGAATCGTGCGTTCTTAGTTACTTTATCGTGTTGTCGCTGGTGTCGTTTGATAGTTGCAAACGGCAGCACGGCGGATAATTGAATTTTTTTATTTACTTTTCCTGACACTCTTCTTCTCGACCACCTTCACAAACCGCGTGCGAAAATGCGAAAAAGATCGTGTACTCTGTGCACGTGGCGGTGGATTATTCTTCTTCAAACTCGCAGTTTACACCATATCACACACTTTGTAAAAATGATTTTCGTTCAGCTGTATGGGAATAAACAAGGGAAAATCAGTAAAAAAGAAATCACACTTTCCGCACAAAAAATGTAAATAACAGCAACGAGCACTTGGATTTTCACAGAACATAAGAAATCTTTTCGTTGACCCTTTCATCCGATTTTCAACTGTTGCTACGATATTGCGAAAGCCGATTACTTCTTCGCTAAACAGGAAAAGTAACGTAACCTAACCTCAAACGATCCATTTCCAATGCGCGCGGCTTCTCGCGGGTCGCTAGAAACCAGAGTATTATGGTACAAGATCATACATACACACACACACAACCCCTGAACACCGTGTGTTCAGATAATCCAATTTGCCGAGGTACACCCAAATGTGTTTTGTTTACGTGCCGTTCGCGACGCTGGAAATCGCCAAACGATACCGCACGCGCTCCTTTTGGTCGCGCTTTTTAAGGGGTCACCGCGAACTAAATCGTCACGCCGACGACGAAAGCGCGACTAGAGCTTCACAAGCGTTTTTTCTTCCTCTTCACAACTGTTGCCAAAAACCACATTCCAACGATGCCGCTTCCCTTCTTCCACCAGGCAAAGGCATCAACGGAACGCACGAAGGCTTCTTCCTTTCGCGACGCCACAATGACCGTGTTTATGTTGTTCCACTCGCTTCCTGTTTGGTGAGCCGCAAGACAGCTAACGCTGGCGGGTTATTTTTCTTCTCGCTTCTGGTACTGGAATTTTAGTTGATCGTAAAATGCCTATGCCTCACATTGATTGGATACACTTTCGATTCAATAGCCATCCCCGCTTGTTTTCCTACTGTTTTGCATGGTACATTTACAATTTTGGTCAAAAACTTAAAACTCTCCCCCAAGCATGCATGTTTCTCTAACAAAACAATGCAACAAGTTGCACTCACTGCATGTTACCGTGCTTGCACAACCTGAAGGGCATGCGGTTCGCTTGTAACACAATTTTGTTTATTTCATGTTTTTCTGATGTAAAGCACAATTTTTGCATCCAAACATACCAACACAAAACATCAATTATCGCGCTTGTAAGATTCGTGCCACTTTAGCTTGGACCAGGTATGACCGCTATTGTACGATCGTGGTTTCATAGATTTTTATCACTCGAACACAACAATCTAATAGAAAAGGTGTCATCCGTGAGGATACAACAAATTTATTAATTCGTTGATTTTGATGCGCCGCGTGCTTTGATTTCCGCCAAGCGACGAAAGAGACGCTCGTCGTTTGCTCAAAGCAGGCGATCCGCAATGCCGCCGACCAACGCTTCTGATACTCGCCTTTGCGTACTGATCTCTGATACTGAGTTTGATTTTGTAAAACTATAGATTTTACTGAAATACACTTCAATCTCGAAACACAAACAGCTCTCGGAAGGCAGACAAAGCTAAATTGTGGAAGATTTTTAGGGTTTTCCTCTAAGCCAACTGAACACCGAAACGTACGTCCATTCGCAACGACTGTTCAACTCAAACTAAACCAGAACTAGTGTTTGCAGAATGGGGATTCGAAAGACTCGAACATACGATCCGTGACGGCTTCTAAAGGATTGGATCCCATTTGGCGGATTCGGATCAGATTAAATTCGTTTGGGATTCAATTTCATTCGATTCTGACATGATTCGAATCTATTTGAATTTGATGTGACTCCGATGTAAAGACAACGAGAATGATTTCGGACTAGTCGTGGTTTAAAGCCATTTTACCATATTTTGATTTAAAATAAAACTTTTTATTGAGAATCTTTTTTAGTCAGAGACAAAGCCTGATTGATGTATTCGGATTCGGGTTCAAGTGTCTAGTACGGGTTCGAATTTCCCATCACTACAAAGAAGCTGACAGAGTATCAACAAGTCTTAAAGAACCTTGGTAATAATTTGAATTCAGCGAAATTCGGTCGTACTTCGGTCGGAATCGGACTGCCCATTTTCATACATATCACGCCAAAGAATTGACCGATTTGCTCATGTGTACCATGTTTATTCATCGTTTCTTGTTTTTGACGAAAAATTATAAACAATGACGGCCGTGTGTCATTTGAAGCATTCAGCACCGACCGGTATCGGTAAATTACCGATCCAATGACCTTCGCAAATTTCCCGTTAGCGGTTTGTTTACGGAGATAAGCGATTTGTTTACGTTTACTTCTGTGTTTCGGCATTCCATTGCATCAATAATTCCTTAGCCCTTTTTGTTTTCCGAAATGTCCATACACCTGATGTGCCTTACGTCCGATGGGGGTGTTCCCATTTATTCGAAGAAAAAAGGCGACAGTGAGAATGTAAGTTGCGGTGGCGCGTTTGTCGGATGCATCAAAATTCATCAAAAGTTCTCTTTTGTATGTTCAGCTTCCCTTCTCGACGACCGCTTCCTTGAATGGGGTGCACATGTTCTGCAAATCACAAGGTGTGGATCTACCCATTTCATATCTGGAAGACAGCATGATCATGTGGAAGGAGTATGAAGGAACCATCGTCATGATAGGCATAGCACGAGACATTACGGAGAAAACACTTCGCCACCTGTTGGATTACTCCTATCAAGCGATGGTGTTTTGCGTGGGCATTCAATCCATCAAGAAGATCAAAAACATCGATCGTTTTAAGCGCGAGCTCAAGAACTACTACCCACTGATAGATCAACTGCTGGAGGTGGTTGAGAGTGACCTCTTCCGGTACGTCGACTGTATTCTCTGTTCGGAAAGCATGAGCATGCTGACGAAGCTAAACGAATTTAGTGTTCAGGTCGGTTCACCCTTTTGTGCAATTCTCGTCCGACAACGAATCGCCTGCGGTACGGAGGGTTGGTGGGATTTGGATGTAATCGATCGAAAGCTACTCATGCTTCTGTTGAACGCATCCAGCACTATCCAGCAAGATGTGCCCGTTTATCTGCCGAAAAAATCACCCAGTATTGCATACCGCTTCATTAGCATTCCACTCACCCAAGGGGTCAGCATTTGTGCACTTTGCGGTGCCGAACCTCCGTACGATGTCCTGCAAGGTATGAGCCAACAGTTTTGGATGAGCGAACTCGATATGTTGATCTCGGCCGAGCAAAACTACCCGAAAAACTATCCTCAAACAGTCGAGCTGGACTCGCATATTTTGGGATTCCTGTTGCTCAACCGTGAACATGCGAAATACGTCATGTCGCGGGCTGTGCAAGGGACACTAAACAGTACGGCCGGAGGAAAACATCGTACTGGCACAATGGTGTCCGGTGGATCTGCGACCCATCGATTAGATATCCTTCGATCGTTCTTCCACCAATCGGTGGACGTCATGGAGGATACGCTACGTGAAGGCGATCGTGTTATCAACCTGGAACAGTACTGGTGCTCGGATTACCATAAATGCCACGCACTGATCGAGGGCAGCAATGTGCTGTGTGTCCTGTACACATCGGCTATTCCAACGCACATTATGAGGTATGTTCAATCTACAAAAAAAAATTTAGACGCTAATTGTTAAAATATGTAATTAAAATTGTATAATTTATTATCATTGGTTACACATTTGCTTACTTATGTAATGTCTTTTTTATGTCTTATGATTTGTCCCATGACTTCCGAGTACGAAACATACAATGAGGCCAATGTCGATCTTTTCCCTCTTTTTAATCTTTACTCTCACATCGCTTTTCACTTTTTTCTCTTCCCTTTACTCAATAGGATAGTAACACAAAAAACACTGAACACGTTAATATCGGATAAGGATGTGTGCTGGTAGGTGACTCGGTGGCCTACACTGGACTGGAATCCACCAATTGGAATTTGAACGCTAAGACTCACTACATTTAACTTATTAATCAGCAAAAAAGGACGACTATTTCTGACCACGTGGGTAAATTGTGTGTCCTTAATTTTACAACGTCTGCCAACTATTTTGCGTGGTAGAAGGAAGCACAATAAATTTTTGGGCTAGTATTACTATTAGCTTATGTCTACTGATCACACCCGAAATAGAGTATGTTTTTGGAGCTGGCAACAGAAAAGAAGAAACAGCATAGTTGAAAGAAACATAGAGCTTTTAGCACACTTATTATTGTCTTGAATAATTGAAACTGTTTCCGTACCAAAATTGGACGATAAAGCTTAGGAAGAATGATTTACTAGAATTATCGAAATGACATCTTTTACGATAACGATTTACGATACTCTTCGACTCCGCAATTACTCAATATAACAAACAAATTTTCTAATCAACGAAAAGGATAGTTTATATCAGATAACAGATTAGAGAAAGAGAGACGCCGCAACATTTCATTCCCTTTTGGTGCGTTTTCCCACTTCACGAATTAATTGTATTTTTAATATCGCTTAAATACTACTAATGCTGCACAGCTGTTTAAACCATAGTAGGCCCGGTTTTTTCCCCTTAAGAAAATGAAACGATCAAGAACAGCCTTTTCGTGATAGTGGCAATATGGTTAGTTGCGAGTAGCTAATAATTGCTAGTGATAGGAAAATTTGAGCCCACGTGTACATTTCAACCCAAACAGAAGAAACACCTAAATGCTCGCTTCGTATTATCCATGAGCACAAATGTTTGTATACCGTACAGATATTAGGTATACAATCGCTTTTCTACTCTTATTTTACATTATTATCACCTTCAAATCATGCACTGATGCAACCGTTCTGTTGTCCTTCCAAAAATTCGTATCCTTTCTTTATGGTTCGATTTCTCCTTGTCTTATTAGTTTACTTTTAGCACGCGAACCGGCCGTCGTTTCGTCTCTTGGGTAAATATTATTGTCATGAGCTAGTGTATCATATTTTTTGTAATTGAAATAAATCGCTGTACGTTTTTACATTGTTTTCTGTTTAAGATTGTTCATAGAATGCTATAAGATTAAGCAATGTTAGCATCCTGTTTTATTATGTATGCATGTATGCATGTGTATATCTTTAGCTTTTTCTGACCTTTATTGTGTTACTTGATGAGCATGTTGAATGGGGGAGTTGAATTACATGATTTTTCACTTTCACTAATTTTGTATTCCTCACTTGTTTCAACTTAACTAACTAATGCAAATAAATTTCTCTAAGACGCAACATATGACAGATGCACAATTAACAGAAACAACAAATCATGATGAGAAAATGGACAAAAATAACGTTACACCTACCGTACATATACCAGCAATGTACAAAACGAGAATATCTTTTCTTGTGTGTCCTCGGACAAAGTCCCCGTTGTAGCCTCTTGATGCCGCCAGTCGGAGTTTTAATTTAAATCCGGATTCAATATTTGTGCCACACTTGTGTACGTACCGAAGATGAAACCCAGAATACCGAACACCATGATGCAAACGTCCTTCCAGAGAATCCAGTAGTGTCGACCGAGTTTATCCGGCCAAAAGGTAACGATTTCGATCAGCGGCGGAAAGATGAGTGCAAGCGTTGAACTGCTTACGGCTCCCACCAGTGAAATGACTGCCCCGAGGTTCGGGATCATCGCGGCCAGTATGAACGTGAACACGACCAGCGAAACCCTCGTCAGATACTCGCCGATCAGGCGCGACTGTTCGGTGTGCAGCTTCCGGCGGATGTGCACATTAATCACCGACATCGGGACGAAGAATTGTAGCGAGTAGGAGAAGAAAATGGCCAGCGCCATCATGATGCGTACCAGCTGTGCGATGCTGCGGTGGAAAGAATAGTATATTATTAACGTGTACCTAAACGTCACGAACTTTGAGGCACCGTCAGAATCACTCACAGTTCCTCGCCGGGAAGGTTCAAGGTAATGCTTCCCTTGACCGCATCGCCGTACTTCAGATAGCCGAAGAAACCAACAGCCGTGTAGAGGCAGGTGACGATCACCATGCCCGTATTGAGCACACCGGACCAGCCACCAAAATCTTCTGGCGTTTTCATATTGTTCTCCAACGGAAGAACCATCCCGATACCTTCGAAGGCGTAAATAGCCGTGCCAAAGTAGAGCGGCAACTGAGCCCATGTCGCATACGGTTTAACCGTGTGCGTGTTAGGTAGATCCTGAAGCATATAGTAGAATGTACAGGTAAGTCCTGGGGAAGAAAAGAAACCAAAACCAGGTCAAGTAAACGGTGATACGGGTAATGCTACTTCTACCAGTTGCGTCTTACCCGCCACCGTAAGGATTGCTGCAATCAACGAAACCGGGGTCAAATATTTCAGATTCTTCACCAGGTTCAACAACACCATCGGAATCAGCAGCAGCAGCAGATAGACGCGCGTGTGTAGGTCGAAAAAGTAGTGCGCAACGACCTCGCGCAAGTTGGCCGCCACGAACACGAAGTACACGCAGCAGAAGCCGAGCTGCGTAATCACCAGGAACAGGTTGATAAGGTTGGTGGCCAGCTTCGAGTAGCGCCTCAGTCCGATCGGGCCGGACTCGAACGACCGTTGGCACACGTCGGCAAAGCTGAGCGAGGGCACCTGCAACCGGCGGCATAATTCGTGCGAGCAACGCACCAGCATGTGCATACAGTGCGTGCAGATGGCACCCATCAGGAGCGTCCCGAACAGACCAACGTACAGCCCGGCGTGTTTGAATGCGTCCGGCATCGCCAGGATGCCGGTACCAATGTTGCCCTTGAGGAGGTGTATCATCGTGTCCAGATTGGTTGTCGGGTGTTCCAGCGTTCGGTGCATCGACGGTTCGTACGGTTCGCCGGAGGAGGACCCATACGTGGGGTCTTCCTTCGCCACCAAGCTGTCGGTGTCGTTCGATGCATCCACGATCATGTTTTCAGGCGAGCTGCGCAAATCGGGCCGTGCCAACAGCTGCGCGTGTTCGGCCGCATCCGTTCCCGGTCCATGCATGTCGGCGGCATTTCCAAGCAGGGGTTCGCGTTCATTTTTCATCTTTCGCGAACCCTACGGTACAAAAGGGGGATAATAAATTAGATCTTCATAATAACAAATACTTAAAAGGTAAAGCTTAGGTTATCACCAGGTTTTTGTTAATACGATTAGTGCAATACGGGGTGTGGCAGTACGGAGATAAATCGGCAGGTACGGTGGTCACAGTGGAATATTGTGGGTACTGTGAATAATTGTGTAAATAGCAAAACTAGTGTTTGTGTGCACGTGTGCGTGAGAACTGGGTAAGTAAATCATAGGTATAAATCAAATATTTAAAAAAAAGGTTAATCAAAGTTATATTAAAAGAAAATAATTTAAAATTTAAACACCAGAGACTTGACAGAGACCCTTCAAGAACGATCGAGATCCCTGTGCGTCTAGATACAAACTTTCCATCCGTTTTTCCTTGTTGATTCTGTTCGCTTCACTATCGCAACAGTCCAGGCTTTTTCCGCACCAAGAAAATATGATAACCAGGATTGGGAAAACTTTCCATCGTGATTTCACAAGTACACGGAGGCGGATACGAACGGATGGATGAAAGCAAGAGAAAGGGCCATTCCTTCCTGTTTTGTTTGACCTACGTAAACAATTTCCATTTCGCGAACAAACACATGCTTAAGGGATAACGATAGCACCATTGGAAGATAGTGAGGTTGTTATACTTTGTTCATTCTGGAATTAAAGTAGAATATTGCTGACACTCACGTGATCAACAACTGATGTTAACGTAAAATTTCTTTGGAAGAGAGTGATTATCAGAAGAAGGGAGTTATTAGTAGAAAAAAGCCAAATTTGGGTTTTAAATATAAAACTAAATTAGTTTCAGAACATTTGCCTAAGATGACCACGATGCGACGTCTCTTTAATTAAACAAATTATCATTATTTGATAGTAAACAAAATTAAATTAAAACTCGTCCTCCAATCCATCCATTTACAGAATAGGTAACGTATTAAAGTTATCCTGTTGGAATCAAACCAGGAGTGTGCAACACATTTGGATAAAAATGCCTCAGCTTAAACAATTCGACGAGCAAATACGAATGGCAAAATTACATTCCTCTGCTGTGGCGGAATTCATGGGATGGCTCACGAACCGTAGCTCACATTCTTATGCCTCACTCGAGCCTCGAGGTGGTTGATGGAAGCTGAAACACCCCCGTTTTCTATCGTCGCCCAAGTTAGTCGATCCGTTCAATGTATCTCCCATAGTTGTGGGACTATGCCAAGCCTTCTTCAACAACTCTTAACGTGTTTGGCATAATTTTCGACCACGGCAATGCAAACAATTGTGCCACTGTTGCTTGTCTGCTGAAGTATTTGCCGCAAAGAACCCAAAAATACACCTTACAGTAATCATTCCACCCAGCAGATCGACAGAGCGAAAGAATAGTTCCAGAGAACTTTTTTCACAAGAAAATCTTTATAAGATTATGAGGGAGAAAAAAATGAGAAAAAAGGACACCCTATAAAATTGACAAACAATCCATCGTCGCTGAAACATCCATAGCTTAATCGAACAACAAGTCCTTCGAGAATGATGACACATCGCTTCTTTACATCCCCTTTCCCTCCCTGTTTTATCGTATGACCTAAACATCTCATATCGCTCGTCGTAAGCCTATTAGCAGTTGACGAAGGACACGAAACATGGATCGCTTCCAGCCAGCAGCATTTGCGATTTCAAAGAGCATTTCTCAGAAACGATACCATCATCAGTATGGTCATGTCGTTAGGTCCAACAAGCGCGGAGGACCCGCCCAATGCTGGCGACGTTCGATTGTATTTCTCGCTTTCATCTCATCTCAACTACAGTTTCCATTCCACTGCGGGGGCCCGAAAAAATAGAAACTAAACTTGAGCGAACTTCCGCGGTGTGCTTCCTGTTAAGCAAGTACCTGTAAAAAAAATTAAGCTTTTATTATAATTTTTGTAGTCAACAAGTTTCCTCTACATAAAACTCAATAGAAATTATTCGTTATACTGAACTGTGACAAGAATAACACTGAAATAACACCTTCGCGATGGTGCCACCTACAATCTTCAATCACCGGATACGGATTAATGAAATTCATTGAACTGAATTGAGTTCGATTTACAAAAAGACGAATGCAGCTAACAATGGGCAGACAGCATATACATAACTTGCTCAATTAGCATTACCCTTATCGCATTGCGTGACGATGATGATAATGATGATGATGCTACAGTCTCCAAAGACTCTGACTTGAACTTCAATTCGAAGTCAGCCATAGCCGAAAGAGGTCACGAAATCGGTTCCAGGCGGAGCAGATTACGTTTGAAAAAAAATTTGCCTTTTTATTCGAGGTATTTCAAGCAAGAAAGCAAATCGAACGATGAACAACCATTAAACGCCCTTATGGAAAGCTGATAATACATTACGCAGAGAAGTTTGGCGGGGTTTTAAATAGTCACTTGTTTATTTCCGTGTTTAGATGCCACGTGCCATAGAATTGTGCCGCTAATGGGATGTAGCGGAAACATTATCAGGACGCTTGAAAATGGAAAAGAGTTAAACAAGGCAGGCGATCGATGCGTTTTTTCAGCTTTTATTTGGCGCCTTCTGCAAGGAAGCATGTAATCGCGCTGGAAACATATGAGAGGGTTGTTAAAGAATTGTTTGTTTTCGCGGTACATGACCGGGTTGAGTCATGGATTCATTAGCAGTTAAAGAACGGTAAAAAGATCTGATTCCAGGAGTTTTAACAAGGTGGTAAAAAGACCCGATTCCAGGTGTTAACAAAACTGATGATGCTTGAAATCGACTCTTGGAGTTTAATGTTCTACGGACAGAGTATGCGAATGAGGTTTGATGTTCGTAACGTACATCACCAGTAATGACACAAGCTCAATTAGTATTGGGTTTGTGAAAATGGCACACGTGCCAACTATTTATCACCCCCAACATCATGAAAGCCAGCGTAAGTTCACCCTATTACGAAGAACATTGCGAGTGTACGAAGATAAGGACAAGGTCCAGTTGTTAATCCAGTCATTGGTATTCATGTGCCGTTCCGCAGGAGGGGTCCTTTTCCTTATTACCAATCCATCTGGGCTCAATGTGCCGCCTGGGTAACTTCGCAAAGTGCTGCGGAAAACATGGAAGAGATAAAAACCAGACTCCCTTTTTCAAAAAGGGTCATATTTCTTCTAGAATGAAAATACCATCTTCCGCATCAAAACGGTAGCAACAGGATTTAATTAAAACTCCTGAAGCATGCAGCCACTCTTCGTTGCAAAGTTCATCGGTCGTCACTGGTTGCTGCGTTGATTCAGTGGCTTTGACTCGAAGAACCATCCACATAAAAAAAGGGCACTAATTTGCACATCATGTACGATAGAATAGCCCGATAATGATGTCAGCTGTTGCTGTGGCCGCCCACGTTATCTGGCCGAAACAGCAACAGCCCGCATGAAACCATCGAACGTTAGGGGTGGTGACCATATCAACACAGTTTTTTCATCATGCCAACATGTAAGAGGAATCACTTTACCATTCTTACCAAATTCAACGGGAGGGAATTTCTGTGTTGGACAAGTGTCCCGAACAATTTGATTGTAAAAGAAACGATCAACATCAAAACATTCTTTACGTAGTCTTCTAATAAAATTATTAACTTATGTTATCCACCATTGCACTCAAACGTTGTTTAAAAAAGTTATGAAAATCAAAGCAACGTAGGTGGGATTGAGCATGAGTATGGACGAAAGTAAAGTCATGAATTAAGGCAAATAAGTGTTAGTACGGAAAAAACCAAACTACTTAAAGTGCAACGTAAATATAACTAAAAAGAAAGGAAATAAAAACTTACAGACAATTTGCCCTTTTGTCTTGCAAGGAGTGATTTGACGAGTTTTTGTTTCTTTTCCGCTAGATTTTTTTTGTATCAATCCTTCTTACAGTAGAGCCTGCTATGATGCACCGTAGATGCAATTCTTTATTATGCTCACGATGCTCTGCTTTCTTTCTTTTTTTACAGAAGCTTTTCTACCGCCCGGTCACAGCAATCTTTCGCATCCGGCATGTGAGTCAACAGGCATGGAAGGCTCCTTTTCGTTCCTCCAGCTAATTTGTCGGCCCGGGAGGAGTGAGTACTGTTGTGCTGCAATTATATCCTTTTCTCCTCGAATGATTCGGTTCTTTGTGGCCGCGTTGCTGAGGTCGTTTAGGTTGTGATTGCACGCATTAGTCGGAGAGTTTTTCAGCACCGCAGGGCCATAATGGGGGCTCTTTAAATGTTTTACTACGAAAGGCATGCGGATGAATAAAAAATAAAGTGAACATAACATTTTCATTTTGTTCTTCTCTGTTTCAGATTCTGTGAAGTGAAAGTGCTTGGAAAATAATACCACAGGTAAATTATATAACGTTGCCTATACGCTTTTCACGGGTTTCCCGTATGTTTCGCATTCGATTTCCTATACCCGCGGCTTTTAGGGCGATGCCCTTATTGTTGGAAGAGCCTGACTCGGATTCCCTCGTGAATGAAGGAATGCCAATGAGCTAAGATACTATCACCATAGTGTATCCTTTGCTTAGACGATTCTTCTGAAAACATCTTGCCTTGTCTCACCTAGTCCATCGGCGGTCCATAACATCTGTTCAATTTGAAAAAGTTGCCTACCTGTAGATTAATCAGTGGGGTAAAGTCTTCCATCGCGGTTGTACGCGCAAAATCGAGCAAGTTTACTAGTTGATGTAAAACGCGAGTAGTAGTCGAAGGTCACTGCGATTACGATATTTTCACATCAAAACAGGACATCGGTTGAGGCTGGTCGGGTTGGACACACTCAGTTAAACACTTTTAAAACACAAAGGTGATGATTCAATAGAACTTTATCGTAGCCACGATAGAAAAGGAGTGTTACACGATAGGACAAAAAAACCAAACACAACACACAACTCGACACAGCTGAGCGTGTCGAAGCAGACTTTATGGATCACAGATAAACGATAGCACTTCAATGTGGTCACAAAGAAACGCTAGCTTTATATTGTCGATGCAAACAGTCGATGTCGCTTTTAAATTTATTTAATGCTTCAAAGACGACTTCATATTTTGTACCACGAGCGCATCACACAACTGCACAATTCCCAGCGCTAATAAACACACCCCTGGATGAAAACAAACAGAAATTTCTTCTGGGCTGCGAGGAAAGAGGACTAGCGCGGACAACGACGTCGTGCGAACTGCGTTCGGTTTTTCGACCCGAGGGGGTGTCTTAATATTTCAAACAGTGCTTCTGACAGCTGTCAATTGTTCTGCGAAATGATCAGAATCGGTTCGTACTGGGTTCATATATTTTGTGGTTAACCTTTCTACATTACTGGCAAATATTTAACCTATAGTGTGAAGTAATAAATTATTGTTGAAGTAAACTACGCTATGCGTGGGTGCGCATTGCCTGCGCAAATTTTAAGCAATTTAATTCAAAAGTGATTTGAAAAAGTTTCATGATTCACTACAATGGAACGGATGCTAATGCGGATCTCCAGGCATAAAAGCACACGTCACAATAAAATAAAAGATTTGGAAGATTGTTCTGCGGTTTGCGTATTCTGCGTGGTGTAAAGTGTATTTTATTCCCTGTTGCCGAGCTCAATCGCCTCGAATAAAGTCAAAATGAAAAACGTCACGGAAGTGCTGCACAAGTTCTACGATGAGTATACCCACAAAACACCAAAGAAGCTGAAAATCGTGGATGCATACTTGCTGTACATTCTACTGACCGGCATCACGCAATTTGTTTACTGCTGCCTCGTTGGAACATTCCCGTTCAATTCATTCCTGGCCGGTTTCATTAGCACGGTGAGCTGCTTCGTGCTCGGAGGTAAGATGGGTGTTTTCGGTCGTGGCCTAAAGAGATTTTGAATAAATGTGTTCTATGTCTCTTCACAGTGTGCCTCCGCCTACAATCCAACCCCCAAAACAAGGACCAATTCCTGGGAATCTCGCCGGAACGTGGATTCGCCGATTTCGTGTTTGCTCACATCATCCTTCACTTGGTCGTGGTCAACTTCATCGGCTAGAATCGTTCGTGAAACATAGATTAAGATTTTGTAAGTTGATAAAACAATAAATCGAACAAGAATGTAAAGTACGGCGTGAAAGAGCCGAATTGAACAAAAAAAAGGTAAATTATCTTGACGTCTCAAATGTCACTACGGTATGATACATTCTTTGGCAATCTCGCGACTGGTGCGGAGTTTTTGTTCGTAATAGCAGCTGGACTAGATACTGATGCCACCGAAAACGATCGTCGTTACCGGGTTTGGACCATTCGTTGGTCATGAAGATCGCAACGCTAGTTGGGAAGCCGTACGCCTTTTGCCCGATGTGTTCCATTTCCGAAAAGATGCTTACGAAATCCAAAAATATGAAGTACCAGTGACGTACGAATCGGTTGATCGTATAGTTCCACGCATATGGGACTCGAAACCCGGCGTAAGTAGCTTCGTCCCTTAAAAATCGATTGTTACTGAACATTTTTCCCTGGCAGCTGGTAGTTCACGTTGGAGTCCATGGGAAAATCAATACAATCAATCTGGAACACTGCTCGTACGCTAGCGGGTACTGTAAGCCAGACTTCGCGAACCGTTGTTTGCCATGTGATAAGATAACTGTGAATAGTAAAACGGAAGAGCAAGAGATCTGCACAGTTCTACAAACTAATCTCGACGTTGAGCGCATCGCTCGGGAATTAAATCTCGAAACGAACGTAAAATGTTGCTGCTCCACTGAAGTTGGAAAGTAAATATGCTCAGCCGAGACGATCTTTCTCTTCCAGCAAATTATTGGATATTTTCCATTTCAGTTACTTATGTGGATACATCTACCTCAAGTCGTTGGATATTGACCCAGATCGGACACTTTTTGTCCACGTGCCACCGGTCGGAAAACCTTACAGCTCAGAAGAAACGATGGCGGCGGTTTATAACATCGTCGGAAAGTGTCTGGAACAACTGTTTGCCGAGAAAAAACTGCCTTAAATTGAATACTCTGGATGATTTTGTACCTATTTATACTAACAACGATTAACCAGAAGAAACCAAACCTTTTTTTCACTAACCATCTGATAAATTCACCCATAAGTGGGTTTTATTTTCCTTTGGATTTTAGTGTTCTGTTCACTAGTGTTTGCGTTGCTTTGAGCCTACTTTAATCAACTGTAAAATGTTTTTAACACACTTTTAAGCTCTGATTTTAACCCATCCACTGTTTCATGCTTATTAGTGTTTATCTGGAATGAAACAAACGCAAACGTAAATATATTGCTTTAAACTGTGCTTGAACTGAAGCTTACCGTTGCCTTTTTAATGGATCGATCCTCCAAGATGCGAGACTTCAGCTTCAACAATCCAACGGGAGTAAGCCCATCGCTCAGGCAATGTTTATCATCCATCACGTCCAAGTTCACCACAACACCATTCGCAAACTGCACCAGTATTCCCGCGATATTTAGATTCTTCACCGGAAGATTGAAGCGTAGCAGTGTCAGTGGCAGATCGCCGGCTTTTTTCATGTGGTTTAAACATTCAGCAACCTTTTGAAGCGCAGGCCGCACGAGGAACTCTGGTGCTGGACGATCCAGTACAAACGCGTCGCCAGGTTTCCTTATCGCCTTCACCATATCCATTGCCTCGGGAAGATCGATTTCGGCACAGCTGAGCAGTAAATCTTTCCTGGATTCAATTTTTGCACGTTCCTTACGAAGATTCTGCACCAGTGCACGATCCTTAAACAACAGCCGGAACAGGCCAATCGATTTACGATCACAAATCCACAAGGAGAGGACCGTATCGACAAGCACGTCCGGTATGTATCGATACTCCCCTGCTTCAACCTTCAACCGTATCGCCTTTTCGAGCATGTTAAAGTTTACCCCGGTCGCTTCCATCGGCACGGAGAGCGTGCCACAGCTCCACAGGAACGTTGCGATGTCTTTCGGTCGGCAGAATTGCGATTGCGTTTCGAAGCCGTTTGTTCGAATTTCCTGTTCAAATCTGGCCCAGCATCCTTCGATGAACAATGCCTCGAGCGTTTCATCCTTGATCCGATTGTCTGCAATGTACGCGAACAGGTGTGCTAGACCCCTGAAATCAAGTTCCTCCCGATGCCCGTTTGCCTGGACGTACGAGCGAACTTTTCGAACGATTTCGTCGGAAGCAAGTCGATTCATTCGAGCGCACTTTATCAGCGTTACCATCAGGGCCGGATCGTCCTCATTATCAAAGTCAACGATTTCTTTCACCAACCTGCTTTTGAACGCATCGGATTCTTCCGCTAACCGTAGACTCGATTTGTATGACGCGTTCGCCAGTATCGCAAAGTCCATTCGGGAGAGTTCCGGTGTTAGGTAGCGGTCAAGGTAGTGCTGCAAGAATTCCTTCATCAACAACGAACCCGTTTTGTTCCGTTTCCACATACCAAGGAAAAACACGATGGTCAGGAAATCCCGCTCATTCTCCGCACCCCCACCGAACAGTTCGATCAGTTTCGGCATGGCGCTTTGGTAGGATTTGAGCTGGGCAATTTTGTTCGGTAGCAGATACATGAAGCAGTGTAGCATTTCAAGCAATTCGTAAGTGGTCGAACCTGGAACGCGGCGTACGCACTCCTCGTCGAGCGCATTGACAATCTCCGCGTACGATCGAAAATCTGGTTTGCTGCGGAAATCGGTCGTAAAGGTGATCAGCTTGGCCAAATCTACGGTGGCCAGGTTGCGTATCTGCTGGCTGTACGATTCCACGTCCGGCAGTGGATAGAAGTTGGATACCTTGAATCCATACTTTGTTTTATCGGTGAAATCTCGCTTCGTAAGCGACACGTGCCGGGAGAACCGATGAATCAGCGTCCCGCTTTCACCGTCCGATGTTTCGTACTGAAATTCCCGAGGTGCAAATGTGCCATACCGAGCCGGGAGTGTAACTGATTGCACATATCGTAACGATAAGTTTCTTTGGGCAGTTGTTAGACTGAATAGTTGTACAAATTTCAACATTACACAACTTATTCGAGTAATACCGCGATTGTTTCTTGTTTTTAACGCTGTTCGCCGAACGAATGAATGTAAACAAACGCACGTGACGCCGACTGTCAAAGCACGCAGCCAAGCCAAGGTGGCGTATCTGGAGTTCATTTCGGTTCAGTTTTAAAATGTGATTTTAAAATTTATTCAATCTTTATTTTCGTAAATTTACTCAAAATTTCTTCGCAAACAGTTTAAATTGCACATCGTTTGATACATTTATTTGGAGACCACTGAATATAATTGATTCGTGCTGTTTTCCAATGCCATTATCTTTCTACTTCACCGAGTCATTGCTAATGGCATTTCTATGCTCGTGTATCGGTACAAAATATAAGGTTCTTTTCACCAATTTCAAACACTGATCACGTGTCTGGCAAAATCTAGCACTCATGTCTCTGTTTTTAATTCCTGTTTTGCCGCTAGTTTTCTGTTGAACCAATTTCTTCGCTTCTTTGAGGTGAAAGTAAATTCTGTTGGGTTGTTCGTTCGTAAAAAAGCTAATACGAGTTACTTGGAAAAATGTATGTTTCTGGTGATACGTGCAAGGGATAGGGTGCACCCTATGAACATCATAATGGTCCTGAACGGGTTCAGTATTTACAGAAATG
This sequence comes from Anopheles coustani, assembly GCF_943734705.1. Classification (NCBI taxonomy): domain Eukaryota; kingdom Metazoa; phylum Arthropoda; class Insecta; order Diptera; family Culicidae; genus Anopheles; species Anopheles coustani. Next base: position 32,408,602 of record NC_071289.1, read on the forward strand.
GTGTATTCTACTCTACGGTTTTGCCTACTACTAACACTCTGTTATTGCTCTGCTCTATTCTAATGCATTGTCCGTATGCAAACGTTCTACGTGCGCTAGGATATTTTTGATTGCTTCGAGACATTAAATTAAAACTCCAACTTAACCCTACAAAGCGAAAACGTACTTTTATCAATCACTTAAAATGTTTTAACTAAAACCATACGCATAAACCTGAATACAACTGATCTCCTACAGCATAATGCGAAGTAATACTTTAATCGTTGGTTCATTTAAACAAACATATTTACACATTATTATGTACACAAACCCAACAAACAACCGATTCGATTTTCTTGTAAAATATAGCTTAACGAATAATACATGCAATATTGCTAACCGAACAAAGAAAACCCACGCTATAAAATTATCAACAATTAGTTAAGCTTAAGCTCGCATAGAATCTTTCGATTGGGAAAACCGATAGAGAAGAAACATGGTTGGAAAATTGATGTTGAAATCTCATATTGTTTTGAATCAACGGTTCCAACACAAAAGAGAGAAATTCGCATTGTTCCCCAAATTTTTCTTTAAAGCTTGTGGTATGAAAACGTAGGGAAAATAGTTATTGAAGCAAACAAGTTTATCCAATTATTCAAGTCACAAAAACAACTTGATGTCCTCTGCGCTGTACAAAAGGGTTGTCTGAGTAATGTGCAATATCATTTTAAAACACGGCGCCAGCCCAGAAAGCGTAGCAATGGTCAAATGGGCCTGGATTGCGATCTGTTAACTACTTTGGTACACACAATTACATCAATTCCTAGACAATTCACCCCTGTCTTGCTGTTAAGCTTTTACCCTATCCGATGGTAGATTGTTTGCAGAATCAATTCCGTGTAAAGTTGAGAGAAAACGGTTATACTTTAGCTCGTCCCTCAGGTAATCGTCCTATCTTTCTTACGACCCTTATGTTACCTGATACTTGCCACAACAAAGAAGCCATAAGAACGCCATACGTTCACCTGTGGTTTGCTTAAATACAATATTGGGAAGAAAAACAAAATTCCATGAGCACCGGCACCTCACAAAAAAGAACTAAATCAAACACAGAAATGTTCGAGCCATTTGATCACAAAAGATGGATTATTTTACCATAAAATAGTTTGAAACCAACACCGTTTCACTGGCGTTGGAATTTTTATGGTGGGAAAATCGTTGGTGCACGCATTGAAACGCATTACAATTGCATTCCGCGTAGCACAGCCAAGAGGTAAGTGTGGCAAAAACTAATTAGCGAAGGAACGATCATAAATGCACGATAATGCAAATAGGGCCTTCCATGTCTGGGCCTGGTAATGAAGTAGGCATTGGTATAAATATTTGATTCGCAACCTTGCTTGCCACCTACCCTACGCTTTCGCTTACGCTCGCTACGTCTTTAACCCGCTTCCCAAGAATCACTTTTATCAGCCTTAATGCAGGAGAGGTCACTGTTCGTCAAAAGTATGCATGCAAATGAAGCCTCCACAAAAAGGGTTCACACGTCGTGACTGAGCAGCGGTACGTCGCGATGCTTCCGATTGAGACTCGTACACGGTAACATCCACAGCATCGGGTGCCCACGGCCACAGACCTCCGCCAGCAGGGCCATCTTTGGTCGATGAATCCGGTACGGGCCCTTCTGCTGTACCGCCTCGACCGCCGTCTCGTCGTACAGGATCGCGTGCATCTGATCGACCATGATCGCTATCACGAACAGCCCGAAGAGGGCCGACTCCAGCAGCAGCAGGACACTGTGCATCATGCGGCTTTGTGCCTGCGAGACGTCTACATGGCAATCCTCGCACGGATACAGCCACGATATTACGATCAGGAAGATCGAGTACACTGCCAGGGCGCACACGTACAGTAGGAACTGTAGGAAATATTTCTGGTTCCGCTCGCCGACGCAGTTGTTAATCCACGGGCAGTGGTGGTCCATTCGGCGGATGCAACGTTTGCAGATGCGGCAGTGATGTGCCCTCGGTGGCCGGTACGTTTCACACCGCGTACACATGGTCCACTCTTCCCGCTCGTGGTTGTAGTTTTTCTCCGAGTGGAGGTCGGAAAAGTCGATGCGAATTTGGGGTAGGGGTACCGTTCCCGGGTCGAGCAGGACCGCCTTCAGATGCGCCATGGCCAGCAGGAACACTATCGTGTTGAACGCCACCACATGAAACGGTGCCCAGAGGCTATCGTGGAGGCACGGGAGAAATTGTAAAGTAAAATGGTTAAATTAAAGCATTAAAGCACGGCATTGAATGATTTGTCTATACAAAATTCGCAGCTGATAACTGATGATAAACGTTATCATACTGGGCCCTACCTGTTGGGCATAGTCTGTAGAATTATCCAATGCGTTACCACATAGTCTGCGTACAAAACGGCCATGTAGGTGACCAGCACACAAACGATGCCGCAAGGATCTTTGACGAAAGTCATCGTGCGCTCCAAGTCCAACACCGTATCCGCTGGTTCCCCGATGGGCAGCAATTTGTTTTTTTTTTTTAATAATTACTCCGCCACTATTGACAAACTACTTGGCTTGTCTGCACTACCGCTACCCGCTGCCTTGCTTCCACCACTCGCCCCTCGCGGGACGTTCCACTTTCTTAATCGCGAAAAAACAACTTCTACCTACTTCCACCTAATGTGACCCCCACCACAAACTTTTCACCGAAAACGATACAACACAAAGCTACACAACAAACGGCACAGGATTACCACTGATGGCGCTCATGCTTTTACGTCCAGCCAGGGGCCCTTCACGGATGGCGCAATGGAGTTTCGTTACAACGCCATCGTGATCAATTTGGCGAACGGATTAAATGCCTGCTTTTCCTAGCTATTTTTGACAACCCCGTACGCACAAAGCCGACACACAACAGACGGCTCCGCGCAAGAGCACACCGTGTTGATGGCGAGCGAAGGTTGTACTGTGTGGATTTGCTTTCGTCGCCGTACGTCCTTGCCCTCCGTTGCCTTCCTCATCATGCCTACAAAACATTTTTGTAAATCAAACTACTGTCAAACCAAACCGATGCTCCACTGTTAAATGGATCTACTCTTTTGCTTTTGATGAAAAATAAACTTTTGCACTACGCCGCAAACCGCTGCTTTTTCTTAGAAAAAATTAGATTTGATTCGAGCAACTTTTTCACAATTAAAGTTACAGGTAATACAACAAAATTGCTACAATTAGCTCACTCTTTTTAATTCACGATTAGCAGTGTATCAAAGGCAAACGTCAACATGACAGTTCGACAAAACGATAAATAAAACCCATGCAATGAAGTGGAAGAAAAAGAAGAACTGTCTGTCGATTTGATTCATCATCGCGAAGTTCGTAGAGAAAAGTAATCGTCGTCGCTGCTAGCTAACAGCCAGAAGGGATATTCCTAGATCAAAATTATGCATCCTCGTGAAGTGTAGTTACCGATCCAAATTTATTCGTTAACGTGTGCTGCCTGCTAGTGATCCTGGGTAGAATCCTGGTTTCCTTTCGGTACAAATTACCAAAGCTCTTTAATTCCGTGAACAAACGTCAATTGCGGGAACAAAAGAGGGTGAAAAAAAGTCATCCCCAATATATTATCGCCACAGGAGGGGGGAGAAGTGAAATTGTGTTGTGCACGGCGAAAGCCAGAGCTTGGCCAACCATCAAGCAGTGATTGTGCTGGATCAAGTGCTGCAAAACTTGATTTCTTTCTCCCGAACTGGACTTGAAAAGGCCTACGCAAGCATCAAACGCAATCCCCCCACGAAGGTTCGAGTTTTTGTCTCGTCGTCGTCGGTACGTGGCGCTGCTAGGGAGGTGCGCGGTGGGAAGGATCCGAACTTTGTCGAACCAACCAGAGCTGTCCCCTCGTCACCATGAGTCTGTTCGGAGCATCATCTTCACTCAACCAGGATATAGGTTGGTATTTTTGGGCTTCCCATAATCGTTCGATACTGCCCTGGGCATGTCATCGAATGGGAGAGACAGTTAAAACATATTCTCAGGTGAAGGACAACAACTTAACAACACCCTCATGTGACACGCCGCAGCATTGGAGTTGTTACTTTTTGGCCATCATCTACCAAACGACACCATTTCGCGACGTGTTCTTGCAATTGGGGTTTATTAATTAAATTAAGATGCAACCAAGTCACACCGTGGTGACCGCGGTTTGTAGGAAGTTGCACGGTGTTAGGTAAAGTGTGACGTGATACCCTTGATAACACAGTCACACTCTGCCGATATGAATATACTCACTATATACAGCTGGAAAATCAATATATTACGGTCGGTTCAATAACAGCACTGTATGCAAGTTTGCTACAAAGCAACTCGTTTACCCATGCTGCTCCACATCAAAGATGTTAGTAAAGTGAAGGTTGTTTGCATTGTTGTCTGGGATGTTCCGTACTGGGATGAATCATCAGTATTTAAACACCCCGGACAACAGGGTACGAACAGCAATTACTCTGTCTATTTTGAGATACATCTTTTTCTGCTCCTTATTTGACCTGAAAACGACCAGAATCAAGAATTACTCCATGGTACTCGTCAGCGAATCTAACGGCAAATGTAAAGACAAGTTTATTTACCGTGGGCCTAGATTAATGTGACTGCAATCGTTTTCCTTTTTTTTCGGTTGAGCCTACTACGACGCAACAGGAACGCGATTAACACAGTGCAAGAGAGATTACAAACGACTTCGGGACTAAAATAATAAGCAACCGATGTATTCCAATGTCTACGGGTGCTGACTAATACCCCAGTTCCATTCTGCAATGGGTTGTCCCTTATCTTGTGCTGTTCAGTTTGGTTGGCCTATCACTTCCTGGCTGTCGGCGGAATCCATACAAGTTTAAACTTTGGTAGAACTTTCGATTCGTTCTATGATGAAATTTCTCTTTTTTGTAAGCTTTTTGGAGGGGTTAACACAATTCAACGGGCATTCCCTTGGCAACATAAAAAAAGTCCAACCGCAGTAGAGATTAAAGGTTGATGTTGTCCAGCTGGGGAATTGGATGGTTTCTTGCCCAAAATTAACAAAAACGCAAACGAATCATTTGTAGGGATTCAACTCAGAAACTTGTATTTGAATGCCGTTTGCTTGGCATGGATCTTGCATGTGTAAGCAATACAGGCGTTGCGCAAGCTAGAACCACCCTCTTATGAAATTTGAGATGGTGCTTGGCTGATTCAAACCATAAAAAAAAAACATAAAAACAGCAGCATTCTGTTATAAACAACCCGGTTGAAATCAAATTAATGTGATCTTTACTTTTGTAGAAAAAGCCACCAGCGAAAATAGTACGACCGAAAACTGGGGCCTCATCTTGGACATATGCGATCGAGTTAACAACGGATCGGCAACTCCGAAAGATTGCCTCAAGTCCATCGTAAAAAAATTAAACTCTCCGAATCCACATGTAGTGATGAAGGCTATTACGGTAAGCTCATTTAAAATATGACCTTATGAAAAGATGTACTGCAACTAACCTTTTCCATTATTTTAGCTGCTCGATGCATGCGTCAATAATTGTGGCAAACAGTTCCATCTGGAGGTGGCCTCACGGGAGTTTGAAACGGAGTTTAAAAAGCTTTTGCAAAAAAGCCAACCCAAAGTGAACACGGTACGGAAGTGACTGTCTCAAGTCTGACTTGCGTTAGAAGTTTTATTTGGCTAATCTCTAGTTGCTTCCCACTTTCACAGAAACTGAAGCTCACGCTTAAACAATGGTCCGAGAAAGTGTTCAAGTCTGATCCACAACTCGATCTAATACCATCGCTGTACAAGAAGCTGCGTGAAGAAGGGCACGATTTCAGTGACCCTTCGGCGACACCAAAGCGCGAAACGACGCTCAGCAAAGACCCGAACGTCGTCTCTAGTCAGCAAGAGGAGGATGACATTGCGAAAGCCATCGAGCTGTCGCTAAAGGAAGTAAAAATAAACCAATCGCCTAAAATGCTGTCATCCTCTGGCACGGTAAGGATCGTTGGGAATAGTGAAGGGCTGAAATTGTTGTAATAATTATTTTTGCTTGTTTGATAGACTTCCTCGTCGTTGTATCCTTCCGCGTTGTTATCTGCTGCACCTGTGCCTGAACCGAGAAAGGTGAGTAGGGTAAAGGGAAATTATGAAGGGAAGTGTAAGATAATTCTCTTCAAAATCACATCGTACTCAGACGTTTGGTTTTGTAGTTCTAAGATTTTATTAATTTATATGATTAATTTGCTTTAAGGTGCGCGCATTGTACGACTTTGAGGCGGCGGAAGACAATGAACTAACGTTTCAGGCGGGCGAAATCATCATGGTCTTGGACGACTCGGATCCAAACTGGTGGAAGGGCCAGAACCAGCGCGGCGAGGGTCTTTTTCCATCGAATTTTGTGACCGCAGACCTTTCGGTGGAGCCGGAAACGCTAAACACCGTCACGACCCAGGGGGCGAAGAAGACGGTTCAGTTCTCCGACGAGCAACAGAAATCGGATAGCGACAAAGAACTGCTACAGGCGTCGACGACGGTGGAGATCAACGAGGAAAAGATCGACCGTTTGCTGCATCTGATACATGAAGCGGATCCGGAAGATCCGTCCCAGGACACGGAGGAGATGCTGCAGCTGGAGCAGCTGGTAAACCAGATGGGTCCGATGATCGATGCCGAGCTGGAGCGCGTTGATCGAAAGCATGCGCAATTAACTCAATTGAGCAGTGACCTGGTGGATGCGATCAACTTGTACCATAATTTAATGCGTGAACCTGACCGTACGTCGTCGATGAGGGCGGTGTCGATGGTGGCGATGGCGATAGGTAGTGGTGGACTGCAGGGTCCATATGGTTTACCACCACCACCACCGGGCGGTCATTCCTCGGGCCCAGCGTCAATGGGACCGATGTATGGAATGCCCGGAATGTTTCCAACTATGCCGGACGGTGGGATGTACCCGATGGGTCCGGGGCAGCAGCCGGTGTCAATGGATGGTGGTTCATCTATGCAAAGGTACACCACGGGTCATAATTATTATGATCCAGCAGCAATGAACGCAACACCGATGGCGGACCATTCTCAGTCGCATCAAACAATGCACCATCCTCATCCACATCATCATCATCATCAACAACAGCAGCAGCAACAACCACCACCACCACCATCCTCGCAACAGGTACCACTTCCGGTGGTTTCGCAAAATGGACCCATAACCAATGGCATGGTTCCTCCGCAAGCTAACGCCGCACCTGTAATGTCAATGGGACCGGGCGTTACTAGTCAACAAGTGCCGCCGCAGACCACCAACACGACAAACCCGCAGGGAATGCCACCAAACATGACCGTACCGCCAATGGCATACAATAATCCAACATCTCCACCTCCGACTGGACTTTCCGGACCACAGGCGCAAGCATTTCGCCAAATGCGACCCATGGGCCAACCAGGGCAACCAGGGCAGCAAATGCCACCAGTAAGCTTTCCGAATTACGTTCCCCAACAACCGTCGCATCAACAGTCGCAGCCAGCAGGGGCACAAATGGGGCAACCGCCACAAGGCGTACAACAGCATCAACAGGGTCCACCACAACATCACGTCCCTGTTTCTGCAGGATCGGCCGCACAGACGACGGCACCATCAGCTGCTAACATGAACCATCATCAGCATCATCATCATCCACAGCAGCAGCAGCAGCAGCAGCAGCACCAGTTTCCAATGAACATGCCACCGTCACACTTTCCTGCTCCCTCAGTAGCAGCAGCTCCTGTCCATCATCTTCAACAGCAGCAACCGCCGACGGTATTTATGCCCCAGATGGGACCAACTTCCAACCCGATGGGCAACTTTTCCATGGGACCGATGAGTATGTTTCCACCGGGAGCCGGAACTACGGGAACCGCGGGACCTTTATCGATAAATACCAACCATCCGGGGCCGCAAAACATTCCCATCTACCAACAGCAGCGGTAAGGCTGCAGTCTTAAGGCAGGACTGGGAAACGAAAATGTGCAGAACGTGTCAAAATTGAAAACACCTTTCCGTCACTCCAGCAACCACAACCACCACCACACCCCGAAAAGGGGGATGGATTTTGGATCGATGGTTGGGGTACAGTTTTGGCGGGTGATAAACGTTGTTAGCCATAGCTTGAAGTAGGGAAAGGATTGAGAAGGCAGTTTTTTCGGATTGCTTCGTTGTTTAATGCAAAAGTGTCAAATAAGAGCAAACCCCATTTAGGAGTCCTTTCAAGCAAAGAGAGACGACCAAAAAAAGGTTCGTTCGTCAGTTTCAAACAAAGTAGGTTGTTGTGGTGGAGGATTTGGTGTTTCCGGTACACAAACGGCTCGTTTAACCTGACGCGCCCATTTTTGAACTCATAGGTTAGCTTGGCGAGTGGCGAGAGAAGCAGGAGCGCGGTGGCAAACTGTTTGCTGGCAATAACATTACAATATATATTTTTTGTTTGTTTTAAATTCAGTGCGGCTAAATAAGTGGTATGTTTGGTATAGGAAGCCTTGTTCTGTGCACGTGTGCACAAGAAGCTGGTAGGTGATTGAATGGGATATCATTGACGAAAGATTATTATCAACATTCACAGAATCTACAAACGGATAGCGTATAACGTAACAATGATAGGACATGTATTTATACGATATCACGGCATAGAGCGGAGCTGGCGAGCATGTCGTCTTGTATCTCCGAACGTAGTTTTTCTTTTCGATTTGCAATATGTGCAGCGGCAATTCTGAAGCGTAAGGGAAACTACTGGATCTACTGCTGCTGCTGGTTATCTTTTGGAAGCTGTAAAATAGTTTAGCTATCTATCTACCAACCTACCTACACCCTGCGTACATACATACACGAAAAATAAATATTCTAAATTAATAAAATCGCAAACGTAGGCTTTCAATTACAAAACGGGCCCTCAAAAAGATTCTCATCATATTAAGGGTTTAAAATGTGGGCTTACATTCCCCCCTCCCTCTCTTCGTCTTTCTCCTTCAGATTGCTTAGATCTGTCAAACTGTATGTTTATATTTTGATACCGGCAAGATTTGGTGTGTTTTTAGCAGTAATGTTATCAAGAAATACACAGCGATTAATCCGTGCATTTTGCTCGAATAGCAATGCATCAAAACTGGTAGATACATACGGAATAAAGTCTCGCTCCCGGTGAAATCTCCCCAAATGCAACGGTTTTATTTTCAGGCTGAAACAATCGCTACGACCATCGGAGGTGTTGATAAGACAAGCGTAAGTGAATTGCTCACCACCGTGCCGCAGCTAGCAAAGTACACACCGGACCAATGGCAACAAACTCACAAACTACTCGCCTCCGAGGGTCTAGAAACGGAAAAGATTATCTCCATCATCGGCGGTCATCCGAGCATACTGACCCGACCGACAGAAAAGATCGCCGAGAGTCTGCACTGTTGGCGGTCGTGTCAATTTGGCGATTCAAACATGAAGGTGCTGATGGCGGCCCACCCGTACCTACTTGACTACACAAACCATGGCCAGCTGTCGCAGCGAGTCGCGTTCCTGCATTCACATTTTGAAACGCGCAAAAACGTGTACCGACTGTTTATGAACGCGCCAAATCTGCTCGTGGAGGAGCAGCGCGAAACGGAGGAAAAAATTGACTTCCTGATGGAAAAGATGGGCCACGAGGTGCTAGAGGTTGTGAAATCCTGCGCTTTCTCGCATGACCTTGAACATCTGCGCTGCCGGCATACGTTCCTCGAGCGGCTAGGGCTGTTTAAGCCCCGGTCGCTGAAGGCGGACCCAAACACTCCGACGGGAAATCCGAAGCTACACCAAATCACGGACACCAGCGATAAACGTTTTGCGGTAAAGGTTGCCTACGTCACGCTGGAGGAGTATGAAGTGTTTCAAGAGCTGTTCCGTCGTGAGATGGCCGCGGACGATTATGAGGACTGGCAGGATGAGTTCGATGGGGAGGACGAATCGGAGAACGAGTCGAATAGAGACACGTATCGCAAGAAAGGTAGATGAATGCAACATTAGCAAAAACGTTACAAATAGTAAGGTATAAGTAGCAAAAAAAGAAATTATCATGAGCAGCTTTTTGCTTATGTAAACACAGATAAAATAAAATTTAAGAAAATAGCAACTTTTCGTTGATAAAGGAATATGATTGGTTTCTGTTGCCTGGTGGCAAAGTATGACTCATTTATTAGACTTTTCTTTTAAGCGAATGATTCACTGGCATGCATCATACAATCAACGCTTGTATTCAATAGTAGTAATAAAATAATCGATATTTTTCATTATCCAATTAGAGCAGTTGCTTGTTTGTTTTGTTGGCGTGTGTATAGGTGTAAATCTTCATGGCGCAAAAATGGTGCAAGGCGATAAATAACTTGCTCACAGACAAAAACACACATCGATTCACATTTCACAGCTCGTTCCGTTTGATTTTGGCATCGAATTCGCGAACCATCTTCGCGAAATCCTCGTATCCCGAAATGTTTATCGCCTCCTCACACTCAAGCCATTTCATGTCCTGATGTTCGTCAGAAAGCTTAGCTTCCTGCGATGCATTTCGTAGTTCCGCCAGCCAGTAGACGACTACTTTGTCGTGTCCTTTTACCTTGTAGTGCAAGGTACAACTTTGTTTTCGGTGAATATTCAAATCGCTCTCCTGGTATCTGATGATCGCCAAAATAAATAGAAAAGAGAAAGCCACAAAGCATTAGTAAGTGAACAAATAAGGAAATAATAAAAACAACAAGAGGAAACGTTGTTACCCAGATTCTTCTGTAGTTTCTCGCAAGGCTGTCGCGTAGTCGTCTTCCCCTGGATCGACGTGACCTTTTGGAGGAGACCAGTGGTGCTGGCCATACGAGGCTTGTAACATGAGATATTCGATACGTTCGCACAGTCGACGAAATATGAGGAAGCCGGCAGCCCGTTTTGCCATCTTGCTATCTTTGTGTTCAATGATTGAAGATTTAAAGATACCGGAGTAACCGAAAAGGGTGCAGCGGCCGAATGGAGCCTAAGAAACACGGGAGAGATTCAACACCAACGTAATACGTACGTAATCCGTAGGAATTCGTGATTATTGAACTTTGTCCAATGCAATGCGGCGCGCTTGAAACGACCCGAGAAACTGCGGATGCACCACTATGAAAAACAAAACAAAAAGCATCTGTCTCTACCAAGGCAATGGATTGAAGTAGGTTAAATCAACCGCCACAGCTTGACAAATCGTTATCAAAAAAGATTGGTCATACAGTGATGAATGATTTTAAGTTTAGAAAGAAAGGACACAGAGTATTTCAGTGATTTTTGAAGAGATAAAAATTTCAGGCATTTGCGCAAAAGTATCCCGATAGTCCCGAACGGTCAATCCCGAACTTGAAATGTAGATCTTTTTGGCAATTGTGACGTGAGGCTCTTCAGCCATCAAAACAATGGCTGTCAAACGCTGACGCCTCATAATAAAAAAAAACATCTTGCGGCAAAACAACAAGAAGCCAATCTACTGCAGCTTTCGCAAAGTTTACGTATTTTTTGGTCACTATGTCGGGCCAATTTCCTGGAGGATACCAGAGCCCCAGTGGCCATCGTGGTAATTACAATAGTCCTATAATACAGCAGCAGCTGAACCAGATGAACGTCCCAAACCAAATGGGCATGATGGGTAAGCAGCGGAGACGCTTTTACTACGTATTCCTTGAAGTAACAATATCATACACAATGGCTCACAGGGTTCAACCAAAACAGTGTTATGAACAACCAACAAATGCAAGGTGGTCCAGGACAGGGTGGTCAGGACATGGGCATGAACCAGAATATGATGCAGCAAACCCACCAGCAGCAAGGTCAACCCCAAGGAATCCAATCCAATCCACAGCAGATGCCTAGCCAGCACCAACAGGGACAAAATCAAATGGTTGGTCAGAATCAACAGCATCAAGGGCCACAACCATCGCCCCAGATGGTCATGCAACAGTCCGGAGGCAATGTAGGACCAGGAAACGTGATGAACTCGCAAACTCAGCAAAACCAACCCCCACCAAATCAACCGGGTGCCGGGACCGCCGTTCAGCAACAACAAAAGGCAGAATTTAACCTGCTTTCGCTATGTCGCATTGGGCAGGAAACGGTGCAGGACATTGTGAGTCGCTTCCAGGAGGTGTTTGGCATTTTGCGTGCGATCCAACCACCGAATGGCACAAACCAGGGCCAGTTGTCAAGTAACGACAAGAAAGCTAAGGTGCAGGAACAGTTCCGGACGATCCGGTTGCTGTTCAAGCGCTTAAGATTGCTGTACGACAAGTGCAATGATAACTGCCAGCAGGGTATGGAATATACGCACGTGGAAAGCTTGATCCCGTTGAAAGGCGAATTGGAACGTTCCGAACCGGTCCACACGGAGGAGTACAAGAAGGCACTACAGGAGAACAGAGAGCTGGTTGCGATGGTACAGCTGAAGAACAAACAGTTGCGTGAGATTATAGATAAAATACGACTCACGATATGGGAGATTAATACCATGCTTAGCATGAGACGATGCTAATTGGGAAAGTTTTTTAACGGTGTATTGTGTAGATCTAAGCCCTTAGCAAAAAAAATAAACTATTGCAGTATACTCATCCAGCTGTATCACAAATCGTAAATGTCGGACTCCATTTATATTTTCCTGAACCTTTGTAGTTTATTGTTCAATTTAAAAATCAAAGTGCTTGTATTTCGATCAATAATTCTATTATGTTCGTGTCCACCATCTTTATGGGTCTAATGTTATATCAACATTACTGAAAAATCGTTAATATTCAACAATTTTTAGAATTCCATTGTACAGTTTGTTTCTTTTTTTTAAATTTAGGAATGGATTCATGGATATGCAATCTTTTATTTGGGTTTTTTAAGCGCTTCGTTATTCTACAAACCATGAACTCCGTACAGTGGGGCCGTCAGTTCGCTACGGCGCAACAAGACCTGGAAAAGTCCATACTCTTCAATCATTTGGGAAAAGCTAACGGCGCAACAATCGGAGCAGAATCTTTTTAAGAACCTCATAGGGAGCTTAGGTAGGTAGAGGTTACCTTGTGATCAACGTGGTCATTATAATATTTCAATTAGAGCTACTGAATCGGATATCGATTTTAAAGCAAAAGAGACTGTAGAGTAGTAGCTGTTGGCTGGAGTATTGTTGAGTTATAATGTAATTTCCCATGCTTTCCAGCATTTACTGAAACTTAATTTTTGAAAAACCAGAAATGGAAGATACACCGGATTGAGATAGCCGAGATATTATAACGAGCCTCAATATGAGCCACCAAAATTATCAGCAGCAAGGCACCGAAGGAATCCTAGCCGACTTGCCTACCAACCAACACCAGCAAGTACAAAATCAAATAGAGTGCCGAAATCAACAGCATCAAAGACTTATGCAACAGTGCGGGATAGGATCGGGCAATGCGATGAGTCATTCAGGCAGCCAGCAAAGTAAACTTCTGTCGAACCAACTAGATGGTGGAATTGCCGCTCAATGGCAATATCAAAATGAACAGTTCAACGTCCTCTCGTTGTGTCGCACTGGACAGGAAACGATGCAGGACATTGTTGGTGCCGTCGAAAATGTTTTTAACATTTTGCGTGAGATAGAACCACCGAGCGACATAGATCGTGAAGTGTCGGTTAACGACAAGAGAGCAGAGCTGCAGGAACAACTACAAACGGCCGGATTGCTGTTCATGGATTTGAGATTCCTAATGACAAATATAACGAAATTTGCCAGCGGGACGTAGATTGCACACACTTGGAAAGCTTGATCCCGCTGAAAGATAAACCGGAACATTCCGAAACGCTCCAATCAGAGGAGTACAAAATGTTACTGGAGGAGAACCGAGAGCTGGTTGCAACGGTTCAACTGAGGAACAAACAGTTGCTGGAGATCACAAATATTTTACATTTTTGAAGCGGTTAATGTGACATGAATATGTATTAATTTATGCTATAATATTCTTACATAAAATGTGTATATAAACATAACCTACAGAACATTTTATTTCGCACGTAAAAAATTCAAATTTGTTCAAATGTCGTATTTTGACAGTGCACCGTCTAGGATCCCCAACGAATCGTTGCACATGCACTCAGAAAGAACATCGCATCTGCGCTGGTATGCATGCTGTCAAAAACATGGAACGAAAATAACAACAAACGCGAACAAAAGAAATTTCTCAAGCTGTTGTGCACTTCGTCATCGTCGTCGCGTCGTAAATTTGCCTTCTTTGGCTTTGTCATCATCTTTTCTAATGGTTACGGGATTTGTATCTGTAGGAAAGTAATCAATTTCGTTAGTAATGTGTCATAGTGTCATAGGTTTAAATTGTAATTTATTACTGCCCCAGCTCGTACAGAGTAGAACGTTTTACGTGTGCTACAGCCTGACCTATTTCAATTCGTAGGAAAAAGTGTAGTGAAAAGGGATAAGGCCATCGCAGCTGTTTGTGAGGAACCCTGGGAATCGGTAGAATATTAAAATACACCGCCAGTACTGCAGAACGATACATCCCCGAGGCAGTACCCATCTGGGTTCCATATTGAACCAAGCAAATGTTATCTACGCAAGGCACCAAAAACAAAAGATAACATGGACATGCTTGACGCATACGTTGGTTACGACTTGAGTAGTTGCACCGAACCGGACGACATTCCGAAGACCAACGAAACGGTTTGGTTGCTTGGAACGCAGTATAATGCCACCGATGGTAATCTTCCCCAGCCAGGAATGCTGGGTCCAGTGTGTTTCCGGTAACGCAAATGACGCATCTACAAAATTGCATTTCTTCCCACGACAGACCTCGAAGCCATACGGGATGATGTTCAATCGCGACTATGGTGCACCTACCGCCGGGGGTTCGTCCCAATTGGAAACACCACGCTCACCACGGATAAGGGCTGGGGTTGTATGCTGCGCTGCGGTCAGATGGTACTGGCACAGGCATTGATTCAGTTACACCTCGGACGCGATTGGCGTTGGAGTCTAGATAGCAGGGACGAAACCTATCTCAATATTGTGAACCGATTTGAAGACAGCAAGCAAGCACCTTTCTCACTGCATCAAATTGCTCTGATGGGCGATTCGTCGGAGGAAAAGCGGATTGGCGAATGGTTTGGTCCGAATACGGTTGCTCAGGTGCTCAAGTGAGTGAAAAAAAACCCTTTCCAAAGCTTTGTCAACAAATTGAACGTTTAATTTCGTTCATTTTGCAGAAAATTGGTCAAATTTGATGATTGGTGTAAATTAGTGATTCATGTCGCTTTGGACAACACGCTAGCCACTGATGAAATACGTGAGTTTGATTCCAGAAATATTGTAAACTACAAACAAATTGACACACAGAGATGATAATTATTATTTTACCAATGCAGTGGAATTATGCGCAACCAAGGAACCGGACGCATGGAAACCCCTCCTTCTCATAATTCCACTCCGATTGGGTTTGAGCGAGGTGAATCCTATCTACATCGAGGGACTGAAGAAATGTTTCCAGCTACCAGGCAATTGTGGAATGATTGGTGGTCGACCCAACCAGGCCCTCTACTTCATCGGTTACGTTGGCGATGAAGCGCTCTACCTAGATCCGCACACGGTCCAGCGGGTAGGTAGTGTCGGTGATAAGCAGGAATCAACGGAACAGGAGCAGGACGAAACGTTCCATCAACGGTACGCTAGTCGGATTAAGTTCGCCTCGATGGACCCATCGCTGGCAGTATGCTTTCTGTGCGTAAATCGGCGCCAGTTTGAACTGCTTGTGGCACGATTTAACGACAGTGTTAACGGTGGCGGAAGTCAAGCCTTGTTCGAGGTCACGAAGACGCGCCAAGCACCGTGGACTCCGACGACCACTTCGTCCGCGTCGTCGCGCAAGAATAGTGGACCAATTGAGGCCTTCAATGTGATATCTGCCACAGAAATACCGAACGAAGGTAAGTGTGTTCGTTCGTATTTGGTGCACGATTTACGTATTCAGACGCATTTTTTTTTACTTTATTGCAGAATTTGAAGAGGTGGAACCGCGCACGTTGGATGATTCAGACGAAGAATTTGAGATTATCGCTTAACTGCAGGAAACCTTGCTTAAAGATCCCCGAAACGAATTGCGCAATATGAAAGCATTTGCTTTTCTTTAAGCTTCTTGCTTTTACCCGGAACCCCAAACTGAAGCTGCCCAAGTGTGCAGAATATGTAACGTAAGTGGCAGGGCACTGTTTTGATCCTTGCATCTCGTGTAATTGACCACAAATGGTGGGTTTGCTACGATAGCTTTTACGTTGTTTTTATCCATTTGAATAGGTTTTTGTTTGCAAAATCTTGTTTATCAATCATGACTGCACCTAGTTTCGTAGTAGGCATTGATTTTTTATTCTCAAATACAATTGTGTTTTCCACTCCGCCACATGATTCTTTCCGTTTGATAAAGTTTAAAAAGAAAAATGCAATCAGCCAACCACAACAATGAATGGATATGTTTCAATAAAATCTCGCGCAATATGTTTATTTGCTAATGCAGAAAAAGTAAATTGTATTGTAATTTCCACATCAATGTAAAATATGTCCTCTTTTGTTACACTGCTACCACATTTGGGAATGCATTTTGCTTCGATATGACCAACTTATTGTGCTGATAGCTTATATATCCTTTAATGCGGCTCTCGTAGATCAAATTAGCCACTATGCAGTGCGTCTCATCGATGGACACGTCTTCAACACCGGAAAATTGCAGTGCGGTATGTATGGCGTCCATGTCGATTTGATGTGTCTCCAGAATTAGATACACCTTCTTAATCAGATTCCGGTAGGTAATGATTTTCAGCTTTTCCACAATCAAATACACACCTGCGTTAATTAAGAACATTTCATGGCGTCGGATCGCTTCGTCGAACTTCCGTACGTTGCCTTCCTTCACGGCTGCGGCCAGATCGTGGAACTGGAGCAAATTGTACCGTTCCAGTATTTCTTTCCGGGGCATATAACCGAGCAACATTTTAACCGGCGTCAGATAGATCAGAATCAATCGCTTGTTCTTGGTGAATCTTCTCGGGCAGTTTTCGAACGCAAAGGTCAAATACTCTTCCGCACTCTTGAAGTTCGAATCGTACATTGCTTTCCGTCCGGCGAAGTATTTGTACGTTATACGTTGCGCCAGGCTAAAGCTTTCCTTAAAGTTTGAACTATCGATCGCCCGGATGAGGGGTTTGCACAGGTGCAGCTTGTTGATGCGAAAGTACACCTTCAGCAGTTGGTTGACGAGATTTAGCATGCCGAGTCGCTTGGTTTCCTCGTCGGATGACCGCGTATCGCCGGCGCACACTCGGAAGCATGACATTAGGCTTTCCGCTGCTTTCTCGAGAATTTCCCCAGCCTTCGAGCTCTTTGCGTGCATCTCGCACTTGGCCGCCAGCAGTCGCAGATCGATCGAAGTCACGTACATGATCGGTAGGACCCAGTTCTCTTCCTTGATTTGTTGTAACATTTTCACCACCGCCTGGATGCAGCTTGTTTGATGGCGATACGCTTCGTTGTAGTTGGGCGTGCTAGTTCGCATCAAATGATACACAGTCTTCAGGTGTGCGGTCACAATTTCGTCCAACGGAGACACGAGCTGGCGACTAACGACGGCATCGAGGTTCTCTTTGTGGAGGTTGGGATTGTTTACATGACTGTCCTGTAGGGAAAGGAACCGCGCGACCGCCTGACCTTCCTGTGCGTTCCACACGCGCATAATTTTGGTGAGATAATCGTTAAGATACATGATACCGGTCCGATTGTACAGTTATTTCCGTTCAAAACTTTTAATAACAATTCGCAACAAATTGTGTTGATACCGTTTACTACCCGACTTGGTAGGCGGCAATTTTTAATAACAAAAAACTGTCATTTTCCCCATGGAGTGCATTGGGTGTTCAAAAAAGTTTTGTCAAATCATTGACCTCGCCTACTCCTGCTGTCTTTTCGAACCAATTTCGTTGCTAGAAACAAGAAAGTTATTAGAAAGTCGCTTTTACGGTTTTACTCTAGTTGTACTAATTTGTTTCCATGTTCGTTAAGAAAGACTATTGCTACTGATTAATTATGAGTTTAAAGTAATCAACTATGCCTTATGAATGTCGGCATATCGATGTTTGTAAACAAAGCCATCCCGCATGGTTTTCACTATTTGCGAAGTCTCAGTTCGTTCGTTATACTTTCCGAAGCAAATTCTGATTGTACACCTTAAAATGGGTGTGCGTGGTTTAACAACGTTTATTGCATCCAAAGCGGAGATTTTCCTGAAACCATACGAGCTCCACGACACAAACTTAGTGATCGATGGGGATAACTTATGCATTCAGCTATTTAAAAAGAGTCAGCTCACATCGACCCCACTGGGAGGCAACTACGACCTGTACCATCGGATTGTGTTGGATTTTTTCCATATACTCAGCATGTGCAACGTAGTGCCGTACGTACTTCTGGACGGTGGTTACGAGGCACGGAAAATGTACACCGTGAAAGATCGTTTACTTCAAAGCACTCGCTTCATGAAGACCATGAACCATGGAGCGATCACGAGCACAAAGCCTTTGATGCTACGGGAGGTATTTGTCGATGCCCTACGGTGCGCCGGAGTAAGCTTTATGCGGTGTCCGTTCGAAGCAGACGACGAGGTAGCTATCCTAGCGCGTAAACTCAACTGTCCCGTCATGAGCTATGATTCGGATTTTTACATTCACAACGTGCAGTACATACCGTACGTGACCATGACGCACAAGGTGTACCGCAAAGTGACCGATAAGGAAGGGGAAAACTTTGAAATTGGCATCGTCGAGTGGAACCGGTCGAAATCCAGTGCAAAGAAAATGGAGCGAGTGAAATTTGTGGCACAGTATGGCGACGAAAGCGTGATCAATAGCGACGCGGCGGAGACGTACTACTACCTGGATTGCTGCATGTACACGATCGACAATTTGATTGGGCCAGATGTTCGGTTGGCGAAAGACATGATTCCTATGTTTGCGGTATTGCTGGGCAACGATTACATTGAGCGGAAGGTCCTTGCACCGTTCTATAGCACGATAAGCATTGGACGCGCGAACCGTGCGACGAGCAAACAATACAAACGGATAAAGATAATTTTGAAGTGGCTTCAAAATCACACGATTCAGTCGGCTACCCGAACCATTCTCAGCCATGTGCGGCAGGAAAGGAAAAGGCACGTGTACAGACAAATTCTGACGGCGATGCGTGGCTACAATTGTGAGGATTGCGTTTCGTTTCGATATTTTGGCTTTACCGATACCGTGTTGGAAGATGAAGAAATTGAAAGACACATTCAGGATGTTTTGGAATCGGATGATGACGACAACGATACAGATGCTCTGGCTGGCGAAAATGAATTCCTTGATGAGGAGGAAGAAGCGGAAGCATCGATAAACGAAGAGGAAGAAGGATCGGATGATTCTGGAACTGAACCAGAGGAGGAAATTGATAGCTGTGACAATGAAAATGAAGTCGAAAACATTGAAGATCGCCAAGCGAACGCACAGCAAAGTTCTGCAACGGACGAGCAGGACACGAATGACGAAGATTTGAAAAGAATGGTATCATTTCGTAACAAGTACACCGATCACGGTTGGCCAGAATGGTTTAGAGAGCTGTATGGTGGTGCAAAAGTGCCTCGATTTTTAGCAGACCTGTTGCATTCGAATGTGTACATCCACTACCCACAGGTGGAAGATATTACCAAACCGGACAGTAACACAATCAGTTATCCGATTTTAAGGACAATTTTTGCTCTTCTGAAGAGCTCATGTAGTCGGCCGGTGGATGCCTTTAAGTATGTTTCAAGGAGGGTAAAGGTGCCTGGTTTGCTCTACGTTACGTTCAAAGACGTCAAACTTCCTGACGGAGTTCGGTTCGATCCGGCATCGGCGAGTAATATCGGCGTTTTAGAGGAACTGTTTAAAGACTCTAAGATCGACGCGTGGCACGATCTGTTTCAATCGATCCTGATCCTACCAGACAACTTGCAGCTTTATTTCCTCATCATCATCTACTGGGCGACAAACTGCAAGGATGCTAACGTGGCGCACGTGCTGGCATTGATCGTGTGCATTTTGCAGCTGCAAATTATCGATCCATCGTTGAAGAGTAAAAACCGGGACGTGAAATTATTTCAAACACAGCATAAGGCCTATCTGGAAGAGCAGCGGAAAGCACTTAAAATGGTTAAAGTTGGCAAAAGCAAGGAGGACGATCAAACGGAAGAATTTAACCGAAAATTTTACAACCAGCTAAGTAGCACCACCTCCCGTTCGGAACTGATGCTTGCGTACGAGCTGCTCATCGGGCACTTTACACCGAACGAAAAACTGAATCGCAAACACACATCCATCGATCGGGAAATTGTGCACACGTTGGCCGAGTTTCAGTCGGTGTGCCATCACTTTTCTGCCCTGGTTCCACTGCTCGGCTATCCGTTTGCGAACATTCGCATGCATGAACTGTACAACAGCATGTTCGTATACAACCTGTACGATACCATGAAGTCCCGGGCGAACCCCATCGAGTACGCCTGCACTACTTTCTTCCGATCGTCGGCCAAGCTGCAGTCCGCGCTTCAACGGATGTGCAAGTTTGTAGAGAAATATGTTCCGGACTTGCAAGAAAGAAGGCGCACGGTGAGAGGTAAAGCAAAAGTGGCAGGAAAAAAGAAGACCACCGTGGTTGATAGTAAACCTGTGAAGCAGAAAAGTACTCCGACTAGGAAGCCAGGCAAACCGGACCCTGTAGGTCAGGAGAGCACGAGTGAAAGCGATAATGATGGTTTTATTGACATGAATAATAAATTCAGCCAACTTTTGTTGGCTTCTTAGTACGGTTTGCAATTAAATTTAGATTTATAAAGTAAAGATATGTTGTAAAGAGATATATTTTCGTTAAAAGTACTTTTAGTTTTGAATAAAATTTGTTAATTTTAAACTACCTCGTTTACCTATCTTTTTGAACATGTGGATAATTCAAAAATATGCTTCTCAGCAGTACTTCGAAGGGGGGACCATATTTAAACCACGCCTGCGTACACACGACGCCATTGTATGTGTGTCCATCGGATCCCCATCAGTTTCGTTCATTACAAAAAAAAAAAGTTGGCCCTGAAAAATGCGAGTGCGTTAAAAGAATACCGCCAATGTGTGCGTGTTGTATTCCCAAAAATTTTCTCAGGGGTCAAAAAGAGGCGAATATCGCGCAGTAAACATCAAACTATCGCAGCAGTTTCATACGGGCAAACAATCCGTACGCTATCCCGGACCGGTGGTCGACTGTTTTCGCTGTTCGTGCCAAGAGACAATTGTGCCTGAAACGAGAGGGCCACTGCCAGTGGAGTGTACTATCGCCACCGATGTTCAATCCGTATCTTTATCAACAAAATTTGCTTGCGAACAGTCCGTCGAAGGGATACGATGAGGTGTACAAGTGGGACAGTGCTCGGTGGGTAGAGGCGGCCGAAGGTGTGGTACCGCCGGATGCCGTGGTCGGCGGGTTCGAGGGTGGCGAGTACACCTACATTGGGCGCTGCAAGCATCACAAAACCATCACCCCCGGGCGCATCATTCCGTCCCGGAAGGCGTGTGTGATTTCGTACGATTGCCGGGAGCATGAAAAACACGACTATCAGGTACTGTGCGGGTACCAGGGACGGTTCGTACCGAGCGCTCACGGATACATTCCGGACGGAGCGTTGCGGGCCGGCGTGACGGAACACGGCAAACCGTTGTACATCGGATTGGTGCGGCTTGGGCTAACGTCGATCGTGGGCAAGGTGCAGCCCGATCACTGGTGCTGCTACATTTCGATGGACGAGTGGGAGAAAAAATATTTGGAGTATGAGATCTACGTTTCCGTCCACGACTACAGGGGACCGTTGGATTCGCCGTAGGGGCAGACCGGCCTGCTGCGCCCATATCTACCTCAGTGTGGTGATCGATCGATCGAAGGTTTTTGCCTGTTGTCTGGATCGTGAAACGCAAAGATGTGGAAGACAAAACGCTTGTGCTCTTAATTGCCTTTAATATTCAATAAAATTAAATACAGTTAGCATCAGCCAAAGCAGTCAAATGCATGTGTCTCAGAGTGAACCAAGATTAAACAGAGAAAAATCAGATGAATCATGTTCCGCAAGTAATATGTATATAAATGCTATGAGGAATCTATAAGAACCAGTTAAATGCTTTCTTTTGCTTAATACCATGCTTGATTTAAAAATTTTATTCAATCAATTTCGATCATATTCTAGAACAGCCCTACGATCGTTTCATAATGTTATAAGTGGTACCTATCATTCATAATATTGGTAACGAACCCTTTCGTTCTATGATTTTGGAACCATTTAGGGTAAATTTATTGGATATCAAAGTCGTCTCTGGTTCCAAGAAAATAATAAGACTCCTTTGGAGTTCCAACCGGAAAGGATTAACAGACAAAGATTTCATAATCTAAAAATCCCATTGCATCACCTTTGTCGGAAACATAACAACATCTGTGAGAGGGATGTACATTGCCCACCAGCGTACTACCTGCCAATATCACTCGTCCGATATACAAAGTTTCGCCGGCTTCGGATTGACCCGCCGGGAAGGCATTGGGTGGTATTTCATTGTTTTGCACCGGGACGAACCTTCCATTTACATTTATAAGCACTTCGAATTCTCTTTTAGGCCAAACCCTACCATCCCAAACAATAGTGCACGTTCTTTTTGATGGATCAATTACGCCCGGAACAATCCTTCTGTGAAGGTTAGTTCGGCCAATATACAGTATTTTCTCTGATGTACTGCTTACGGCAGGGACGGCATTTTGTGGTACATTGTCAAAAATGTAATGTACCCATCCACTGGTTGATGGTGGCACGATAAGGTTTGCAGGGTTTGTAACTTCGGGATGTACGGTAGATCCAACGAAAACATCGTATTCTACGAAGGCCCGCTCTTTTCCATCAATAGAGACATAGCACACCCTATCATGGGATCGTTGTACCTTTCCATAGTAAACCTGCCCGTTGTGTTTCACTCGGCCAAAGTGCAATGGTTCACCCTGTTCCGACAAACCGGCCGGCGTAGCACGCAGCAACGTGTTCGAATCACTAAACGGCACGAATTCGCCAGGGATGCATAGGATTTCTCCGCATTCTTTAGCGTGTCCTTTTCCACCCCACACGATAAAAAACTTCTTTTCCGATGCATCAAAATATCCTGGGGTCATGGATCCCTGGTACTCCGCCCGGGCAAGGTATAGTTTGGTTTTCCCGCGTCTTTCAATCTCGAATGCATGCGGAGGAATTATGGACCGGCTCCTTAATCGAACCCATTGCAGCTGATGCAACTTGTCCCATCGCAACAATCTAATGCGTGAAAGAGGCTTCGGTCTTTCTTGGGCAGGAGAGATACGGGTTTCATGAACTGAAATTATAAATTCGGGAAAACCCGGTTGAGATGAGTCATGGTTCTGAACTCATTGTGATAACTTACAGTGATTCACCATTGTCTGGTCATTTAAATTTATCACGCATGTGCTTGAGCAAATGCTACGTTCTATGGCGAATATATTATTCAAACACGGCGGCAGTTACGGATAATTGTTAAACTTTTCCTCGCAGTACGCCGAAGCTTCTGCAAACACCGAACTGAATCGTAAATACCAAGTACTGTAGTTAGAATAAGGTGGACTCCTATTGATCATGTATGACAACGCGACAATTCACAAGCAAAACAAGCGTGACAACAGAGGTCTTTTGAATCCATTTTGGCCAGTTCTTAAATTCAAATTCATTAAACTTAAAACAAATGTAGAAAAATAAAAACCCATTTTTCTCCCGTTCACCAATTTCTTTCTTCATATCTCCGATTATTTCACGCGTATGTGTTTTCCTAATCTTTTAAAATTGTTTATTTTATTTGTCTGTAATTTGTAAGTTGAAAGTGTATTCGGCTTTCTACGGATTACAGCACAGGAACCAACAGTACCAACCGCAGGTGTGGCCACAGGACCGGAACATTTGATGACCAGTAAACTTTTCCATTCTTGTGTACGGTGTTGGTCGAAACTCGAAAAACAATAAAATATGAATTTTTTAAACACCAAATTTACGCTTCCTTCCATCAGAGGGTGCGGTTTCGATTGGGACTCGAGCCCACGCGGCCGAGTGCTCCTGAAACTGGTTCTTCTGATGGTTGACAATTCATTCTTTTGTGTTAAGCGACCGGATGATATCACAGAACGAAAGTCAGAGTTTATAACAAAATATATTGCAAATCTGTTTGAGGTACCAACTGTTTCTAGTAAACATTATAACAAACCACTTTTGAACAGGGCTTTGGCGAGTTTCCTCAACCTTCACTAATAAAAAAGGCCCAAAAGTTAATCATTCAATTAAAAAAAAAGCAGGCTATGCCCATTACTCCTGGCCAAAGTTCAAGTTTTACCACCAATAAACATCGGCATAGTCTTCAAACCCCGTAGTTGGTGGTGGCTCGAATAGGGGTGCCGGTTTTACCGCAGATCTGATGAATATATCATATTTAGTGAAGGCGCGTTCTTTACGATTAACAGAGACATAGCACACCCTATCATGGGATCGTTGTACCTTTCCATAGTAAAACTTTCCGAAGCGTTTCACTCGCCCGAAGTGCAATGGTTCACCCTGTTCCGAAAAACCGACCGGCGTAGCACGCAGCAACGTGTTCGAATCCCTACACGGCACGAATTTGCCAGAGATACATAAGATCTCTCCGTATTCTGTAGCGTGTCGTTCTCCGCCCCACACGAATAAAAACTTCTTTTTCGATGCATCAAAATATCCTGGCGTCATGGATCCCTGGTGCTCCACCCGGGCAAGGTATAATTTGTATTTCCCGCGTCGTTCAATCTCGAATGCATGCGGTGGAATTATGGACTGGCTCGTTAGTCGAATCCATTCCAACTGATGAAACTTGTCCCATCGCCACAATCTTTTGCGGTAATTTGTCCATGGTCGTTCAAACTCGTCGAAGCCGAAGTATGCACGAAGCAGAACTATAAATTTGGGAAAACCCGATTAGTCAGATGAGTCAATGGCTTCGAACGTAGTTGGTCCCCGCTGTACGCTTGAGTTCTGATTAGTCAATTTGACTTTGTTTTGATAAAATGAAGTTTTTAATGTGCACTGGTTTCCTCTCAGTGTTAACTTTTCAAAATGAGGTTTAAACGATATGGCAGAGGAAATCCGCAATACGCTATTGCGTTCGGTTCCAAACATTCGCGTACTGCGGGGACCAACTGTATTATGAAAACTTACTGTAATTCACCATTCTGCAAAACACAGAAACTTTTAAACGTAGAGTTGAGAAAATAATACGTTTTATGTCGAGTATAACATTCAAACTTTGTAAGTTTTAAACGGAACTCAATGCACAATCGCAAAAATTTCCCTCGAGCTGCACCAAATGCATTTACGCATTTACGTTCTAAGAACGATCATAAACCAAGAAATTTGAATCAGGTAGACTAGACTGAATGTTTTGACAGAACGAGCAACAGCGAAAAATCACGGTTAATTAATGAGTATTACATTACCGCCCCGCTACACGAGCCGTAAACTCTGTTCCAGTTCGGCGTCGCATCAGAGCGGATGGTTAGCAGTGCACGAGGTTCCTAAAATAGTTAGCGGAAAAGTAAGGTTATCGCCGGTGTCGCCGAGCTGGAGCTCAAGTCAGAGAAATCCTAGCCGACGCACATCTCGTGCTGTTTGAGTAAACAAGCGGATCACGAGTTTCGTGCGATCTGACAAACGGAAGGAAATATTCCTTTCGTTACGGCGGGTGAACAGCCGCATTTTGATTACGCACTAGCGTGGTTGGCTAGCAGTGCTCCTGGCCGCATGGTGGCAGTCAAAATGTGACGCCTACAGAAAATCAGAACAACCACAGTAAATCAGGATATATGGCCTTTAGTGGCCAGTCCTTAACCAATAGAGGTCTATGTCTCCAGGTTAGGCTAGTGTCAGTGCTTTCTCGCACGATGTTTTGCCGGACGTCAGGTGCGCCAATTTTTATGTTATTTTTTTTGAATTGTAAGACAGTTAAATGAATTTGATTATTTTCTCGGATGGTCCATCCGATAAAATCAAATGATTTTGATTCTATTGTACGATAAAATCGTGCGAAGCTTGCAGCTGTCAAATCCCATACATTTTCGTCTGTCAAAACCTGACGCGGTAAAGCACTGACACCAGCCTTAGCTTGCGAAGGCCCTCGCCGAAGTGAAGAAGAAGAAGAAGAGCCGCAAACTCAACAAGTTTGCGGTGCAAAGAGGGGAACAGCCGAAAAGATTACGTCAAAAACTTTTCAGCTCCTTGAGCTGAAAACTGCTCCCCGCGTTTTGCGGTACCAATGCCGTCGCCAGTCAATGCAAGCGCAAAGTTTCTGACAGTCTATGCACGCGTCAGTCTCTGTTGTTTTTGTTTTTGTTATCAGTTAACTCCAAAAGCTTCCTTCGAAGCAAACAAGATCTCATCTTCAGTTCACACAAAAAGTAAAATATGCATCCATCACATTATCGCCTTATGCATTTGCACCGGGTGCCACATGATAAAATGACTAAATATTACCGTAACTACAAAATAAACACTTTAATTTTGTTGAACTTTGAACGAAATACACCAGCGTGTTATCTTTTATGGCTGATACACAAACGACTGACACTGAGCCGAGCGTTCCCCAACTAACAATTGACAAGCATCTTTGGAACATTCTGTCTGATCTTTAGAACGTTTTTCCACCTTCCAATAAACCGCTACATTAGGAAGTGTAACCCAGCCGTTTGAGTTTTGACAACTCATGGAGGCGGCCATTTATACCGACGGTCAAACCCGGTGAAAAAGTATAGCGATATGAAATAAAAAAAACGGTGAATTTAAAATAGTTTGTAGTTCCACTTGACGATCTTGCATCTCCCACTCTTTGGGATCAGCCGCTGTATTTCCACCGGTCTCGCTTGTCATTTAGTTGCAACTATTATTGTCCAACCTATTAGAGGGGAATATGGATCATTTGGTTCAAATCTTTTTATAACTAGTATTGTTACTTACTTGTGTTGGTGTTTGCTGCTTCTGAGACTCGAACTGCTTGGGACAAGAAGAGGTATGTTGTTGTCGGCTCACCAAATCACATGAGCCACGCTCCGCTTCGACGATTGGTAGCTTAATTGACAATATCTATCAACAAACATTTTCAACAGGTGATGACCACAGTTGGCACAACGAAAAGCACCAGTCTGTAACAGTAGCCGCAATATATCTGTATGTATCTGTATGCTGATGCACTGCTTTTGCTTTGATTCATTATATGCTGCCACCAAACGATTAAATCTTTCTTTTTGATCTTGGTTTTGCAGGTGCGTTTTGTGGATCAAAATTTGGTTGCTTGCTTTGGGTAATTCCGTGGAGATTCATGTCGGCGCATCACTTGGTGGAGCATCATTTTCATTGTGTGTTTCATTGATTTGGCTACTTTTCCAAATCCGTATGGTGCTTTTCATAATTCCATGGAATGATTGTGAATTGAAAATTGAAAAGTGATTTGCTATTGGGTTTTTTTTTAACTACACTATTGTGATTTCCATTTTGTTTATTGGTTTCTCTAGTGTTTATGTATTCTAATTAACGATATTTCTTTTATGTGTAGAAATATTTTAAAGTCAAACTCTAATTAAAATGAATCGGTGTCGTTATTTAACGAAAAACCAATATTTTGTATTTATTGTGTATGTTGGATGCCCATATATGTTACATGTTTATATTATTCTTTCGATTGATTAGTAGTTTCTTAACTTACTCCACTAATGAATGAGATTAACGTATAAATAGATGTTGACCCTCCTCATCTACTTGAATGGCCGCAAGCTTGAATTTTATTTCCCTGGTATTGGTTCCACTCAGTGAGGTAAACAAACCTAGTCAAACATTTAGGCCAGTAGGTTCACATAGATTAACAAACGCCCTTCAAAACTAATGTGTGGGAATTCAAATTATATTCGCCTTCGGTAGTACAATTTAAACAACCATGTTTCTCATTGAAGTTTGTCACACCTGAAAACGGACGTAACAAAGATGAGTAAAGTAACAATTAGAGAGAAAGAAAGTCTTACCTTTAATAAATGCTCGTGCCGCTGCATCAGCAATAATTGCACGAACTTTTATCTCATGTTGCACTTCGTTGGTGATGGCTCCGTAATCAAAGTCGTTAAGCTCCTGCAGACATGTCTTAGGAACTCTTCGACCCTTAGCGGCTTTGACGAGCCGCTGAAGATTGCCACCGAGCCACTTCTGGTAGCTCATGGATGTTCATAAGAATCGACCAAAACGTGTTCAGGCCACGTCTGTGTAGTGGCAACCCATCGATACATAAATTTAGAAATATCGACATTTCACATTGCTAGAAATAAATAATAATTCAACATCACGATACGTGTTAGCGCATTCGACTAGTATTTCAATCATCTTACCTGAATCGTTTGGACAAACTACATAGGATGGCTTTGTGCCAATATCGACCACCATTCACTGCAATAATGTTCGCGACGGTCTTATTAGATTTCAAAAGAGTACAATCGTTCTTCGGCAGCTGATTCTCTCGTAAAATATCTAACATCTTGTTCACAATCGAATTAAACAAATTTTGAACAACTGCCAAAAACCTTATACATTCCTCCATCGTCGTGTTGTACTACTATCTAAGCTATCTACACTGCTCACGTTATCCGGTAAACCATCGATTCTTGAGATTTCGTCTTGACCGTGATCGTCTCCAGAACGCGTTTCTTCTTCCGAGGCCTTCTTCGACAACTAGATCGAAGACGATCAAAGAATCATCATTAATCTCTAGCTGACCCACACTGGTACTTGGAGCTTCTAAAATAAATAATCATTTATTTAAATTTCGCATTCAAATATTGAGCAGCACAAGCACAAACACTTACGATCCATTCCACAAGAATGTTGGCTCTCCTGATCAAATCTTTTCCCATCACTTTGTACAAATTACCTGAACGCTTAAGCTGCCCTAGAAAGTTGTTTTTGTATGCCATTTTCACTAGTTATGGACACCACTTTTGATAAAATCAAAATTTCCGAAGTGCTGAAAGCTTGCAACGTTGCTTCTGATTTTGTTTACAAATTTGTGTGATGCGGTGGAAAGGGAGAGGCACAGTGGGATTGCTTCCTTAGTCGTGCGCTCTCGGTCTCGCACATGGTATAAACACTGAATGTTCCAAAGATGACAGCTCGTGGTTACCTGGGTCGCCGTGCTTTTATTCAGATGGTCAAAGTTCATACATATAGAGGTGCACCCTTGTCACCATCGCGGTTTGACATTTCTCCTGTCATTTGACACTTCTATGAACAGTACATTCATGCCAACATACATATGTCAACACTCCTCCTCATGAATCTAATGTTCATTCCGTTACTAACTTGCTAATACCGAGTCCTATCGAGAGTTCTTTAATCTTTTGTGCTCCTAGTGGTTTGGTTAATATGTCGGCTAGCATTGCTTCAGAAGCACAATACTTTAATTCGATAACTTTCGTGTTACAAAGATCTTGAGTATAATGATATTTCATATCTATGTGCTTTGACTTTCTCTTTTCATGACCTGACAAAGTAAATTCAATGCACGCACGATTATCTTCGTTAATAATGGTTGCTTCTCTTTGTTTTACATCCATTTCCTCCAATAGCCTACGCAACCAAACCGCTTGCTGTCCTGCTATTGTCTACAAGAGTCTTAATGTGCACTGATTTGCTACAGGTGCAGTAACTTCTTCGTAATCAAATCCTTTCCTTTGCCCGAAGCCTTGCGCTACAAGTCTTGCCTTATATCGATCAACATTTCCATTCGCGTCCAACTTTTTCTTAAAAACCCATTTACATCCGATAATGTTGCTGTTCTCGGGTGGATACGTTAGCTCCCACGTGTTGTTGGCTTCCAGGGATCGGAACTCATCTTCCATAGCCTCCATCCACCTGTCCTTTTCCACGGATGTTATGGCTTCGTTGTACGACGCTGGCTCATCCACACTCGTTCTTACCAAACCTAAAAAATAGTCGGTAAATTTAGCTGGTGGTTTACCTCTTGTCGATCGCTGTGTTAATGGATCGGCAACCGGCTGGTCTAGGTCTTCTGAGCCTGATGAGTAATGCTCGTTTTCTTCCGCTGTATCAAAATTCTCCTCCTGCACGTTGATCGGGTTGCTTTCTTCATCGACATCATCATGTTTGTATCGATCAGGATCAACGTCGAGTATAATTTCATCAACATCAACACTATCACCTTGCTCGCACGATGCTTCGTTGAATACGACGTCACGACTAATCACAATGCGGTCCGTGCTAGTATCTACAAGCCTGTATGCCTTTTCTTGGATGGAATATCCGACGAATCTTAGTTGCTTTGCCTTGGGTTCCATTTTTCCACGCTTTTCTTTAGGTATTTGAACCCATGCTTCGCATCCAAACACTTTGAAATGGTTGTAGGATGGCTTTCTACCGAACCATTTTTCAAAAGGTGACATTCCGATTATTTTCGATGGTAGTCGATTCTGGGTATATGCTGCAGTAAGTACTGCTTCTCCCCAATATTTGCTTTCTAAACGTGCATCTTGTAACATACACAATGCCATTTCTTGAAGTGATCTGTTTTTCCTCTCGGCGACGCCATTTTGCTGAGGCGAGTATGGCACTGTTAGTTGACTCATAATACCTTGCTCTTTGAAGAACTTTTGCAGCACCTTTCCGGTGTACTCACCACCATTGTCTGATCGTATGGCCTTGGGTGTTTTCCCGAATTGTGTCTTGCAGAAGGCCACGAAATTCTGAATAATTTCACTAGCATCTGACTTCTGTCGCATAAGGTAAACGAACGCCATTCTCGAATAATCATCTATAAATGTGATGAAGTAACGGTGACCACTCGGTGTGTGAGGAAACGGACCACACACGTCCGTGTGAACAATGTCCAACTTGTTTTCACTTCTTTTGTTTGTTCTTCTGAATGGGGATCGGGCCATCTTCCCTTCTATACAACTCGTGCAGACATTTGTCATGTTCAGTTCTTCCAACTTCGCCTTATCGCCGAATAATGTCTTTATTACTTGTGGGTCTCGATGACCAAGCCGTCTATGCCATAAATGTAGACAATGATTTGGTGATGTTCTACTCACCAACGCATTTTCGCCGATGATACACAGGTGATAAAGACTTCCGAGTTTATTTGCCACAGCTATAACTCGCCTTCCTTGTTCGATAAGACAATGATTTTCTTCGAAAATTACTCGCATGCCCTTCTTCACCAGGCAGCTCACCGATATTAAGCCACTTTCCAGTGTGGGCACATAAAGTACATCGCTAACTTTTATGGCCAATTGTTCGCCATCTTTTGTCACGCATACTAGGGTTCCTGATCCAACACCTTCAATTTTCGCCTTGCTTCCATCGGCCAGTGTGACACTACTTTCCGCACAATTCACTTTAATTTCAAAGAACGTTGGATCATTCGTCATATGCCGCGACGCACCACTGTCTATATACCAGTTTCCTGGTAGGCCTTTGCTTGCAGTCCAAGCCACCGGTCCTTCGTCACTCACCGTCACTTTCGCGGAATTGTGTTTTGCTTCCTGCATTGTTCTGTTAAGCAAACGACAGTTTCTTTTCATGTGGCCGGCTTTGCCACAATGAAAGCACACTACACTTGGTTTGTTCCTGTTCACTTTGTTCTTCGTCGTCACTTGAAACACTTTGCCTTCTGCCGAACTTGTTCCCGAACGTTCACGTCGTTTTTCTCCTTCGGCTAGAAGTTTGCTCTTCACCAACTCTAGGGTTAAATTATTGGTGGAAATCTGTTCCAATGCGGTAGTTAACGGATCGTATGATTCCGGTAACGAACATAGCAACATCGCAATTTGCCATTTTCTGGGTATTGGCTCTCCTAAATCAGCGATTTGTTGGACCAAGTTAGAGAACGTTTGTAAATGATTCTCTATGTCCCCGCCTTCTGCTAATTCTAAGCGCGTCAGCCGCTTTAGCAGGTACACTTCTGATCCCGCTTCATGGTACCCTTTTATGGCATCCCACGCGTCTTTTGCAGACGTTGCGTCACGCACTAGCCCAACTTGGCTATCGTCGACACACAGCCCAATCGTTGCACGTGCTCTCGAATCTTTCTGCTTCCATACCGGCGTCTCTGGTTCCGGCTTTGCTTCGCCAATTGTGCACCAAAGCTCATCACGCTCGAGGAGCATTTGCATTTTAAACTTCCACGTTTGGTAGTTTTGATTGGTCAACTTAGGCACCATAAACCGTTGCGTATCCGCCATTTCACCTGGGCCCATAACCTGTTGAACTTTGAACGAAATACACCAGCGTGTTATCTTTTATGGCTGATACACAAACGACTGACACTGAGCCGAGCGTTCGCCGTGCTTTTCCCAACTAACAATTGACAAGCATCTTTGGAACATTCTGTCTGATCTTTAGAACGTTTTTCCACCTTCCAATAAACCGATACATTAGGAAGTGTAACCCAGCCGTTTGAGTTTTGACAACTCATGGAGGCGGCCATTTTTACCGACGGTCAAACCCGGTGAAAAAGTATAGCGATATGAAATAAAAAAAACGGTGAATTTAAAATAGTTTGTAGTTCCACTTGACGATCTTGCATCTCCCACTCTTTGGGATCAGCCGCTGTATTTCCACCGGTCTCGCTTGTCATTTAGTTGCAACTATTATTGTCCAACCTATTAGAGGGGAATATGGATCATTTGGTTCAAATCTTTTTATAACTAGTATTGTTACTTACTTGTGTTGGTGTTTGCTGCTTCTGAGGCTCGAACTGCTTGGGACAAGAAGAGGTATGTTGTTGTCGGCTCACCAAATCACATGAGCCACGCTCCGCTTCGACGATTGGTAGCTTAAATGCCAATATCTATCAACAAACATTTTCAACAGGTGATGGCTGACCACAGTTATTCCTTGGCACAACGAAAAGCACCAGTCGGCTGTAAAAGTAGCCGCAATGTATCTGTATGTATCTGTACGCTGATGCACTGCTTTTGCTTTGATTCACTATGTGCTGCCACCAAACGATTAAGTATTTCTTTTTGATCATGGTTTTCCAGGTGCGTCTTGTGGACCAACATTTGGATGCTTGCTATGGGTATTTCCGTGAAGATTCATGTCGGCGCATCACTTGGTGAAACATCGTTTTCATTGTGTGTTTCATTGATTTGGCTAATTTTCGAACCGAATGGTGCTTTTCGTTGTTCCATGGAATGACTGTGGTCAGTCATCACCTGTTGAAAAAGCTTCATGATATGATATTGTTTTTTTGTCAAGATAGGTTTTGTGATTTCCATTTTGTTTATTTGTTCCTCTAGGGTTTATGTATACAAATAATCGATATTTCTTTTATCTGTAAAATTATTTCAGTGTTGAATTAAAATTAAAATGAATAGATGTCGTTATGGAACGAAAACTCAATATTTTGTATTTAATGTGAGTGTTGGATGCACATATATGTTACATGTTTATATTATTCTTTCGATAGATTGATCATTTCTTAAACTTACTCCACCAATGTATGAGATAAACGTACAAATAGATGTTGACCCTCCTCATCTGCTTGGGTGACCGCTAGCTAGTAGCTTATTTCCCTGGTATCTTGTATGTTGGTTCCACTCAGTGAGGCAAACAAACCGGGGCAAACATTTGGGCCAGTAGGTTCAAATGGAGTAACGATCGCCCTTTAAAAACTAATGTGTGCGAATTCGGATTATATTCGCCTTCGGTAGTACACTAACAACTTTCATGTTTCCCATTGAAGTTTGTCACAGCTGAAAACGGACGTAACCAAGATGAGTAAAGTAACAATTAGAGAGAAAAAAAGTCTTACTTTTAATAAATGCTCGTGCCAGAGCAGCAGCTATAATTGCACGAACTTTTATTTCATGTTGCATTTCGTTGATGATGGCTCCGTAATCCAAAAGGTCGTTAAGCTCCTGCACACATGCCTTAGAAACTCTTCGACCCTTAGCGGCTTCGTCGAGCCGCTGAAGACTGCCACCGAGGCTCATGGATGTTCATAAGAATCTGTCTGTGTAGTGGCAACCCATCGATAGTTAAATTTAGAGACATCGAAGCAGGTAAAGTCACATTGCTAGAAATAAATAATAATTCAACATCACGATACGTGTATTTGCCCATTCGACTAATATTTCAATCATCTTACCTGAATCGTTTGGACAAACTAAACAGCATGTCCTTCGGCAGCTGATTCTCTCGTAAAATATCTAACATCATGATCACAGTCGAATGAAACAGATTTTGAACAACTGCCAAAAACCTTATACATTCCTCCATCGTCGCGTTGTCTTACTTCGAAGTACTTCCACTAAATCTACCTAATCTGCTCACGTTATCCGGTACACCATCGATTCTTGAGACTTCGTCTTGAGCCTGATCGTCTCCGGAACGGGTTTCTTCTTCTGAACCAACTAGGTCGAAGACGATCAAAGAATCGTCATCAATCTCTAGCTGACCCACACTGGTACTAGGAGCTTCTGAAATAAATAATCATATATTTAAATTTCGTATTCACATTTGGAGCAGCACAAGCACAAACACTTACGGTCCGTTCCACAAGAATGTTGGCTTTCCTGATCAAATCTTTTCGCATTCACTTAGTACAAACTATCAGAACGCTGAAGCTGCTCTAGAAAGTTGTTTTTGCTTGCCATTTTCACTAGCTATGGACACCACTTTTAACAAAATTAAAATTTCCGAAGTGCTGGAAGCTTGCAACGTTGCTTCTGAATTTGTTTACAAATTTGTGTGGTGCAGTGGAAAGGGAGGCACAATGGGATTGCTTCCTTGAGTCGTGCGCACTCGCTCTCGCACATGGTATAAACATTGAATGTTCCAAAGATGACAGCTCGTGGTTACCTGGGTTATTCAGATGGTCAAAGTTCATACATATAGAGGTGCACCCTTGTCACCATCGCGGTTTGACATTTCTCCTGTCATTTGACACTTCTATGAACAGTACATTCATGCCAACATACATATGTCAACAAATTTATCACCGTATGTCCGTTTATTTTGTTTTTGAGATTTGTTATGTTTACATTTATTTCCTTTTCGTCTTCTTCTTCTGGCGCATTTGAGTTTGCGGTTAGCTGCCAAAAACTTTGCGAGTGTAGTTTTTAGCGCGCGACATCGCGCAAGGTTTTTTTTATATGGAGTTCAGCTTCTGTCAGGCGACGTCCCGGTGTAGTGTGGACCCCGAGGTACTGTGGTTAGAATAAGGTTGACTCCTTAGCATTTATAACAACGTGACAATTCACAAGCAATACAAATGTGACAACAGAAGACTTTTGAATCCATTTTGGCCAGTTTTTCGAAACCGTTGATTCTTACATTTAAATTAAAAAAAAAAATAAAAAAAGGTAAAAATAAAAAATCAACAAAACATACACATTTTTCACCCTTTCACCAATTTCATTCTTCATATCTCTGATATCAGTTTTTATTTTAATAACCTTTCAAAATTGTTTATTTTATTTCTTTCATTTGGAAGTGCATTCAGCATTCTATGGAGTAATAAAAAAGGCCCGAAAGTTGAAAGCAATCGTGCAATTAAAAAACAGGCTAATTCTTATGTTTTGTACTTTACTTAAAACATACTTTGTTTCACTTTGAACGATTAGACAAATAATACACTTTAAAAGATTTATGCGCATATAACGGACGAAACAAATGACAAATGATGAAAATTCTTCGGCGAGGATTTACTTTAGTACGTCTTTTGAATCCAGGTTCCTGTGCCTTTGCAAACTAACCTGGAGACATAGACCTCTATTGAGTTAAGTACCGGCTACTACTTCTACTACATCTTGCTAACCTATTTCAACAAATCCGTGCACTGCTAACCATACTGGAATTCGGTCAAACTGTGACTAACAAAGATCTTATAACTTGAAAAACTCCTTTCCTCACTACCGTAGGGAACATAACACAATCTGTCAGAGGAACGTACTTTGCCCACCAGTGGCCATCCACGCACTACCACTCGCCCTGTGTACAATGTTTCTCCGGTTTCAGATCGCCCTGTAGGGACGGCATTAGCTGGTATTTCATTGTTTTCAATCGGCACAAACATGCCTTTTACATTTGTCAGTACTTCGAACTTTCTTTTAAGCAAAACTCTTCCGCCCCAAACAATAGTGCAAATTTTTTTTGTTGAATTAACTACGCCCGGAATAACGCCCCCTCTATGTTTAGCACGGCCAATTAATAGCGTTTCAGCGTAGCTGCTATAGGCAATTACGATATTTGGGGGTTCATTGTCTACAAAATATTCTACCCACGCCGCTGTTGATAGTGGGTCGAATATGGTTGCCGGGTTTGTAACTTCCGGGTTCACCGCAGATCTGATGAATATATCATATTTAGTAAAGGCGCGTTCTTTACCACTAATAGAGACATAGCACACCCTATCATGCGATCGTTGTACCTTTCCATAGTAAAACTTTCCGTAGTGTTTCACTCGGCCAAAGTGCAATGGCTCACCCTGCTCCGACAAACCGGCCGGCGTTGCACGCAGCAACGTGTTCGAATCACTATACGGCACGAATTCGCCGCTGGTGCATAAAATATATCCGCGATTTATCATGTGTCCTTTTCCACCCCACACAATAAAAAACTTGCTTTTCGATGCATCGAAATATCCTGGCGTGATGGATCCCTCGTGCTCCGCCCGGGCAAGGTATAGTTTGGTTTCCCCACGTCGTTCAATCTCGAAAGCATGCTGTGGAATTATCGATAGTTGGCTCAATATTGGAACCCATTGCAGCTGATGCAACTTGTCCCATCGCGACATTCTTTTCTCGGAATTTGTCCATGGTCGTCCATCCTCATCGAAGTGGAGGTCTTCATGTTTTAGAACTATAAATTCGGAATAATAAACCGAATCGTCAGATGAGTCATGGATTCGAACGTATTGTAACAACTTACTATAATTCACCATTCTGCAAAACACAAAAACTTTTAAACGTAGGTTTGAGAAAATAATACGTTTTATGTATAATATAACATTCAAACTTTGTATGTTTTTACGGAACGATACGCACAATCTGAAAAAATTCCTCGGACTGCATCAAATGCATTTACGCATTTACGTTCGATCGAACGATCATAAACCAAGAAATTTGAATCAGGTAGACTAGACTGAATGTTTTGACAGATCAAACCACGGCGAAAAACAATGACATCCCGGTTGGCAGCAATCCAAATTCCCGGTTGACAAAAATTCAAATTTTTTCAAAACCAAAAACTTGGTACGGGTTGGCGAACGATGGTGTGCTCGAAAGAGCTCGATGAGGTGCTAGACTTTTCATATTGGTAAGAACATGTCGAGCAGTTATCAGTTAATTTCCGAAGAGCATCTACAAAAAAAAAATTGAAAAAACAGTATATTTGAGAATCATGATGGAGTTTAAAACTGTTATTATTACCCGGTTGACAGAAATTGACATTGTTGCTGGTACTATGTAGTTCCAGCAAGAGTCCCAGCAATCTGCCATGGAAAAACTTGCTGGTACTACATGACAGCTGCAAAAAATTTGAATTTTTGTCAACCGGGATGATGCTGTGGTTGCTCCAACAAGAAACACACTCACATATCTCAAATAGGTTTCGTACGTAAGTACATGCGTATACGCGAATAACGACACAGCAAACATATTGGGGATAGTTTTGCGTTGCATGATTGCAAAGGATAGAATATGCATAGGAAGCATTCGCACCCTCTCTCTCCCTAAGAAAACGACCAACGCACACATTCTCATTTCTAATCATAGAGTTGAGGGGGGAGAAGTACAGATTTTTGGATGCGGGGACCCAAAACCAGGATGAGCTGACATTTTTCGTCAACCGGGAAATTTTTCCTTTATTTTTCTAAAAAAATCAAGGCGATTTGTTCGGGATGAACCCACCTGGATAGTTCACTGGACGAACCCACCAGTTCTTTGGGTATAATTCTTAAATTCAAATTCATTAAACTTAAAAAAAAATGGAAAAAATAAAATATGTAGGAAACATACACATTTTTCTCCTGTTCGCCAATGTTCTTTCTTCATATCTCCGATTATTTCACGCGTATGTTATTTCCTAACCTTTCAAAATTGTTCATTTTATTTGTCTAAGCTGAAAGTGTATTCTGCTTTCTACGGACCACAGCACAGGAAGCAACACTACCAACCGCATGAATGGCCACAGCACCGGAACATTTTATGACCAGTAAACTTTTCCATTCTTGTGTACGGTGTGGATATTCGAAAAACAAAAAATTTGAATTTTTCGAACACCAAATTTACGCTTCCTTTCATCAGAGGAGGGTGCGGTTTCGTTTGGAACTCGAGCCTGCGCGGGCGAGTGCTCCTGAAACTGGGTCTTCTGATAATTGTCAATTCTTTGGTTTGTGTTAAGTGACCGGATGATATCACAGAACGAAAGGTCAGAGTTTGTAACAAAATATATTGCAGATCAGTTTGAGGTACCAACTGTTTCTAGTAAACATTAAAACAGACCACTTTTGCACAGGGCTTTGGCGAGGGTTTCCTAAAGCTTCACTAATAAAAAGGCTAAAAAATTGAAGGTAACCGTTCCATTCGAAAAACAGGCTGATTTAGTTAAAACACATCTTTAAAGAGTGTCATTGACCATGATTTTAGGCTGCAGGTACTGAGATTCGATGCGTCAAATAAAAAGAGCGCAATACGGCCTTCCCTGGTATACAGAGCCTGATAATGGTGATGCTTAACTAAGGAGGAGTTCAGCGCCTGTCAGGCGACGTCGCGCTGTAGTGTGGATCCCGGGTAACAAAGATTTCATAATCTGCATATCCCATTTCCATACCATTGTAGGGAACATAACAAACTCTGTGAGAGGGATGTACTTTGCCCACTAGTGACCACCTATCATCCAATCTAGCTCGTCCTATATACAATGTTTCGCCGGCTTCAGATTGCCCTGCCGGGAAGGCATTAGGTGGTATTTCATTGTTTGCAACCGGCATAAACAAGCCATTTACATTTAGCAGCACTTCGAACTCTCTTTTAGGCCAAGCAACTCCGCCCCAAACAATAGTGCACGTTCTTTGAAATGGATTAATTGCACCCGGAGTAATACTTCCTCTATGTTTAGCACGGCCAATGTACAGCGTTTCAAACGAATTGCTGTAGCCAACGACGGCATTTTTTGGTACATCATCAAAAGTATAATGTACCCACCCCGTGGTTGGTGGTGGCTCGAATAGAGGTGCCGGGTTTGTAACTTCCGGGTTCACCGCAGATCTGATGAATATATCAAAATTAGTGAAGGCGCGTTCTTTACGATTAATAGATACATAACACACCCTATCATGGGATCGTTGTACCTTTCCATAGTAAAACTTTCCGTTGTGTTTCACTCGACCAAAGTGCAATGGTTCACCCTGTTCCGACAAACCGGCCGGCGTAGCACGCAGCAACGTGTTCGAATCCCTACACGGCACGAATTTGCCAGAGATACATAAGATCTCTCCGTATTCTGTAGCGTGTCGTTCTCCGCCCCACACGAATAAAAACTTCTTTTTCGATGCATCAAAATATCCTGGCGTCATGGATCCCTGGTGCTCCACCCGGGCAAGGTATAATTTGTATTTCCCGCGTCGTTCAATCTCGAAAGCATGCGGTGGAATTATGGACCGGCTCGATAATCGAACCCATTGCAGCTGATGCAACTTGTCCCATCGTAACATTCTTTTCTCGGAATTTGTCCATGGTCGTCCATCCTCATCGAAGTCGAGGTATTCAGGAAGTAGAACTATAAATTCGGGAAAACCCGATAAGTCAGATGAGTCATGGCTTCGAACGTATTATGAAAACTTACTGTAATTCACCATTCTTCACGTAGTTTAGGGAAAAAAATACGTTTTATGTCGAATATACGATTCAAACTTTGTAAGTTTTAAAACGGAACACTATGCCCAGTCGGAAAAATTTTCCTCGAACTGCACAAAATGCACATACGCATTTATGTTCTCAGAACGATCATTAACCAGTAAATTTGAATCAGGTAGACTAGACTGAATGTTTTGACAGCTCAAGCCACGGCGAAAAACAATGACATCCCGGTTGGCAGCAATTCAAATTCCCGGTTGACAAAAATTCAATTTTTTTTCAAAACCAAAAACTTGGTACGGTCTAGCTACAGCGTATCATACCAAATGCAACCCAGCACTTCTGGGTTGGCTAACGATGGTGTGCTCGAAAGAGCTCGATGAGGTGCTTGACTTTTCATATTGGTAAGAACTTGTCGAGCAGTTATCAGTTACCCAAGAAGAACCTTGCTGCACGTTCCTACCAAAGGTATACATGCCTATCTAAAAGAACCTTGCCAAGTGTATTTTTGGTAGGCA
The DNA here is from genome assembly GCF_943734705.1 of Anopheles coustani. NCBI lineage: Eukaryota > Metazoa > Arthropoda > Insecta > Diptera > Culicidae > Anopheles > Anopheles coustani. The sequence goes on from NC_071289.1 coordinate 32,449,171, forward strand.
TGGACTCCTCATAACCTACCAATATTTTTTTTTTCGGAGGCACCGCAGTGGAAGGAGGTACTGGCTGTCAAACCTTTGTTTGTTTACTGTTGACTGTGCAAGTCTGGCCAACTAGCTGCGAGTTAAGAATAACGCTTTCGCGGGTTTGGGTGTCGGAATCGGAGTGAAGTTTATTAAACAAAGTGTTAAACAACATCATGAAACATGGTAGGAAAAGGGCAGGAAAGGAAATAAGATGAGACGACCCTACCAGCCATAGCTTCGGGTCGAGATAGGAAATCAATGAGCAAGAGCGAGATGGCGATATCCTTGTCTTTTTTACCCCAACGCAGAAATTCCCCCGTCCCGCCACAGCCAGAAATTTCACCCTGCCGCGCCCATCAATTCACTCGGGTTTGTTCCAGCGCGATCGATCACCAATTCATTTTTTTGCAGCTGTCATGTAGTTACAGCAAGTTTTTCTATGGCAGATTGCTGGGACTCTTGCTGGAACTACATAGTACCAGCAACAATTTAAATTTCTGTCAACCGGGAAGTTATACAGCATTCATACAGCATTGACATTTTGCAATCAGGTAGACATATGCAACTTATTGTGACAGATAACCTTTGACAGTAAACGTGTGATGCACCATTGCACGATGCATTTTCAGTCCTCGCAAATTTCTAACAAATTCAATTGCACAGTTTCTGGTTAAGACATCATCAGTAGTAAGAAAAATAATGTGAAAGCAACTATTTTCAAAACAGCTTGAAAGCTGAAGGCTTCTAAAAAGGCGCAATTTTTATTATACTGTAACGATGTGTTATAAATATATAAGGATACATAGTGCAACATATGCAAGCATGCTTTTTAAAAGGTGCTCGGATGCCAATGACTCAGTTGTGCGTTTAGTAACTCTTTAAAGCATCTCTGCTCCGTGCAGCGATTTCTTTTTCACGCGACAGTTTCTTAAGGACTAACATAGATTTCGTAGTCGGAAAATGCCATCTCCTGTCCACCGTACGGAATGTAGCAGACACCGTGCGACGGCTGAACCTTGCCGACCGTGACGGTACCCTCGTGGTTCACGCGCCCAATGAACAGTGGCTCCCCGTCCTCAGACTCTCCGGCCGGCAGCGCCGTCGGTGGAATATCGGAACCGCTAACGGGCACGAATGTGCCGTTAAAATCGCAAAGCACCTCATACTCGGCCTTTGAATTCTCGACGCCTCCCCACGGAATGTAGCAAACACCGTGGGAAGCGACAACCTTGCCCGGAATGATACCACCTTCGTGCTGGGCACGGCCAATGTACAGCTCCTCGCCGTCCGATCCACCAACGACGGCCCTTGGCGGTACTTCACCATTGACCGCTTGCACCCAGCAAGCAGCACCTCCGCCACTGGAGAGCGCTGCCGCGGTCGGTGCTGACGGTGACGACTGTTCGGAAGCCGGCTCAATAAGCCACGAGCCGGTGGCGCCCCATCCGGTACACACGCCGATGCAGTTGATCGGGAACGGGTCCGGGTTTTCGTACGATAGAAATGCGGCAGCTGCGCCCTCATTGCCAACCGTGATTACCTGAAAAGAAAGCAAAGCAATGAATCATTTCTATTTCGACACCGAGTGCATGTTTTACTCACGTTGTCTTGCCAGCGAATCCAGAAGCCGCGAAATTCTCCCGCGTTCAGTATATCGGGCGTTTCTACCTCGGCGACGTCGGGTTTAGTGCGGTTCTTGCGGATCACCGACTTTGTGTTTTTCCATCCACCGATAAACACCTCCAGCATTGGGTCAGATTCCTCCGGGTTCGTGGTAAGCGCGATGTGAGCATCGTTAGGGGCGCGAACCTTGAAGTTGACCACACCATTGCCGGCGGGGATGAAACGGTACTCCAGCTTGTCCAACGTTTCCAGCTCTAGCAAATATCGGAGGTCAGAAATCGAGAAAGAAAAAAAAAAAAAGAAACGATAATAAACCTTTTACGCCATAACGCAATACGACAAACAATATACTAATCCGCTGGGAAAGGAGATGCAATAGCTGCACTATTCCCACATCATTCTTGATACATGTCGTTAGTTTGTTAGTAAAGCTGCTGCAACTACAGCTCGTCGTGGTCGTCGTATAGGTACACATAGGTTCTAAAATTAATATCGCTCCACGTGACCGTGCTTGGTATCCGGTTTAGATTGCTTTTTTTTTATTTAAACGGAGTGGCAAGATGTGTTGTGGTTGTACACGCGACCTCTTTACTTACCAATCGAACCACGTTGGTCGTTCGATGATGCGTCTGGAACGGCAGCACCGGATACTTGGGCGCTACTATCGACGCCTTCGGCCAACTGCCAACCGATGGCAGTGGGACCCTTTACAACCTTTCTCTCCTTGTATCTACGGTGTGCGCTGGGGTCTGGTGCATTTTTTTAAGATACGCACAGTTTAATGATGGAGGAGGTAGGCAGGTGGTAGTATTACGTACATGAAATATAATATGAAGACGAATGCAGCCAATAGAAAACGAATGTGGAATTTTGATGTATTAAAAAAAATGTTTGTTAACTTTTACAAATGATAAAAGCATGATTTTAAATATGATAAAATGTACTGAAAAGGACGCTATGAAATGTTAAAAAAAAATAAAAATTCCTTATTATAAAAACACACCCTCACCAAAGGTTTCAACTAAATGGTGCTAATTCGCTACATCTAGAATAGGGCGTAAGCAGGTTGCTATACTTCACAGCATGCTGCGACGTGGATAGTTTGTTAGCACCTTTTTGTACTTAGCGATAAAGATCTGTGTAAGATGGTGCAAGTTGTTCTAAGCAACCCGTGTGAGGTGCGTGTACTTATCGAATTGAGGTTATTTGCCGGGTGACGACGATCGAAAATAAGAAAAAAGAACCCCGAGCATTACAAGACACATGTGTTGAAATCGGAAGGTGAAAATTGTTCAATTCGTACCGAACATCCTGGAAAGGGGTTTGAAATCAAGCGTCGTTGTTCGGAAGAAGAAAACAAACGGTACCGCTTCAAGCATTCCACATTTTTGTTTTTATTGCTCGCGGAGCCCGTTAAGGCGCCCGGTTTGTAACGGTCGGGTGGACACAGCTCAACTAGAACGTATCATTTTCTTTAAACATTTTCCCAGTTGATGGCGCCATTTCGTCGTACGACCCTGCTGGAAAAAATTACGTTAACAAGCGCTATAACACACCCTTAACATGAGTATTTTTGTTAAGGGAATTTGTTTGGTTGTGTGCGTTGTTGAGTGACTTTTTCTCCTTTTTCAAGCTTTCCCACTCCCCTTCCATACCCTTCCAACCATGCTCCCTTACCCGAGCCAATGCCCGGAGCTGAAATGTCATCAAACAAACGAAACCCCGAAACAATTTATTCTTTAATTTTATCACAATTTCACTTTATTCACTAATCTTACATCAGGTTGTTGTACTGAACCTTGAAACAAAAGAAAAGACAAGCAAACACATTATGTTAATGCCTTGAATAGGCAATTACAATTGTACTACACTTACCATGAATGCTGGACCACAAGGTGTTGCTGGAGGTATTAAAGATTACTGTATAAGGAATCTTACTTACCTATTTTGGTTTTTTGGTAGATTTCTTACCACATTTCAACAATAAGCACACTTTTCTGTACATTTTTTTGCACACCAGTCGACATCACACAGTCATCAGCACAACACAGCAATGACGTTTTGATAGCTTATACCAACGTTGTTGAACTCAAGGTTATGTGGTAAGTGTTGAAGCAAACCGAAATGTCAAAACCATTCATGCGAATCAGATTCTTTGCTATTATTAGCCAAATGGATAGCCTAAATCCTTGCAACAAAAATTTGGGATGTATTTTTATTTATTTTGCATCTAGATTATTCAATGTTTTCAGAAGAAAAACTGATTCGACAAAATATTTGCATGGTTAAGAAACGTAGACAAGAATACAAACGTCAAAAAACTTGGCTTTCGATACACCTTAAGCTTCAACTACTTTGTTTGAAGCAGGAGGCGGAATTCGGAATAGAGGAGAAGATAGTGTGCGTAGCTGCTCACTGCGTTAGATCGTGGACGGGACAGGCGAAGTAAGGGGAAGTGCATGAAGTACAAGAATGCGACATACATGCTTGTGGACCAGAGGGGTTAAATAAATGGTGGAAGAAGTGTGAAACGGGTGGAAATTAAGGGGAGGTGAGTGCCGTTTCCCGCGGGGGACCCCGCGGGAAACGGCACTCACCTCCCCTTAATTTCCACCCGTTTCACACTTCTTCCACCATTTATTTAACCCCTCTGGTCCACAAGCATGTATGTCGCATTCTTGTACTTCATGCACTTCCCCTTACTTCGCCTGTCCCGTCCACGATCTAACGCAGTGAGCAGCTACGCACACTATCTTCTCCTCTATTCCGAATTCCGCCTCCTGCTTCAAACAAAGTAGTTGAAGCTTAAGGTGTATCGAAAGCCAAGTTTTTTGACGTTTGTATTCTTGTCTACGTTTCTTAACCATGCAAATATTTTGTCGAATCAGTTTTTCTTCTGAAAACATTGAATAATCTAGATGCAAAATAAATAAAAATACATCCCAAATTTTTGTTGCAAGGATTTAGGCTATCCATTTGGCTAATAATAGCAAAGAATCTGATTCGCATGAATGGTTTTGACATTTCGGTTTGCTTCAACACTTACCACATAACCTTGAGTTCAACAACGTTGGTATAAGCTATCAAAACGTCATTGCTGTGTTGTGCTGATGACTGTGTGATGTCGACTGGTGTGCAAAAAAATGTACAGAAAAGTGTGCTTATTGTTGAAATGTGGTAAGAAATCTACCAAAAAACCAAAATAGGTAAGTAAGATTCCTTATACAGTAATCTTTAATACCTCCAGCAACACCTTGTGGTCCAGCATTCATGGTAAGTGTAGTACAATTGTAATTGCCTATTCAAGGCATTAACATAATGTGTTTGCTTGTCTTTTCTTTTGTTTCAAGGTTCAGTACAACAACCTGATGTAAGATTAGTGAATAAAGTGAAATTGTGATAAAATTAAAGAATAAATTGTTTCGGGGTTTCGTTTGTTTGATGACATTTCAGCTCCGGGCATTGGCTCGGGTAAGGGAGCATGGTTGGAAGGGTATGGAAGGGGAGTGGGAAAGCTTGAAAAAGGAGAAAAAGTCACTCAACAACGCACACAACCAAACAAATTCCCTTAACAAAAATACTCATGTTAAGGGTGTGTTATAGCGCTTGTTAACGTAATTTTTTCCAGCAGGGGAGTTTTGTTTTCCAAAAAGACCTCAGACAGATAGACGACATTGTATCAAACCACATCGGCCCCTGCTAAAACGCATGCAACACGATTAAATGATTTGTTTTAATTTGTTTTTCTTTCTATTTCCAGCCGACTGAGAAATCGATTGGGCGAAAAGACTTGCGCTTTCCTTGGGTTGTTTTCCCAAAATCTTGTTTTTTCCAGACCGTCGTATTGCATCATCACGCCAGATGGAAAGTTGCCAAAAATCGATCGCTTTGGAGACAGAGATTTTGGTTGTTAAATATGTGGACGAAATTGGCTTATTGTAAGCATTTTTACCACGTTGTATGCAAGTCCAAAAATGGTAAAGGAACGGAAACGAACAACAAGCGATAGACCGGCCAGGTGAGTAAAAGAGGTTTTAATAATGCCGGTGCAGTCAACCCTCCGTTCAGTGCCCGTTTAATCCGTTGCACCTACGGAATATTTTAACCGTTTTGTCGGGTGAAGATAGTCCGCACACGGAATGATGATGACGCCGATGGTATAGAGAGAGAGAGAGAAGGACCGCACCTGGGTTAACTGATGATCTTCGTAAAAAATACCATGCAAAACTCCAGGGCAAGGCAACGTATGCAACGACCCCGCACCACCTTCGTTACATCTTCTCCAGGCCCTCGATGTGGTCTCCCATGAAACTCTTGAATTACAGCTACATTCAATTAACATACTGAAACGATGGGGCCTTCTCGTGGACACCGTTTGTCCCATGCTTCTACCTCAACTGTGTATATTATGGTCTGCCGTTAAGGCACTCGGCGTCACACGCCGCTCCCCCGCGCTACTGATTCACAGAAATTGCGGCAAACGAGTCGGGGTCGCATGCTTGGTGATGGTGACATCATCGCCAAGAGACACGAGATCGCATGGGCGGTCAGCCATGGCCAGCTCATGGGATGATGATCGCGACTCGGAACTATGTATAAGAGAACGGTGGAAGGAATGCTATAGCAACTTTCCTCGCTGACGGAATCATTATCACCGGTGAGTTGTTGTTGATTTAATTCTAGCGATGACTTAATTGCATGATGACCTTCTTCGATCGAAGGCTGTGTCGTGGGTATAAACAAAAAAAAATCGACCACTACTAAAATCAGCGTCCCTCAAAGTAGACACCCTCAGGAATCGATAGAATAACCATTAGCGTATGGCGCTGAAATGTGGTGCAAGTTAAATAAGAAGGTGCTCAATTTCGCACGAAGAAGCAAAGTGCTGTAAAGTGAAAACGATTTTCCACGTTTTATTTTTAGATCACCGAAGAAAACAGTCAACCGCTGGTTTTGGTTCCCTTCATTTTGCTTTCACCAGAAAATGCCGGCTCAGCATCTGCCGCCGTGGCGCACGGCGGTAGCAAAGAATAATGTACGGAGAAGAGATGAGGAAACCCAAAAATCGAAACATTGCGGCATTGCACTGCTCACCACGGTAGGAAGTCGTTGTCGAAAGTCTTTTAGTACGTGGGTTAGAGGTCATTCTTTTAAATAATAATTTCCAAAACTGCTCCACAACCGGTACTAGCATATTTACCGAAGCAAAATTATAAAGGACCCAAGCCAATCTTTTCACCAACTTACCAATATTTGCCATGTTTGTGGACGGGGCTTGTATTGTAATACACTGTTACACTTAAACAGAAAAAAATACGTGGGAACTTGTAAAGATTACACAGAGAGAGGATTCGAGCTGGCGAATACTTCTAACGCTTGCGATGGTACAAACGCTACTGCGGAGCGATGACTGTTTTCCGTCGTACAAAACCGGTCCAACGGGAGAAATACGAAGCGTTTGAAATTGCGATGCACGTACATATTTGGTGGAAGGGAAGCATAAAAAACATTCGCCGCTCTCCCAACGGACGCGCAACCGCGCAATATAATACGTTTGAATTCTCTCCTGCTCTTGCCGGCATTCGGTTACAGTGTGGCTATCAGCATTACTAACATTACACGGTTTTGGGTTCGAACAACAGTTAAACAAACCAAAAAATTATTAAAAATTAAAAAATGAGCCTTAGCAGGTGTACCGTTGTAGATCATTTTATTTATTTTTGTTTCTCGTTTTCCTACAGTTACGATCAAACCCTGAATATCCCCAACCCACAGCGATGTTGTGGTTACAATAATGTATTCATAAGCTTTTCACTACCCTACATATGTACAATTTGTCACCGGGTTTAGATTTCGAGACCGTGTTGTGTTGGCGACCACCAAACAGTCGCCAGCACCAATAGAAGTGGCTAAAATGTATTCTACTAACTGCTTAGAATCGAAGATCGTATCATCGAAAATGGTGGAACCGTGTGCTACGGAGTGCAGTCTGCCTACGGATTGGCTAGCTACGTATCGACACTAGTTTGCTAGTAAACCACCATTCTCCGCGAATGGATCGCGAATAATGATATTTTGTTTACTGTTATAAGGGGCCAATGCTCCTGATTCCCTCTGAACGTAATATTGCTAGGATACAAAAGTTTGGTATTGTCATCGTTGGTATGATGGGTGGGTGCGAGGGGAATTCGTAAAACCGGGCGCAGCATCCCTTTCCCGGGTGGATTCTCATTCCTATTACCTTCATCAAGGCGTGATTTTAAAATTCGACAGGATTTGTTTTTTGAGTTGAACGAGTTGTCTAAAGGGATGATAATTAAAGAAATTACTAATTAATCTCCCGAATCACTCCTGGTACAGGGATCATACCTTATTCTTCTCAAAACATTCATAAGCACAATGTGTAGTTAATGTGATGAGGGATGACTTGATTCGCAGTTGGATCACCCTGAGAGAACGTTGACCTAGTTGAGGAGTCTCCGCGTGTCGATTTGTGTAAAGCGGATGTCGATCACAATGTAAACAATGTCGCAAACTAAAATGTTAAAATCGACAACCTAATTTAGGCAAAATTCCGTTTGCCATTGGTTGCTCAACGTTCGAAGGCTAAGCTTTCCCTCACCTACTCTAAATCACAGTTACAGATAAAACGAAAAAAAAACGAAACACAAGTCTAAACGTGACGCGTGCGTTTTGCTAGTGGGATTGTTCACTGTTGCTTTTTTCTTGCATCCTGCAAAATCCCTCTACGAAGCACTGGGAATTGAAGTGTGCAGACTATATCGATACTGAAAACAAAAGTGATATTCACAATAGCACAATAGGCCTATTTGGGGGAGTCTACGATGGTGCTGTGTATGGCCGACCTGGGGTAAACTTTAAATTTGTGCAAAAAACAGGCCCCGAGGAGCGTGCCACATGTTGCGTCAATTCGATCTAATATCCACTTGCACCTAAACTGGAGCGGATTTGCTCGAACGATAGCCAAAACGTAAGCGACCATGGTGCCATACGAATCCATACGGGCAGGAAACCCTTGTACATGGCGAAGAACCCTTCCTTGCCGATGGTCTGCTGGAGGCAATCGATCGAACCTTTATACAGCAGTCCTCTGAAAAAGGGGGAAAACTACGTTACAAACCGTGTATTCATTTGGCTGTAGGTCATATGTTTCGTACCTGCCATTTGCATCGGTCGGTTGGTTCATAATCCTCGTTTTAACCACGTCCGCCGGGGTGCCCATAGTAGCAGCCACCAGCCCAGCACAGATCGACGACATTATGTGCACCAGATGGCAATCCGGCAGTCCGGTTTTGTGCATGATGAAGTGCTTTACCGAGTCGTACGTCGTGAGATCGCCCAGGTTGACCAGGGCAGCACGCTGCACGTTCGGTACGCTACCCTTCCACAGTCCAAAGATTCCACCACGGCTCACGATCTCACGGAAGGCATGGGCCGCACTGTGAACACGTGGCTCGAGACCCAACATGCGGCGTTTGCCCTCCATCTGCACGTGCACCTTCACCAGGTCAGCGGGAGAAGCAAGCCATTGGGCGAGTGCACCGGCACCCACACCGGCCAGTGCCGACTGCCAGAGGGAAAATGTTTCTTTCCCATTGCGCAGCTTCTTCCGCAATCCGTCGTATGTTACGATCCGAACGCCGCTGAAAAGAGGCAAGAGATTCAAGAGTGAGTTTATACATTTCCGATTCGCACGTTACGCTAGGTTTCCATACCTGTACACCAGATGGCGGTAGAGGGCTGGCGTAATACCGCGCCACAGTTGCAGGGCACCTTCCTCACGGATAATGCCGGTAGCAGTAGCGAGCATTCCACGATATTTTACCTAAAATAAAAAGTATAATAAACATAGATTACTAGCGAGGTTTTTTGGTAGATGGAAATAATGGCAATGTGGGAAAAGGTCAATGTTAGAATAAGCCAATACCAAGCAAAGCCTTCTCGCTGTTCAAATATGAACATAAGTTAGACACGGTAGAAGTGAAAATTTATTGTGCAAATACACTTGTTAACAACAACACCCAAGATGCTCGTATCATTCTCGCGTTATATTGCACTGTTCAAAAACAAGCTACCGTGATTTATGGATTATATTATTTACCGTTTGTATTAGCAAAATAAACATTGGAATAGGATTAATTATTTTTACTAAAAGAACACGGTTTGGAAGAACAATGTGTGTAAATGCAGTTGATTAGGTTACATATTTCGAAATTATTTGTGATGAATTATTGAATAGTAGTTTCTTCTTCCTTAAAATTTTTTTTAAGTGCACACTACTGTACGGTATAATATACCCCGATAGTTTATCGAGGACACCTTTATCACGCGCAATTAAAGCCCATCGATTTCCCTGTCAGAGCCAATCGCAAAAAAGGTACTTCACAAATTCCGATTATCTTCGTCGGTTGGTGGGGGCGTTAGATAGCGCACGCGACCTACCTTTTTCACCGCAGCTCCATCCGCGGCGATGGCGGCCGCTTCACCCTGTATCTGCAGACGTGTTTTGGTAAGGTCCAACGGGTAGGTGACCGTTTCCGCGATGCTGGCCGCAAACACCGATATCAAGTAGGTGCACCAGAACGAGTCGGCGTAGTGGTACTTGACCGGCCGCATCTCTGTTCGGCCGGTGGCCGCGGTTTGCTGCATGGCTGAAGCTGTGTCCTCCGTTGATCCAGGAGTGGCCGCTCCACTATTCGCAGTTCCGACAGCCGTAGGCTCTGGAGGGGGAGAAAGGAGATACATTGTACATTGACCGAAATATTGTTTCTTTGCGTACCGTTAGGAATCGTGTTCTTCGGGATGGCAGAAAGATGGTAATAAACGGGCTGGTTTTGGGAGGAACCTCAACTGTGTGTTTACCGGCGACGTAATAAATCCTACTTTCTACAACCTTAACGCGGTCGGCTCATTATCGCGACTGCTCCGCCACTGGACCGTTGCAGGAAAGGGCCACAAAATTGACTCAGAATTGAAGCGTGTGAGTGTAATATTTGCACCCCGCGGAAAGCGCGTCATTGTATGAGATCGCTTTGGTGCGATAGGACGAAGCCGTCGTCCGCCGGGGATGTTAGGGCGGGATGGTATCATGGTGGCGATAGTAGCCCCGAGGGTATATTTTCGGATCGCGAATATGTACGCGTGTCACTTCTATTCTGCACCTGTGGGGGGGATTCTACGATGATAAGACAAGATCAGGAGAAGGCACGTCGATCGGAAGCGCCAGGGAGTGTGTTGGAAGATTTCCTTTTCAGTTGCATTGCATACACGGTAGATGATAACACGTGTGATAACCATTCTGCTATTGGCGAGCTCTGAATTGACCGCGAAACTGAATAGTTCGATCCAGGCAATCATCTAATGCCACTGAAACCTATTCATAAGGGTGCATGTATTTGAAAAGATTAATTTTTAGATTTAGTTTGAGTTGGTTTTAAAAAGTAGCGGTTTTTACATTCATAAATAAAATGATGAACATTGAGTTATTTCAAGCAAAACATCTGTACAGTGACGTTCCATAACAAAGTATAGCACAAAAATCAATAACCCGTCATAGTTGCCGCCCATCAAACAATTGTGATATGGATTGATCGAAGTACGCGATGGTTTATCCATTAATTTTTCCATTTTTTTATTGGTTATCAACCGCGCAACATTTGACCTCTGCAAGGGTAACCCCGGGACACAACACAAGACATGGCTCCTCCGGCCGGAATGACGCAAACATTAAAATCTATTGGCCCACCTCCCGGACAAACGGCATGGAATAGGATGGAAAATAAAAACGAATGTTCTGCTAACGAACGTGGTCGCGAAAAAAAAACGACAGAATAAAACGCACCGAAACTTCGCGGCAGCATAAAGGGAAACCAATATACACATTTGGTCATAATTTGAAATATCGGCGCCTCCTTAAATTGTGTCTACGTTGCTAGGGGTGTGCAAACAGTCTAATAAAAAAATGGGGGCCCGACCAAAATTAACACACCCAAAACAACGCCAAAAAGTCGTGCTTTCCTATCGCCCAAAATAAACAACTTCCTTCACTACGTTGGACGTGCCTCTCTCTACCTGTGCAACATGAAAATACGAATGGCAAGACGTTTGTGTAGGTTAAAGTTTCGAATGAACGATTCTGAGACAACCCTACCAATTTCTTCGCTAGACTTGATTGACGGGATTAGCTTGTTTCTTGTTTTAAGCTGCTTCTTCAAACTTTCCTTGATAAGATTGTGAACAGTCGCGACTGTGAACGGTGACTACAAAGTTCGCCCTACGCGAACCAGGCGACAAAGAAGTGCGTTCTGTTGCAGCTCTACCTTCAACCCTTGGCTTCAAACAATGTCTTGTTTAAATGCTTGAGACATTTAAACAAAGGTCTGTGCACAGTGCCGGAAGTATAAGATGTAAAACAACACGAACTGTAGTGAAGCGATATTGCACTCGATTGTTATTGGAACCGTTGTACAAATGGCAAATGCTAACGACTATCGACATTACATTTATATACATTTGTGGTACGGTTGTAACGATTTGTTTGAGTTTGCTTTATAATTTTAGCCAATCGCTACACGCGAGCACAAAAACTTAAGATCTGTTAGGTAAGAAAGAAGATGCAACGACACGGGTGCACGTGCTCTCGAGTTCTGCCGTGCAGGTTCATGTGTATGTTCTATTCGTGCAAGCTTGGATCATTTTCGTCCACTGCAACGATCGCATGAATGTATTGTGACCGTGTGCCAAAGAAAGAATTTTCCACCAGTCCTTCAAATTGGAAACATCGGAAAGCATTGTTCGATGATTTACGAGGTACTTGACCTACTGCGAGCCGAGATGAAATATTCATTTGTAAAAAATGGCATAATTCACTCTACTGTTAGGCTTCGTATAAAGTTTGGCTCTAGGATAGAGCTTATCGATTTTGCTATGCATACGGTAAGACCGGACAAGAGCCGTCCTTGCATACACTTCTGGCAACTGCCAGCACTGCCGATATCCAGCCAACAAGGAGCAAGTGGTTCAAGGATGAATCCACGCACCGGCCGTTGCACCGCACGCCTTCAACTGATTATTTAAAATCTTTGCCGTTCAAACTTACTGCCATCGTCCGCCAAACTGGAACCCATTATGCGTTGATCGGTTAGCAAACTACCGATCCCAGTCGGCTCACTTATGCTCGAATCTAATTAACTTAATCACTTCGCTTCCGTTTGCCTGTGCCAGCGCGTTCATGAGCGGTCCATTCCAATTCCCGGTGCCGACTACGATCACAGCTCTGCTTTGCGACTGTAGGTTATCGTAACGAGCACCGCCTGCCTCGAACTGTCTGCATGCATTCTGGTTATTGGCAACTCTTGCACTATATAGTGCATCTTGCTCGAGCGTCGTGCATTTGGCTTTTTTGTTTGCTATGCCGGGAGAGAGCCAAGGAAGCCACGAGATCCGGCTCTGAGGAGGTTTCTTCTTTCGGTCGGTGAAATGACGATTTATAAATAGGACCGCTTTTTCTTACGAATCCTTTAAGACCAACACGGGACACAACCAGAACATATCCACGTCTTAGCCACGTTTCGTGAACACGGTTACACAGATGTCGAACATTTTATTTTGATTTCCGTTTTGTTGTGGTTGTTCGGTGGCGGCGTCTTGCGGCCCTAAAGCCGGCGTTTTGGATGGAGCACTAGTGTGCATAGAATAACAACATGATAGTATAACTATTCATGGGCCAAACCCGCGATGCATCATTATGCTTCATCATCTGGTTCCTACGCATATGAAGTTAATTTTTTTTAAAATTAATAATTCATTACGTTCATACTTACGATTAATTGAAGCGGTATACTGGCGACAGACAGCTTCGTTAAAATGTATCCCAAACGTGAGGTCCAATTTGTGAACGAACTGGATAAAATTTCACGTTACCCGTGAATCGTTCCAAAGGAGGTGAGCTCAATATCTTCCGAGCGTGAAGAGCAAAAATCTTTGCTTGCTACTTGTGACCATCAACGAAGGGCGCATTTGTTTTCCATGATTAAAATCCCTTGCGCCAGGACCTATCTTCGATGCCGAGGCCAGGCCGAGGCCGACTAGCATTCAGTGCGCTGTGCGTATTACATAATACGCTTGCGATGCTGTATAAGCCTTGCCAATCGTCGACGGGTGTTTTAGGTCAGCACCCCGCACTGGTGCGTTAGTGAATCGATTCAATGGCTTTGAAAGTGCGGCAATCAACGGTAACCATTCGTGGGTGCTGCGGCCTACCGTTGATACGTTTCACTCCTGGCGACCCACAAACATAAACACATCGACAACAAATCAACCAAACGAATGAAAGAAGATTGCTGGAAAGAGGACCGGATTGTAAACACTGAACGAAAAAACAACACTTTTGCACAACATTAACACACTAAAAAAAATTCTCTTGGAAACGTGGAAAGAAACAAGTGCGTTCCTTCTAGAGGTGTTCTATCAGAAAGCTTTTTCGCAGGTTGATGATAAGTACGTACTGCCCGCTAGTGATCATTGTTCGGCTTGACCGATTTTCCACTTTCGACGAGGCACAGCACCAAAACTACGCACCGGACTTTGCACTCCGTAATGTTGAGGACAGACCAAAACAACGGACAGTCTGTGGTCTCAATTCGGTTCGTAGTTGTACAACATGTTGTTCGACGCACGGTCAAAACACGAATGGATGGAGCCAAAACTTAGATAAACAGGTTATGTCAAGTTGGAGCAAATGACGGGGTTGTCAAGGCCGGACGACTTAAAGACAGGAGGTTGGGTCAAACTCATGTTGTGCTCAACCGTGGCTGAATATTTATTTGGATTGTGGTGTCTTGTTTTGCTCAGAACTTCTTAAAAGGCATTAGCGAGACCCGTGCTATCTTCATGCATTAGCGAGTGCTGATCAATATTCTCGAGACATTCTCGATGATTCAAAACGACGCCACCGCCATTGAGACTCGGTGAGGCAACAAAACTACGTGGCCGGCCAAATTTTCGTTTTTTTTAAATGTGTTGTTTACTTTTCGTATGGGACAGCATCATTAAAACTAATAGGAGAGTAGCGATGTTCTCAAATGTAGCAGAAGGAAAAATGACTTCGACTCAACCTGTCGTCTTACATAAATCGTGGTACATGAATTTGACACAACTGACAAACGTAGGTGCGAAGATTGGACAACGTGTGGACACAGCATAACTATAATTTAAAAAAGTTATTTTCTGTTCAGGTACCCAGTATCTACCGACGAATAAAATGTTGTAGTAAATTCAAGGCGAAAACAGAACAACAAATTAACCTTGATGATTTGCGTTTTAAGGAAAGTAATAATGCTAAAACTAAAGCATTTGCGGTAGACGTAAATCTAACTTTTTAGTACCTTATCAATATGAACACTCCGATTATACGAAACAAGTTGTACACTTTGCAATAGGTCAATCGGTACTACCCATATTGCTGCCAATACCCCTAACATCAAAACAACACCAATTAGACTTATTCACCAATTTAAATGAATTTTATTTATTTTTATTGAAAAACTCCCTTCACTTACAATTCTCATTCAACCCACAGGCTGGTTACATGATAGTTTTGTTTAAAAACAGGAACCTTAAATGGCAGGGTTGCTTGTTGTATTTCTTGTTTCGTATTTTATTAAAACTAAGAACTCGACAAAATCTCTAAAAATTCGGAACAAAAGATGTGACTCCGTCGTTCTCGCTCTATGATCAGTAGTCTAATATAATGTCGTTACAATTACGAGTACATTTGCAACTTCTGCCCGATGGGGCACGTGGATTGATTAAGCAAATTGTGTTCTCCGGGCACTCGCCATTGTTTATGACGCAAGGGCTGTGGAATAGGGGACACTTGTCGGTTACGGCCGTCATTCCGTACATTTTATGGTTTCCAAACACAGGCGAGTTGATGGCCTTCTGTCGCACACCGTACTGGTCAATGCTTTCGATCTTCTTCCTGTGAAATTATGGAAAAAAAAACATACGATAGGTTTAGTAATAAGTCATTTAGCATGTGTTGTGCGCGTAACTCACGTGATCCAATCGGTCCAATAGAATAGATCATCAGTAACGGCCAATCCAAACGGATAGGTAAGATTACTAGCGATCGTTCGAATTCTCTTACTATAGGTATCAACACACTCGATCTTCTTCGTTCCGGCGTCCGCAAAACAGAGCTCTCCACTGGCCATGGAAACCTGGATGCTGTTTGGAAGGGCAACCTGTGGACTACCGACCAAGAGCTGGCGCTCCGTTCCATCGAGATTAGCCCACTCGATCTTTGGTGCCTCACGATTCCAGTCTGACCAGTACAGCTTGCTTTGATGCGGATCAATGGCGATTCCGCGCGGGTTAACGAGATATTTGTTGATCAGAACCGTACGAACTTCGGGGTTCTCCAGGCTGGCCACCTCGATGGTGTCCTTCTCCGAGTCGGCCCAGTACAGACGACGGGAAATCCAGTCAACTGCCACCCCTTCTGGCGAAATGATGTCCTTGGTAATGAATGGCTTTTGATCCGTGCCATCGTACTTCGCGCTCAGAATTTGTTGTGCCGCAATATCGCTCCAGTAGATTCGTCCTTCAACGCAGTCCCGATCGAGCCCGATTGACATGAACGCCATGGTTACTGGGAAACCTAGCCCTCCGTTCAATGGTACGCGAATGTTGGCAACACCCTGACTGATAAGCAGAAAGCCATCGTCGAGCCGATGAGCGGTATTGCACACGGTTCCGTTGCCAATGAAGCCATCTCTGCAGATGCACTGGTAGCCACTGGTCGTCGAGTCACAACGTGCATTAGGATCGCACAGGCTCGGAATGTTGACGCAATTACGCTCTGGTGTGCAAACGAATCCGTCACCGAAGAAACCGGAGTTGCAAACACACTGAAAAACTGACGAATCTCTGCAAAAACGGCAGAAGCATGAATATTTCATCCTTAGCAGAGGAATCCGATCCCGTACTTACCTGTAACTTGGAGCGCACGTTGCGTGTAAACCACAGTTATTGCGCACGTTGCACGGTGGTGGGACGGATTTGCACTGCGACACGCCATCACCGATGAATCCTGCCGGGCAGTGGCAGTAGGGAATCTTCTGCACGCCGTCTAGACGACAAACGGCATTTTCGGCGCAGTACGCTCCTCCGCACGATCCTGCACGGACGCAAAAATCGGATAGATCTCGTTCGTAGCCCTCCTGGCACACGCAGAGCCCGTCCTGACACTCCGAGTTCATACCGCAGTCGTCGTGCACCGAACACTCGGGCGCCAAGTGACACGTCCGACCGTCCCCTTCGTAGCCCTTGTTGCAGACGCAGATGGACATCTTAAGGTTAAGGATATAATTACAGGACGCATGAATGTCGCAAATATCTTCGTCGTCCAGACAGGATACTTCCTTCTCCACGCACGTATAGCCATTGCCATCGAAGCCCGGATTGCAGATGCACTCGTAGGCGTACACATTGTCACGCCACTCACAGTTCGCGTTCGGGCTGCAGTTGTTTTCCACATCGCACGGTGGCAGATCCGGATGGGGTGCCTCCTCTGGGTCAATCGCGACACGACGACAAATTTGATTGAACGCGTACTCAATCAAGGTGTATCCGGTGGGACAGGTGCAGCCGAGGATGGTACAGAATGGAGCAATTTCTTCTAGAATTCGTAAAGGGAAAGTATGGCAAGATGTTCCGGTTGGGTTAAACGTATCGGCACTTTTTTAGCTGAATTAAGCCATTTGAAACGAATTGAAATGAATATGTTCCTTGAAGTGTCTAATGCATACTTCTTCTTCTTCTTCTTCTTGGCGTAACGACCTCTGGGTCATGCCTGCCCGTTAAGGGCTTACGAGACTTGTTTCCCTGTTGTACGTGGATAGTCAGTCCTCTCGTACAGGGGAGGGTCCGGTCTCGGTTGGGAAACCCACGCCGTCGAGGTGGTGAGCCCCGGCGCTCATGGGCCGATTTTCTAACCGGCGCTAAAAATCTTTATTTTAATTACAATCTGAGAGTTTGATCTATTTGTTGGTCGCAGAAAAGAGGATAGGGAATCGAAGTGTGAAAATTTTGGGCAAGAAATCGAGGTTTTCCACTTAAGCACCTTGCCTCACATTACCCGATAACGTGCTGTGATAACTTTTTCAAATGACCGCCTTTCAACGGTTCAAGCACTTACCTTCCTCAGCGTAGAGCTGTTTTACGCAAGATTCTCCATTCCAGACGCTTTCCGCATCGCACAGCGCCTGACAGTATGTGGTGGCATCGCCGACGTATCCTGAACGACACTGACACTGGCCTTCGACGCAATCGGCAAACTCCGCACAACGCTATAGGAAGGGCACAACAGGTTCGTGAAAAACGTATTTTTGGTTGAATAAATGAACCAAATACAACAACTAAAAGGGCTTACATCGCAGTAGTAGCGTTCGTTATAGGTTTCCACCTCGTTGTCGCGGCTTGCCGGTGTGGAGACGGTGTACGAGGACGAGGTTGGTTCTCCGGCGTCGGTAGCACTAACTCTATCGCACTGGTAGCCGTTTCCTTCGAAACCGGCATTGCAGCGACAGCTGTAGCCGCCGGGTTCGTTATAGCACTGGGCGTTCTCGTCGCAAATATTGGTGCCGGAACATTCATCGATGTCCACGCAGTGCACACGCTCAGTCTTGCCGTAATGCACATACGTGAAACCATTCTTGCAGTTGCACTAGAATGTATCGTAAAGTTATCATTTGTTTGTCAAAATTCAAGAACGAAAAACGTACATCGTAGGTGTCGTCGGGTTTCGGCACGCAAACCGTATTATCACCACAGTTTGCCTCATCGCATGGATTAAACTGATCGCCGACGACCGTCTTGCTCAACATGCCTATACGGACGGCTTTCTCGCGCGGTTCGTAGCCTAGATTGACACGGGTGATCTTCAGCGTTCCCTGCTCCCGGCGTGCGTTGGCTTCCTCATTCCCGCGGCACACGTCGTACGAGATGTCCTGGTACAGAGTGCAGCTAATGTTCCTTCCCTCCGAAGCCACACGGAAACTGTGCGTACTGGAAGCCTGCAGCCGCCCGGTACCCGATACGCGCAAGCCAACGGTGTAGTCGTCCAGCTGGAGCTTCTCAAGCGCCGGCACCTTCGGTAGCGTGCCGGACATCTCCACCTCAAGCGCCAGCTGATCCCAAACGTTGAGCCCGCTGTATCGTTGCGTGATATAGAACATTTCGCCGGATTCGAACTGCAGTGTGCTGGTGTGATTAAACTTCCCACCGGTTAGCTGGTATCCGTTGATCGTGTCACCGAGTGGCTTCGCAAACAGCCAAGCGATCGTTCCGCCGACGGTTTGCGCCAACTGCAGCTCCGTTCCCAGCTGTTCCTCCAGTGGGCTAATGGCGGTGTACGTGCGCCCGTCAGCCATCACGATGTACGATTGCAGCTGTGTATCGACGGGCTCACCGTTCACGGTTCCCCCCACCTTTCCGGCGACTCGCAGAGGGACATCGTTCTTAACGCAACTGGATGTAAAAGTAAGCGATATGCAATGTCGACCGTTTCCCTATCGATCGGCGTATAAATAACTCACCTAAATCCGTTTCCGTAGTATCCCGCCTTGCACTGACAGCAATATCCCCAATTGCTGTTGACACACGTTGCCGCCGAATGGCACTTGTAGCGACCGCCATCCGCACAGCTTCTCGGTTCACTGGACTGCTGATCCAGCTTGTGACGCGGTTGTTCCACATTCTCCTGCTGCGCCAATGGTCCCACACGGTACAACCATAGGCCGGGTTGATTGATGTTGCTCGATATGCTCAAGTGACGCACCTGAGAAAAGCGTACGGTCAAAAACATGTTCAATGCTTTTTCTCCCCCAGAGCCCGAAAATACCACAACCGACGTACATTATCCGTTCCCGATCCTGGCAGCGAGAAGGTAACATCATCATCCCCGGTGAAGCCAGCCTGGGCACGCACATCCGGTAGCCCCGTGTCGCCGGTTTCGCCCTGAATCCAGTTGATGCCATTCTCGGGGTACAGGAACTGCACGAACGTAGCCTGCGCACCCTGAACGATCGCCACTTGGAAGGAATTTTGCACATCATTCTTCATGTTGAAGTGTCCCACGTGTTCCCAGGTGGCCACAAACACCTGCTGCGCCTGGAAGTCGTGCTGGTTGGCAAAGTTCTCCCGCACCAGGCGGGCCGTCTTCTCGAGCAGATTCGGATCGCGCGACTTAAAGAACACGATCGTGGCCGTATCGTTCGGGAGCGTTGTGTCGACGTTCGAGTAGAACGGGGCGATCGCAGGGTTACCGAGGGGGAAGGGTAAATTCAGGAAACCGACCATCTCCCCCCCGAAGGACAGTATGCCGTTGGTGTTGATCTGTGAAAGTGAAACGGAAACGAAAGGCAACCATCCGTGAATGCGCATCAACCATCCGTAAAGCTGTGCGTTGGGTTTGGTTCTACAACGGGATCTATTCATCCGGTTGCCATATAATCGCGCCGAGCTTATCATCAATACCCGGTAACCGGAGCGTACGCATCGGCAGCTCATCTTTCTCGTGAGTACGGACATTCTTCACAAAGTACGAAGTCAGTCGTATTGGTCAGCGTTTATGTAACATAAGATCGCTATTTTTACCAACCAATTGCTAATGTTTTGTTTAACCTGCTTTCGCTGATAAGGGAAAGCAAATCTTTGTAATTAGCGTTCAGCTGAGGGCCTTGCCAGTGCCGAGATGTTGGCAAACGATCGTAGCATTAAATGGCACTTTCCTTGTTGCGGACAATTCCATCACTAAAGCGTTGCAATTGGCACCAAGGACAGCAGTAACATGCTGTTATGCTAAGTATGTACAAGAATTGTTGAAGAATTGAAGTGAATCATTTGAATTATTTTTGATACCATTTTTAGGATTACCATTTTTTTTTAAAATATGCTCAAACTTCTTAAACCAATTTGCAGCAGAGAAAAACTTTTTTAAAAGTTTTTCAATGGTACTATTTCGCTGATAGAGCCAGGCAACCGTTCAACAGGTTCCTGCCTAAGGCCGAGTTCTGTTGATAACCCAGAGCAGTTCAACAATCGGCAATACTTGTACCATAAACTCATTAAAACTATACATTTCTTTTGCAGATGCCATGAGTGTCAGGGAACTTACGTAAACACGATCATATTTCTCGTTGTAGAAGAAGATTGGCATTCCCAAATCCATGTACCGGAACTCTTCGTCACCACGCGGTAACACTTCAACGGCCTCGTTCATATAGCTGTACAGATCGCGAGAATCGACCGCCACCGTGTGGAGTGGCAGTAGAACACCGATCATGAGAAATAGTCCACTTTTATAAGACATCATCTTGCCGTTTGTGAGGTAGTTCACTTATACCACTAAATGAAGGCCTTTCCTGTGCTGAAGGTTCTAGATCTTAGGAAACACACGAAACAAATGATATGAATTTAACCATTAATAATTTCGCAACATTCTCTGCAAAACCCTGCTGAAACACGTTCTTGAGCCCTAACTGTTTAGCGAGGGGGAAAAAATTAGAAAAATCACTTTCGATCTTTTCGTCTTCACTGCCTTATCAACCAGCGCCTCACGGGAGGCTTCGGTTCCAAGGCGCACTGCAAACACGTCCCGAAGGTCCGACGTCCTATCGCAACTGGTTCGGCGCTATCAGCAGCCACACAAGACTCACTGTTAGGTCTTAGACACGGATTCCATTCACCATAATCTCGTTGCAGAGACTCACTCACACGCTGTCTTCGAGACACAATCAATAGCTGCTCATCTTCGCGGTCACATAGATCAGCCAGAGCTTCCGCTGGGTGTGCTGCTGCCCGATTACCGAAACCCAGCACTGGGACGGTTTCACGTGCGTTCCTCGCAAGATCCCGATCTAGACTGAACGTTGGAAGGTTTTTGACGGTACGGATCAGCCGGCACAGATGCGTATGGTAAATTGTTTCTCCCTTCATGATCGTACGGGATCGTGTTGAGTTGGCTTAATTGGCCACGGAGAAGAGAGCGTGAGAATGTAAGGAGATGTTATTGTGCGTAAATTCCAATATTTCAAGGAAGAATATGTTCTTGAAATTGACTGAAAAATGTTTCAATATTTTTTCAAATATTAACCAGGACATAAAATAGAAACTATTGTTACAAAATTAAGTTTCACTGCTAAGAACAATACTAGCCTGAATATAGTAGTTTGATCACCAATAAAACCTCTAAATAGGGAACCGAATTTGTAACGCAGCATCCCTAAATGTTAATTAATACCAATTGTATCAATCTTTGCATCACTGGTTTGGTCCACATAAAAAAGAAATATGCTGATACGTTTGGGTATCCACAGAACAAGGATCAATTCCTATTGACACGCGACTTTCGGTAAAGCCCTCATGGATGTTGGCCCAATCGCCCTGATAGGCAGCCATAAGCGGCCATAAAACCTCACGCACTTGAATTAGTTCTCAAGCGTGACACGCACCGTCTGTCGCCACTGCTGACAATTAAAACTAATAAATATAACTGCGTGTAAACTTCAATTAATACCGTCTTTATTAATGGCCTTTCCTCACTTGCTATCCAGACACGGATACTCTAACGCACTCGGGAAGACCAACTCTCGTTGGCGGCCGCATTGGATGTTGACGAAAAAGTTACGAATGGTTATGAAACTGGCAGCACGCACTTCAATTGGAATACGCAGCGATTAGGCGTACCAAGGGGGAAATGATGGATGTGGTCAGGGACCATCCAGCAAAAGTGTGATGTCGAGACATATGAATTCTAAATTACATCAAAAGCCACTGGATCGTTACGCAGCGCGATGTGGTACACATAGGACGGTCGGTCGACGTCCCATCCAGGCAACCGTAGCGCAAGCATCAAAGAGCCGGTCACAGGAAGAGAAGACGTTTTGGTTTTCCTTTCTCGAGCAACATGAAAACGTTGCTAGACGGTGGTTATGGGATTAGGATCGGGAGCGTAAGATGAAAATGATCACCTCACCGGCGAGGGGATGGCCGCGTGCAGGCTGACGTTACGCACCAGCTGATGGAGGATCGACGGTTCTAAATTTGTGAAGAAGCAATTTTCGTGAACGTGAATAATTAAAAACATGTGTCTGGTTTCACATGGAACTTAACGTTTCACTCTCTATCCCTCGTTTCGCGCTCAACCATAAGTTTTCCTGCGCACCGATGAATTTTCACGAAGCACGTGTTTCACGTGCAAAGGTTTTATGCTGCAAAGAGCAATGGTTGATGCATTTGTGATAGTAAGTGGTTATTTTTAATACTTGAGTCTGAATGCCTTGGATTTGATATAGACGAAGTGCAGGGTAACACTGCATTGAATGTGCGGTGAAATTTGTTCACATGTTTTGTTTGTGCAACATTTTTTGTATTTAAGATTTCCTCTACAGAGAATTTTCGAAATATGTTGAATGTTTAACGTAAACAAACTCGAGGCTGGTCTAAATAAAGTTTCTACTTCATGTTCCTCATATCATATTTTTGGAGTTCCGGTTTTGGTATTTGTGTTATTTTTTCAACCTTTCTTGTTGTTCCTTTTTGCGTGATGACCATTTTTGGTTATGCTTTCGCTAATACTTACTAAAGTTTTTCCTTCTCGTACATGATAGTCCACGTGAACAAAATGATTTTGTAAACCAAGACCATCGGAACGACATGTAGGCTTCGATTGAAATGTAAATAATCATGTTTGCCCTTCTTTAGAGTAAGGCATAGTTTAATTACTTTATTTTATTACTTTTATACTAACTTAACGTTATCGGTGTGACCACATTTGTAAAACAACTTTAGATTTATGGAGTTCCCTGTTTTGGACTGTTCCAGGTACATTTGAGGTCATCGTGACTTTCCGTCGAGACCTGTCAATTTCAATGACGCAGTCACATACAAAACGAAAATAACTTTCATAAAAAGTGAAAAAATGGCTAGACGCGACGAGATCTTTTCGAAGTGAGGCCAAAACGACGCTACCCACGCATCGAGACTCTGCGCGAAGTGATCGGCACTCGTGACGCGTTGTTAGAGTCGTTTACGAACGACGAAACTCGTGTTTTTACGTACGTTATTTTTTTTCTATGAGGATTTGACGGGTCGCGTCGAGAAATCTGAAATATTGCGACGTTATCTCATGATCACCTAGATTTATTCAGCGAAGTGTAGCAACATCCTTCGTTGGCTGCGTGCTGTAAAATGAATATCTTTATTATTTTCACCAGGTTTCGCTGTCATTTTCAAAGATTTTTTATTTCATCGCTCGAAGCGCCAAACTTCCCGCATATTCGCTTTCAAAAAACATGTAAACAAAGTAGATCGTCTTCTTGTGGCTAATAGTTTCCAAACATGCCCTCCATACGATTACGTGCCCGTAAGTGTTGTGTTTAAATAGCTCTAAATGTTCACATTGTGCGTGCGATACAGGCGTCGTTAGAATGTCCAAACGAATGGGACATTTTCAATTGAAGCAACCGCTGGCTTCTAAAAAACCGAAATTAGACATTGAAATCGTGCCAAGTCAACAGTACAATCCGCAACCATCAACTTCGAATGGAAATTGGAAACCAAAAGGTATAATCTGTTTTATGTGCATGGTGGCAACACTAAAAAGATGTTTTTATTCCTCAAATAGCTTCCAACAATGCCGCGAAAATGGACGCGCTCTGGGGCGATGAGGATGACGAATTCATTGTCCTTGCCTCCCAGGCGGTGGAAGAGATGTCCCAGCAAAGCCAAGCGTTCAGTACCTCCGGTGTGGCTGATATGACCTTCGGAAAGTTCAGCCGGAACGTTCAAACAAGCACGCAGGCAATAGTTCGCTCCTCGTCTACCGTCTCTAAACCGCCGACGCTGGCCACGGACAAACAGGTCGCCGAACTGTTTGCCGACGGTGAGGATGATATATTCACCGAAAAGTTTGATGACAACTATGAGAACATAGAAAACAAGCTTGATAATTACTTCGACAATGAGTTCGATGATGATTTCAACTTGGACGAGTTCCGCCAGGAGGGACAAAAACCGCTGGTCAGTGGGCGTATCGAGCCACCCAAGCCGCCGGAACCGGAGCCCGAGTTTAAGGTTCCAATGCCTTTTTCCCAGACGAGTACGAGCACCGCAATCATTGCACAGTCTGTAAATGTTGTGAGGACAACAAGCACAGTAGGCGCTTTCACCCCCAAAGCCCCATCAGTCAATCAATCAGTAAAGCTTTCAGCGACCACTAGTTGGCAGGAAGTGAGTCGAGCTGATGAGCAGACGGCTAAAGAGAACGCCATTAAAAAGCAGGAGCACGCGAAGGATATTCAGATAAAATTCTTCACCAAACGGCTGGAGCAATGCGAGAAAAAGTTGGAAACTATGCAAAGGGAGCACAACGAAGCCCTCGAAAAGGTAAAAATAAAAGACGGCGAAGTGTCGACGTTACGGTACAGGCTTAAAACGGTAAACGATACGGTCGAGAATCAGCGCAAGGAGAAACTTCGCGAGACGGAAACGATCCAGAAGGAATGGGTCGAGAAGCAGAAGGAGCTGGAAAAGATTATTGCAGCGCAAACAGCGGAGCTAAGCTTTAAAGAGATGGAGCTAATGGACTTGAGGATGAAACGTTTGAACAACTCGAGGCGTGCCGCCGAAGTGCGAGAAAATCAAACGGAAGGACCACGGATGGAGTGTGTGACGGAGGACAGCTTTGTCCTGTGTAACGTACTTTCGCAGCTTTCCGTTACGGAAACCCAGGAACCACTCACGCTGGATCCAGAGGTGTTTTCCATTTCCACCGAAAGTGTTGCACGGCACGGTGTGGCAAATCAAAAGTTTTACCATTGTTCCCGTGGTGACGCCATCATTGAACAACAGCTGGTCACCCTGCAGATCTGTCTGTCGCAGCTTGTTAGCCGTGTGGATGGGAAACGTTCCGTTCAGCTCCCGATGGCGATGCTACCGGTGGTGGCAGAAGCGATCATAAAAGGGCTCGCTGAAGTTACCCAATACTGTCAGCGTTTGGTACCGGGGCAAGCAAAGGATAACATCGTGGGACGTCCTGTGGACGTCGGACAGGGTCGTCTGCAAAAAGGGCGCATGGATCTGGTACGGTCGATGAGTGTTTTCCAGCGGGATGAACTATATCCCGGCGAACAGAAGCGGATTATTCGTCGCTTTTTAGCCGTGCTGGGGCTATTTTGTAGGATATCAAGTGACTTGATGGACGAGACGCTTCTGAAGGAGCGACAGATAAGCTTGCTAGCGAGGAATATTAAGCTTGTCAGCAACGTTGTAAGTATTTGCTACGGTGTAATAAAAACAATTTATAACAACACCTGGCGGAATTAAAAACCCTGTTGTTTCTGAACAATTCATATAAACTCGATTATGCTAATAATGGGGTTCACTAAAGATTCGTTGGTAATTGAAATGATTTTTTAAAACTTTTTCTAGAGTGCCCTTCATGCACACCACGGGATGGTTACGGGAGCAGCCGCCCTCCTGAAGGGTTTGTCCTTCCATCTCCATCGGATAACGTCGGGGTTCACCGAAAACGGTTTGCAACTGATCGCCCTCTTCCGTTCCATCGTTCTGTGCCAAATCTCGGCCCCTTCGGCGATGCTCGAACTGTCCGAGTTCCTGCGACGGCTTTCCTACCGAAGGGACGATGCTGCCGTGCTTGCGCTGATCAATCAACTTTGTCGCAGCCATCACCCGACGGGAAATGGGCGACCGAAGGAGAAATATCGAATGAAAACGATCAGTTTTTCGGAGGAAACTTGTACTCTGCAAATGTACGCCACTTTGCTGCAGTCGTCCGTTAGGGAGGAGGTTCCGTGCGAGGCGTGGCAGTTCGGGCTGCTACTGGCGAACTTAGAGAACACGATCTGCTTCCTCCGCAACTCGCTTGTTCCCATTCCAGTGGAGTGGGTGAAGAATTTCATCGTGGGTAAGAGTTCGCGTGAGTGTAACCTGTGCCACATCAGAATGGTTTCGGCGTTTTTGGTGCTGCTGTACCGGGTGTTACAATGTTGGCATCAACGAACGGTGGTGGAGGAAAGAGGTTCGTATTCCATCGAACTCGGCGAATCACAGCTTTGTTGATTAATGATTGAATATTTATTTTTATACAAACAGAACTCCACAAGCTGTACAGCATTGCCCGGAAAGGGACACTTTTACTGTATGACCTCTTCGGGACGGCATACTGTAGTAAATTGCTTCTTTTAGGCGGGGATGCCGTCAAATATCGTCTCCGGATAATCTACGACTGGTTGCGGAAATATCAGAAAATGTTCCAGTTTCAGGCTGCACATGGTAAGCGAGAGAGGAGTTTTCTTGATTTAGTGGTTGGTTCTTTAAGGTTCCTGTTTTCTTCCCAGTGAAAGCTCTCGATAGGTTAGACTTGCGGCTCTTGATGAACGACCCACTGAAGTCAAACCACGAGCCCGACGATAGCAAAGATAAAACGGAATCAACAGCTACTGGCACGAGTACTGTCGAGAATGGCCGGAGTGACATTGTTAAACAGCTGTTTACGGGTTTCTTTGAGAATAAACGCTGCCTTCAGGGATAAGGGGTGATGTTGATACTAGGCGAGTCATGTTTATCCTTTAACATAAAGATGACCAAAGAAGCGGGGTTCGTTTGTCCAGTGTGGAAATTTTGAAACAGTTTATTTCTGACAGACTGCCATCTGGATTACCAATTATAAAATATATTTATATACACGAGAATAAAACCGACCTCCCGCAATCGAAAGCTGATATTCCATTCCAAGCAACCGTTTCCGTCAGCCCCGTTGCCACTACGAAGTGGTGCTCATACTCGACGGTATGGCTGCCTTTGCGTCCTGTACCTGCCCTTAACGCATCTGCGTGAATCTCGATGTACAATCTTTATGCGTGCTTGTGGTGTTTGAACAAACACGTTATCGCTACAAACTACGAAATATATAATTGATTAACAGTGAAGATTTTAGACCAAGGTGCAGTTTCAAGAGCACAGTGTTGGTGCAAGCTTCCGCTTCCTTCTTTTCCAAAGCCACGAATCATAGAATCCAGTGCATTCTCGACCGAGAATAGATAGTAGACATTGGTAACGTACTCTCGAAACAAAATGGATGAGGTTAGTGTACGTGGAAGAAAATGGAAATCTTTGCTACATTGGTTAGATTGGTAGACCGAAAGAAACTTGTCGACGTTAGTTTTTGGTTATTTAGTCCCCTATCTAATATAAGACCATTGAAATCTTCCCTGCGCTGTTGTCTGCGTATGGTTCGCCCCACCCGGCGGCGAGCGGTCACCGCTCTAGATGGGCTTGTAGAGCAGTGTGGTGACGTATTTTTTCCGATAACGATGGGTCGCACTCAGCACCATCACGCCGTCCTTGATCGAAAGCGCGTACAGATGGTTCAACATGACGTGATTCGGTTCCGGAAGAAGCGTCGGTTCACACTAGAAATGATAGGGTAGCATTCAAAGAAGGAAATGAACGTTCAAACGGAGAAGGACATGCAGGGAACGTCGATTTCTTACCGACAGTGGAGTGTCTTTGTTGAGGATAACCTGCAACAGATGGGGTGGTAGAACTGGCGGACCTGATTCTTTGCCCCATGGTCTTGCCGTTGGAATATCTTGGCCCCACTCCTTCGATTCATCCTTGCCCGTATCTTCACTGTCCTTGGCGAGCGCTTGGAATACTTCGAAATCCGATTGACGCACGGTAACCAGGTTGTTCGTAATGCCCGTGTCATTTTCAACGTTTTTCTAGAATTGTAATGAATGAGTCATCGCATACCACGAGGTTAACTGTGGTTTACCACTTACTAGCTTTGGATCATGCTTCCATTCCCCATCGACAAGAAACTTATACTGGTGATCTCCCTCCGGGATGTTAACGATGGTGACGAAATCGCCGTGCGACTTGACCATCGGCAGTGCCTTCCACTCGGAAAACGTTCCGCTAATGTAGACCTGCTTACCACCACCGTCCCACTTGAACACGGTGGGTACCGTTTCCGACTGTATACCGTCCTCCTGCTGGCCGGCGGTTCCGGATGGCGCATCCGTTGGTGTCGTCCCCTCGGACATGGTGTTCGAACGTTGACGCGGTTCGCGGGTAAACTCCGGTTCTGGGACCGACTTGGAGTACGCGTATGGACCGCCTTCCTCCTCCGGTGCGAATGGGTAACCGTGCATCGGAACTGGTTTTCTGTCGAACACAAATGCCTGGTCGTCCTTCATCGGTGATCCCGGAATGGGATCGTTTGATCCGGATTTATGGCGCTCCCTTGGAAGGTTACTTCCTGCGTTTCCCATGCTGCTGTGCGATTGGACACGAACGTTTACGGCAAGCAACACTTGCACTCCTGTGCGGGTTCACGTGAAGCTGGAGAACAGTCTGGATAAAGAACTTGATGGCGATGGCTAGAAAATTGTCTGTTTTCTGCTATTCCGTCTTTTGCACTGTGTTGGATTTGATAGTCAATGTTTTTATGCGATGCGAAATGAAAAATATTCCCATGACGCACGCAGCCATCTGTGCAGTTTGACAACAACGTCATCTGTGTATTCTTTTTTTTGTTTTGTAACAATTGTGTATTTTCACGGCATAATCAATATAAAAGGCTCATTGTTAACAAAGAAAGACAATAAAAATATCTAAAAAATTATGAAAATATTATTAGATCGTATAATTATGTGCTAAACAGCTGCGTACTTTATTGGTTTATTCTGACAGCTGATTCGCAAAGAATGTACGCTAGTGTGTGTGAGATCGTAAAAGAACTGTCAATTTGGTTGAAAAACGAAAATTCGGAACGAATTTATGCACAGGCGGCACTAAAAGAAAGGTTCTTAGTTTTGCGTGCGTGATTTCCTCGCTTTTCCGGTGTCGTGCGGTGCCGTTTGTTTTCTAACTCATAGTTCTGCATTTAAGTTGCAACATTTTCCTAGGGCGCCGTTTGAATGCGTACGGAATTAGGATGAAAGTGACGGTGAAAAGTAAGTAAACAAACCGAATGCAGTGGTGGTGGCGTTTCCTGAACCGAAGGGAAAAAGTATCATTTTCACGGCGTGAAAAGCCTTCCCTTCGCTAGCCGGCGCAAGCATGGAAAATTTACGGTTTGCTGGTGTGCGCCACGCAAATAACATGCGGAAAACTGAATTGTTTGAGTGTGTTGCTCTAACACCGAGCTGAAGAGATTTTGTTCGGGGCTAATTTGAGAGTGTAGTGGCCGCGCGTGGTTCCTGATCAATGCTCGAAGAGAGGCCGCGACGGAAAAAGGGGTCAGGTTTATGTTTATCGATTTTCTGTGGAAGGAAAATTCTATCGCATCGGTCTATACGTAGGTGCAAGTCGGTTGGCCGTTCTTAGTGTTTTTTAATAGATAACTATGAGGAAATTGACTCTACTTTTCTTGTCGGTAACTGATATTTAATACTTGTTTTCTTTTTTCCAGGTTGGATGGGAGTTTGTGCCTGGAAATGGCTTGCGAACGATGACAACTGCGGTATTTGTCGTATGGCTTTCGAGGGTTGCTGTCCGGATTGTGCCCTGCCCGGCGACGACTGTCCACTCGTTTGGGGTGCCTGTTCCCATTGCTTCCACATGCACTGCATCGTAAAGTGGCTCAACTCGCAGGCCAACCAGCAATGTCCTATGTGCCGACAGGCATGGAAATTCAACGACAAATAGAGGGATTGTGTGACAGACCGGAGCCTAGCCGCATAGGTCAAAGCAGCCATCTAAAATACGAGCAGAACCAGAATATTAGAATGTCGGAAAATCGTTTACCGTACGATGGCCATACGGACTAGTTAGTAAAGAAAAATGCAAACGCAACAGCAAAAGACACTCTTTAGTGGAAAACGAAAAAGAGAAACGTATGGTTTTCATGTCCGGGACAGTGTTCGTATTAGAATTAGGCAGTTCTAGCCCTTAAGGGTGACACCTATCGTTGGCCATATATATTATACATAATAATTAGTGTTAGCAAACGGGCAATACGCGTGCTAGCCAGTGTGCAACGGTGCCAATTTGTGCGAGTGTTTGTGCTAGGAAAAAGTGCTATTTTCTTCAATTGGGAGCTATACTTCACATGCAGGAACTACCTATCAGAGGGTTGTTAAGTTCCTAATACTTTCAACGTGACCTACATTTTAAAAGGTGAGTAGAATAAGTATTTTCATCAAACCAAATCTAACTCCTTTGGATATTATGTTATGGGTGCATTTTGCTTGACCATAAGGCACTAACTATCACTTATACCATGCCCACGATACCAACATTTGCGTCCAGATATCCGTCCATAAACCTATCTAGGTTCTCTACCAAGTGCCTGTTATCTTGGTTCTTTGTTGAAGAATCACAAAGCGTTTGCTGGCTCCCGAGGGCATAAAGCCGGAGACGCATCAGTGGTGCAACTTTCTACTCTTTAGGGACAAGTAATTCAAAAATTACTGCTATAGGGTGTTTGCAGTGGTGTCATTATTCAACCTCCATTTGCGTATTGGGCTAAATTTCCGCATATACAAATTCTTTTGCTAGCATAAGTTTGAGTTCGTTTTCTCGCTTTTCTAGCTTATAACTGAAACGAAGAATAAAGGTGTGAATAAAGGATTGTGGAAAGACCTTTAAAGAACCACCTGATGTGTTTGATGGAATGTAGTGGAGAAATTAGTTTCCCAATTACACTTAAAATAGCATCGAGTGTAGCCAGTTACTTCCCGCTTGTGTTCCGTACGCTGATGCACATCGAATCGTAAACATATTTCGTTACACATGCCACCAACGTGAATGAAAAAGATTTAAAATATGTGGGCATGTTGGTGAAGGATGTAGTAAAATCCACCAGTTAAATGGCGCTACTTCCTGTGTCATGCACTACCAACAGTTCAATTTTCAAGTCAACAGTACTGTTGGTCTGGTCCCGGAGGGGAACTGGTCGTGCTTGATAGCGTTTTTCTCCACCAATTTGACCAATGACGTCATGGCATACGGTTCGCCGTTGCGCTGCGTGCTCCCAACGAGCGTTTGAATTATTTGAAGTCGGTTTGATGAAAGTGAAAATCAAACAACAACATGAGGTGGATCCCGGTGGACCGAGAGGCGAAGGTGGTTTGTAGGTTTGTTTTCGTTGTTGTTTCAACTGATCTCTGTTTTGATTCGGCATCTGGGGTGGTGTTTATAGCAACACCCGTACTACATCATCCTTTAATGCGAGTGATGAACACGATGGAGGCTAGGTCGACCAATGTGCTGACCGTCTCGGCCTCTTTCCTTTACTTTTAGATCCTTGGAGCGAAACCACACCAACGAACAGATGGTGACCACCACGTCAAATGGTGTGAGAAAATAAATTTTCCGATAGACTTCTTTGAAGAAGTTCTCCATGGTTTTACGAATGGGCCATTTTTATGGTTTAAAAATTGAAATTTGTAAAATAACATAGTCTAATAGAACCATGCTAAATTTTCAAATATTATTAAATAAGTAATCTTTTTGTCACGATCCATAAAAGCCGGCGTCAATGTGTTCTCCTGCTTTTATAACTTGCTCGGAAGCGATTCGGTAGAGTTTTTTTTTTGTCTGCTTCACGCCTTTTTCCGGCTTTCTTTTGTGGAACCGGCACTGCCGTCGCGTGCCCACGGTGCATGCCATTTGTTGCTGCATTGTGGTTTGTTATTTTATTGCTATTGTTTTTCGAGGCCAGCAGGAATCGGTGTCGCGCATTTGAATAATTTCTCCCAGTCGTAGCTGGCGCTTTGGCGTTAGGCGGAAAGCAAATAAAACATAAAAAAGACTGGCGGCACTAAATGCTTTCTCGAAATGTCTATCTTCATTCATCAATTTTTGTGCTGCGTGTGTTCTACTAGCATTATGTTGCCGAATGTAATGGCAAACGGAATGGACACAAGAAACCAGCCTTACCAGTGTAATTCGGTTCGGTTTGCTTTCATACTTGAGGTACAGCAGCGATACCGAATAGCAAACAATGTATTTATGGCCTA
Source organism: Anopheles coustani (assembly GCF_943734705.1). Taxonomy (NCBI): domain Eukaryota; kingdom Metazoa; phylum Arthropoda; class Insecta; order Diptera; family Culicidae; genus Anopheles; species Anopheles coustani. Next base: position 32,481,894 of record NC_071289.1, read on the forward strand.
GATATTGCTTTCCGGCGGGCCATTTAAGGGCTGGGTTGTACTAATTTTTCCTCGCAAAGCAGTGCTCATTATTTAACGCAAAGTTGAAACAAAAAAGTAGGAAAGCATGAAGCTGGCGAACGTTTCGATTTATAACCGCTATCAATGGGGGACACATCAAACCTACGTTTTACAAACGGGTGGGCGTACGATTTCTGTAGCTTTCATTCCATAAAACGTTCATCAATAAAGTTTGAGGATTAATGGCACTAGGCCTAGCCTATCGAAGTTGTACATTTTAAATGCAAATCCAGCGGAAAGAGCAAGTAAATCGTTTTTCATAGAGACACAATCCTGTTTCTGTCGTGATTAAGTTTTATCTCGTTCAGGGAATCTTCTTCCTTGCCGCACTGAGCAAGGGCGGCAAGCATCCCGACGCCCAGACCGAAGAACCAACTAGTATTATCGTAATAGAATTATGAGTATCATATTTTTAGACCATTAACCGTCGTTCTTTGGTTTTCCCTCTCGCGACCACCGGGTCTGTTGTGGGGTACCTGGGTGTGTCTTGTGATTGCAAAAAGATTACAAAAAGGAAAATAGCACACTATTGCGTGGGTGTGTGTGTCTGTGTAAGTGGTAATGAGATTTGCCGCTGCGTTTCCCCGATGAAATGGAAGGCCCTTTCGTCGGGCCGGTTGAGTTCAGTTGCCCATCGTTTGCTGGGCGGGCACCATGACAGGTAGGTGGAAAAGGTGGAGTTCCGTGCCATTTCTTGCGTACCGTTTCAGTTCGCTTTTCCCTTCCCCGTTTTCCACCTCCTTTGCCCCTTGTGGTATGACAAATTATCCGCCCGCAGGGACGATTTATCGACAAGTAATTCAATTACGCGTCTAACAACTCCTCACCTTCAGGCTCCTGGTGGTGGCCCTCCCTCCCTACCAACGGGGTCGTGCATTGGCCGTTGTAACCTAAGCTGGTTTCCTTTCGGTTTCGAACGCACGAAACTTTCCGGCGAAAGGGAAGCGATTCTAGGGAGACCGCAATGGGCGCCACCGTCTGTCGTGAGACAATGCATTAATCAACCGCAAACACCGTATGCCCGATCGGCGAGTAAATGATGCGAACTGGAGTGGCCGGAAGGACTGACCAAGGGCGAAAAAGTAGTTCCCTACCGTTGGGGGCTAAAACTATATGTGTATTTCTCATGCTTCTGTTCAAAATAATATTTACGTGGTGAGTTTGTTTAAAGTTAAATAAAAAAAAGGATGAGGGAAATTTGTTGCGCCGCGACCAAATCAACCTGACTTGACTCGTATTTTGGGTGCTTATTATTCAAGTTGATCAATGATTCATTCGTATAATTTTCAAATCTTAATGTATGTTTGTGTGATTGATATTTATTAATTTTATCATGTTAAATTTTTTCAAAATAAAGTGCAGAGTGTTATTGTGATTACTCAAAATGGAATGAAACAATTACTTTTGAAATTACTAGAAATTAAGGATAGTTTTTTAATTGTTCTAATCGATTTTTTTCTTTTCGGGTTTTTTTTTCTAAATTCTTCTATTTTCTGTAAACTTTTTTTATGCTTTAAAAGCAAGTATTGCTGTTTCATTATTTCATAGTTCATACATATTGGAATGACATGTTGATTTGATAGCAATGTTTTTGCTAGTTTTATTTTACAAAATGTGCCTTTACTCATACTTTTACAAAAACCATATCTGGATATTTTGGTAACGTTGAGGTGTTTTTAGCAATATTCGCTTGCCTGTGGTAATAGTCGTTTTTCAAAGTCGACGTAGGTCCATTTCGCACAAAGATCAAGAACGAGAGTCTGCTGCCGCCAGTGGGAAGATATTGCGTTTTGGAGTCGCTTGACCGTTTGACGCACAGCACCACCGGGAGGGAAAACTGCCACCCTAGCGTGCGCGCATCGATGCGATCGATTCCGATTTGTCCGTTTCCGTTTTAACCGAGGGGACGGCGCGGTCAGTGGCCAGGGTTGGTGGTTGGGATTGTTTTGCAAGGAGCTACTAGCAATATCTTTCTATCCTTTTTCCTTCTCTTTTATGTATCTGGTAAAGACTAAGACCAGAGGGGTTGTAATTTCGCAAAGTTCACCCACATCGCATGCAGTCGCTGTCTTTGTCGTTAATGGGATGGGAGGACGTTTGTGCGTTGTGTCTTTTTGTTTCTTTTCTGGGCCGGTTTTACTCTAAAACCATTGCTCAAACTGGCGCTGACAGTCGATTTATTATCGATCTCCCGGGATCCGGATATGATCTGCATGCGAACCGGCACGACGCCGCCGTGGAATGGGAAAATGGCTGGGAACCCATGGCGTCTTGTTGTGGTGGTTCGATTTTCTCTCGTCGGTGGTTTTTGACCGGTACGCGCATTACTTGGCCGGCAGCCGATAGCTTACCGTGGCCTCGCTGGGGACGCTTTTGCGCTAGAAAGTGTCTCGGTTCGGTATCGGTTTCGGGTGCAGCTTGGGGATCACCTCTTCCCCTTTGTGTCGTTCGTGGGGAGGAAAAGTGCGTCAGGGTGTTGCTTCATTCTTCTCTCTTTTGCGTATGATGAAATAGAAAACGTTGGTAAATGTGGTAGAGCCGCAGTTTACATGAAAAACAAATTAGAAAAGAAGAAATTCGTGAAACATGATCAGTCGCAATAAATAAACGGTTGAGCTAATGGCAGCATTACGCTGCGTGAGTGCATGTAAACTCGAAAGTACATTTGTCCGATTACCTATCATCGCCGTGGGGAGCCGTCCACTTTCCTCCTGCGATACGATGATCTCGGATTGCGTCGAGCCTTCGATTGTACGGGCTAGCGCAACTAATCTAAACGAAGGATAATCCCATTCGAGAACTGTTTAATCGTGCGTTGTCGGTGGTTGGTCGGTTTATTTGTTGTGCGGCACGACAGCGGCCACTTTAGGTGACATCCGATACCGAGTGCAATTTGCAACGTTCTCATTTCTATTTCGCATTATGGCGGTACACGCGTGTCCATGCCACTGCTCGGAAGGATCAATCGCAGGGTGTTGGCGAGAATTCGTTTCCGCTTCGAACAAGTAAGCTCAAATCGATGCAGCTACAATGGGCAAGAATTACGAGTTTCCAGCGTTGGTGATTGGTGTGACAGATGGCGCCCGTTCTGGGACGTATCCAGTTGCATCTAATCTTTATCTTCCGGTCGTGCGTGTCCGGAAGATTACATGCTTTGAAGGGAGTAGGTGGATGAAATCTGTTGTCGTTGGAGAAATAATATATTGGGTTTATTGAAATGTAGCAAATTGGATTATGTCTAATTTGTAGAGATGTATGGCTTCAAATGAAATATAAATCTTCGGCTGCAAGTTTTGATAAATAGTAAAAGTAAGCCCAACTTTCAAATGTTTATAGATTCATAAGTTACAAGCAGATTTTATTAGCCATGTCGGATAATTACCAGCTACAATAATAGATAATAGATAATTAACAGCTACAAAACACAAGATTTATCCAAATAAACTTATGTATTCTATGAAAAACCTTACTATACAAACAAGAAATTATGGAAAGGAAATCGGTACATCCCTAGTTTGTTTGAATAAGTCTATTTAAAAAGTTGCAAAGCAAAACTTTTTTCCTTAATAAAATGTTCGAAGTGTTATTCCATGCGTTTGTTTTAAATTACTAAATGTAAACATACAACTTCCTTATAATACAAATAGTTCATGTCATGTTTGTTTCTGAGTTTTGTGGCAATAAGTTTAAACAATTAATATACATAATTCTAAACTAAATAACTAAAGGGACAATATTGCATCTTACATCGCTTCAAAATGTTTTTTTAAAAACGGAACTTTTTCGAGAAATGTCTGCGCCGGACTTTGTTTTAGCTCATTTAAATTCTGCCAAAAAACACTTTTATATTACGCCCTTTCGTCTTCTTCTATTGTATTTTTAAATACATCAGCTAAAGTATAGGACATTATTGGTAGTATAGACATTTCCTTTTTCAAGTATGATTTATTGGCCGACCTATGGGTAATGGTCTTTTCCAAGGTACAAAGCATAGAACGGAAAACCCAAGTTTCGAGTGTTGAACGAAGTTACGATCGGTTCAGGCAGGCGATGGTGCATGGCGGATCAGTTCTCGCATGCATCGAAATAAAACACCACGGTTCGACCGGCGATACGAGCATAGTTGTGCGCATATGTCTTGCCGAACTTAACATTTATTGCATTAGTTAACCAACTGTTCCGCTTTTTTCCGCCGTTCTCCGGGAAAGACCCTTTTTGCTGCATTTTTCCAAATTCGAGAGGTTCGTTTGTGTATGTTTACGATTGGTTTTCTTGTTTATTTGGAGCATATGTTTGTGTGTTTTGAGTCCTTTTCCAAAATTTGTTTGGATTTTTTTTTTCTACCTTTTCCAAGTAACAAAACTCTTGAAAGTCCTCATGATCAGTATGGTAGGAAGTCAGCTGTTGCTTTATGATCGCATAGCACTGTACCCATTTGTTTTCTTTTCCTCTTTCTCCCCCACTCTCTCTCTTGCGCTCATCGAAACGAAACGGTTGGAAACGGTTTTCCAAGGCAGTGGTGTCAAACTCAGTTGACCTATCGGGCTGTAATTGGTTTGCGGGCCACAACTTTACATTGGAATCTTAAATTGACCAAAACTTAACATAGGAATGGATTTTTTTGGTTCTGAAAATAGGTTCTTATCAGTATCTTATCTTACACTTTTACATTTTGGGTGAACTATAATACTTCTTATCAACTTTCTATGAATCATATCCAACTTTTCAATCACGCCGATATATGGCAGTGGACAAGATCAAGTATTTTACACAGATTTTTCGAGACAAGCAAACAAATCATGTTCATGGAGAATTCTGTTCATTTTTCTGCAATTTATTTAAGGTAATTGTCAGGTTTAAGGTTTTTAAATTGTCACAGTTAACGCCGTTGCCTTGTTTATTATTATAAACACTGCTACACATCTGTAATTTAATTGTGAAAGCTCTTGTAGTTCAACAGATTAATTCGCTTGTTTCGAAAAATTTGTATTTAATCCACCGTCATATATCGGCATGATGTGGATCAATAGTGAGTATGACTTTCTTATAGAAATTGTTTAAAGTGTACGTTGGTTCCGTCCTCTTGCTCGAATGAAATTCATAGTTTGTAGAACCACGCCCACAAAAAAAAATTTGGCCTTTCAAATCAAAGCCAATACTAAAGGTTTAAAACATTCCATGTATTGTTTCAAAGGGGTCGCGGGCCGCATGTTTGACACCTCTGTTACAAGATATTCAATGCAAAGCTGAGCCGCGCTTTGAAACAAGATTGTTAACCGCGACCGGTTCTCCCAACTGCAACTTCGCGTTCGTCGATCAGTTCGCGTTTGGATACCTCCGCGTACGGTACGACGCAGAAGGAGTTTGGTCGCGCGCGCAAAGTCCTTTTCCAAGACGTTTTTCTTTTTCTTCAGTTTTAACGTTTGTTTGCCGCGTGCCGGAGCCGCCGCGGCTTCGATAAAGGTTGCATCGAAAAGGCCAATTTTATTCCCGCAAAAGAAGGGCTTCGCCAAGTGTGTTTGCTGCTATCTTGCGTTCGGTGTTTGGTGTGCGTGGTTTACGTGCCGGTTAGCTACCTTCCGATAGGAAGCTCCCTTGAAGTGTGTGACGGTTAAAATCATTAAAAAAATATTGTAAAAAGGAAACGGTGTCAGCGATTAAATTCGCTGCCAAACCTCGCCTACTCCCAGTCGATAGGACTTTGGGGTTTCTTTTTTTGATGTTTTGGTTTCCAGCGAGCCCAGCACGTCGCGTGCAATCGTTGTCATGGCGACAGATAATTTCCTTTTTTGGAGCAGTTTTTTCAGTAGCTGTCGTGCTTTTCCTTTTAGTTTTTGAGTACCGGTGACTAACCGGTGAAGTCAAATAATCTATCTCGGACCGCATCGATGTTAATAATTTTAGTAAGGTGAAGTTTAAAGATCGTCTTCTGCGCGTTGCACTTTGCGAACAGTTTTTCCCTGTTTCCTCCTTGGTGTCTGAGGTGCATAGTGGTGCGAGTACTTTCTCGATCGATGGGCGGAATTCCTCTACCATAGGCTCGTTGTGTCGTCAGTTTTCTGTCGTCGGTGTTTACGTCGCCATCGTCGTGGGGTGGTTTATACCTAGTTCGCGGATCCCCCGGCACGTGAAAGTAGGCCGCTGTCTCGAGTGTGCCGCTTGTTGTTGTTTTTTGTTGCGGCTAGGGCAACTCAATCCGCGGTGTACGTGTGCATGTATGTATGTCAAGCACACCGTTGGGCCATTTTGGGCGGAAAACGTGTGTTGTCCAGCAAGAGTAGGGAAACAGTCGACAGTAGCTAGGTGGTCCAACATTATGTCGCTTTTGGCACACAACGGAAAGCCCAGCGTAAGGGCGAGCCGGTTGATTTGAAGTGGTAGTGCAATTCTTTATCAGGTCCGTAGTTTCTTTGTGGTTAAAAAAGAAGTGAGATCTAGACAAGTGTCACTTGAAAACCACAAGACATGGAGCGAATCTAAGCACATCTTCGGTTGCAAAGTAGGCCTCGATTACTTAGATTATGTGGATATTGAACAACAATAAGACTCGTTTCTAACCATCCGTCTTGCATGTCTAAACCTGTCCTAAAACAACCCCGCCGGTGGAAGTTCCATCGTTGACTCAGCTCCAAAACACGTCAGTGCGAGTTGTGGCAAGAATCAGACGACGTGTTTATTAGAGGTCGCTTGAAAGGTTCGCGTTTCGTGGTGTTGTGTGTCATTTAAATGAACCAGCGAGCGGTGATAAAAGTTCTGTTGTTGCGTTGAATGTTAACTGGTTTTTATTGGTCGTTGTTCTGGTGGTCGGTTTTTACTACCAACACTGTGATTTTATCCAAGTTCATCTGGTTATGCATGCGCAGGGGACCACTTGTGTGATTCCAGGCGTGCCAAATACTTCATCAGCCTCTCTTTTCCTCTCCGTTATAGTGATCCTCAGTGAATCATGTGATCGTGCTGTTTGTGTCAGGCATTTGTGTGATGCTGTTTTACTCCCGCCTGTGGGATATGTGTATCAATAGTTGTTGGCTACAGTCAGACGAAATAGTGCACTAAATCGAACAGAAAGAAACCCAGGCAAGCCTACTACGATGTTAGGCATCAGCAAGAAACCGGGCCCTCCGGTGCCACCGCGCCCAAGTGCAGCGGCAGTGGCGACAGCCCTCGCTAAGCAGCGAGAAAATTCACCCTCGCCGACGACCCTGTCCGGAAAATCATCGGCCATCGCAGGCGGTATGGCGACGCTGAAGCCAGCGCATCCAGGCCGTACCGTGATTTACAAGTCTCCCGACTTCAGTCAACCGGGTAAAACCCCAACCCATCTATCTTCATTCGGGAAGATGGGATCATCGTCGTCGGATTCACCAATTCCTCAGCGAGAGACGACAGTGAACCATCACGACACATCAAGCGTTGGTGAAGGACAAGGAACCGATTCTGGTAGAAGTAACAGGAGTCCACTACCAATGGAACGTCACATTGGCGTTGGGAAGATACCGTCAGCCTCCAACGGCGTTATGTATCGTTCCACCTGTAGCATAGTGGAGATAAATACGTCCAGTTCTGGATCCAGTTCGGCTTCCACCTCGCCAGTGGCCACACTGCAGAAACCGGCGGAGCAAAAGTCCAAGTCTAAGGTGGTGGAGTCGCAGGTGACGCTGCCCGTGGCTCGGAGGCGCACACGTCCCGGAGAGACACCACTACAGACCGAAGGCCAGAACGGAACCGGGGATGTGATTATCGTGAATGGCACGAACGGTACCAGTACCATAAGCTTGTCGCGTGGATCTCTCAAGGATGAGGTTGGTAGTAAGGGCCTTTCCGGTGCGAGCATTGGCATCGAGTTCCATGACAGTGGCACCGAGCGGGGCGATAGTTCCGGTTCTTCGGCATCGGCTGGAAGTACGCTCGAGCGGGAGAACAACCTTAGGAATCTCGAAAGCAACGCCAAGAGTAGTCACTTTACGGAAATCATCATCGGGTCGAATCAAAGCAGCACGGTGGTGCGGAGTGGCAGCAAACCGAACGTCGCTGCACGAATGGTGGAAGCCGGAGCGGTTCCAACTTCCAACGGTACGAATGTGATACGATCGAATTCGATACGGCTTCCGCTCGCCGTACCGTCGTACCATCGCCCGGAACCGGAAGGTGGTGAGCATGTGCTTCCGTCCAGCGACAACCGAGCACCGGCTTTGGGGGCCGGAAACGTTTCCCTTCTGGAAGCCGCGTCCCGCCCGTCGACCAAGAAGACGACCCTTGATCCCGCCACGCTTGATTCGAAGCTGAGCGAAAAGAAGTTTGCCTTTCACGAGCTGCTTATCTCCGAGTTGACCGCCATGCGCCAGAAGCAGCAGCAGCAACAGGAGAAGGAGGATGAGCAAAAGCGGGCTTCGAAGGAACATCAAGAACATACACATGGCCAATCGTTGGACGCCGCGGTGCAGCAACGGAGCGAACAAAAGTCGGCAGATAATGGCGAGTCCGAGCGGGCCCAACACAACGGCAGTCCTGCGGTCGATTTGGCAAAGATTAACCGGCGCCAGCGATTCCCCTCGGAGCGCCGGTCTTCCTGCAGCGAGTCGGAAGCGTCTCCCAACGGAACGGCGGCTCGGATGCCGAAAATTCGCACCGCCGACTGGATCGAGGTGGGCGATAACGGCAAGCAGGTGGTCCTGTCCAGCTGCCAGATAAGCCTGGAGGACTCGGGCATGGAGGACGAAGAGAAGCTGGACGACGCGTCGTCCGGCGTTGGCGATTCGTGGGACAGCGTCAAGGAAGATGTAGAGGAACGGTGAGTCATGACGAGGGACCGGTGGAGGGTCGCTGAAGCGGTCGCAAAGAAAAGGGGGTCTGCATTTCAAGGTCGGGAGAGTTTCCGACTCCCAAGCGAACCCCGCCGTTCGCGGGATGACAAGAAAGACTAATAATGCTTATCTGCTGTTTGCACAATCGAGCCACTTGAGTTAACAACCGACATCGAAAGCATCGAAAACACATCAGCTAAAATGTTTTGATGACGGCATGTTAGTGGGTGTGTTATCTACCGATTTGTTCTCCTATCTAGTGCTTGAGGGATCTATAAAAGGTTGTGATTGGTTTTGCTTTTATTACCATTGAATCTAGCCAGTATTAGGTAAGATAAGAGTTTTTGCTCACTCGCTCGGTGCGTTTGTGTTTAACTTGTTCGCCATTCTATGGAGCAAAAAACGTACCTGTTGGTTCATGCGTTATATTTAAAGTCCGTCGAACAAACCCTTTTAAAGGTCGGCCAAGTTTAAGAAGTAGACCGATGGCAGTTTCCCTTTTTCGAAAGCCGAACCAGTTGCATTAAAATCACTTCGAAAAATGGAGCACCACTCACACTGCCACGGTGGGGACGACACTTTTGGGGTCTCCTTGTTTTGCACCTGCTGTCTCTGTTTCTGCCCTTTCCCGTAGTACTTCTTGGATGAAATTGATCACATCGAACATGTTTTCCAAGTTTTACTTTATCGTCGACCCATAAATATCAGTCAACCATCCAGTGCCCGCGGGTATTAACTCAGAATGCACAAGTCGCAAAAGCATAAACACACACATACAGGCCAGGTCGTCGGCGCACAGTGGACATGATCGAATGCATGTTTTTCGAACCCTCGGACTCGTTGGGAAGGAGAAGGGGGGATATAAATGTGAAAAGGGCTTTTCGATCACTTTGTTGACCTCCGAGGTGCATGAATGAATGAATGGAGGAATGAGCTAGCATGAATTGTTGGACCGCTAAGAATGAAAAACGCAAGCATTGGTGAACGAGAGATATAAAGGAAAAACATGCTGCAACGGTTGCAGAGAAAACGAGAGAAAGAATCAAAGACCCTTGGTAGTGGTGGGTATTTCCTTCGCCATCGATTTTTCACCGCAACAGCAATGTGCGTCGTCTCACATAGGCTTAACATAAAACGGGGGGAGATGGTTTGGATCTGATCGCGTTTTGCGCGGCCCAGCATATTGTTTTCAACCCCTCCACTCGGTGGCTGTTACAAGGGGGTAGCACTGCAGTATGAAACGATCGAGGGGTAAACTTACGTGCATGGACAAAGCACAAAGCCGCTGCCGATCGACCCCGGCAACAATGGACCCTCACGGTGCGCGACAGGCTAATGGCTTAGCCCTTCCTCTGAGAGTCGGGAGGTTATTGCAGGGTAGCGCGCAAGGGGTTGCTGGGAGGGTGTACGGGGACTCGCGGACGGACGACATTGAACTGCACGATCAGTTTGTCTGCTGCTCATTCTACCATTGCAATTTCAGCTCCAAAAGAGGCTTACCGTTGTTTGTAGTTGTTGTTTCACCATATGGCAATCGAATGTGTGTACGATGCCGTGTGGCGTTGTGGTGGTGGTTATGGCAGAATCATAGAAATTCGCTAGCAACGATTCTAGTAACGTCATCCGAGCGAATACAAGGTGGATCCCCGCGGCAAGGTTTGCCAGCGGTTGCCTCTATCGGTGAGGTAACAACGCGACAAACGCATTTCATTTGTTAACCTCCTTTCCGCGACAGGAAATGGCACACTGCGCAGAGCTCGTAATGATCGTACTCTCGGGTTGGATGATGATGATCTTCCATCTTGGGGGTATTGTGTTCAAAGAACCTCCCCCCTGCTCCGCAGTGGGTGTGTGGCCTCAAACAAACAAGGGAAGTTCATGTCACCTATGTAGAATGGTATCCGCATTGCAGATTGCATTGGTTTGCACCGTAGCAAAGAAAGTCTCCATTCAGTTACTGGTATGTCTTGAGTTCTCTGAAGTGAAGCATAATGAATAGCTGCACCTGGTGGGCTCGTTATTACTGTAGGTGACCCGGTTGAGCATCATCGTGTGTCTTTCCGGGACTCGGCCGTGTTCCTAGCGACCCGTTACGACCGACTGACTTAAACCCAATTCTCATCGCAAACAGTGGATTTCGTCGACACTTGTGTAATCCCTGTGGACCTTTTACTCCCCTTATGCAAATGTCTCCGGCGGAGAATTGGAGTTGCATTTGTTTCATGCTTGAACATTTTTCAACTCAACGGCGCTTTTGGTAAACGAGGTAGAGACTCGTAATGAATTCAAATATAGCATTGCCATTCCGTAAAATTGCTGATGATTAGAACTTGAAAGTTCTCAAACATCTATTGTAAGATTAGAATGCTTTACTTGAAAGGAGCAGTTCCTGTAGAGCTCGTTGTTCATTATGGTAGTTTTCAGAAAGACTTCATCTCGATTGCATACTTCACGCTGTAACATTTGATGCTTGTTATCTTTTTTCTTATCTCTTCAGTCTTCAAATGTCTGTACCGTAAAGTATTAAACAGATCACTTGATATATTGATTGTCATATAGTTTGTTGTGGTTACGTTTATTTTGTCAAACATAGAGTCGAGAATTATTGGATCAACTTGCAGTGGTACTGAGTTTAAGTACAGTACATACAGATTCTATTCTTCATCCGCAGCTAAAATTGCCCGGCTCATAATTAGATAAACGGGAGAAGTAAAACGATCGAAATTGGTTGGATTGGTTGTGTAGATTTTTTTACTTTCACAACCGCAATCCGCTGCACTGGACACCATACGTGATTTACGGCTAATCGTCTACCGTTCAGCCATCTGGTTCATAATATTTCGATGGTCTTTCCCCTCCAATGTTTTTAACTAGTTCTCTGATGTAAAGTGTGCAGCAATGCGATGCTGTAACCGATGCCAACTGCCACAAGCCTCTCGTTCGGACATTCGGTTCGTTGTGTTTTGGCGGTGTTATATGGCCCTGAAATTTAACAATTCCACGAAACATTTACCAAACCACATACACAACAATATGGTTGCGGTATTGTGTTTAGAAAGGGCTTTCGTTGCTTGTGTAAGTTTCTCTTTCCCTCTTGAGGAGTATTTTTCCATCGGACGCTGGTAGTGAACTAGTTTCCAAAGAGCTCAACCCGGCCGATCAAAAGGCAATGGCATCTCGCGCGCATCCGGCGTTGGACGCTCGTCATCTAATCGCACATCTCATCGTCGATGTCCAGATCCGATGTCTGGTTCTGAAGATGGTAAATTTTCTGGTTGGACCTTACGCAAAAATTGAAACACGATCATCAAATGGTGAACGGAAGACGCACCAGTAGTCAGAAGACCGTACGGGCACAGGAAATAAAACACGTCCAACGCGCTCGGACAACAACGCTGACCTAGATTTGGAAACGAGTTCTGCTGTTTCTGTTTCATATTTTTTTGGGCCCCTCTCGTCCATTGATCCAGCGTAGAGCAACCTAACCGACGTTGATCGAACTCGTTAAGTATTCGTCCGGACTTCCTCCATTAGGAGGATGGTTCTGGGTGGCGAAATGGGTTTAAATTCTTCTTTTCCCTCCGGTTGCTTTTTGGTTGGTTGGTGGCACATATGCTTATATGTGCACATAGTCCACACGTACCATGAGGCTATCTTAGGTGGTCAAGGTTTGCGATGTTGTCGCAGATATTGGCCCAATCCACCACCTCACGCTAAATAAAATCACACGCATCTTGCGAAACCGGAAGGGGTATGGAAATTTGATTATCTATGTCGTAAACCCGTTAATCTTGCCACATGAGATAACGATCGGCAGATAGCGGTCGAGGATACACGAAAAGTGTTTCAAACTTGAGGGAAATAAGTTAACAAAGTCCGTGGAAGAATGTGGAAATATTTCCAAAACTTGGGCAAACAAAGTTTTTCATTTGACACATCATTGCCATTCCTTTTCAATGGGAGACTTTCTTCTATCTAATGGTGCTGATATTGCGCTAAAGCTAGAGCCAATGTGTAAAAATCCCACACAGGTTTTGGCTGCACATTGAATTCGCTTAGCGCTGCGCATCGTAGGTGTTATCTTGCATAATTCGCTTCTGACTCGATCGTTAGTTCAGGTTCCCGGTGAAGTTGCTGATAGGCACTTGCGTGCTTATGATTCCTATTTTGCTAGCTCAGTGTGCGTTATTTGCTAATCGTTTGCATAACACTGATCGCGCACTTAGGCTCAACTACATTCATCTGGTGACTTCAAAAATACCGCGTGTTGGTGATGCTTGTCCTGTGTCGAATTACGGCTTCTAGACATGGAATTATCACCATTGCAGCTGCTGCACTCATTAGTTAGTAAATTTTGATGTGTGACGACTTGTTCGGTTTTCTCTTTCGGCCAGACGGTATTAGTAGTGACGATTCAATATGTGCACTTTGGTAGTTGGTATGGATGCTCGAAGAAGACTAGGCCGGTTGTTTGCGTGCAACGATTCGCTGGAGCGCCGAACTGAGTCGACTTCGCAAAGAGCGAGCGATTAGCGAGATAATGACCCGGAAATTGGTGCGTTTCGATTAGCCAAGTCTTGAGTGCCGTCTGGCTCCATCTAGGTGGGGGTGTGCGGCGAAAACGGGGAAAACCGAAATATCGGAGAAGTTAAATCCCACCATCATCTCTAGCGTGGTGTACTTTCTTTCATCTTTTACTCTCTGCCCCTATCTCGCAACGCTAGTCCATCGTTGGCGTTTAAGTACCCCTGCGTGGCGTTTAGTAACAGGATGAGAAATTGGAACGCTTAACTAGCGATCGATCGTTCCCGATTGCGCGGCGGCACCTACCGGCTTAGGCTGACGGCTCGAGTTTCACTTGCATCATGCATGCTGCACGCAAACGACACGCATCTCCGGCAAGACTCGGCTGAACTCAGCAGGGGGAGTTTGGGTTAGTACGTTCCCTGCCGATACGCAGTACGCCTTCTGGTTGTTGGATCATAAAGTGCTAATATTGGTCCCATTAGCGCACGTACACTCACCATACGTCGGTCTGATTGCTTCAAGCGTCGTGACAGGTGGCGGTAGAGTGTGGTTTTGCATAAGACAATTTGTCTAGTGTCAACAGCGTAATCACCTCCATCGATACGGTTAACTATGGTCCACATATCTGCCATACCTCGTGCAAATCATACCAGATCCCTAAACCCAACTTCTCTCCTTGGTCCCCTGTACCTGGAAACGCACTCTTTTGGAACCGAGGTATTTGAAACTAAAGTTGTTTCTGAATCACAAGTCGCCCAATCGATAAGCAATCCTATTGCCTAAGGCGGCACCGCACAGTGACAGTTTGCCCAGCGAGTGTCGATCGAGGTCCGAAACTAATCGGAGGCACGCTTTAGGGCATCGCTCTTCGTGGTTATTCCCATTTCGCTGGTTCGTTCGATCACTGTTTGGCAGTGATCTGTATCGAAGCACATTCCTACACACTCACTGAACGGACAAGCGGGCTAATTGATTTTTGACCAGACCAAAATAGTACCCGCCAGCTTTTTTTTGGTTTGGAAAGAGGTACGAGATCTGGAATTTGGGATCGCGACCGGGAACCACTTTTGACTGACGCCTTGCTTCGTAGATGTAGTAGCAGGAACAGCTGCTTTTGGGAGAGGTAGGAATAGCACCCACCGTAGCATGCTAGGCCAGCTGTAAATCGTTAGCAAGATTAGCGAACATGACCATAACGGAAACATTTCGGCACGTAGTCGAATATTTCAACACCTGGGCTAAACTTCCTCTGTGGTCCAGCTTGATGGCATCATCATGGGTCCGTCATTAGAGGTCTCTCACATACGCTAGAAATATTCCACGGGATACATAGACATTCACGTACACGATCGCACACAAAGCCACTTGAAAATGATGTAATAATATGGCAGAACTAGACAACGATCAATTCGGAAAAAAATGACCGACTCAAGGGAAGGTTGGCGTCAGATGGCAATCGGAAAAAATAAAACCATGCGTGAAGATGATTTCTGGAGAGCCTCCACCAATGCAGAGGAAAAGATAGGTCACCACGCCGTACATTAGCGTAAGAAGCGTCCAACGTGGAACGATCGTTGGGCGGAAGATATGCTCACATCTCTTCTTAATCGCCCGAGCTCGGCCGGAAATGGGAGGCTTTCTTTTTTTTCCTCCCCTGGCCAATGTGGCACTTTGATTTCTTAGTGGGTCGACGGTCGAGTTCCCATTCTTCGGAATTTGTTTCTGCGGTTTGTGAGTCCGCAGAGGGTGGGTCAGAAGGTTTCTGCGATCCCAAGTGTCGTCTCCAGCAATCCAACGCATGGCGCTCCCGCCTTCTGTCGAGATGAGATTGACGGCCTCGCTCGGTCATCACGACATTGGGATGATGGGATGCGATGAGGAAGGCTCTTCGAGGGTATCGAGGTCTATCGTATTCGATGTCATGCTCTTTCTGGGTCGCTCCGTCAGTAATTGGCGCTGGTCTTTGTTTGGTCGCTGGAATTTGAACTGTAGGACTGGAAAGCGAGGAGAGAAGCGCTATTGGCACTAGTTGCAGCAAAGAAAACCTCTCCGCTCGTAACAGGATGAGGTAGTTGCAGCCGACTGGGAGGGCGGTTCAATCGGGAAGAATGTGAACTTTTCCACTAAATGAGCTTTTTGTAAGTGCTGCAGACGGGATCGGCATGAGAATTTACCTCGCGAGCAAAGAGCGCTGGGAGGGTGGAAGCAAACTATCATTTGAAAGTGGAACGCGCAATGCTACTGATTGTTTTCGAAACTCTTCCCACCGACGGCAGCGATTGCCACCGGCTGCCCGAAAGATGATGGAGGGTTGGATTGACACGTTTCATTTGGGGTCGATTAGGAGAAAAACCGGTTAATTTTGGCATATTTGAGGTGGGATCGAAATTCCAGCAGAGGGGGCATGTTTTTGGGGGTCGCTCGCTTCGTGGAACTTTTGTTGTTGCCTTTGGGAAGCACCAAGGAATGCTAGAATTACAACGCGGCCAACCTGACAAGGTGATCTAAGGGAGGAAGATGTTAATGGGACCGAAAAATAAGATCATCCATTTGTTATACGGTAGTTTTCCGAATTGGCTATTTGGTGCGAATCTATTTTTTTCGGGTTTCTTCATTATCACCTTTATTTAACAATGAGAAATAGCACACTTTCGGGAGTCTTTTTTGTATTTAAAACTAATGGGTCTATAGCTCATGAAGGGAAGGTAGAAACAGTGAAATATTTGTTAAATTAACGATTGGAAATGACACTTTTCGAGCAAATAATGTATTACTGTCAGATTTGACAAGACATTCGTTGTATTTGTTTTAATGTTGTTGTGGAATTAACAAATGAAAGTCAATAAATTTATAGCTTTGTTTAACGAACTGTACGAAATTTTTTTTTTATTCTATATTCAAGTAAACTAACGTAAATATTTGTGTTTTTTCTTTCTTTTACAGCATCATAATGTCGCTTCCCGGATTGCCACCATTGCCCAAAAGCCTGAGCGGTTTCGATCTCGCCGGTATACAGTTCCAGTCGCACCATCACCATCTGGCCCCACACCACCATCACCAACCCCACCATCCCCCTTCGGCCCAGCATAGTAATCCGCACTATCCGCCGCGGCATCCTCCGGCCCATCATCAGCAATCGACGCCATCGACACACCAGTCCCATCTCCATCAACAGCAGTCCTTCCACGCCTCCGCCCTGCCGCCACCGTCCCCTCAGATGCCCGTCAACCATCACCACACGAACCCGTTCATCCCGATCGGTCCGTCCAGTATGCTGCTCCACGGTGCCGGGGCCGGTGGTGGTGCGGGAGGTAGCCTCGAGGGTCAGCAGCAGCAGCAGCGTGGCCATTCGCCGGTCAGCAGTACCCTGTCCGGTGGCCGGAAGGCATCCCCACAGCCACCGCAACAGTCGACGGCAGCAACGACGACGACCTTGGACACCCAGTTGGCCATACTGCGGCGCGAAATGGTGAGTGTAGTATCATCGCCATCAACAGCTCGGTGACCTGTTTCCATGGGAAAGGTCTTCGGCAGGTTCGTTCGGGCTCGCGCGAAGGTCTCGAAAGTCGAAGGTGGTGTAGTAGGGTGTGGTTTTGCAAAATGGAAGTTTTGCACGCTCCGCGCGACCCGGTTGACCTTCACCGACAGTCTCAGTTCATCATGGCGGCGCTGCCGTGGTCAGGCGGTCAATATTTGGTCTTGGTCCAATCCTGATTCCATTCCACCGTCCGTATCCTTTCGCTCTGCATGAACCAAATCGAAATTAACTAGCGCAGCACCAGACCGAATTTGAATGTTCGATTAAAACACATGAGTCATCTTGGAGCAATTTTCGGCTCGGCAAATATCAAGGTCTTCCTCCCGGTCGTCACTTGGCAGAGGTGCTTTGGAACGAATTAGGTGAGGGTTAGTTTTTGCCCTCTTAGACTGTGTTGGTTGATCTTTTTGCAGTATTAATCTATAATTGAATGGATCGATATGTTGTGTTCAACCTCGAAAGTCTATCTTTAGTTTTTTTTATTGTTTTTGAATGGATTTGACTGATTCAAGGCCATGTTTTCTGCCCGCTAAAGATTTAGTTGCAAATCGCCTTCGAATTAAATCGCGAGGCGGTGCCGTCGGAAAAATGTGGGAGAAGCTATCATATTGACCCGCTGCATTTAGTCTAACCCACCCGATAAGGATCAACATTTTGGTCACGAATGAATTAAAACCTCTTTGGCCTCTGCCTTTTTTAGAAGCTACGGTCAGAAGTAACCCGGTCGGGGTCTCATTTGGAATGCAAAGACTGCCGCCAGCGCGGGAAGAATGATTTTGGAAGCAAGAAACAAACTGCATTTCATTTATTCCGGAGGCTACAAACGCATTCCGAAAAGAGGAAACCCACATCCGACGATGCTCTGCGGTCCAATTCGATTTCCCAGAAGATGTTCGTACACGGAACGCACGCGAGTGTTTTCGCAGAATTTTCGGAAACAATGCTCTGCCTCAAGTAGCGTGTTTCTGCTTGAGAAGAAGTCCGGTTTCTGGAGGTTTCTAAAAGGAGGGAAAGCTTTGCGCCGCTCGGCAACATATTGACAAAAATGAAAAAAAAATTGAGCCACACGAGAGAACGGCGTAGGGTTGCGGAAGACACAACAGTCTTCTTCATTTCTTTGCTCGCCAACGCCGGGGCGCATTTAGTCGCGGTAGGTTGACGTTTGAAGATCGATCCGCGACGGACGCTTTCGGCGCGAATTGATTCGGCGTCGATTTTCGATTGTTGATTCACTGTGTGGAAATGGTGGCAGTGTATTTTTCTTTTTCGCTAATCGATTTTGAATGTTGTAGTTGGGAAATCGATTTAAGTCGCGTGTTGAACAGAGGCATAAGAATTACTTATTTTCTCTAAATGAACATTAACCCAAGATGTTTCAGCCATGAAATTCATTGATGATTGTGGTGCAAAAATGGAATTAAAAGAAGGCTTTTTGCTCTCGTTTTCCTATTTAGATTTCCCGTTTGTGGTTTGATTTAGCAAAATCCATAAATATTTTATTACTTCCGTTTCATCGTGTTGCTGTAAAAAAACATGCAAGACAATGACGGTTATTTCTAGTAGTGTTAATTCAAGAAGTAAGCCCATTTTACGTCTGATTAAGAACACCATTTCTCTTTTATTACATCCGCGCGGATGAATTAAACTACTCCAATTTCAAATCGTCAACATCGGCCGGGATTGCTCGTATTTTCTATGACCGCGTGTGTAGGGAAGAGCTCGTTCACAATTTTACGAAATCACGTCAAGATCGACCAGATCCCGCAATTCTTATGCCACTATGACCCACGTTTTCTTTTATGGTGACCCATAAAAGCAACGGTGTGGTGCGTGCGGGAAGCCGTACGTACTATTTCTTGCCTCTTTTTTCACACAGGCACCGGAAATGATTTTTAATTTCCGATGGCGATTCGATCGGTCGATGTGCGTAGCTCCGCGAATTCCAGTCCGTGGCGCGAAGGAAAGAGAAAAGGCGCAAGTCAGCAGTTTTAAAGAGACCACCGGTCACACACACACACACCCATTCGACGACGTCGAATATGCTGCTCGCCTACCGGACCTCAGCTGGCCGGGCAAGGGTCCAACATTTTTGACCCAATTTCGGTGGCCGATGGTGAGGAAAAGAAGGAAAATGAAAATATGCTCGCAGTAAACTACGGACGTAAACAGCTGTTTCGAGCCTATCGTTTGCCGCCGGCTGGTACTGGTAGCGTCATAAGAGCAGTTTTGTGTGCATTAAATGGAATGTCCGGGGGGAGGAAAAATAAACAAAGTTGACCGTCAGCTTCCGGTCGCATTTTCCGATCGGATGCAAGTGAACGAATGTGCATACGTTGGTCGATGCGATGCCGATGATGGAATTGAGGTAAAAGGTTTCTCCTTTGGATGCAATTTAAATGCCCATGGGATTTATTTTGCTAACCTTCATTCATTTAAAAACTATAATTTTAACTTGAAAAAAAAATGCTGATTAGAAAAACATCATGAAAAAAGATTTTGCCAATCGTATTTTCCTCAAACTGTCAATAAACCCCACGTTCAAGAGGCTAAATGAATTATTTACTCAACTCTCAATCTGGTTCGTTTGGAAATGGACTTTGTTTAAATTAAAGAAAGTGTTGATTCGCAATGGTGTGCCTGCACTTGACTTCCCGTTCTCTCGTTTGAAACTTTGTATCCCGCGAACGACCCCAGGCATCGTGATTTTTCCTTTTTCATTGTAGCAAATTCGAAAGAAACTCATTCGCGTCTCAAGCCGGCACGGATGGCGTCGTTCGACGGTGGCGGTGCATTTATTATCGATTATTAGTGCCAATTTGGCTTCGGGCATCGATTTGGCACGCACGCAGAAGACCGACTCGCTTGGTTGGTTGGCGATGGTGCCACTCGAGATTTTATTTTCCCTTCAATGTCTGACGGTTTTGTCGGTTGAGAAAAACAGCTCGACTCAGCGGCATCGCGACCGTGCAAGGAAATCCGAGTGTAGCAGCCAAGATCGCCGAGGATCACGAGATCACGTGCGTACAGAGGCGCAGGCGTATCGGAAAATGGGTTCCGGGAAAGCGGGAAATGAATGCTGTTTGATGAAGAAAAAAGGAACTCGTGCCCTCGAGGCGTTACACTCCGATGAACACGGGCGGGGGAAGAAGGGGGCCGAGATTGGTTCGGGAGTTAAAAGTCTCGTCGACTTCGCAGGGGGAGCTCAAAAGCGGTCCTGCATGGTGGTTTTCTGGAAGTCAGTTTCCATTAGCAGGTGCACTGGAGCGTGACGGAGTCTGAAGATATGGCACGGAAACCGCGTAGTGCGAAGCTCCCGAACGATATTCCCGTGGTGAAAATTCCACCATTCTTCTAACCTTGGTGGTATTCTGTTCAGACCTCCCGGGTAAGTGCTGATGGATCCTCCCTTCCCGACCACTGTTTCTCAGGTCACCATTGTCGCCAGCCCGTCTCGCCCCTGAAGCGTTCTATCGTAAGTTCCACGCGTTCTATCGAAGGTTCTTACCCTTGAAGCAAGAGCTGACAGTTGGCGTTTCGTGTCGATTCTATTCGTTCCACGATTTTCCACACATCCCGTGTGTTTTACCATTTTCGAACAGGCGCCTCCGGGGTTCTCTCCAAGACATTCAATACTGCAACCCGGTGGGGGCCCCTGCGTTTGTGTTTGTTGATTTCCTTTTATTTTATTATGTTTCACTTCGTTGGATTGTATTTTCATAAAATTATCATTAAAAAACATCGTTCGACAGCAGGAAATCACCGACCGGAACCGAAGCACGCTGCATTACGCCGCTCCACCTACGGATCCGCATCCACCGGAATGGGAAATTCTGGCTCGAAGCGTTACTGGTAGCATTCGGTCCGAACGATGCCACCCCCGGAGTTGTTCCTTTTTTTCCGTTCTATGCTTTCGATGTCAATGCCCTTCACGGTCGCGGAGGGAGGAAGTAGTCGTGGGTCGGTTTTCCATTTCTTTTGTTTCAATGTTTTCCCTCCTCTACTTTAGTTTTTTTTTATTATTTCGTATTCTGGTGACTGTGAGAAAGTTTCGTTGATTTATTGTTCTCGTACAATAAAACAAAAAAGTTATGTTTCAATTGCACGTGAATGAAAACGTGACGGCAGAATCGTGGCCGAGGTTTTATGTTGTTTCCAAAACAATCGCCCTTGGCTGGGAGGATAGCACACGAAGGTGAGAGACCTTCCCTCTTAATGTCTTAATAATACAGCACCTTTTCAAAAGCACCCTTGTTCTGGAAAGTTCCCCTGAGGAACCATTCCATACCGAAATGTTTTCGAACACGCAAAGTACACGGAATGGTCTCTTCATTACAGTGCGCATACTTGTGGCTAATTAAGCCGCTCGAGCTTCGGCGCAGGTTGTTGTGTTGTGGAAAATATTTGTCTGAAATTAAGTCTACATTATTTGTACGCGCAAGCTCTTGAACTTGGCCAATCGTGCGCGCCCGTCTCTCTCGAAGGCTATCGAAGCGGAAACCCTTGAGCGCAAACGAGATTCGTCGTTTGAAGATGACGACGGCCTGCCACAGCCTCCGCAGTGAGTCACGGTGTGAGGCATGAGTCATTTTCAGGTGCTTTTTCTTGCTCGCCATGCGTTGTTGTTGCATCTTCCAATTGGCACTTTTCAAGTCGGTGCCTGTTTTTTGCAAACCTGTCGCTAAGAAGGAGAAGGTCGCTGAGTGTGAGAAGAAATTCAACGTCGCCACAAGAGGCATGCTCTTAACAAACTTAAACAAAGCCTAAATCGCAAAACAAAATAACATCAATTACCGGCCATTTTGGCAAAAAAGGTTTGCAAACAATATCGATTGAAACTCCATGGGACGCCATCAAGTGCTGAACTTCCAAATAAGAGGGAAAGATCTTCGCTCCTTGGACCTCAAGTTTTACGAAATTGAAATGACTCACGGACAGGTTCTACATGGTCGAGTCGTAATCGGACGAGCCTATCTCGGCATATCGTCGATTGTAGGTTGTTGTGCAGCGGAATCCCAAGGAACCCACCCCAGGGCAGGGTCTCGTGGAGCTGCTCGTGACTCATCGTTTATTACACCGCAAAAAGGGTGTGGTTGGAGCCCTCGAGGTGATCGCAAAGATGCTTCAAGGCATGAAAAAACCCTACCTCGGAATGCTTTCTTGTTGCTTCAAGCTCCGGTGCGTTCTAGATATGAAGATGTACTTTTTTTTTCCTCTCCCTCGAAGACGATCTGTTCGTGCATGCATGCCGATGATCAACCGGAAGCAATCATGGCTGGACGGTGGTTGCAGGTGAAGGTGCTGCCAGGTCCGATGATGATGCTTTTCACAGCCGACCATGAAATGGAAGCGAAACATTCAAATTGCGAACCCCGACCGGCACGACTCTCGTTTGGGGCGCACAGTCCGAACCGTGTGTTCGCTTCTGTTGCGATTGCTGCCCTTGAGTGTTGAGCGGGGGGTTTTTTTTGTTGTTGTTGTTGAGCCTTTGTGGTTGTGAGCTTTTACCACACGATGCACGGTCCCGACGTGTTATTACGTATGCATTCAGCGTGAAAAATTGGAGACTCTTCTCCTCCGACACCACCGAAAGCCCCTCGTGCCTGGTGGTGATCCTCGTTTGTTATTGAGTGTGCGAGTGGCTCTTAATTTTATGGCGGAGGGTGGCAGGAAAAACTTTTACAAGCCGGAAAAAACCTTCACCAGAATGGACGGAAAGAACAGAACACCATGTTCTGAGGCTTTCCTTCGCCCGGAGGTACCATTTGCATGCTTGGGATGGATTTCTATCGTACTCCACTTTCGAAAGATTTTTCACACCCGACCGCAGCACCACTCATTTCCAATTCTAATCACCCGAGTGCTGATTGGAATTTGACACGAAAAATTCCCCGTAAATCGAGCATGAACAAGGCTGGCCTGGCGAGGTGTAGTAACTGTTGTGTTGTGAGTCGTGCCGTCGATTTGGACGATGTTTTGCTACCGCCGTCCCCCGTAACAAATGGTTTCATGTACGCGCGTGTTAATGAAAACTCGTCATCCGATGTGATGTCAGCGCAACGGGCCCTGCGATGTTGGTGGTGTTGTATTTTTACACCTCAACATCCACGGGCAACTCCCCTGTGCTACTAACGTGGCCTGTACCAAACCTGAGATCAATTAGCATGCAGTCACGAGTTTCCGTGCAGCTCTGGGGATGCACGACCGGTGAAGTAACGGTTTTCGGAATTCTGGAAGAATTGGAAGGCGTTGTTCGGTGTCAGGTGATTCTATTTTATCACATCGCCATTAGGTTATACCTCCTTTTAGATGGCAGCTCGTAAGAAACTGCGCTGATTAAATAAGAACGGGCACTTGCGGTACTTTCGCTATTTCGCATGCACAAGGGACGCCCTGACTCGGACCTGTTTTAATTACAGGCAAATGGAGTGTAACGCAAATAGAGGCCATCAAACGGGTGCTAGCGAACAAGACTCCGGAAACACACGGAGCATCGCTTGCTGGTGCCGGAATCTCATCAATCTGGCAATCAGTCCGTTAAGCTCGAGCAACTGAAATGGTCCGGCTGGCGGTGTTGATGGTAGAGATTGTAATTTAACGTTTTTAGAACTCGTCTTGATCGATATAACATCGACAGAGCTTCAGGGGTAACGTTAGGATTGGTAGGTTCCGTTAGAATGAAAGACCCTTTATCATTAGGGGGTTTACTAAAAAATATTCTCTTCATTTGATGGTTGATGTGTTTTTGTTCGAAAGAGTTCCAATGAACGCTATTATGCAATCAATTAGCCAATTTGTAGAACGCTTAAAAGAAGCTTGATGATAGATTTCGATCAGATTGAATAAAACCAGCACCAAATCAGTGAAGACACGTCGGAGCAGAGGAAAACCACTTAAAACTTGACAGTAAGAGGCCAAGTTCATCATCTCGAACCCATGCCGGTTAATTATCATTGAGATCTTTATTCATGGGGCCCGTGGCAGGCGCGATATGTTGGTGTGTCGACCGCTGTGAAATCGATGAAAACAATCAAAAACAACCTGCAGCACAAAAGCATCAACATAAAATGGAGAAAAACAAAACCCATAAACCAGTGTGGCTGGGGTTGTCTATGTGCCGTTTTTGAATTGAATGTTTTCGGGGTGTTTTCCAACGGTAGGTAGGTTAGGTTTTACTTTCACGATGCCGCTCTGCCATGGGACCGCCAGTGGATCAATCTCGACATGAAAATAGATTAAACGAAAGAGAGTATCAACAGGTTTGCTAAGATAAAGGGGAAGGATGTGTGTTTTGAATACAAAACCTTATATTCGCAAGGAATTAATGCTAACCACTACTTTTGGTTAAGACTTACATATGTTATGTCTTTTTCGAGGACGTTTTTTTTTAAATTTGTCGAAAGTACAGCTTTAAATATGGTCCGTTGTCGTAAGATGTGCTGATGCACTTGCTTATTTAATTACTGTTTTCTCCTTCGTGTGGTGGAAATGATAAATATAACACGCTCCTAGTGAATTATTCACCGTTTGAAGGCATGCCTTGTGTTTGTTGATTATAAGAAAGTGTGCCTGTAAATTAAAATGACTAAATAACACATTTTTTTTATTGTGGAACAACTTGGTAATAGCTCTTTGCGAGCAGCCTGTTGCTGGTTTGTTTAGGGTGAGTTAAGTTAACGTATGGTGCACAAAAACCGCTCGATGAAGGAAGACAAATCAAGTAGATCTTTAGCTCCGTTTGTGAGCATTCGATCTAATTACCTGTGTCTTGATTGAGCGTTAGGGAAGCCGTCCCAAGCAAACAAACACCAAACGGTTGGGGGATGGTATGCTCTGCAAATCTGTGCGCCCTATATAATTGCCTGTTCGCGTGGTAGGAATCGTTCCGTTTCCGAATGCTGCGGTGCACTGCTTATCCATCACGGCGTAAACGTCAGCAGGGGCTCCAGCATGTAGCCTGTAGATCTGGCAGCGAGCGTGAGGTGTTGTGATTAATTGCCTGAATTTGCCTAGCGGACCGGCGGGAGCTGATAGGAACCTGATGGGAGTCGGCCGATAGGCCCCGTGTGTAGTCAGGAGGCTCAGCGCGCACCTATCAGCACCATCGTTATAAGTGGGTGGAGCGGCTATAGAGCCACTACGAACAGGTGTTCCAGGCTATTGCTCTTTTTTCTTAAAGTTTCGCTAACGTGCCCACGAAAGCATATAGAGGGACAGGTGGGGGAGCATAAAACGGGGCAGCAAACCGCGCGGCATGTTTTCCAACCAGCGTGTTTCATCGTGGGTCACGATCGCGCTGCTGCTCCAAAATGTGCAGAGATTGAATGTTCCGCGAGAAAAGCCGAAAACCCGCGGGCCTCGTCTTCTTCCGCGTCTGGGGTAGGCTACAGTTGTTGAAGCGGCTGGCCTGAGACCAACGTACGCATACACAAATAGGTTTTCGGGATCAGTTCTTCGGACCCCGGTTTGTGGAGTTGGAGGCACTTGAACTTTTGGCTTTGCGCGATGGCGTGTCGGTGGCCACTACCCTCTCCGGCCAGTACCCAGGGCTCATTTCCAACGCAAAGCCGAAACTCACACTGCTTCCCACATCAATTTTCCGAAACCGGAGGTGGAGAAGCGATTACATTAGTTCCGCAATTGTTGTGAAACCTCGACAACAAGTAACGCGATCGGCACGAAAAACTCGCAAACTAGCTACAACAAACTCCTCTACCCTACCGTAGGGTAGCCCTCAAACTAATCCACCAGCGAGGTAAAAGCGGACAAACATGCAGAGCTGCAGACAACGACCGCGGTAGTGCATCTGTTGCGGTTTTGCAGCGGGAAGTTGAGGTTCGAAAGTCATGCGGCACGCAAATGCCTTGGAGTGCTTAGGAATTTTTAGGTAAATTTCCACGCCATAGTGTATGGGGGCGAGAAGAGATGGTAAAAATGCAGCTTCAGAGGGTATCCCATATCCACTTTGGACGTTCGACGTTTAGCTTCCGAGATCAGTTCGGGAGGTCAACTAATGGGATACAGATAGCCCTGAGGGGGAGCGAGGATGTTACGGCAGTCGTACGCTGCTGTTGCTTCCCGATCGGTGATCGTGAGCTATAAGATTTTATTTTATTACCCCGGGAGGAAGATGTGTACACGATTTCGGTGTGGATAAGGAGGGGTGGACTGTGGATAGTTGACAATACGCCTGCCCCCGGGGCCCGACGTTCCCGGGATATACTTTGTGTACATTGTCGTCTTTGTTTCGGTACAAGTCGATCGAGCCACTGGATTATCGAACGCCCGTAAAGTAACGATCAACACGTTACACTGCGTTGGATGTTTGGTATACTTGTAGCGTACCGTGGCTCACGTCACGTCTCATCCTCAACCTGCTGGGTACACACACTCCCAACAGCTTCACGGGATTGGACGGTAAGCCATGGATCTGAACAAATGCAAATGACTCGTGTGTCGGACCCGGCCTCCGTATTGGAAAGTAAAACATGCCCGTAATGATGGCGTTTTCGTTTTGGAGTACCGTTTGCAGAGGTTTCGATTGGAACAAAATCAATGCACCGGACCGGTTTAGTGAAATGGCGTGGTTCAAGTGCTCGCAAAACGACTAGAACGTGATCGGTGTTGGCAAGTATCGGCGCAGGATGACGTGCGTCATCGATTTAATGCAGTTTATTTTGGTTTTCGACGACGCCCTGTCCGGGTTCGATGGCCTTACCAATCGCTAAGGTGCGGTGCTGTTTGCGCTCATCCCTACTAATTGGGTGAACTTGATCCAGTTCCGGAAGTTTTATCTGAGGTAGAAATGCGATCTACCGGTAGGTAAAAACGATGGCGAAAGTGTGTTTCTCAAAGATGCCTACCGGAGCTGAGTGTCAAGTAAACGACTTAGGTGCCCGTGACCCGTGACAGGGAATCCTTACAAGTAGGAAGTAAAGGCAGGCACTACCGCCTTCACAATATACGTCGTGGATAGTAGGCAGTGTGGCGTTTGGAATGGGCCCGCGGGTTACTCGGGTTAAATGGGCCAAATCGGACCACCGGGTCATCGGGCCGTGTCATGAAGTGTCAGGTGTCATGTCCGCGCTGGAAGCTAAAGACGTAGTGCTGTGCCGTAATGAGTTTAGCTTTCCGTGCCCGTGGAAATCGAATTAGGCAAAACCGTGTGACGCCCGTACAGTACGGAAGCGATGTGTCTAAGGCTTAGCAGACCAGCAAGCCTGTTAATCAGTGATACTTATCTACGTTAGGAGCTATTTTCGTACCAATATTCATACTTTTTTGCCACCACGAGTTAGCTAGCGTAGGCCGTCTATGAAGTCATCAATTAACGCACGCGTCGTTTGGTTAAATAATGAAAAATTATCGCATTTCTGTTATGCCTCAGATACGGTGTGCTAACCTCTACCCCCAAAATAGCTTACGAGCTTCAAATGGAGATAATTTTAGCGTCGCGTTGGGCACCGTTTGTGTGCATCTATTTTGCACATTGAAAGCAAGTTATATCGAGCGTGAACTGCGTTATCGGGGATGAATGCGAGTTCGAGCAGCAATTAGTTTACCTTCGCTATAGATGGTGCCACTGATGGTGACGCAATGACGCCTGCAATGATAGGATGCATATCGTTTAGCAGGGCGATTATATTCTCATTTGGATGGAAATGAATACGTCACCTGATGGGGCTGATGTGATTGAGGTATCCGTTTTGTTCCAGTTAGCTTGATACGATCGCTGATTTGGTGGAAACTCATGACGAAGGGTGGTCCGGCGGGGAGTGACTGTTCGACCCGGAGCGATTGAGACACATTAAGGTATCGGGATGGTGAAATCTGGCGTAAGATTTCAAGTAGGTTTTTCTGCTGAAGCAGCAGTACTTCTATGTGACCGGAGAAAATAAATTTCCCAATGTACATACAATTTGCAAACCTTATGCTCCTTCGTCTCCCAGCGTGAAGATAAAAGGTGGCGAACAACATTGGTACCCCGGGTGAACCTGACGAAATGGCTAACGAGCCGGGGGATCGGTTGTTCGATCGAAAATGCAAATCAACCACCGCACGCCCGCCAGCGCGCAGAACCGACAAGAACCCGGTAGACAGACAGGCCCTCCGTCGTTACCTATCGATCGGCAGTCGTTGATTAAAGCTTGTACACCTTGCACAATAATCTATGTAGGTTCACGGGGATAGAATCACCCGAGTAAAAGTCGTTGTCGTCGTCGTCGTCGTCGTCGTCGTCGTCGTCGTCGTCGTTGTTGTCGACGGTAGACGGTAGTTGTACTCATGATTCCGGAGTTGGGGTAAGATTTCCCGCTCCTTCACCGAGCACGATCGATCGGTCGGTAGGGTCGGATCAACGTGTCGTCGCTGCTTGTAGTGTAGTGTAGGTCGGAGGTGGTCCGGTCTAATTTGGTACAGAAAAATATCTAATTGCACAACGCAGCCGGTGTGTGGTTCGAGCTGGTCATGTCGAAATCCGTTACCCACGAAAGCGACTGGATTATTTTGGTCCGAAAGCGTGTTTGGCAGCGTTTGAGAAGAAGGTTGAAAAAAGTTACCCGCGATCTTTATTGGGTCCCTTTTCGAGAGGTAGAGATGGTGGGTAGGTTGCGCTCTCAGGGTCCGTCACGCCGGATAGTCGGTGGCCTCGCTGGTGCAAACAGGCTCGTTGGCGCTGATATTCGTTGTAGTCGTGTTGTCCAGTGAGGTGACGCTCCGAAAGCGGCACCTCTGTATATTTCAACTGCAAATCCACCTCTCTCCTAATGAGGTTAGTACCAGTTCCATTGCTCCATATTTCCGTGGGCTGTTTGGATTGGAGGGAAGAAGGACCGAGTTTGGAACGGCGATATCTGCATCCTCTCAAGGAGGTCCGACCAGCACGGAGTTTCCATGGGGAAAAGGAAGTGTGGACTCGAGTGGACCGGTAGTATCCGGTTACTGGTTGGATTGATTATATGGGTCTGCGACTTGATGAAGATGAGGTCGTGTGATGCGTTCCATGAGTAACATGTGAAAACACTTTACGGGTTTCTATATTTTCTTTTCCCTCCTTCTGCTTACCGATGTCACGATCTCCTGCGATCAAACTTCCGCATGCTTGGGAAAATGTATGATCAATTTTGGAAAGGACTAGTTTTTACCTTTTATCTCCAGTGTTGGTAAGGTAGGTCGGAACTTGATCACAACGGTTTCCCGGTTTGAGTTTTTTGATGTTGTGTCAGGAAGATCGCCTGAGATCCAGAGAAAACAGGAGACGTCATACGTGATGTTTACGATTTCCGGAAGTCTATATCCATAATCGGATGACAAGCGTCGACCTTGACGGGTCGTTGGTTGTTTCTCGCCACATTCGGAGGGAATTTCATGTATAAAAAGAAGCTTTTATTTGTTCCTCTCAGCAAGATCTTTCGCATGATCATTCTCGTGTGACGGGGCTGCTGTTTTGAGTAGGATTCTGAATTATTTTTTTCGCACCACAAATTAATTTGCCTCCAGGTCCGGTCGGCGTCGCGATATCCGCGTGGTGGACCCAGTAATTGTGGGAAAAATAATTTCCTCATGCCGCGAGGCTCTAGGGGATGCCCTTGAACTGGGCCAGCGGGTCGTGTCGCTGTGACGGGGGATCGTAATTCATATGCACAAACTAGTTTTGGTGCCGTACGGTAATCCATGTTAAGCCCCTTTTCTTCGTCGCTAACTTAGACATGAATCTTAGAACGCGCTGCGTGAATCAGTGGTAGAGACAGCTTTAACACGGTTCGCCGTTAGGGCCAGCTTGTCGAAAGCCAGTAGCGACCAAAGTGGTTATTTTATGCCGTTGGAACCACTTTTAATCCAGTCGGGTTTGAAGTGAACCATAAAAGTGGTATAGTTAAAATTAAGGCGAGGCAAACAAATATGATGGTTGCGTTAAGGGCTTTACTCTCGTTGACCTTCGGGTCGGTTGGGCAGAATAAATTTGTGCCGGGAGCAGTCCAAGAAGTTTGTAGAATTATCTACCGATCTCGTTCCGGTTGAAGTAAATGTATGGTGTGAACTGTGTATGGCTCAAAAGACTCTACTAAACCTGGACATATATATCTCATTAGATTTATTACATGTTTATGACCGCTTATTCTGCAAACTGAGCTATATCGCATACCTTATCGGGTAAATCAGCTCAGTTTCTTTCTAAAAGAACCGGAACTGTGGTCTGTAAGCAACCATTTCCAAAATAAAAACCACACCTCTGCGTGTGGTCAAATCAACAAACAATGTAAGGATATGGTGGCAGTTGGCTTTCCCACGGCTATTGTTGATGTCTGACCATGGGAAGCTGACATTCATTGGCTGCCCAATAATCAGCGGCTAGGTTAGGGTAACGGGATGGACTAGGCTGTGGGGCAATATTTTAAAGAACGAGCTATCTGTTTTCGAGAATCTACGCATTTTTGGAGATAAAAGCGGAATACAAACTGAACAAACAATCCAATATCCTATACGGGAAGGAGAGCTGTATGAAAATATATTTTCATTCGGATTTTAGTTACGTTTTCGCCACAAAGCTCGGGAACGAAACCGAGCGAGGAAGTACAATATAACGCCCTCTGAGAGCCGGTTCATGTTACAGGCCGTTAGCGATAGGCTGGCTCACCTATCGTAAATCTTGCCCTGATGGAGGTGTTTAATCAAAAAATGGCTTCCCGACTGGCGAGGGAAGCAAATAGCCACGCTCTTCTGCGCTCGCACATTAGTTCGCGTTCGCACACCTTACACGCCACCGATATCCAATTTCTGGCGTGCATTCTTTGCAACCGCGCCAGGCGTTGATCGATCGCTTGGGGTTCGTTGTTTTGCCATCAGAGTGAGTGAGTGAGTGTGTGTTTTGGTGAAGCTGCACTTCGCGTGCACACGCGGACCTCGTTGGCATGATTTGCGGCTGGTTCTCGCGGAACTGCGAGCGCGCGCGCGCGAAACACGTTCCAACTTCAACGATCATAAATATATACCGCACACATAAATATATACCACCACAGCCTCATGCGACGCTGGGTTTGGTAAATGGAACTGTCTGTGGTGTGGTGGATTTGACTGACTTGCGGGCAACGGCTCGGTGCACGATCGAAACCCAAACCAGCCCCAGCGATGCTGTGTGTGTTGTTGTGGCCAAAAGAATGGTCGGTCGGCGTTAGGGAAGGGCGAAGGCCCAAACTGGTTTGACCACCAGAAAACCGGCGTCGGCCCTGTGGTGGCGAGTTTATGAACGTCCGCGAACGCCAGGTAAAACACACATTCCACAGATCTTTTTGCGATCGCGGGATTTGGGAGAAGAATTCTGGATTCGCTGGAACCACGGAAGGTTGGATGGAGTACCTAAGGGCAGAAAGAAAGAGATAGAGAGAGGCAGTATTCTTATCCTCATTGCCCTGTGGCGACCTTGAAGCACTTCAACAGAAGGCGAAACCTGGGGATACAAACAATCTTTACTCAAAGGAAAAATCCCTCAATCGCGTCCCTCGGGTTCACCAAACTGTCAATCAACTGTCGATCGATGGTACGGGTTATAAATGATTTCTTTTATATTTCAGGGTTCGCTCGGGTCATAAGTCTTCCAGCCACGCAGTAGTAAACTGTCAATCATTACCTACATGAGCACACTTCAACAGCCATAAGCTCACGATCACTTACTCACACGGTCAATGCAAGGGACAAATTAGTCACAGATTGTCTTCGAAAGGGAACTTTTGTTAAGACCTTAAGGAAGATTGGAAGATAGTAGGTAGGCATGCATCACGGGGTCTGCATGCACCCTTCATTTGCAAATGATGAAATATTCCACCAGCTACCGTGTGCGCAGGTTCTCCTCGCATCAATACGTGACGAGGCTGCATTTGCCAAGTGTGTGATTTGTGTACGAGCTGGGATTGATGGATTGATATTTATATATCTGACGCTACCGGATATCGATCTTACCGAAGATCGTTGCAACTCTCGCCGCATTCCGTCGACGATGTTCCGTGTGGCTTTCGCAGTCAATTAACTGTAGTTATGTGCAGTGTGGTTGCTACAAAGTGTGGTGTATGCACCCGGCAAGGCCACCGTGGTGACCATTACTTGTCGATCTTTATGACTGAGTGGCATTTTCGGTCGTTCGGTCGTTGAATGCAATCAGTTCCGAGTGTGCTGCACCATCGAGAAGGAGTCTTTTGATTTCGTTCAACCAGCATCGAACCACAACATGGCGCCAGGATTTAAATTGACGAATCTTTGTAAATCCGCTTTGTACGATTCGGTGCGAGATGTTATTTGGAGTCATTTGAGCGGAGTCCTTGTACGAAACTGTGGGTCACTGATCGTTGATCATTAACGAGTAGTGTGTTGCGATTTTCTTCAGATAGGTAAGGTTTGAAACATGAACCGGATTTTCGACGCACAGAATATGTGAAGAGTTATCTGGAGTCCGATGATACTTCGTGGTAAAACAGATCTTGGCTGGAATGTTTGTGAATTTATTTTTGCTTTGACAATATTCCATTGAAGTTCATTATCGTTTCATGCATCGTTGTATCTCTGATCACCAAGGGTGGATAGCCGACCTACGGATCACTCCGATTGTCAACTGGGATGACAGCAGCTTATTCGCATTCGGGTCACACAAAACGTGCCATAAAATGATCACATAATTTTTTTAATAATCACACGCCAAATCGTCGTTGGCAATGTTTATTTTGCAAACTTTGACTCCCCTTCAGAACGGTGTGTCGTTTGACTGAATCCTCTTGGGCAGCCTAGTTAGTGGTTTCCAATACTAGACAATATGTTATTCTGATATACGCACCCGCTAGATCGGGGTGGAACGGTTTTTGATTGCTTGAGTACGCAGTGCACGTACTAACAAGCGTCCGGTTGTGGCTCGGTTGACGCATTTTGCGATCGCTTTCGTTTTGCATCCCATCGGAAAAGTTGGGGAGTTGGTCTCCCCTGGCACTGGTAGTGGAAGGTGGAAATACGGTAGAGACCACTGCGTAAAATGTTGGTCACCGACGGAGCTTATGGCAGTCGTCGGCGATATAGTCGAAGAGATTAAGCGTACACGGATAGACCCCCAATGCTTGTCGCCCATAGGTTGCCCATGACTTCAGTGACTCCACGACGCGATGCAAGGGGGTTGCGGTTTGTTATGAACTCAATGTGGCATTCACCAACGGGAGACCTTTTATTGCACCAGACTCGGAGCTTTCCAGCGGTTGGTGTGGTGATGGAACCCAAGTCAACCGAAAGGAGGAGAGGGAACACAGGAGGAGGACGGTGTATATCTGTGCCGTATTTTCGTCGGTGTGTCTTCTCATGTCGCGCGATATTTTGCACGCGGGCGTTCGCACCAAGTAGCTGATGTGCGTATGTGGGTCTTCGACTCTCACTCTTATTGCTCCCCCGGATCCTCGCCACTCTTTCGCTGGTGGTTGTTCCTGGTGGGTGGAAGTGCTCAGACTGGAGGGAAATTGAATTTTGGGAAAGTGGACACCATCCGCGTTTTTTTTTTGGACTCTGGGGGCACTTTCGAAATGGGAACCCTGTCAGCACCTTTAAAGTTTCGGGTAGCTGGGATCAGTCATCAACATATTCCCCGTTTTCGTGTTTATTTCGTTGCAAATATCATCACCCCGTTCACCGTTCTTTATCGTTTCCTGCCGACATCGTCATCGTCGTACCTTACATTGATTTATCTTCTGGCAAAACATCACCTCGAACCTTCGAACCCCAGACCTAACCCGGGCAATAAATCCACGGACCGAGTCGTGCCGTACATCCTGGTTGGATTAATAAAGTAATTCTGGTTTCTTTTCTCCCTCTCCTCTTACTTTCAGGTGAGTGCCCGGGATACGGACATACATTGTTGCAGGCGGCTTCAAAGGGAGCCACTTGGCGTTACGTGATCGAACGCAGTTTACGCTATCGAAAAGACGCCGGGCGCCAGAATGCTGTTTCGGTATCGAGAGGGTCGGTGCGAGTAGCGATCGCTACTTTCGACGAGCGCTAAGGGACTGTTTGTTTGCTAAACTTTGTGTGCGAAATCACTGCGGTATGGCAGTGGAGGTGGAAAAGATAGAAGGAAACCAATCCTTCGCCGGCGCTACGTAACCTAATAAGGAAAACATCGTAAAAGCCAGCCGCACACTAAACGCACGAGATACGCACGACAATGGTTCTCGGGAGCTGCGTGGATTGCGTAATTTCTTGCCCTTTGCACCCTCCTGCCCAAAAGCTTCAACGGGTTGAACCTTCTTTTCAGCTTGAACCATCCAAAAGATCCAAAAGCCTTGAACATTTGATTTCCTTTGGCCCCCGGAAAGCTGGAAAATGGTGTGTTTTTCGGAGGTTCGACCACCCGCTCACGAAATCGTCGAGAGGTTCACTCATGTTCACTAGCGCTTGGTTTAGTTGGCATTCAAAGACGATGCACTGTATTCCATTTAACTGCCATGTTGGTACGGTTTTATGATTGTATTTCTTCCGCGTTTCGATGCTGCTGCTGCTGCGTAAGGCAAACAGCGGTCGTCGACGTTCAACTTGGCGGTTGGATGTTGTTTCGATACGCGATCGCGATAAGCGGAAACAATAAAATCATTATCCTATCATTAATGTTACAAACAGAGGACGGAACACAAGCCACGGGCCTGCAGTCGAGATCGCACCGCACAAGTCGAGCAGGTTCGGGAGCAAGGAGTCCATAATGTCGAACAACTTGCTGCGGTTGCACGCGCGATTTATAGTGCACTCCGGTCGCTATCGTCTGTTGACTTACCCGAGGCATTAGACATCACATTTCGACACACGCTTAAGCTCAAACCACGCGCATCTAACAAGGCTTGCTTGATGCTTAACGCGACCATGTTCGATCGATTGGCTGTGAGTGGTGTGCGCGGTGCGGGCAAGAGAAAGGCAGGCCTGTGTTGAACAGATTAGACACCGATCGATATCGTTTGCAGTGGGTGAGTCGATTGTTTTGTCGGCGGCAGGATTGTCTCCCGAAAACAAGCTAACTCATTCGTTCCGTTCCGGTACAACTTCCTCCTCGACGCTCGGGAGGGTTCGAACCCGCGGTAGTGGATAAAATTACAAATGCATCCACGTTCGCCACCGCCGTACACTTTCACCCTCTAAATGCAATAGAAGCGGAGCAGGGCGCGCGCGAAAGCATGGCGAAAAACAAACGTCGTAGAATAATTATTTGCAAGAAAGCAACACAACAGCAAAAACACCCTTACGGAGGGCCCCAGGGGAGCGGCGTCCAATGATATGATGTCAGCGCGCGAGTGCGATTGTTGGCGCTTGTAAAATAATAAAAAGATTGCGAGAGGTGAACGGAACTAAAGCAAAAAATCGACAAAAACAAAGGACGGATTCCAAACCGGATTAGAAACATCACGAACAAGTGTGCGCTGTTTAGCGGATGTTTTATTCAAATGCAGATGGTTTCGCCACCGCTGTTCGCGCTTAGCCGGGAAAGCCCAAGGGCGGCTGGAAAAGTGACGCATCCTACACGCTTCTGTTTGTTTTTTTTGTTTTTGTTGTTTTGCATTAGGTACAGGGTGAAAGGGTTTTTTTTCTATCTGAAGAAAGTTCAAGGGGAAGGAAACCCACGATGGTGTATATTATTGCTGTGCTTTGCATATTGATCGTTGAGTTAAAGCTAAGGGGAAAAATGGTTCAGGGGCACTTCATTATGATCTGGCTTGCCACATTTTATGCAAACCAATGATGAATAGCAATTTTTGTCCAGTAAGGTTTTGCCCAGTTTTGTAGCTTGATCATTAATGATCAGGTGTTTGCATGAAGTACTGTTTTTTTGCGTTTAGGAAGTTTAATCCACGATTATGATTTCGAATAGTATTGTTATACAAGGAAATTAATTTTAGTATGTTTGTTTGACATTTTTAAATTTAACTGCAAACATTTTCTTGTTAAGCAAAACTGAGGCGCGAGTAGGTCACAGACTATTTTAAAGAAATATCAGCGTTTGTGTAACGGAGGAGGAGCATTGCTTGAATCCAATCCTATACAAAGAACCTTTGGAGCCTTTGGAGTATGCTTTCCTTCTAATGCTTTCATCCAACTCATCACTCGTTATGATGTAACATCCGGCTGTGGGTGATGATTATGAATACCACTTGTCGCGGACATTAGCACCCAAGTGGTGACAATATACATCCAACAGAGCGCTGTGACCGTTAACGATCGATCCTGGCTTATGTTGGCTGGTGCTGGCTTTATGTCATCGAAAATCCATCAACCGTACCGTCGCCATCAATTAGTGCACACACACTAGGCGTAGAGGTTCGAAAAAAACCTTTGTTAGGAAAATGTATTTCCCAACACAACGTCGCCTCTTGCGGCAGGCTAATTAACTTACACCGCCGCGTAGGGTGTCTAGTGTCTAACCCACGGGCTTCGGCGTTTTGCGGGTGCTTACGGCGTGCTTCGGTAATTGATAGAAAACTGTTAATTACATCGATTGCTGCACACAATGCGCGAAACACCGGTGTACGCAGCCGTAGGGTTCGACCCTTACAAGTTGAAAACGGCGTTCGATTAGGGTCGGTCAGTCTGGATGGGTTCGTAGGTTTGAAAACCCAATCGAAGGGATCATGTAACTTTCGGTTTCGGTTTGCATTAAAGGTGAAAGAAGGGTGTTAGTATTCCTGCTGCGCGAATGAAACCGTACGCATTCACCATGCCACGGTGTCACTGGAGCATCATTGAAAAATTATTCGGTTCTAGGGATTTGGGTCAGCCGGTCGAGACGACGCCAGCCGCCGGATCACGACGGGTGTCATCGAAAGCCCGCCGTGCTGCTGACCCAGAAATAGGGCAACGTATTCTCAAGCGCACGAATCTCGATCACTTACCGCGCGGATGTTTCAACATCATCTTCTCTGGAGTGGAAGGTTCGAAATAAATCAGTAGCCATGTCTGACGCAGCTGCATATGAAGAGCAAACCAGATTCTTCCACCGGCAGTCGACGTGAGCAACGTGCTGGGCAGGTCTTTCCAGCGACGACGAGCCGTTTCAATAACGGCACGACCACGAAAAGCCGACAAGATTAATGAGCCTGAAGATATTCCTAGAAACACGCGTACAACGCGGTGTGTGGATTTGGCAAATGGAGCGGAAAATTGTGCCGAATGTTCGATTACTCTGCGCGTGATTGATGCCGGCATGCTGCCGATTAGCGATCGTCCTATGGGTCGCAATGTCGACTCTTCTACGGCGTTCTAGGAAGTCCGGCAATTGATTGCTACAGTGACCTTTCAGGGTTTGCGGATTCGTGCTGGAGATTGAACTATAAAATTTCACATTACACAAATGCCCGTTCGATGACGGTTCGTTTTGCCACCTTGCGGTTTAGTAAGGTTGGATCGTGTTAACCTGTCCAGTTGGTTATTGATTGTGACATGAGGATGATAAATCTGATCCCAGAAGATGGGTGCGCAGAGCTTTCACCTGGACGTGGGCATGGTACGAATTAAATCCATTCTTAAGCACTCTCTTTGCCGTTGTGCTTGAATAACCTGAAGCGTCGGGAAGGGCACGACGCATTTAGCATCATTTAAGCTGACGTTTCGTTGGCCCCGCACCTATAACACTTTTTGTTGCAGTACATCACCTATTAAGATGCAACTTTATGGCGCCATGCATCGCGATGCAAACTTTCATCAAAGGATCAGGTTTTCACCCGAAGCCACCGGCAAGTGGATAATGCAAATTCCCTCCGCCGTCACATCAGTAACTCGTGTGTGTATGTGAGTATTTACCCCGAGGGGTGACCTTTCGCGGTACAACAAGAGTTGGTGGAACACACGGCGTAGAGTGCCGCTGATTTGCGGCACACGGTCGACAACTTGTTGCAAAATCGACCCGATGAGGAGGCCATCTTGATCGCTAGTTGTCGCATTGATGACAGACGACGGGAGGACGACAGGATACCGTTTTGCTGTTGCCGTTTTATCGATTTAAGGTAGACTGTGGGGGTGGGTTGTCTTTTATTTGACGTTCATCCCTCCGAATCTTCGCATCGTACGTGGGGTGAGAGTAGGGGAGGGGAAACTAAATGTAAACTGCAGCAACAAAACAATGGCCATCTCAAGAACACTAATGTGTACGACTTTTATTGCTTCATTAGGGGTCGTTACGAACCTCAACCGGTTACTACTGCGTCGTTGTTGTGTTGGATGCTGACGGATGGGAGTTTTGCGTACGGTTTTGCAACTTTTAGTACACCGGCACCCTGTTCGTGTGTGTGTTGGTGGTGAATGTTCAAGCCTCTATAGACCGTTTTTCCCCTTCCCGGTGCACTTCTTCTCCGTTGCATTGCGCAACAACAACAACGAAAAAACACAACGTAGATTGCAATAGCTTCTTCAACGGTAACATCTTTCTTTCTCCACTCGCAAAGATTTGTCAGATTGTTGAAGAGATTTGTGTATAATTTTTCTTACCGGCCCATTGTGCGTGAGTGCGTTTTACTTGGTTTGATGTGGCTTCTTCTTTGTGCCTTCTTTCTTTCGTCGCTCCGCCATAACTCCACCGGAGTTTTCGCTGCGTTAGGTGAATCGTTCCAGCCCCTAACGAAGCCTCTAAGTGGTATAATTAAGATTCTGCATTTTCCCTCCATCGACTCTCACGAGTGTTTTTTTTTTTGCGGTGAAGCTTATGCTTTTTATCGCACCAAGTGGACGACCTGGAGTACGTGCGGCGGTGTCCAGGTTTATGTTTGATCCATTTAAAACCGTGTTATGCCTATCTGGTGCATGAAAGCCGTCCCCTGGCATATTCCCGATGCACCGAAAGCTAATTGCAGACATCGGTTTCAATCATCGGCATAGTATATCGTGGCCGGTTTGGAGGGTTTTGAGGTTCACTTTTCCTCCCTGCTCATTTTCGCACGGGTGTTCGTGTGTATTGCGTGTGTGTGTGCATGGGAAAAAGGTTGTTCAGCCGCTCGATGGCGAAAAACGAGATACAGTTTCGAGATTTGTGGACAGTTTGTTTCAGCTACGCCTAGCAACGTTGCGGTTGGGT
The DNA here is from genome assembly GCF_943734705.1 of Anopheles coustani. Lineage (NCBI taxonomy): Eukaryota > Metazoa > Arthropoda > Insecta > Diptera > Culicidae > Anopheles > Anopheles coustani. The sequence continues at coordinate 32,520,886 of NC_071289.1, forward strand.
TGTGGTCCGTCCTGGCCCATTACGTTAATTAGTTTATTGACTTCGACGCGACATCGCCGCATCGGGGCTGTCAGTCGGATGGAAATTTCACCTCGAGGAGAAATTTCCCTCCCGGTTCGTTTGGTGGAACTGACAATCTACATAAGTAGATCGAACGGCATAAACCCGCGTGCGCTTCTTGCGATTAATGGAGCATTTGGAGATAAACCGATGTTACACCAATTTACTACCGTCTTTTAAAATAAGCTCCTGGGTAAAGATAACCTAAGTCTCTTTAGCATTTGAAGTCGCTCGTTATTCAAACTCCCATTCATGCGAGCTCGCTGTGGCACTGGGTTTGCACAGACGTGTGTACTTTCGTTTTCGGTTTCTCGCCAACCTGAAATTCAACTTCCCCCGGGTTGTCCAAAAACATCCAGTAGCCCGGCAGTCCGCACGCACCACTCCGCACGGGACGGTGTAAGGCAGGTGCGCCGGACAAGTGTCAACTTCAATTAAAGCCCCGATATCCTCGATAAGCCAGATTCCGTTCGTTTCCGTCAAAACCGACTGTCTTACGGAAGGTCCCATGTGCGTCATGTGTATGCGCGTGTTGGCGGTTGTTGTTACTTTCAAACAAGCTTATCTTCCCGGGGGGCTCTCACAAGACGGGAGTCGATCGTAACCAGCTACCGTAGGTTTTGGGGCGTGTGTGTAGTTTACTTTTACAGGCCGGGCCAGAAATGTGTGTGAATGCTGTACAACATCCACTTTAAAGGCATTCAATTGCCGTTGTCGCATTACAAACTCTAATTAAATTTACGCTCACGGTGACAGATCGTGTGTACTATCCGATCGGGAGGCAGAGCTTACAACAACTTGTGCGTTGGTGGTGTTCTCCTCGAGGCTGCTGACTTCGCGCTGCCTGTCTGTCGTCATCCACAGGAGGGCCAACAGCTTTTAGCTACTGCTGGTTTTCGTCAATTAATAAATCTTGTTCTAGTACTTTGTTTGACTTACGGTTTTGCATAAGGCCATCATTAGAGAGTCTTCCTGGTGCGCTTGTTTTTCTTTCTTTCTCTCGGTACACCTAACGTGTCAAGCGTCCGGTTGTAGTTATTTATCGATCGCAGGATATAAATAGACACTATCGCAGTTCATGCCCCCGCCTTCCTGATCCACCGGAGTGTGGGTTTTTCCTTAGAAGCGAAAGCCGCCATCCGTCGCCATCGTGGCGTAAAAGGATCGTCCGATCGTAACCGGGAGGGTAATAGTTGGAAAAGTGTCGGTGGACTATATATCCCCAACCTTTACCGGGTGGGGGTACCTCTCCCTCTCTAAATAGCAATCAAATTGTCTCAATTAATCATAGTTAATTGTTTTTGCCGCTTTGGGTGGTGGTGTGTGTGTGTGCGCGTTTGCGTTTTCCGGCAGTAACGGGTTTTCCATCCGAATGAAAATGAAATTTCCTCCCGCAATTGACGGCACTGAAGGAAGGAAACGTTCAGCCGGGAGCGGAGCTGGTTTTTTTACTTCTTTGGTTAGGCTCAAACTGGGGGAGGATTGCGTCGGTTCGGAAGAGTTGTCCTACCTTTTTATACCAACGCGCAAACCCCCCTTAACGCCTTGGAAAGCCTGATTTATCGCTCCGCATGCGCTGCTCTGTGGCTGTCGTATTGCTGTCCTGTGGCAATTGCATTTGATATCATCATGCCGTAGATTTTCTTCGGTTGGCCAAACGAGGCGCCATCCGTAGGAAACGTTGCACGTGCGACAAGCGATGCCTTACACCCGAGATCATGGAAATGTGCTCCTATTTCCCTTTTGCCACCAGGGGGGGTTTCTTTGCGGTCCATCCAGATGCAGATGCACACGCGTGCTACGAATGCGTTTTTTCTTTTCCGCAACGGGGCTCGTTGGTGTGTGCCATGCAGGAGGTGTCTCCCTTTCTGTTTATTTATTTTTCATAATTATAGGAATTGTTCGATTGACTGTTGGACAGAAGCGAAGAAGGCGAAACACGAGGAGGATGTTGAAAGGGATCGTATCGTATGCCGGATGCTGCAATCGCATGCAGTGGCACACATGCGAACCATCGATGCAATGGAACTGTTCACCTCGGAGCGGTGCGTTCGGTCCACACGGAGGTGAAGCTGTCGATCTGCCAACAACCCCGACATGTGCAATGAGCGGAACGCTAAAGGAGCCCCGTCTTGTCACCGTAAGCAAAGTAAACCACAAACTCTGTCGTATGCACCAGAAACAGTCTTTGTCCGCCAACGTCGGTCACGAGTCAATCGAAGAAGAAAGGGCTCCAACACGCTTACCGGACCGGACTCGTTCTCTCCGCCACCGAAGATGGCAACGTGATTTGAATTGACCGGATGGAAACGGAAAGTAATCCGATATGACGACCGGGAAACCGAGTGTACCACTTTAAAGTGTGTCAAAAGGAAAAATTGAACCACAAAACTAACCATCCGACCGACCGACGGCTGGGTAAATCAGAGACTGGCTGTGTTCATCCACTTACGATTGATCTGCTTTTAGGGTCTGCTGCAGGCTGTGGCGCAGTTGCATACACTTTCTTCACCGTTATGGCGCGCCGGAGGTGTTTAATCTAATGCCAGAGAATCGGAATTAACATACACACACACTCACATCTTGGTCGGGACGGTTCGCGCTAACGAGATATGATTGGGAAGTGACACCATGGACGCAGCGGCCGTACGACACTTTACGAGCGGAGCGTAAATAATATTTATAAGCGAAGAAAGGAGGATAATTTTATGTCGTTCCATCTGGCGTCACCCTATCGTTGCTGTCGTTCCACGTGCTGTCGATGCGTTGTGAGTGGTGTCGAATGGCGCCTCTCCTCGCAACAGATATCGTGTGCCTCACCTGGCCGAATTCGTTGTATACACTTTAAGGTTGTGCTTAAGCGTTACGGTAGAAGTGTTATACGGCCGTTGAAAGTGCTTGAAGAAAATGGTACACTGAAACCGCGCACGCCGCTGAGTCGCGAGAATCAGTATTCTCCGGTGATAAGAAAACTAAAACCCCATCCAAAAAAGGGTGGTGCTGTTGTGTTGAACATGCACCATGGTTCGCTTCGGATGGCTTCTTCGGCTTGCCGCCGCACGTTGATTTGCGGAAACGTTACACTCTACTAAGCGCGAGAGGGTAATTGTAATGTAATGTAAGGCAGAAACCAAACCGTGCCGTGCTTAAGCAGTGCCCACTGAGCTGGGCATCCAGCCAGTCCGTCCGACCGCTGCTGATGGTCATTGGTTGGCGAAAGTGACATAACATCCTGCGCCAACCGCTTGCTTACTCGGCTGTGCCAGATACCAACGGAAGCACCATCCTTTTGCAGCTCGAGCGCGCGCTTTTCACCACCCGGCCCGGCGCTGGGATGGAAAGTACCATCGTGATCATTTCTTGTGTCCTAGTACCGACCTCATCCTCCGAGCCACTTGTTTGGTTCCATGCTTCCGAAATGAGTTCAAACGGCTCTCGGGAGAAAAAAAGGTTTTACTTATCGGCCAACGTTTGGAGCACCCTACAACCTCGCGATTACTTAACCCAGTGTGGGGTGAGTTTCGCTTGTAGCGCTTGTTTTTTTTTTGCTTACCTCCTCAAGTCACTCTTCTCCTATCGATTACCCTTAGGTTCTCTTTTTGTTTCGATGCCACTCCTTCTGCCTATTAATACCCCGGGCCAATTATGCTCTAATGCACAAAGTGGTGCACGTTAACGATCGGTTATTGAAATCGATTGTTCCAAGAAGAAAAGAAAATTGATTTTTCTCATTTATCTTTTGTCTGTGTGTGTGTGTGTGCGTCTATGTTTTCCTTTGCCCGATTGTGTGTCAATGGGCGCCCCAACGCAAAAGGCGGGATGATGGCGGCTTCAAATCGCCGGCGTTTACCAGCGTTTGAAGTATGGGATAGCGGACGCTCGTATGCTCGTTGGGTCTCGGTCAGTTGGTTCATTCGATTGGAATCATTATCTTCTGACCTAACGCAACGTTTACGCCTCTGATTCGCGATCCGTCCCCAAAGAGAAAAACCCACACGTATGTGACCAGCGGCCGCGGAGAGGAGACCATTTTTACAACCGCTTTACAGCCAAAGCGGATTGTGGAGGGCCCAGACAAAGTGTAATACTTAAATAACACACTCCTCTCGTGGGGCGACCGACCCGTATTAGCTTCGGCTGGGACGAGCTTCACCAGCAAGCGAAACTCCCAGTAGGTCGCTTTAACCACCGGGCAGCTCGGTTGGGGACGACGGTTCCGCGTTTGTGGCTCCGGCTGCTTATGGGATAATTGTAATAGCCTAATGATTGAACATTTATAATCGTTACCGTCTCGTTCCCCTCCAACCCGGGCGCTCCGTTTTGACGACCACCTATGTGCGGTTGCGCCTATTTTGCCTATTTGGAAGCGATGGTTCAACAGTGAAAGAGGGTCAGTTTCAGTGGCGGTTTGTGCCATGCAGCATAAAATGCTGGTCCCAAGTCCTGACATGGATGGATCGTTTGAAGTGCGTTTGTCGCAGACCGCTAAGTGCTCGTCGTTGTTGTGTTGTGGCGGTTGAACTCAATTTCGAACCGTTTGGGGAAGGTCGATCCACTCGACCTCCATCCATGAAGTGTCGGAAGACTGGACTTTGCTGTCGTTATAAAGCACCCATTTGATGGTATTTAGTCAGTTACAGTTGCGTTTTCCTTCTGTAACCGGTATCAACATTGCTGAAGTTCCTTATCCTACTTTATCTCTTACTCTGGATTTTTCTACTCTTTTCCAACTTCCTTGACGATATTTTCCATCTCTCCATTTTTCTGCCGTCGTATGTTTTGCTGCGTTTTTGCTCGCATGCCCTGATTCCCACTTGCAGAAGGTTCAATTTCAATTTGCTTTTGTGTTATGTAAATAAATGACGGTCATTTGTTCGTGCGTTTAATTTAGTTTCCGTTTGGTTACGTTCCATTTGTGTCCCTGGGTGTGTGTGCGTGTGTGTGTGTGTATTTTTCTGGGTCTCTGTTTCGCTATCTGTCTCTGGTGGTGTTCCCTGTTTTTCTCCATGCGTTGGTAGCGTAGGGCCGCACAATCGGTGGGAAAAAATCCTCCACGATACCGTTACGTTAATTAAACATTCACAAATCGCCGCCGCGACCACCGAAAAGGAGGACTTCGTGGGGTCACCCTCGGGTGTTGGCGGCGGGTCGCAAGTCAACCGAAACCGGGGAAGGTAAATGTCATCTGAAGCGTTCTGAAGTTGTTTGCATCGGGGTGTTTATGTCTGTTTGCATGTTGGTTCAGCCGGTTTAGAGGTGGTTTTTTTTAATTTTGATTTTTGAAGTGGAAGTTTATCAACGTCGGTGTGGTACAAACATCCTTTGGAAGCAAAGCATATCCTACGTTGTGAGTTATCTTTCAAAACAAACTTTGGCATGTATTTCTCACTCCACGAATGCAACGATTAAAGGCAACTAGCAATTCAGATCGTTTCAAAAGTGATCCATTTTTAGCAATTGGCCTAACCCCGACCCCGGGTCGTCTTCTCGCCGCTTGGAACCAAAGTGGTGGTGGTGGTGGCTTCTCAATGCCAAAGCTCAAGCAAATTTATGAAGTGTTATGATTGCAGTCCACGCATGAACCGAAGGCGGGTGTATGCCAACCCACCCTCGACCGAGCGCATCATCGCGAAGCCTCCTCGCTCACATTAGCTCATAGGCATTAAACACGGGTGAAGACATTCCACCGTTCCGCGAGGCTTAGCAGAGGGCGAAAAGAAAAATGTTTTCTATATGTGGAAAGACGGAGTAAACGGCGTCCCCTCCGGTGGAGCGAAGGTGGAGCGAGTAGCAACACACATATCGACCTCGAGCATAAGGTTGCATAATTGTTAGAAATTGTGCTGTTGATGGCGGATTTTTTCCTCCACGCGCTCGGGTCTGGCTTTGCGTTTGAGATATGGCTTCGGTGCGCGATCGGCTACTGTTACGGACGGACGATAGGTCTCGTTCGAGTTAGAAAATCGGTTCTAAAATTGGCATGTCAAAATATAAAATTCATACACAAACCACACAGACAAGAATTAAAGTAAAGGAAGGAACAAATAGCCAACAAAGATGGCCATAAAATGCTTGGATTGGCCAGAAAAGGTTGTTGGTTTAACAGAGAACAACCACGAGTAAAATTTAGGAGAAACGCATAGTATAGAAACAGCGATTACCGCTGTCGTTGCACCAATGCAAACTCGCATGTAGATCACGGTAAAGGAAACGATTGTTACTTTCGGTACCGAGTACAATCGTGAATCAAAATACACATGACTTCCCGGATACGATTCATCGGGAACGAGATGTGTAGGCATGCGTGCAACGACAGCGCTAAACGTATGGCGCGACAAACATTAATAATTAAATCAAAACATGGCTTGCTCAACGCGTGGGAGCAAAGACCGGGAAAGCGAGATCGCTTAAGACTACAAAGTCGAGACGCCACACGTATGCGTACGCGAAACAAATTTCACATAAACAAATTCCAACATTGTAGAACGAACGATCGCGAGCGGGCGCGATCTAACAATGTTTTAACAAGTACAAAATTCAGCATAACCAAACTCCAACATTGTAGAAGGAATCGCGAGCGTGCGCGATCTAACAATGTTTTATCCAGTACAAAATCCAGATAACCGAATTCCAACGAAACAACATTGTAGAAGGAACGATCGAACGTAGCGAGAGCGCGTTGACGAACGTTGCGCTCCGATCGACCTCGTAAACAATCTTCAATTGTTTACGCGATCGACATAAGTTCAAGTACATGGCCAGCATAAGATCCGAATACGTGACCAAATCATGCGAAAGTCAGTGAGTCAGGCCAAAACATAAGCATCTAAGCCTAGACAACAATGTAGTTACAAAGGCCAATGTTCGATTTCAAGTTCAACAGAAAAACTGCGAATATGTTCGAACGAACATGAATGAACAAGTTGGAACAGGAATTTACGTTAGTTCAACGCAATTCAAACAAATCTGGATTCTGAAGCGAGATCTTCTAACTCGCTCGCGCTCTTTAGTCCATAGAAACCATTTAGGTATATAAGACGCAGAAATTCGGAATAAAATCAGACTTTCATGGGAATCCATCCGAGGCGGTCACCTTGACCGTCTTGGTACGAGGCTCGTGAATGTTCTCATCATCTTAACCTCGACGTTTTAGAGGAAAGGAAGTCCGGTCTAATTATTTTCTTACCCTTTCAGCAACCTTACCCTAAGAACTTAGGAAATCTTGAGAGCGTCCCCTCCGGCGTCGGCATAGTCACGGCACGGACCAAACTCCCAGGAAATCCACAAGTTCAATTCCCTCCTTACCCAAGGGCTTAGGAAATTTCGAGAGCGTCCCCTCCGGCGTCGGCGTAGTCACGGCACGGACCAAACTCCCGAAAAATCCGCGAGTCCCATCCCAATCCGGTTACGATTTCTCCGTTGTCGGCGTAGTCACGGCGCGGACCGATCGTACCGAAAGCCAACTTCCTAACCCTATCCGAAAGACTTAACGATAATTCGCCAGAATCTCTCTCCGTTGGCGGCGTAGTCACGTCGCGGACCGAATTCTCGGTTATCGTCAAGTCAAGGTTTTAGTATCACACGTTGTTTTCTCCGGTGTCGGCATAGTCACGGCCCGGACCGAACACGTTGATACTAAAGCCGAAGGAGTCGAGCGCATTAAAAGGTGTTCGCGTTGGAGACGACCAACGCACACGGTCAAGCTACCTTCGCGCTTGATCGGACAATTCCACGTCGTTACATGGTGGCTCCAGAGAGGAGTACAGCATCGCGCGCGGTTGTACTCGTGAACGAATTCACAAGGCGTGCTGTCGCCTAAGAACAGCAAGTAGTGAAAAGGTGTGCTGTCACCTGAAGAACAGCTGTCGTGACTGACTCAAAGTGAAGTTTGTGAGCAGTATTGTGAAATTCGTATAAGTGACTTCTCAAGGTACAAAGTGCAGTACAGTGAAGTTCAGTCAGCAAGTGAAGTGAAGGTGCTTTAAAGGACACGACTGAAGTCGCTGCACTGTTTCGAGTTAACGCTCGAATGCAGCGAACGAGTGAACATCGACTCTTCTGACCCAGGCCAATTAGGGCCTGTGCTGCGTCAGCATATTGTCGACATAGTAATTCCTTCAGTTCGTATAAGGGAAGAGAAAATTCTCTCGGCCAACATATCCCCACCAGTTAAGCCGGAGAACTCTTCAGGTGTTTGCGAAAAGAAACGCAAAGAGATCATTATCTCCGGTCGCCTAAAGGTAAGGGACCGCACCAATGCCAAAACGGCATTAAAAAACGGCACTGAAGCCTCTGTCCGGGATAGCAGAGGACGAGTGAACTTCGACTCCTCAGGATCAGGGAAACGGGCCTGGTTCAACGATTGAGAGAGTACGACTCAGTAACTCCTTCAGAGTCCAAATTGGACAAAGGCCGGTTGACTCTTGATAGCCTCAACAGCGTAGGGAATCGCAGGTCGTGATCCCTACGAACGATCGAAATTCGTCGATCGAAGAATCTCTCAGCTGGAGGGATTAACGTCGCAAGGTGACGTCGACTATCAGGAACTGGCTCCAGGTAACCCCAAAGGTTAGTGCAATCACGTGCGTTACCAGGCCAAACCGCGAACGGTTCACGGATCTAAATGCATTGATCAATGAGTCTCTCACAAGGAGAGATTGGCGACGCCACGGGACGTCGACCACCGAAGGAAATGGCTTAGGATAGCCTTAACAGCGAAGGGAAAGAGTGCCTACGTCCGATCTAAAGGCCTTGATCATAGAATCTCTCAACTGGAGGGATTAACGACGCAAGGTGACGTCGACTATCAGGAACTGGCTCCAGGTAAACCCAAAGGTTAGTGCAATCACGTGCGTTACCAGGCCAAACCGCGAAACGAGGAAACACAGTGTCAAGTGTTAAACCGCGGACAAATGAATGAGGTGGCAGTAGAGCTCCGAAGCAGGCACGAGGCACCTGAAAACTGGATCATCTACGGCAGTGATGTCAAACTCGTTTCACCTCGCGGGCCGCATTTCCTCCCAAAATAGGTTCGCGGGCCGCATTTCCTCCCAAAATAGGCTCGCGGGCCAAACCATATAATTGATTGGAGTGATGAAAATATGTTCTTATCAATGTGGTTTTATCTTAACAGTCAATCATGTTTTACATTTTCACATTTTTTCATATTATATTACTTCTTATAAAATTTATAAATTTTGAGTAAAAGAGAGGGTTTGTTGCTCAATCATTTTCCAAATTTTAACGAATTCAAATCAAGTTTATTGAAATATATGTTGCAGTTCAACACTATTGTGTATTTTGTTAATGATTTTAGAAAAGTAAAGGTATTGTAATTACAATAGCTAACTTATTGCTCCGCATTTGTTATTTCGTTTGGAATGGTCTTGTAGTATAGAAACGTTTGTTTTCTATAAACACTATTTATCCACTTGTCTAGAAAAACTGTGTAAAACCTTTGCTGCAAAGTTGCATATCACTTTCTTATTGAAATAGTTTAAATTGACATTCGTTCAGTTCTCTTGCAATTCGCAGTTCGTGAAAAAATTTACATTAAATATTTTGGTAATTGCTATAAGCCAATACTCAAGGACCCAAACTTTCGATGTAATGTTTCAAAGGGGTCACGGGCCGCACCTAATGGTCTTGCGGGCCGCATGTGGCCCGCGGGCCGCATGTTTGACATCCCTGATCTACGGAATAACGACCCACCTAACGAAGGAAAGCGAGAAGGAAATACCAGGTATGGAGTTATTTCAAATTCATAGGAATTTGAATGACAGGTAAGCAAATCTTATTATTATCAGCTCCATAAATTCTCATCGCAACGGACAATGAAAAGACCCATCAAAAGGGGCAAGACAGGGCCAAACAGGGAATAGAAACAATTCCAAGGCACATCCCGAAAAAAGGAAAATCACAGTACAAAAATTGGTGATTCGGGTAATGGAACATGGTTTGTCACAAGGCAAAACAATAAGGCATCTTAAGATGCGCAAAGGCGTAAACACGTCTATTCGGTAACAACCCGAACTAATAAGTAACCATGCCATAAATAAAAAACTTCAAATACATACTATCAAGTGTTACAGCAATCTTGATCAACACATTGCAAGTTAAAACTTATCAGTTCTTAATTGTCACATCTTGCAAAACAAAACATAAAACCAAAAGGTTTCAAATAAAGGAAAACAGGTCAACTAATGGAGGTGTTAAAAGGAATACGCCTCATTCTGGAAATCATTGACAACAATATAAACTAACCTGGGGTGGTTGGTTTATTAATATTTAGCACAGCCCAAAATGGGTTAACTAATACTATCTCCTTTCATGAGATTTAATTTCAGGAACATACCTCTAGTGCAACTACAGAAGCTCCAATCGATTACGGAGTAACAATCCCAGGCCGGTAAAGGTAAAAGCTGAGACGCAGAGTGGTCAAGGCATACGGCCAAGGGGACAAATGGACACAAAAACATGCAAGTATAAACAAGTTCAATCAGGCAGTATTGAGAAAACGGCACCGGCTTACCCGGTAGAAGACATGCCAATTTCAAACAAAACTGACAAAAGTTAAAGTAACCAATCGAGGTAGTTCACTAGTATTGCACACAACAAAATTTAAACTTAAAAAACAAGTTTAAAAAGTAGAAGGACCATGCGATAGGAACATGCCAATAAAGGACGGCATTAGGATCCATTCTTGAAAGTAGTTTGAAGGGATTGATTGCTCACGATTGGACGACGAGTGCCGCATCAACAGCAACCCATAGGACATCCTGGACATCCTGGACAACGACGACGCTGAAGTCGATTGGCGACTTGCAGCAACACTCAACGGTCAACCTTGCGTCAGGTCTCAACAAAGTAACCAGAGAGAGAGAGAGAGAAGCTGTATGCTGAGAAACACCATTTCGACAGAACCTTGGAACTAGAAAGCTGCTCACTAGACGACGCAGCACGCTATCATCAGAGAAAATGGTTCAACGCAGTCATCGGTTAAGCACGTGGTGGCCACACGATACTTCAGCCGGAGACTACGAAGCACCTAACGTTACACCCGTAGACGCGTTCGATTCACACCAACGTCCGCATCTACCAGACACAATAGATCAAGGAGGAAGAGAATGCCATCGAGACATATGCGAGTATCGTACCAACAGGCAGTGCGTCAAATACTGAAACGGCAGTACCAACAACAAAACCGGTATTGCATACGATTAACAGGAGATGGTCCAACCGCCATTAATGTCCATCTCACTGATTCCGACGACTACAAGCAGAAGCACATCCACATCCTTCATTTTGGATGCAACTTACCTACTTCCGATCGTATCGAGTACGTTCGGCTACTTCACTTCGCTGCCCGCCTCGTAATAATCCGGTACAAGTTACAATATGACCGGTTTCGGCGGGAGCATCATCTGTAAACAGCAAACGCATATGCAGACTCCTGGCATCAGCTGTAAACGAAAGAATTCCGTCCCAGCAGCAAGGCGCGAACGCGATTGACTCGCAATCTACTCAATAAGCGTCCAAATTTGTAAACCGATGTAAACATAGTTACATCAAGCGCCTGTATTTACATGCGGAGGAGACGAACGTCACGTCTCCGTCCGGCATCTTCGTACACAAACAGCAAGGCAGACGACTAGACATGCCAAGGGCAAGGGCAACTCGTCAATATTCGGCTGCAACTAAAGTATGCATCGTCAGCTTCATCTGGACAACAAACGGCAAGCAGCAGCAAACCACGATCGACCAGCTCAACATAAGTTTATTCAACGAGCAACGAATAACTGACCTGACGCAACGCAAAGGCTCACAACGCAGCGACGACTGTGGCAGAACGAAGACATCCCATCACGCAGCGTGGAAGCAGAGGGCGTACAAATCGGAGCGAGAATCAATCCCAACTTGAGTAACGCATGACAAATAACGAATTACATTGCGCAATCAAAATATCATAAGGACAGATAGTTATGTCGAAGGTCGCGTTTCAAAGGTTACTTAAAAAATAACATTTTACAAGCGAGATATCGTCCTACACTGTAGCGTAAAACTTAGTATACTCGCGTTTTACGAGGGGCGGTGTTACGGACGGACGATAGGTCTCGTTCGAGTTAGAAAATCGGTTCTAAAATTGGCATGTCAAAATATAAAATTCATACACAAACCACACAGACAAGAATTAAAGTAAAGGAAGGAACAAATAGCCAACAAAGATGGCCATAAAATGCTTGGATTGGCCAGAAAAGGTTGTTGGTTTAACAGAGAACAACCACGAGTAAAATTTAGGAGAAACGCATAGTATAGAAACAGCGATTACCGCTGTCGTTGCACCAATGCAAACTCGCATGTAGATCACGGTAAAGGAAACGATTGTTACTTTCGGTACCGAGTACAATCGTGAATCAAAATACACATGACTTCCCGGATACGATTCATCGGGAACGAGATGTGTAGGCATGCGTGCAACGACAGCGCTAAACGTATGGCGCGACAAACATTAATAATTAAATCAAAACATGGCTTGCTCAACGCGTGGGAGCAAAGACCGGGAAAGCGAGATCGCTTAAGACTACAAAGTCGAGACGCCACACGTATGCGTACGCGAAACAAATTTCACATAAACAAATTCCAACATTGTAGAACGAACGATCGCGAGCGGGCGCGATCTAACAATGTTTTAACAAGTACAAAATTCAGCATAACCAAACTCCAACATTGTAGAAGGAATCGCGAGCGTGCGCGATCTAACAATGTTTTATCCAGTACAAAATCCAGATAACCGAATTCCAACGAAACAACATTGTAGAAGGAACGATCGAACGTAGCGAGAGCGCGTTGACGAACGTTGCGCTCCGATCGACCTCGTAAACAATCTTCAATTGTTTACGCGATCGACATAAGTTCAAGTACATGGCCAGCATAAGATCCGAATACGTGACCAAATCATGCGAAAGTCAGTGAGTCAGGCCAAAACATAAGCATCTAAGCCTAGACAACAATGTAGTTACAAATGCCAATGTTCGATTTCAAGTTCAACAGAAAAACTGCGAATATGTTCGAACGAACATGAATGAACAAGTTGGAACAGGAATTTACGTTAGTTCAACGCAATTCAAACAAATCTGGATTCTGAAGCGAGATCTTCTAACTCGCTCGCGCTCTTTAGTCCATAGAAACCATTTAGGTATATAAGACGCAGAAATTCGGAATAAAATCAGACTTTCATGGGAATCCATCCGAGGCGGTCACCTTGACCGTCTTGGTACGAGGCTCGTGAATGTTCTCATCATCTTAACCTCGACGTTTTAGAGGAAAGGAAGTCCGGTCTAATTATTTTCTTACCCTTTCAGCAACCTTACCCTAAGAACTTAGGAAATCTTGAGAGCGTCCCCTCCGGCGTCGGCATAGTCACGGCACGGACCAAACTCCCAGGAAATCCACAAGTTCAATTCCCTCCTTACCCAAGGGCTTAGGAAATTTCGAGAGCGTCCCCTCCGGCGTCGGCGTAGTCACGGCACGGACCAAACTCCCGAAAAATCCGCGAGTCCCATCCCAATCCGGTTACGATTTCTCCGTTGTCGGCGTAGTCACGGCGCGGACCGATCGTACCGAAAGCCAACTTCCTAACCCTATCCGAAAGACTTAACGATAATTCGCCAGAATCTCTCTCCGTTGGCGGCGTAGTCACGTCGCGGACCGAATTCTCGGTTATCGTCAAGTCAAGGTTTTAGTATCACACGTTGTTTTCTCCGGTGTCGGCATAGTCACGGCCCGGACCGAACACGTTGATACTAAAGCCGAAGGAGTCGAGCGCATTAAAAGGTGTTCGCGTTGGAGACGACCAACGCACACGGTCAAGCTACCTTCGCGCTTGATCGGACAATTCCACGTCGTTACAGCTACTCAACAACCGTGTGTACGCCATTGTTTGTGTAGAGGAGATAGTCGTGAGCCTCACGCATGTGCGTCGTCGTACCGGTAACTTATGCGGGGTTGATGCGAGCAAAGCGTTGTTGAGAAAAGGGACACAAAAAAGAGGCAACCACAAGGGTTGTTTTTACTTTTACAGGTCTGTGTATAGCCTTTGGGGTGGTAGGGGCGTTTAGCTAATGACTCCCTAGGTCCCTAGGTTCCCCACCGAAAGCTATCCGGCCGAAAAAAGTCAGCACTAAACGGTGGGGTCCAACTGATATCGCCTATCTACGATACTAATGTGGTTAAAACGGACGCGATCGACCATTTGTTGCTGTGAAGGTGTGTGCGCTTGCCGGTTGGGTGCCTAATGGCTTTAGGGTGGCCAATTCCCGATGGCTCATTGAACTGGTTTATGGTTGTTTATGGGGGTGTGTTTAAGAGAATCCGTTTCTCGTTGCCATTTGGACGACTTCCTGTGATTAAACCGGCTTCGAAATGGTGTGCGTCTTGTGTGACTAAGTGATTTACGGTCGATCAATTGTATTGAATGAGAGGGAAGGCACAAAATGATCATCGTTTACGACCATAAACATGTTTCGGTAAATATATACTCACACGCAATGAATTTGTTTTTTGTTTAGAGATATTCTCAGAATTTGAAATGAATGCAAATAGAAGTAGAAGAAAATTTAGTCCAATTAAAAAACCACACAAACCAAGATGGAGCACACACCTGTCTCTATTATGTCATCGCAATAGCGGAAAGCGGTTCTACGACTCCTAGGCCTAATCACCATTTAATACCCCATGATTACATTCCGAAGAAAGTATTTTTCCGGCTGATTACTGCTCACGTGCGGTAGAACCTCCTTGGAGAGTAATCTAAACGGGCGACGACTTCAATCAAACTTCCATTACGCGGTGGTCGTCGACTTCTACACGGTTCTACCCTCCTGTTGAGAGGAAAACGTATGATGATGATGATGATGATGAGGTTCTGATCCGCCTCTTGTGTGATGTGACAAACGAGACCTAGTAGCTATCCGGTGCCGGTGACCACATCCTAGTGAATCAGAGGGTGATGGCGTCTATGGAGTTGATAACTTCCGTCGACGAGATCCCCACATCGTCAGATGGACAGAATGCAATCCCCGTCATCTCCGTTCCCCTTAATCGCATCCTATTAAGTATTAACTGGCGGTAAAAAGGGTTCTCTGCAGGGTGGCTTCTGTTCTGCATGGTCGCACGCACGCAATCGAGCTGGTTGGATTCTCTCTTGGCGCTGATGGTGTGCAGAAGAATATAAACATCGCATCGGAACGAGGAGACGAAGGCTGTGATAAGTGAAGTCTAGACATTGTCTTAATCCCACGATAATCACCCAACGGGTGGGCGCATGGAAGCAAGAACGCCCTCGGGCCTTGGCTTCCGAACGCGATGACAATGCGACATGCGAGAACCATGCGTGGAATGGCGTGGAATTTTATACCAGATTCTCTGGCCGGAAGATGGCATAATTAACACCCGGAGCGCGATGGTGGTGCTGCATTCTGAGGGCAATTATGTGCTGCATCGCCCTTTGTTTCTTTTCGAATCATCGCCTCCTCTACAACTCATGCTCAAGCCGTGGGATGTAACTCGTATCGCACACTTGCGTCCATTACTCATCATTTTAATTGACATTACCGAACCGGCGGAAAATTCTGAAATTCGAAAGAAAAAAGACCCCTCGCTGGTTTGACGTGGATCAAGATCAAACATTCGGTTTCATTTGTTAGCAGCCCTAAAAATTAGTGTTTCCTAAATTAAATCATTCGAACCCCCCCGGCCTCAATGAGATCTCGCCTTCGGCCATAATGATGAGTTCAACATATGCATCCGGAGCGACAGTGGGCGAGTGCATTCTTTTGTCTTGCACTGCGTGTGTCCCGACTGTGGTGGAGATTATGGTGGTTTATGTTTCAATTCGATCGTTAAAGTGGATCGTCTCGTGGTCGTGGTGGGTTCAACCAACTTTTTCCCTATGGCTTCCTACATGTGGCGCACGATGGATTATGTTTCGAGTGATCCCAGACATGTCCGGGTGTCATATCGTGGATCAACTTCGGGTGAAAGTGTTTTGGTATGGAGCTTCTTTATCTATTTGATCCACATATAGAATTATTTCCTGATATTGAGTTTATTTTCACTCGCCTCTAATTTTACTCCGATCGTGTGAGTTATACGTCTCTTCTGATTCGATTCGAGCAGTTGTTTGGTGCTAATTGAAGGTGATCTTTGGTCCGCTCGCGGGTTTGACCAGCATAACGGTCCGCATTCTGGCCATTGAACCACCCTTTATCAGCATATACCTATGCTCTCCAAACGTGAGTGAGCGTCTGAAGACAGTTTGTGTCAGATAATATTAGCACGCCATTGAATCGCTGGATAGCTCCGGGTACGGTTTGGTGTGGTATGAAAATTACCTATTCAAATGTATGCACATCATGCTTGACATTCATTCGTCTACGATGTCTGCCGGTCACCGGTTGCTGCCGGTGACCACTTTCTGCACGAACCAATGTGACACTTGCGAAGGGTTGGACCACGCCGTGACAGTGGGCAATTGATGGCGGAGAGCATGCGCCACGGCATTTCAATGCGTGTGCACTTCTGCTACGTGCCTGGAGAAATTAATAACGGTGTCAATATGACGATGATGATGGTGGTGAATCAGCCTAGCGTCCAAGGGCCTTCGGTATTGGAGGAGGTGTAGAGGTTGGGGAATAAAAAGGCGGATATGCGTTTGATCGTGTGTTTGGAAGGGAGGGAGGGAGCGTGTGTTTCAAGGTGATGAACTACGACGTGCTCAGTGGAACGCGATGTGGCTTTTCCCGTTCCCAATGGAAATGCGCATCCGATTGTTGACGTCGCAATGTTGTGGAAAGCGATGTGTCATCGTTTGCAGTTGGACGTGGGCTCATTTGAATACTCTTCTCCGCTGGAACCGTACCTGCGAAGGTTTTTAATGCAATTTACATTGATTTGTTTGCCATATAATGTTAGTATAAGCATCCAATACAAACCCAACCTATTCATCTGCCGACCATTGGCCGTCGCATGTCTACCTGGGCGAATCCGTCTAATTAGAGTAATCTTTCAAAACTGCGCACATCGAGAACTTTCCCTTTTTCCTCCGGCACCGGCGTTCGATGTCACTTTCAGCTTAAACGGCGCGCAACGAGGCGCAAACGCTAACGTCCCTTTCCCTCCCCCCGTGGCGTCCCTTTACCGAGTTGCGTCTCACCGGGAACCTTTTAATTACCGTTTTCCCCGTGTTGGAGCGATCCATCCAACGTTGGATGGTTTTCCATTTTACTTCTTTTTCTTTTTTCGTTTTGTTTTCAAGTGCGTGTGGCTTGTGTGTGTGTGTGTGTGTATGGAAAACCCGCTAGTTGTCGCTCGACGTATGTGTCTCTAGCCCTCGACGGCTCGATATGCCATTTCTACTGCATCGTAACCACCGAGTCGAGGGCGAACAGTCCGGTACGGTTACGGGGACGGAATCCCCCGCCCCCCCAGCGAAACTCTTCGGTGGGAAGCCGTGCGAGGTGTGGCAAGGAGAACGCCATTCTAAAATTCCTTTCCATCAGCGAATGTCTTGTCGCTCCGTGACGAGACGAGTCTCAGCTCTCGTGGAAGGTGGCAGCTGTTAGACCAACACGACACTTTTTTTTTCGCTCCCTCCAGTTCCCTTCGTGTGAGTTTTTCGTGGGCGGCAATCGTGTGTGACACTTGCGCCAACTCCCTTGCTCCCTTCCCCCCCATTCTCCGGAGTGTGATATGGTTTTACTACCTACTTCCCACTTTTGGAAATGGTCCGCGAATGGGGTGCGCCAGCGTGAACCGGAGATGGCATTCCGAGCGCGATCGCATACGAGACCTTGGCTATTTTTATCTCCACTCTAGGGTTTTCTAACGGCCGCCCTGATGTGATGGGGATGGTTTGGATGGATTTATGGAACACACATACACACACGCTGGCGGGGAAGCGCTGGAATGGCTTTAGGGTTGTGATTCTAAGTGACGTTTATTTTACAAGAAATCGCTGCGTTTGTCACTTTTATTATGTCATAAACTGCGGACGAACGGATTAGGCACCCTATCGATACATCAATTTATATGATGATGGAAGGCTAAAGTTTATTCTTAGCCGCTTGAATGTTTATTTAGGATTTTAAATTATTGTCGTTACTGAGTTTGAGATAAATTTTCATAAAAGCTTCTTTGAGAGTTTTGTTTTGCGCTCCTTTTTTGTGCCAAAGGAAAGACACTTACATGAACAGTTTGCAATTTCCGTTTCGTCAACTTTGTCCTCCAAAAAAAGAGCTGGAGATAAAATTAACGTCACACCGCATATTTTTGGGTCATAATAAACGCAAGGTGGGCTTGCCCAAAACCGAACCTTCTTGCCAAACGACTGGACAGCCCCACCGGACAAACAAACCCCCTCACCTCAGTACCGTTTGCGGCCCGTGCCGAGGGGCCGAGGGAGATGCTAATCGCGTTCCGATGAAGGATTGGACGGTTATATATGAATGGTGGCAAATTAGGAGAGTCTAGTTTCACCGAAATGGAAACATTGATTACCAAATGAACCGAACGATTTGTGTGTGTGTGCGCGTGTTTGCTTGCGTTTGTTTATTTCCATCAGTTTTCTTTCCCTATTTTCCGAACCGCGCTCGTTTTTTTTGTCAACTTGTGCCGTTTTTGGCGCCGGTGAGCTTTTATGAAATGTGTGTGTTTGTGCGAGAGGAAGGAGAAGCAGAAAAGTTGTCATACAAAATTGGACTGATCGAAGCCCGGGCATATGCAGGCATCGCAAACCTCGGCTCGGTGTGGAACCATTTAAGTTTTTGAAATTAATTTTGAGGTCGATTGGTTTCAGGAAAGGCCCGGTCTGGTAATGTCCCGCGCAACCGCCGAAAAGAAAGGGGGCTTAGCTTTAGCGCCAATGCCATAAATTTACCGATGTCGCTACGAAATGGTAATCTCACTAACGCTAAATGTCCTCCCCGGAGTTGTTTAATCCATCCGCGGCGGAGGAGACACCGTGCAGTACACATTCACCTTTGCCGAATTTCACCTGAACGATCGTAGGAAGTCCCAAAACTCCCCATTTTGCTCTCCTGTCCCGAATACATTACAAGAATCGAGAGATTATGTCCTCGCACCTCGCCAAAAATAGCTCCGTCAACCACCATCAGGCCGTTTTTGGGGATCGTTCCGTTTCGCGGGGCTTGCTTTATCTAATCTCTGTGTTCCGATGAAGGGGTAAATTTAAACGAAACATTCTCGCGAATCTCGCCGGGTGAAAAGTAGAACGTTGAACTTTTCTGTGCAACGAAGGTAGACCGTTTCTTACTCATCGGCGCCCAAGGGAGGGTTCTTAAATTCGCCGCATGCACCATCCAAATGTCGCTACCGAACAGCTATTTTAAGACGGAGCGATAGAGCGAAATTCCTTTATTGCATAGGGCGTAACATCGTTTTTGATTGCCATACTTCCTTGAGTTGGTAATGACTCACTTCTTGGCTATAATTTTCATACTCGCTTACCTTTGAACATTTACTTGCGGGACCGGTTTTAATTCATCACGTGTACCTTGGACCTTGGATGAATGTCTTTAGGTTTCTGAACCGAAGATCACAGCCGAAAGCACATCGAATGCCTGCAGGCGGAGTTGGCAAAGTGCAAACTTATTATTACACTATTTTGGGCTGCCCGCTAGCTTTTTTTCTTATGGCACGTGGTACCTCCAATTGAATCTCCTTTCGAAGCTTCTTCAACAGTTCAAGAGAGGCCTTAGAATTCCAATTCTTTTTGCTACGTAAAGTGTTTTAAATGCTCTCTAATTGTCGATCAGATTGCCATTTAGGAAAATTGCGGACGACCGTTTGAGTTTTATTTTCTGACTCCATTGCTCCGGTATGTCCCGTGAGTGCTGAACGAATAGTTTTACCGACATCGAGAAACAGACAAAAAATGAAAAACACAGAAGGCAAATGGTAAATAATAACCTTAGCCTTAACCGATGTTCTCGTCTCGTACGTCGGGGAACGTCCTTCTCGTGGGGACGTTTACATTGCGTGGGTCTTACCTTTCGCGAGTTTCTTGAATTGTTTGCTGCCGAACGCTCACTGTCTTCACTCCCACGCTCGATGGACGATTTTTCAATTTTTGAAAGATTTCTTCTTTTTCCGATACTTTTCTCCGTTTTTTTTTGTTGGTTTTGTTGCCGCAACGAGCACCTTGACTTCCAAATTGTTGTCGAAAGCGCACTGACCAGAATATTCTCACACATTTTTCATCCCACTTTTGGCGAGCTTTGGTGTGTGAGCCAGGGTTTTGGGGCTTATAAATATTCTATTTGAGTAATTTGGAGTGCGGGTTTATTTTTTGTTTCATGAGAGCAGAAACCAAAAATTTGGCACGAAAAAGAACGCTTTTTGCAGTTTAGCTCAATGACCAACCACCTTCGCGCAGAAGAAGAATCGTTGGAGGTTATGCTACGTGAAAAAAAAACCCGCCTGAAAAGAGCGTGTATCTATACGATGAAAAAAACACAGCTTCTTCAACAAGCGAAATGGTCATTAAATGGTACAATTATTCACTAATAACTGACCCCCATCGGTGGAGGAGTTGTTGCGTCATCGTCCCAGGCGGAGTTTTCCACCGTGAAGACATGTTTATGTGTTGGTTTTCTTTTTCTTTCTCTCTCCCCTCCGTTGCGGCCAAGCGCCACCGAAGAAAACGCCTTGATTTCATTTCCATCCGGCACTCGGGATGATGGAAACATTTCCTTTCGTTTCCGTGCAAAGCGAAATTCGCACCCAACAACACAATGCAATACAATGTGAGGGGGGCTATCAAAGAAGCGAAAAAAAGTAAACAAAATGGTTCACAAATGTTTCCACCAACCACCAAGTACGCAACGCAACGGAAGTGTGTGCGATTTTTCTTTTCATTTTATTTAAATTTCACAGCGAGAGTGATCATTTTCCACCAAGGCAGGAAGGAGGGAGCTTGTCTATTGCTCGTTCGTGTTACATTCGCAAATTCACAGCATCGGCCCGCGGTGTGTTGCTGCGGTAACATGGCAAATAATGAATCATTTTCGCGGCATTGACCTTGGAGCCCGTTAGCTCGGCCCGGGATGGGATTTTTTTTTTCTCGGTCGGTTACCGTTTCGAGAAGATGATCGCAGAAAAGTAAAGTAGAGCTGGCCGGCTGGCGGCGATCGTATTTTAAACTTCGCCTCAAACAGACCGATTTGAGGTTATCAAAATGTTGACGAAACTAACAAATCAATATTTACGTGTGTTTTTGAGCGGCCTGAAGAAATGTTTCAAGTCAACACCAGTCAACAGCGCGCTCCGGTTGATGAGGAAAGAGTCTTAAAAAGTAGCGCCACCAAAAGCCACAAAAATTACAGACAGACTTTTCGTTTGGTTGGGCGAAACAAAGTTCAAGCCTAGAGCAAACAGGATCGATTCAAATATGGAAATATCAATAAGCGTGTGGCCACGGTGAAGCTTTTGATTGTTCAATCGATTTAAAAAGTGTGCCCACTTAAGAAAACTCCCGGTGCTTGGGAGAGAGGAGAAGGGCTTCAATAGAAGTGTGTTTTCCTTGCGGGATTAAATAAACCGCGGATGAAGCAACACCGACCCACGTTCGGCTAAATGTTACCGCAATCTGGTGCGGGAGCAGGAAAAGGTTCCGTAGTGCTGACGTTGATGGAGATAAGATACACGAGCATAAACGGTTACTTAAAAGCCGGGAGTAAGTAAATGATCTTTGCTGATGAACGGAGGGAATAAGAAAACAAACTAGCTCCCATTGGCAGCGGAATGTGGGGGAAGAAGGGGGTTTGTGGTAAGGAAATTATCGATGCTTCTCGATGGAGATTCCCCTGCCTGCATCTCCATCAAGTCCACCAAGAAGCAACCAGCGATATCGATCGTCATTTTCCGGTGAATAAATTTATTCGCTTCCACTGATTCACTGAGCGGGAAAAAGCAGAAAAAATCCAAATTAAGATCAGCAAAAAAAAAAAAATGGGAGAAAAAGTGTGTTCTACGCTTTATTGCTTAAACATGTTTTTCGTGGCTGGCGTCGTTTCTTCTTCCCCCCTTCCGCACGCTGTTATTTCTTCCCGAACGGTTGCCCATGCAAAAATCTAGACTACCTCCGGCGAGACGAGACTTACATAATATTGGCGGTATTATCTTGTAGCTTTTGCCTCGCATGGTGTTTTTTTTTCATTTGCTGCCCCTTCGTCTTTCTGCTTCTTTCAATTGCACCGTCATTTATGCTGCCGCCATTTAATTCACGAAGTCAACGCGGACGACCGCGGAAACCGGTGGAAAACTGGCGGTGTTGATGGTCATGTTTGCTTTCATTATTACGTTAGGAAGCAGGAAAGGGGAAAGGGGACGGTCCAGGGAGGATGACCGAGGGCTCATCATCATTCCCGGCGTAGGGCCGCGACGATTCCGTTTTAATGGTCAAGCAGAAGCGAGGCTCAGGACTCCTCAGCCCGCGAGCGTCCGCCCCCCCCCCCCCCCCCCCGGCGTAACGATCCGTTCTGGAACGAGTTCTGGTACCGTTAAGTCCCTTTTTCCATGCAATCCGCGTTTCCCCTCGGCGAGGGTGGGGGGAAGGGAAAATTGGCGGGGACGTACGGTATGATATGTTGTGAATATGCGCGCCTCACACACGCTCGCGCGGGCAAGTTCATCGACCGCTGGCATGCTACCGGCCTCGTCGCGCCCTTCAATGGGAAAGAAATGTCGATCGATTACGCGATCGACGATTATGCTAACGTGTGCGCGCAAATGAAAGTGCAGCAAGAATGCCGCCGGGAACAACTCCCTCCCCGGCAACGGGTCCAAGAACATCAGACCGGGGCCTTTTTCTCGCGTTTCACTCGGCCTTGAAGGAGAAGGTGTTCGCTTCCCGCGGGGTGCGCACTGTGATTGCATAATTATGATAGAGTTTTATTAAGTGCCGCCGGGAGCTGAGGAATGTCGCTCGATCGGAATGTTTGATGATGCTCGCTGAAGGGTTGTGGCGAGGGGATGGGGCGTTTTACAGTTATGGTAATTTACCGGACACTTCTAGGTCCTGTTAGAATTTATGGCGTGCTGTCGGGGAAAACCCCTTTGGTCGATAAAATTGTTTCCAATTTATTTGCATAAGTCAAAGCATTGCGTTTCTGGATGTCGCCATGCATGGGGTACAGCACGGTTTTGATTGCTAGCTTTGTTTTATTTTTAGATATTCAAACAACAGATGTAAATAGTCACTTTTTTATAGTTTACCTTTAAGATCGCTCGTTAGTTTTGTCTGTAAAAAGTTTTTAGTTGTTTTGAGAGTGTGATATATTTTCAAGATTACTCCAGCTTCTTCATCCAGCTTTGGATTCAAACGGATTCTACCCGGATTCGATCGGATTCAACCGGAATCAACTGTATGCAGAATGTATTTAAACCGGAATCAACAGGATTCAACCGAATTTAAACCGGATTCAACCAGATACAACCGGATTTTAACCGTATTTTACCGGTTTTAAATCGGATTCAATCCGGATTCAATCGGATTTAACTGGAATCGATCAGATTTAAAATGGATTCAAACCGGTGTCAACCGGATTTAATGCATCCACCATCTGGTTTAATCCTGTTAACTCCGGTTGAATCCGGTTGAAATCCGGGTGAATCCGGATGGCTCTGGTTGAATCCAGACGCATCCGGTTGATTCCGGGTTGCTCCGGTTGAATCTAGACGCCTCTGGTTGATTCCGTGTTGCTCCTATCGATTATGGCACCAATGAATGAATACAGAATACAGAATACAGAACGGAACTGAATACAGAACACGATCGTTGCATCGATCAAAGTTGGTAGATAATGAATCCAACGGCAACTCAAACTATTTGGTTTTAGCCTGCGTACCCGCCTTAATCCAGTCTGTTATTCAACTCGGAGACACTCAAGTCGTTCATCGTTATGGAGGGAGACCTTTCTCGCCTTAGGAAATTGCAATTGCCGAGGGAAGGCACCCGTTTCCCTTTCATTCGTGCACCAAAGCGGCATCCTCCGCACTCAGCATGCCACAACCCCTCGGGGAGGGCACGTGGAATTGAACGAGGAATTGCACCGCGCGACAAACTTGGCCATCCGGTGCATCGCCGCTAATCGTGCGCTTCCTCTCGCCGGACCCAAACGCGCCGGGCCCGAACTGCACTCGAGTTGTGAAAAGAAAGGGAAACAAAGCAAAAGAAGTTGAGCTGCGAGTAAAAAACAAAAACAAAATAGGGGAAAAAAGCTCGCACATACTGCTCCGTAGTTATGTAAATGGAGCGAAGGGAAACAGTACAAGCAGCAGGGGTGCATCGGATCGGGACAGGAAGCGGCTAACCCCTCTCGGTACCGAATCCGGTCGCCGATCGGAGTCCGGCTCGCTCGAGATCGATTACTGCAAATTAAGGTAGTAACGCATTTAAAATGCATTAATAATGCAGACCCTCGCGCTAGCGCCGCTTCCAGTCGGGGGGCTAGCTTTTGCATCTACGGAGCCGTCCGTGTGGTGCAGGATCGGATTTCCGGTGACAATTTTGTTTGGCTCCATTTTTAACGACGGGACGAGGATCGTTTTATGATATAATTGCGTTAATTATTCGGTCCGAGGGAGCGATGTAATGGACCGCCCGGATCGTCCCTATAATTTATTAGAGATTTTCTTTTAATACACGATACTACAAACAACAAAATTTGTCAAACAGAAGCGATATCGTTTGCGACAATAAATGATAATATTTACCAAAAATCTGTTACGCTTGATCATAGCAAATTTTTGCATTGGTTTGTTTTTTTTGTAAATTCGTTGCGAACTAAGTTAGTTATATTGACTAACGTACGTTACGGCACGCGTGACATGATACACGAGAACGAATTGGCAACTGTTTCGAAATGCTACACGGGTATTTGTCACTCTCTCTTCGGTTTGTGTGCATATCGAATGTCCAATTGGATCCCGTTGGGTGCCAAACTGTGGCGGACCAGACGCGGATGATGGAATCGATCTGGCACCCAACCATCACCGAACCAATTTTACTTAAGAAGAACAACGAAGCAGGAGTTTTGCCTTTGCGGGACTGCTTCCTGGTCAACCAAGAGACTCGATAAAATAATTAATTTAAATGAGCTTGCAACCCCGGTGGATGCTTTAGCAAACGACGACCCTTGAAAGTTCGTCTAGAGAAGTCGGAAGGTAAAGGCAATTTAATTTCCTTGTTTGTATCAAGCTTCCCTTCAAGTGCGGCTCTCGCTCTACAAAGAAATGGAATTAATAAAATATGGCCTTCTCATTGCAATAAAACACTCTCTTCACAGACAATTGCTCGAGTTTTGCTTTGTCTTGTGGGACGAGGCATCAAGCAGCGGGAAGCCAAAGGCCAACGGGGTGGCCCACCATCATTGCAGTACGCGTTCTATAATTATAATATGGAGCACAAAAATATCGCAATCTCAAGTCCGTTTCGTATCAGCGGAGGAGAGGGGGATGGATGGAATAAAAAACAGGACCATTCGAATCGAACGACGATTCAGCACCATCCGCTCACCCCCCGGGGGAGAAGGCATCGTAAAAGGGCCCACCGTTGGGAGCTTAGGAATGGGAAAAAACAAATAGAAAATGATACCAACCGAACAGGGGGGAAAAAGACTCGATCGCGATATTACGCGTCCTACGGTACGAGGCTCGCTGATGGCCGTTTCTTGCCTGCCGGTAGCTGTCAAGTGGCCGTTGTAAACCTCCGATCTCCTCCCCGATCCGAGCAGCTGTGTTTGCAGGTGTCGCGCCAATGGCTTCCGTCCCGTGTTGGTACAGGTTGGCCAGCAGACCCGGCCCGTGAAGGGTGAGATCGCGCGAAAAAGCGAAATGCGCGAACTGCATGACGCGAATAATGGTGTCAGCGTCCGATCATATGCGTTCGCGTTGCGCGCCCACAACTGAAGCAAATCTGTTTCGAGTTGTGTTCCTCTTTGCCTTTGCCCCACCGTGGTTCAAGTTTCTTGCGTCTTGTAATGGGTTGTAATGGTCAGTTATATAGGTTTCGAAGGCGGTGAGGTGGTGGTGGTGGTGGCAGCGAGCAAGCGAGATCATTTCACCTTACCACCAGGCTCTAACCGTACAATTTAAAGTCTAAACCTCTGCGCCAGGCCAGTAGCTGATTGCCCCTTTAAGGACAGATGAAGAAAGAAGCAGACTCTCACCCGCTTTGGTGACCTCAAAAGCGACACCCGAGCGAGAAGTGAAAAGTGGAGAAAAAAGCCGCGCGTAGGTGGGAGTTCGCTAATGATCGGAAATTAAAGAACAAACCGCTGAAGCCAAATTTACGGCGCGGGAGCTTAGGGTGTTTAGGAGGACATGCATTTAATGGCTCCGTGGAGGAAAAATATGGACACAAAAAGGTGGTGTCTCATTATTGAACGGGTTTTGTTTCTTATGGTTAAAAATGGTTCAAAAATTGAGGGTGCAAAACATGCGATTTGGAAGAAGTACGAGTTAGGCTCGCTTGATGTCTCGGTAGTTTTAGTTAGAGGTCGATGAAATTGTATCGTACGGGGTTTCATCCGACATTGGCTTTACAGGTGTTATTTTCTCATCTTTGGGGATTTTACTTACAAGGTCACGAAGTAATCTTCCTTCGGCGTTTGATATGTAGTTAACTCTCACAACCAAATCCTAACCTGCACACTGTTCTGCTCTTCTCATTTTAGTACGGCCTCCGGCAACTGGACCTGTCGTTACTTTCGCAACTGTGGGCCCTAAACGAATCCATCCAAGAGTTCCGCACGATGCTCCAGGAACAGGAAACACTTTCACCGCCCTCACCGTCGCCCTCCAACTCGGACGCCAACTCCGTCTCATCCGATGACGATCTCGACGAAGAAGACTCGTCGGCGACCACCAACAGCACCAACCGTATCAGCCAGCAGCTCCTCCAGCAGCAGCAGCAGCAGCAACATCAACAGCAGCAGCAGCAGGCACAGCACCTACTTCTGTCCGCCCATCATGCCCTGCAGTCGTCCACCCATAGTATCGTCGGTGGCAGTGGTGCAAGCAACACGTCCGGCAGTGGAGGAGGCAACGCCAACGAATCCGGTGGCTCCACCACGACGACCCTCTCGTCGTCGGCATCGTCCCGCATGAGGGCGCCACCGCCACCGCCACCAAACCGGAAGGCACCTTCGCGGCCCGTCTAGATAGATGGTGGACAGGACATTCACGATCCCCAGTCAGCGATTGTTTTTTGTCGATCCTCCGTAAGGGAAAGAGAGTTCGCGAGATTTCAAGAAGGACATCGGCATCGAAGTTGAATACAAGCAGCAGCATGAGGGTAGAAGCGAATGGGATAATAATTCAATACGTGGACTGTTGGGGCCGGGGGAGCGTATGAAGCGATAGGCGATCGTTAAAGAAACCAAAAGTCACATTAAATAAAACTATAAGCTAAGCAGATGAAGACTATTTGAGGAGGTGTTGAAACGGATGAATCGATAGGGAAGAACAAGCCAAGAACAGTAAACGGCGACAGTTTTGTTTGTCCGGTGTTAGCGTGCGTTAAGGATATAATATGGAACAGACGTGTAAGGGACGAGACCGTTAAAGAGTGCCGTTTAAAGGCAGGAAAGGAAAGGCAGGTTTGTTTTGAAATTCATGTTCAAAATTTAGTTTTCTCTCTTGCCCCACAGGGGGGGAACGCAAGTGCTAAAAGTATTGCCCGATTTTTTCTCATTAGTGTACGGCATGTGTTAGTCGATCCTGGGGGGCGATATGTTTCTGATTCACTTTAAAATTTAGTTTGAGAAAACGGTAGGAAGATGATCCAGGCTTGATTGTATCAACAAAATTACAACACACGAATGCTTGAAGGAAGAACGGCAATCGAATCGAGTTTCCCCGTTGCGGGGACAAGTGATCGGCTATTCAGTAGCTTCGAACGTCCGTGCAGTGAGTGCTACGAACAAAGAAAATATCTCTAGCTGTAACACGAAAAAAGGTTCTTTGCTCTGTACATACTAATTTGCAACTAAATAATGTTCCCAAACCTAGTAATAATATGAAACGATCCAATAAAACTAAAATTGAAATTGTGCGCATGTCGTTTGATACTCGGAACGAGAAAATTGTGGGAAACGTAAAACCGAAACAAAAGACTTCAATTTTCAAATTTATTTTTAAAATAAACATCGCCAATGGAGTAGTGGTAAACATCGCCGGAGGTGCATGCATACCGCGTTGCCTACATTCAGGCGTTGTATTATAGCATGGTCCAAGATGATGCTTGCTATAAATTGCTTATGATCGTAAAGCGACAATTCAAAACGATCATTAGAAAAGCACGGTTTTTGCCTAACGTTTTCTTTCCCGTAAAATAATCAATGCCTTTGTTTGCCATTCCTCTGAAAGACATATTTATTGTCAAATTCCTACGCACGTGCACAATTGAACGTCGCGCCGCACACGCACAGCAATTAGCATAGCTCGGCCATATTTCACACCTTGATCTCGGCGTCCGTGATCCTTTCGCTCGCTCCGGACCACCCCTTGCGCATCAACGGGGTGTTTGAGAACGTGGAATTCGCAATTGGCACAAACCGCGATCGCAAACCCCACCACGAGGCGAGAAAATTGATGCTGATGAACCTTTGCGCGATCGCATTTTCGTGATACGTCCCTCAACCTTAAATGGTGGAGAAAACGAAGAGAGCGTCCCTCAGACCGAGGGGGGCGAATAAATCTGGCATCAACAATTCCACCAGCGGTTGCCTAGCTTTGCCGAACCACCCGACCGTTTGTCTTCCTTGATGAAGGTGCCAGCGGTTGAAAAAAGTAGAAAACGAATCCCAATAAAACGTGCAGAAACAATTACCATTGTCGCCCAACATTGGGTAAAGAGGCTCGTGAATGTCGTGGACACGGCAACAACGGGGACGGCCGTGCGGAAGATTCTCCATGAATGAGTGATGTTGGGCGGACGTCGAGCGTTTTCCATAATGAGCCAACGGCGAATGTGGATTGCGATCGTCTTGTTGCGTTGCTGATCGAGCCGCAAAACTTCGGGCAAAAGACTTCTCTAGCGTTGGTTGTCGTGCCTCATAAAACTATAGTCTATGACTCGTGCCAAAGTGTATGGCACGGCAATGCTTGGCTGGAGGAGGGAATGACAAAAAAGGCGGATCCAGAGACAGCTCAACCCACGAATGCGATTTGTTTTTTGTACAGAGAAGGCGGAAGCGATATTAGTGGAGGATTAAGCAAAGTTCCAAAAAGGTATAAGATTTGGAATCAGTCAAGCAAAAGTATTTTCCTTTCGTTAGTGGTTTTGGAGGAAGCTGTCATTTCTACAATTTATAGCTGCATATTCAAAAAAAAGTGGTGGTAGTTAAATTCGTTTTCAATTGCCATTTATCCTTCTTGCCTCTTCTCATCATATTTCGTTCACATTTTCATTGCGTAAAACGCGCCCTCTTGTTCCCTCGGAGAATTAAATCGTTCGCGTGTGGATGGATTTGTTTAAATGCTGAAAAACGCGCGTTCCGTTCAGCATGAAAAGAGGTCCGGCGTCGAAATGGTAGTCAATTTTTCACGCACATCTTCTGTGCAAGCATAATACCGCATTTCGGAGCATAACCTTCCCCCAATTGCGCTCCAATAAGTAGAACGATCGTACCTACGTTCGGTTGGGCGGTAAATGGTAATGGTGGAAGATTCAATTTCGTTGTTTATCTTCTTTGCTTCTTCCTGACGGTGGTTACTTCCGTCGGGGGGTTTTCTTTCGGTGGCCGGTAGTCTTGGGACAACGCGGCACTAATCTCCGGCACCGGAAGGATCGTGGCCATTCACTGATGAATGATGAATGAACTGAATGGTCGGCTCGAACACCGGCGTCGGAGGCGGAAATGGATGGTATTCAGTGGCGCACCAGAGCGCAAGACGAAACCTGGCCACTCTTATTGTTGATCGCACCCCGAATGGACCCAAAAAAGGTACACAATGTGATATTCAGGTGTATTTAACGAGTTTTTTGCCTGTTTCGGGTGAATGAAGTGTTAAAGTGAGTAATGTTAGGTAACCCGTTTTGGGAACCCTGAAGAGTTCGGTAAGACACGTGTTGATTTTTAACCTCAATTATTTTTGGATACATTATACAACTTGGAAATAAAAATAACGTTACTATCACAAAGAAGTTCTTTATATAAGAAAACAGAAAATATTATTGATGTGTTAAAAATACAAGAGTCCATCATAATTACAAGATCGTAATACAACCTCATCATAGATTAAAATAGGATTGAGTCCTCCCTATGTCATACGATATGTGTCAATTCGACTTCTTTTTCTTCGTTTTTCGATGGTAATAATTTTGTGCCCACTTTCCACCAGCCTGTCGTTGATTAACCGGTTCAATTTCTGGCAAGAAAACAACTCCAACGACAGCTACCGTACCGTCGGTGATCGAATTACCAATCCAATTCGACTCGATTTCGATGTGTGGGCCTCGAACATCGACCCACGAGAGAAAAGGGTCAAAGGATCGAACCAATCTCGAACGTCTACGTAGTTCTTGACGACCCCTTGAAGTGGCGCTAGAGAGAAAACGGAGTCCGCTTGCCGATGGTAAGCCGAATCCGTCAGTCTGTCAGTCAGCGTCACCATCCCATAAGACCGTAAGTCACCGTGGAGTGTCACGTTTCATAAATCATAACGTTCGCATTCCGGGGTCCTTGGCTGAAGCTTTTTTCTTTTCGAGCGGGAAACAAAAAGGAATTTACGGCTCCGAGACTCCGGCGGCCTAATGAAGACCGTGCTGATTTTTATAACAGTTCCGGAGTCTGCGCACGTCGCCAAGGCGCCAACATCTGAGGGCGTTTTTGCGTAGACGGTTTACCCTGGCCAATCATGTCACAGCGGGGCTAGATATTAGCCATGAGTTTGGAAGGAAACTGGCGCAAACTTGCCTCCAGCCTTAGCTGGAGACCGTCCGGTCGGTTCTGAAGGGGAATGATTTACTTATCGTCGAAAGGAAGGAGGGTGTGGTTCGTTGCCTTCAATCATTAGCGGGAAGTTTGTTCTGTGTCCGTCAGTTGGTGACGTCGTTTGACATACCCGGTCGAACTTCCAGATCTTCGTCGGCCAAACAAGCGGCGGCAAAAAAGTATGGAGCGAAACCAGACGTGTCAAAGTGACACTCGAGTTGAGATTGTTATTCATTCCCCGGGAAGCTCGGTAATTTGCTGTTGTTTCTACAGAGTCGTGCGTCACGGCGGGGGGAAATGTTTGCGCCCTGGACCATGACCGCACTAGGCTGGTAAGTAAGAACAGAACGCCGTTCTCCAGGCACGACTCAGAAGGAACATCGCCCCGGGCGTACCGATGAGCCACGGATCGGCCATTAATCGATGAAATTGTGCATGAAATTGTGACCACTGGGTTTCAGCCGTCGCTCACTTTGTTTGTTATTTTGTCGTGTTGTTGCAAAAGGAAGCAACTATCGCAACAAAGTGCTAGATTGAAGTAGACCAGAATAGGGAATTGTCTAAATATGGCAAATGGAATCATAGAGGTTCAATCCAAATCAAATTGTTTTTGGTGAGGTTAAGCTTGGTGGAGAATATGGTATGAGATTCCATACCAAATATGTTTGTTGATCTCGTAATAAAAAAAACGTATTTTTGGCTACCGAATCCTGAATTAATCATTTTTGCTTGATTCGCAACTTCCATCTCTCTTTGAAAAATTACCCTAAATAATCATTTCTTTATCTTTTGCGAGATCAAATTGAAACCCAAAATAAAGTTATAAAAAATAGCAAACTTTCCTTACCACAAGAAAAGGTATGTACACACACTCTCTCTCTCTCTTTGGGTTTCAAATGAAATCGGATCGGAATACGGTGGCATACTTAAATTGAATCAGCTGCTGCAAGGGAAACTATCTGAGCTACCGACGCAAGATTCGGGCCAAGATTCGTACGGCCATCCATCATCCGGCAACCAGTAGGGCCAGTTGTAAGTGCCTCACAGGACCCCACGCATTTTTCACCGCGCGTGCAGCGTTCCTATCGGCGTCGATCTCGCCGTGACGTTACGCATAAATATATTGCACTGGGGAAAGAGAGAAAAGCTGCGGGAAGCGAAGAGACGAAATGTGTATTCGAAGCAAATAAGGATCGAAAACGAGGCAAAATCATGCTTCCAAACCAACGATCCAGACATCTCGGGGTACCTCGCGAGATTTGAGGTCGGGCATTGAAATGAGTCACCGAGAGATTTCTGGTCCGGGCGTAATGTAGGCATTACGGGATCCCACCGGTTTGCCCCCGGGTTTGGAGTGTTGGTTATTCTTTATCCGGCCTGTTTGCGTAGACGAATTTCTCCAAACAACTTCCAAAGACAAACAACCCGCGTTGCTGTGCCTTGGATGGAGAGAGGAACAGCTTCCGTGCAGGGGGAGCGTGAAGAAACAGAAGACGGAAGTGTTGATTTGCCCTCGAGAGGTTGGTTCCGTTCCGTTCGCAGGAAGCCGGAGCGATAGGAAATCCGAGTTGGCGAAATGATCTCCGCCGGCGAGGAAAGCAAATGTGGTGTAAGAGAATGTATTCCCGGTTTCAGATTACGCATCTGAGCGCGGTTTTGCGGAGATTGAACGGGAACGAACGGGCGAAAAGATAAATAAAAAAAAAACAGAAACACTATGCAGAAGTCAGATGTCATCTTCCGGGCCAGATGCCGCGCCACTTGAGTCGGAAGTCGTGAGAGCTCGAGAGCGCACCGTGATCGTGCCGGTCGGTTGTTTATTCGAAGAACCGACGGAAGCATCCGCAACCGTTGCGCTTTCTCAGTGCAGTGGTCCTCGAGATTCCTCCAACTAAGATCAATTTGATTCGAGATACTTCAAGTACGCCTGTGATGCACCAGTGTTGCCAGAACAGCGCCAGAAACGAATCATCGTAGGCCACCGGAGTACGATAGAGCACAGCGCCTACCTAGACCAACAGTTGAAACGTAAACCAACATATATAACCTCCCCGACAACAAAAAAAGGCAACACATCCAAGGTCTCATGATGACGTCGACCTCGCCCGGGTTATTCTCCCGCCCATCTCGGGACGGATCCCTGGAGCATGGGTCTGGAGCTGCGAAGTCCCGGCATAGATCTGGCACTTCTGACGCTGGGAACGAACCGGAGACGATCGTCGCCGGGCACGTTCGTGTGTTTGTGCGAAGGAAAAGGTGATGCCAAAGGGATGCCCCCGCCGCGGAGGATTGTCCTTATAAATTATTTATATGCATTCCAGCGAGTAAAGGAGGGCGCACAAGGTTGAGCTTTGTCCGCGTTGCGGTCTAAGCAATGCTGAGTCGGCGCACAACCGAGCGAAAATACCGGAGAGTTGGATGAACTCTATTGGGAAGGACTTTACAGAAAGAAAAAGTTTACGGAGTTTACAAACAAACAATATTTCTTCATAGATCCTACAAAATATAGACAACGATTCTTAACAACGAACATTTTGTATTATAGTCTGCGCTAAGAAGTAGTACGAAAGTGATTATTCAAATTCCTTTCACACAACAGATTTCTGAGATTCAAGATCCGACGGTTCACAGAGGAAGGGATTGTACAGAGGCCGAACGCGGAATACAAATTAGCACAGATTAGAAACGGACCAACATCAGAAGGATGCTGAATCGAATGTGCGAACCATATGTTTACGCTACGATTAGAATGTTTCCCCAGTTTTCAAGCTCGGGCGGAGGAAAGCACTCACGCGTAGGAAATTGTGATAAACAAACCGTCCCGAAACGCCAGATTGTGTTTGGGCCGTTCGAATTTTCCGTGGTTGTACGTTGGCGTAAACAGTCGCTTGATGGAAACCAACCCGCGATGACGGTGGAGGTGCAATTTTCGATGGCCATTTGGCAAGGAGGAGCTTGGTAAGGGAGGATGGAGGAGGATAATTTTTCCTCTTTTCACATTCTGGCGGAAGTGCAAAGAGCAAAAGGCAGGTTTGTTTGTTGTTTTTTTTTGCGTGGGGTCGTCCGGTTCGGGCGAAAGCGAAATCAATCAGAAAATCCACCCCCGGGTGAGGTTCCGAAACGAAAGGCGAGATACACCTCGGGTATCGAAGGTATCGATTTCGATCGTTCGAGCACCGCGGTTCGATTGTCGATCAAGTGACATCGTTCCGGTTGGATAGACCGAGTGCGAGTGGGTGGCTTCGAAAAG
Organism: Anopheles coustani; assembly: GCF_943734705.1. NCBI lineage: Eukaryota > Metazoa > Arthropoda > Insecta > Diptera > Culicidae > Anopheles > Anopheles coustani. Next base: position 32,555,212 of record NC_071289.1, read on the forward strand.
ACAACGAAGAGTGAAACGGAGATCAGGCGGATCAAGACGGCGTGCAGACATCGTACTGCTTGATGCCATAATTGTCACGACCCGTGGGAGATGGTGATTGTTGCTGACTTCGGTTTGGCAGCCCTCCGCCCAGGCCCTTCGGATGGTGCCATGTTTATGTCGTACACGAATCTGATCTCGATCGTTCAAAATGTGTGTCGCATATGGTGGGTTTCTTAGCCGGGCATGATTAATATCCATTCGCCGGTCGTTGACATTTCACTCGGCGTTATGGCGTTAATTTTCGTCATCGAAAATGTCTCGCCCTATATGACTTATCCATCGAAATCCATTGGGAAAAATTTCATTATTAAGAAAAAGATCCCATGTTTTTCACCACCATCCCATTCGTATGTATCGTAGCCACGCTTTGTCCGGTGGCAAGTAGGTTGATTATCAACGTCATAAACATATCACAGCATCCACAGAAACCTGCTCCCGATTGGCATCGCGAAGCCGACCAGACAAATCTGGTTTAGCCGTGGATGAAGTGGAGCACACAGACAGACAAATACGTGGTAAGTGGAAAATCTTTTAGCACCGTTCCCGCCCGAATGGCTTCGAATCGATCGTGTGTAACCCACACCATGACCAGATGCAGCGCCTCACAAAGGCTTACCCTGAGGGTTGGGCAAGCGATTGATCCAATTGCATCGGATGAAGAAAAGTCCATCGGTGTCAAGCTTCTTGCCTACCGATCCACCTATGGGAAAGGTCTTATGGCCCTAAGTGTTCATGTGAAAAATGTTGCGCTAAGGACCCTCTAGCAGTTAAAGGTTTGAACGAAAGAATAAAAAATATTTGTAAAATTTTGCATACTCTCTAAATCGTGCCATTTTCAATACACTTCCTTCAATGCAACTCAGCTGAATCGTAATAATGAATCCCCATGGTAGTAGAAATGACGATGAGCATATGTACTACGTCGAACAGTGATACACTCTGGTAGCTTTCGAGGTGTAAACTTTTCCGACAACTGTTAACATGTGGTCAAGCTCTTCCTATAGTCTCTTTCAACGTCGCAGTTTGTAGTCATCCGGAGTTACCTGTCGTTCCCTCAAAGATGGTTGCCTGGTACGGACATCTTCCAAGCAAGATCATGACTACTCCAGAACTAACCCCGGAACGACTTCAACGGTAGTGATCGGTATCCAAAAAAGGACTTCATGATGAATCCAAAGACTCACGAAGCTCACGTAAAGGTTATCGACAAACTTTGTGGACAGACTCGGGTAGGTACTCGGATGGCCCCGGAGTCGTTTGAAGGTCTCGCGGAGAGCTTTTCCTCAAAGCCGGCAAGCGAGGGTCTCTGATTGTTTGTTCGGTCCGCAGACGCGGGTTACAGTTTCTAATAAATTCACTTTTCAGCAATCATCTCATTCGGTGGTTTGCGCGCGGGGAAACGATGGAGGGTACAAGTTATGTTGGCACCGGCATAGAACAATGCGCTACCGAGCCAAGGCCAAGAGCATACTTTTTTTTTAAGGCGTCTTTATGCTCCGGCTCCAACGTGATTCGGACGGAGTCCATTCCGAAATGGAGAAGAAACTTTGCCTCAAGAGCACGAAGTAAAGGGATCGAACGGAAAGGGTGACCGTCGGCGTCGGTGGAGAGTGTGTGTGTGTGTGAACTCCGCGGATTTTTTTTGCTTCTGTCGTATAGAAAAAGCACCAAAAGAGAGAAGTAAGGCGCAGTCCCGGGCGGTGAGTGCGGAATTTATTTGCCCCAGGGATGGCGAACATAATGGTCTTTGTTTCGAGTTTGTATTTTATGGCGAAAGAGGTTTCGCCGGTGGATTTCAGGCAAGGGACGGGGAAGGAAGTATGTGCACCGGTAAAGTAAACATATTGGACGTTATACGTCGGAGTGGGGAAATGAGGGAAGAGATGTCACGGGTTGCAACGCGACGCGTAAGTTATGGGAGCGGAAAAATCCTGCCCAGAAAAGGGATTTGCGCATGATCGGTTGCGTGATCGTCGTCGGAGGTCGCCTCTCTTACACGCTTAAAGATTCTGCGAGGCTGAAGTAACACAAGCTAACAAATACACACACACACACACACACATAGAAACGATGCAAGTTGGGGTTTTCCTTGACCATTAGCAAACCAGCTTCACCGTGACCCTGGAGCAGGCCTGGGATGGGAATACATTTATCATAAATTGAAATAGTTTAAATCATCACCGAAGACAATGAATGATTAGGCTTAGTTTGGAGGACGAAACTAGTGTGGCTCAAACCGCTACCGGATCAAATAGGTGCACTCGTCCAAAGGGAAAAGCGGCCAGCTGCGGTTGGATGAATCGACACAGATCGACAACGAGCAAGATGCCCCCGTCTGAAGACGAAGACCTTGTGTGCCGGTAGTTTATTGCCATCCGATTCCGATTTATTATGTTTGTAAACATGGCCGAACCGCGAGCGCCCTCTCTCCGAAGAGGTTGCGGGCGGGAAATTCGGTGACGGAAGATAAATTACTCAACGCAAATCTGTGACGCGTAGCGGATCGCGATGGCAGTTCATTAAGAAGCCAGAGCAAATGGAAACGTTTGTGGAATTTGTTTCTACTACCAGGAGACCTTCTTTATTTGCCTTTCTCCCCCTGCCATTTTTCCGTTTTCCAGAGCTAGGCACGGGTGGAAAATTCGGCAGCACAACAGCCACCGCCATATTGTGGCTAATATGAGATGTTGCCTTCGTGTCGATACACTTTACGACAGCTGTAAGCTGTAAATCGCGCCGAGTGCGTCCCTTGAAATTAGAGGACGATCGCCGATGGTTGGATGATGAGTGATTTAGGTGCGGAGGTATAATTGAGAATCCGAAGAAAGTATGATGTCATTTCCAGCGACTGGTGGGGATCAACATTTTCTTAGGGGTGAATAAAATGATTTCCTTAGACCCAAGAAGTATAATATATTTTAGACAATAGAAGATCAGTTTCTATAGTACAGAAGAAAATTGACCCAGGAACATTTAATTAGGCCGATGGTAAAAGAATCCATGGGATTTAGGAGCAGTTTTCAAAGGATTTCTTCGGATTGTTTTCTTTACAGAATGTTCGGAATTAGAAGGTGTTTGGGGATTTGCTACAGAAGATACAGAAGCGATTCGAAGACGACCTAACATGATGAGGATCGCCCTGGTAATGATGAGCAAGTGCGCACTTCACATCCCTTTTGCACCCCTGCGGCTCCGGGGACCTCGTAATTCTCGGGATAAGCCGGTCAACCAACGTGAGGGAAAACATGGCTACAGAAAGAGAAAGCAATCGTCACTGGAAGTGGGTAACGGCAAGCTCGAACCGGAGAAACCGGCGAGGAAAATCTCGCTCAAAGCCCGAAGGTGAAGACACCGCAGGGTCGAGGAATGGAATCTTGAGCGCACGACAGGACACAGCCAACATTAGTGCCACAAAAGGACTAAAGGAAGAGATGAGGAATGACGAGTTGGAAAGGTGCGGGGGATGTGTGTGGGAACACCGGCATAAGCGAAACGTGGTTAAGGCGGAGAAGAAGGTGCATCAAGAGAACGAACACGGAATGAAGCCACAACAAAATGCTCCGTACGTCACGATCTTTGCTGTGTGCGCACACCGGGGGTGGAAGACCCAAGACTTCGGAGGACACCATTCTCGGGACTTTCGGTGATCTTCAGCATCCTTTCGGGTGTACTCGAAGATGGCCGGAGGATGTGTAAAGTGTCCGAGAGCGGGAGAGAATTAATAGGGCCGGGAACGGGAAAAAAGCAGAAAGTGAACGAACGAACTACTTCTAAGTCACTCCCGCAAGCCACAAAGTCTCGAACTTCGAGCGAATTCTCCACTTTGCACTTTGTGGAGTACCTTGAGCTGCTCAATGGAATATCTTTACCATGCGATCGCCATCAAGGTGAACAAAAGAGGCAGAATGGAAAAAAACCAGGGAAAGAAAATCTGAAACGACTACGGGATGTGACTTGACATCTCACCGTAGGGCCAGGTTTTTTTATGTCTTTTGCGAGGCTGCGAACACTGTTTGCGGAGGTTTCGCCGAGAAGTGTTTGCGTGTTTGATGCTCAAGAGTTTTCTGATTGTGCACCGTCCATATTCTAAGCGTACAGACATTCCAGAAGCTTCCCAGACCAGACATTCGGTGAAGTGGCTTACGGGATTCGCCGTGTGTACCGACATGTCTAGGTGGGCTCGTTACAAATGAGTTCTCCAGGGAGAACCCTGTCGATCTCCCGTTGTCTTGGGTTTGTTTGGGAGTACACCGGGTTTTCTTTACTCGTACATTTTTTTGCCAACTGGAAGGTTACTGGAACTGAGTCGGAAACGTGGTTTACCTTTGTACGGAGTTGTAAAAACCGACAGCTTGTTGGACATTACCGCGGTCACTATCATGTTAAGCTCGTCGACTTTTTGTTCATTCGAGACTGTGGAACTGTCAAATTAGTGAAAAGAAGCCCACAGAGGAAAAAGCCCGACTACGGAGAGATGTTTATGGCCGTTGGGTTGATCCTTTCCTTCGTGGAAATTATGCAATGTGCGGCTTTCATTGCCGCCCTACACGCTTTGCATCTACATGACCTGCATTCTTGCCAACTGCAGCTCCCGACGAGGGTTCGTTACACAACGTGACATTCCATGCAGAACGACCCTTTTCTGTGCCCTCTGTTGCCGACTACGTTCCTCGCGGCCTGGGTTATCAGTTCATCCCCAGCGCCACGGTACGGGACGTACCTTTCCGGAACGAAGATCCTATGCAGGAGAGGGGCAATGAAAATCCCACCGAAAGGGATGAAAACGGAAAAATAAAGGTAACACTGCAGGAGACGAAGGACGGTAAACGAGAGAGCAGACAAAAAATTGATCACAACACACTTTAGCAAGAAAAACCATGAGACGCAGAAAATCCCCTTGAGAAAAGGTGAAAATCGTCTCGACCAACGGAGCCCATTTTTGCGCGCTGCTGGAACGATCGAGTGATCTTGACAAGAGAGCGAGAGATGAAAAGAGTTGGCAGTGCGTGCGAGAAAGGGACAACTATAGGGATCGCAGATTGCACTTTACGTTGCGAGAGAAAAACCGTTGATTTGGAGAGTGAAATTATGTTTCCTACCGCCTTAAAGAGCATTAGAAAAATGAGCATAGGCTGTATTTATGCTGCGAGCAGAATTATGTACAGAAAAAAATTATGCTGCAATGTCTGCTCCAAGTGGCGTTTGACAGGCGGGAGAGTGCGTGAGAAATGTCAAACGATCGACGGCGGTTGCTACAGCAACCTGAGAAGCGCGCTTTACGGACTTCTCCGGAAGATCGGACCAAAATAGAGAAACGCGGAGAAGCGCAGCATGCGGACAGAGAGCAAGAGAGTAAGAAAGGTCGAGAGGGGGAGAGAGAGAAGCCCAGCTGGTCCACCGGGAAGCCAAAGCAGTGTCGGTGGTTGGCGGTGCGTTTCAGTACGAGCGTCAAAGCCGGCAGAAGCACAGTGTGCGTTTTGGAGAGTGTAACGTCGCGTTTCGCATTCGAGGTTTGAAAAAAGCGGTTCATGTTTGTGGAAGTAGATCGTTGGATCATCTAACAAAATTGTAAGTTGTTAAATAAGGTGTAACAAAAAGTCCCAGTATCCAGTCTGTCCCAGTCCAGACTTGTTAATTCGGTGATATGATGTGATTTGATCGTGAACGGTAATAGACCAATGTCCAAACAGAAGCAAACAAGAAAAATCAACTGTTGGTAGAGCCATTCGTCACTATTTACAACGCCTACTCCAACGAGTCGGTGTAAGTGTCCCCTTAGCCAAAAGTGGATCCGCTGTTTGTGAATAGAAATCGGCCTTTACATTGCAAACTGTCTTGTGCTCGTGAAGTGCTTAAATGAAGTAGGAAGATCACTGCTAGACAAATGGACCTGCCCCGCCTCCGGTAGGGAAACACCAGTGCACCCACACGACCTCCTCTGGAGAGGGTCCAAAAGCTGCCCAAGTTCGCCTCTTCGCTGGACCGGCCCTGGGGTGGCGAAGTGGCGATTCCAAGGTTGTGGTACTGCGACGCAAATCGAAACCAGCGAGCCGACGTAATCTTCCGCTTGGGACGCCCAACGTCGCCCAACTGGATGAAAACGTGTTATGTGATGTTTTAGCGGTTTGCTGCGAAGTTTTTCGTAAATATTTATACGTGCTCCGTGCCCCGGGTGGTGGTTGTTGGTGGTGGTGGTGTAGGTTCACTAGAGACCGCTAGGTGCTGCGGATTTAGTGCGTGGTGTGTGCGAGACGTCTTCAGAAAGAGGGTTTTATTGTGCGTGCGCCAAACAAGAGGCGAATTCGTGGTCCACTCGAAGACACGTGTTTTTTTTGCCTAATCCCAAAGCAGCGAAACACACCAAACACACACTCCGAAAGGGCGACGAAAGAATCGATCAATCAATCGTACGCGATCCTTTGATCGATCGGTCATTAGCGAGCTGTGTGGCGAAATTAGGAGAACCCACGTTGTGGCGGGACTTTTCGTATCGCATCTCTCCAGTTCGAGAATTTCCCGTATTCTAAGGTAATTTATTTTCGATTTCTTAATCTTTTGGTTTGTTAAACGTTTACAGAAACTTCTAATGTGACCCAATGTATATCGATATAATGAAGGTTTGTAAGTAGAAAACGGTACACCTAAAGCTCATGGTGGAAAATCCAATTTGGAACTTCATTCATAAAAATATTCCTAAGGGAAAACATAGAAGTAAGGAAGCCTAGGCGCATAAATAGGGGGAGAAAAACAAAGGGGCCAAAAATAACATCGGCCGGCCAAAGTGTGGCGCACCGGTACTACTCCCGGTCACCGGGGCTTTTTCGGAAAACAACCTGGAAAAAAGTGGGAAAAAGTAAAGTAAACTTCATTCTCGCCCCGTTCGCATTCAACCTTCTGCGCCAAGGACCGCGAAACGGGCCGGGAAAGGAGGCAGCATAAAATTGAAGAGAAAAGGAAGAAATAAGAAAGGAGCATAGAACCATCGGTGCAAACTATCAAAACAACTGCGTTATATTTATTGGATTACCCCCTTAAAAGGGAAAGAAGGTGAACAAAACGGGACCTGCGTCGGGTCCGCCTCGTCCGCCAGCATCTCCTGCCGCCCTCAGGCTAAGGCTGTGAATGCGTGTGTGTGTGTGTGCGCTTATGCTCGAAGGCAAGTACCACGAACGCGAAGTTTAGTGCTTAGGTCAAGTTCAGATGTTGTTTGGTTGCTTTTCGCTTCCTTTTTCTTTGCGGGTTCCAAAAATACATGCACGCAACGCATAAGCAAATTGGAGAACGTTGCCTTTTCTTTCATCTTCACCTTACCTTACCTTACCTGCTCCGGTCGTCCTTCCGTTTTCTTGCGGCTCGGGCGAACCGGCACTGAGGCTGTGTGGAAAAGTGCGCAAAGTAGAGCCCGCGTTCCGCGTAAGTACTTACTTCGCCGGTCTCGCAAAGCGATCCTCAACCCGTTACAAAACGCTTCGGCTTCTTCTGCCCATGCCCAAACTCAAAGGCTGGCTCTTTTCTCCTGAGGGTTTCGCTCGGAGGCAAACGAAACCAGGGACGGAAGGAATTTTATGCTACCGCTTTTTAAAACGAGTTCACAAGCCACTTGAGCGAGTCTTGTGTACGGCTTGTATGACTATCCCTTCCATTGCACGAGTTTTTCAGCCTCAACTTCCTTGGTTTCCAATGTCCTTGGGCACGGAACGTTCTTGTGTCTTGCGCGGAAGGACCTCACTTTGAGTGTGCTGCGCAAAAGACAAGGTTCGTAAAGGCAGAGCTCACACACTCCGGGGGGTCTAAGCCGGGTTCATCGGCGACGGGGAAGGACGTACCAAAACCCGAACGCACCTTGGAACCTCTGATAGTTCGGCTTTCGGTTGGTTTCTTCAGCCACATCCGAGAAGTCTTAAGCACAGTTTGAACCAAACACAAAAAAAAAAGAAATAAGGTATCGAATCATGGTTGGTAAAGTGAAGGCGTACCAAATGGTTACTAACACAACGAGCCGTGAACGAGGCCCAAGTGTGAGATCTTGGCTCGACGAAATCGAAAGTAGGAAGCTGTAAAACAAACACTCCTTGTTGCGAGCACTTTTATGGTGGTGGTCGGTATCTCGCATTATTGTTGCATTATTTATGAACGGCGATTGACGGGGAGAGAAAGAGCTGGCGAACTGTTACAGATAGACGCTAAATGAATTTGCACTCCGCCCGTTCGACTACATAGTTGCACATCTCTGATAGCTGAAAAAGCTCGGCTCCGATGGATGGAATCGGTTCGAGAAACCGCCGCGCGAGTACTTGCCGTTCACCATCCAGCAAATTGCACTCCAGAATGCGCTTTACATTCGCATTGCGGGGCGCGCTCATTTGTGGCCTTTTTGTTGCCCGTCCAAATTGCCGCCATTTAAAGAATAAGCAAAAACACAGGGACGGCGATGGCATTGTGTGTATGCAAAAATCGGGCGACTGCATCGGCGTTCACCTCGCGTCGCCGTAAGGCACGTTTTTCGCCTCGGCGTAGACCCATCAATTTACACGCTCCAATTTGCTTGTTGGCAAATCCTGGGTGATGGGAGAGTGTCGGTGTCGTGGGGGTTGGGGATGCGGTGGGTAATGTCTGATTGACAGGCGACACTTTACGATCGCGGAGCGCGGGCCCCGGTCAAGGGGATCGTTTTTCGGATCGAAAGATCAACCGTGAGATCATCAATTTGGTTACTTTGTATTTTGGGCATTTTTACGCTCTCTCTCGAAGCCTGCGGATCCAGCGTGATCGTTGTAATTGTAGTACTCGCGATCGCGATCGAATGGGTCGAATTTATGTGGCCGGGGTTCGTCAAGTGTTTCAAGTCGCCAGAGGCGAAAGGTGATCTACGGCTCGTTATTTTGAGTTACAATGTACGGGAGCACGATCGAGTAATTTGTTTGAACAAGCAGGGAACTATGTTATATTTGCAACAAACATGGGAGGGAAAGTCTATTATGATTAATTTTCAATGCCTCCGATAGATAGGGTAAGTGCTCCCGTAGTGGTGCTAGTACCAATAGTGGTTGTAGTGGTTATTTGTTCAAGGATATGTGTTCTAGTATCAAAAGTTCTTTGATCATCTGCGTTTAATGTATTCAAAAAATATATCTTCCAATTCCGAAATAAATTAAGAAAGAATTTACCAGGTATGCCATGATTTCCTTAAAGTTATAAACACCAGCAAAATGTATTGGATTATGAGAAGTCTATGAGGCTAATGTATTGGTTTCATTGCCTTTGAAATATGCTTCAAAAATAAGTTATAGTCAAAATATATTCTGTCTTTTACATATTTTCTGTTCTAACAACACTATAGGTATGGGCGGGTTTTGCATAATTTGTTACAACCATTGAACGGCATTAAAGAGAAGGTAGATAATGAAACAGTACGTCAGCTATTGGTGAGATTTCCTGTTTATCAGTCGTTTGAAAACTATCCATAACTTTCAAAGAAAAAAAAAATAATTAGAACACTTGTTACCGAACGTGTTACACTTACTCGAAACATTGGATTTAGAATTATCTGATTTGGTCTGGGGGAAGTATATTACAGATAATGTTGAAACATTTGGGCTGGAGCAGTGCTTGGAATAAATCTTAAAGTTATGTATCTTTGTGAATTTAATATTTTTAGTTTAATGTCATAAAATGTAATATTTATTACTATGCAAAAGAAAGAATTAAGTTGAGCATATTTTTAAAATTTAATAGTACTATGCTTTCAACAATCGCTCCAATTCAAGTAATTGAAAATAGTCATAAAATGGCAAAATTTGTTAAAATGGACTTGTTTGAAAGATTTAATTAGTTGAAGATTTCATAAGATCGTTTCCAACCTTCAATTATTTTATTTTGAGAATTTGAGCAGAGGACATTGACGTTTGGTTTGTTAAAAAGAGCTTGATTAAACAAACTGCTGCCTTGGGTATTTTCAATTTACTGCATAGTTTACTACTGGCTTGGAATGGTATCCTTTGCTTCCAGACAGGGCCTTTAAGAAAAAGACTACACCAAATAGATTTATAGAGCAGCAACGAGCTTAACGCCGTAGCGTCCGTTCCGTTTTCCCGCTGGACGGGTATGCAAATGCGGTTTATCCAACTGAATGCAACATAAACCGATCATTCGGGCGCATCGAATACCGCCCGTCAACGCCATCGTCGCCCCGGCTTTCCGGATGCAGTGAAGAACTAGCTAACCTCCGAACCGATGAACCATATCCGATCGCATTTCCATTCCGCCAGTGCAAAAATTCTACCGAGCCCGAGCCCGGGCCGGCTACGGAGGGAAGGTTGTGTTGGCCTTTCTTCTCCTTCTTGCTGCGTTCTTTTTTGTCTCCCCGGAGCTGGAGCGCTGTTCGGTCCCATTCCTTACCAAACCCGGTTACCATGGTTGACTGACTTTGGGTGGCCCTTTCGGAAGTGGGCCCGAGATGGCGAATCGCTCAAGCACGTCGCCGGAGTGCAGCGTTGCCGGGCAGATAAAGTTTAAAAAAGCAACACAGCGCCCGGTGGAAACGAGTGACAGAAGGGAGGCCGAAAGGCACCGGAGGAACAACAAGAAACAGCAGAAAAGAACAGTGCAAACCGGAGCACAAGCTGGAGACAGGAAAATTACCGTAGTCTTTCCCGGTCGGTAAAATGTGCAACCCTGTTTTTCCCCCTGTTGCTTTCACTCCTCAGCCCTAGGGGGTGGAAGAGCGAAGGGGGAACGGGCAGGGAGCACTGGCAAAAAGGGCCGGGACCGGGGGGTCGTTGGATGGTTAAATGTCAAACTCATTACCTTCCATTATTTCATGTGGTGAAGTTACTCTTGTTTTCGCTCCGTGACCCTTCCGGTGAGGCCCATTGTTGTACGGGATGGATGGCATCGCAGGGACGGGGTTTGTGTGTGTGCGTGTGTGTACGTGTGTAACATGTCCTGTACGATTCGAAGGGCAGTTTTGCAAATTTGGAGGAAAAAATTTCCCCATAACAAAAACCCTTCCCTAAAACTGCCCATAATGAACGGAAATGGCGCGAACGAAGGGCCGACGACGAACGAAACCGGGGAAGGAGAGCCGCGGTGGATGACATTCCGGATGCAAGCCCGAGCGCGCGGCCACAAAGAGCTCGACCGGCACAGCACATACTCGAGTGTAGTTGCACTTTTAACTGTCACGTTTTGCGGTATCTGATCTCCTTATTTTCATTTCTGCGCTTCCTATCACTCACTCTGCTCCGGTAAGGGGAGGGGTGAAGGCTAGTAACGGGGGTGGGCGTGGGACAGGAAAATGAGCGTTTTTCGTTCGTGCCCGCCGAAACGGGGAACGAACCATTTTCCGACCGAACTCCGCCACGCAGCCCTGGACGAACGAGAAAAACTTCATCTCCGCGGCCCGTTTGTCAATGTGAACGAAATCAATAAATTTCACGAATGTTGAGTGATTTAAAATGCCTTTGTTTGTATACACCGAAGGGTAGGAGGGTTAAATGGTGGGAGAAGGGTGGGTGCGAAAACGAAAACGGACCGAAACGGAGTGACAAGGAAGCGATCGGGACGGAGAGGACGGAGACGCTGATGGACAGATCGATTGTAGAACGAAGCCGAAGGGCTGATCCTTTCCCCCTGCGGGAAGGTGGGTGACCTGGGGAGGTGGAAAGGGTGCTTATTTTCATGCCAATCGTCAATTATCCACCCCCGACGCGGCGCAGAGGAGGATGGTTCCGCCATGTTTGGAGTGGAGAACTTCGCGCGCCAGCGCAATCGATCAATAAATTGTGAAAATAAGCAATTGGCATTCCTTCTGCCGGGGGAGGATGCGCTTGTGGTCGAGGGTGGGTGGCTGGGTGCGGTTTCGGGCTCATTTCCGTTCAGATTTGTTTTCTTTCTTGCATTCTTTCTTCCGCGGTAAGAGCAACGCCGAGATGTCCTGGATGATCTTGGAATTACAGTTGTTTAAACCCATTTACAATGGATGTCTTTGAAAAGTTCCTTCATGCTCGGTTATTTCCTCCGCCATTGGACCGAATCGAGAACGAAGAACTGTAAAACCTTTTTGAAAAAGGCTAGGGTTTAATATGATCCAAGTTTTTACAACAGCTTTGGATAAAACTTTGAAATATATGACAAACATAAAACATCAACCAATCATTTGCTTTTTGGAAATAACTATTTAGATGCAATATATTTTAAAAAGAGTGCATTATTGGCAAAAACTGCAGCAAGGCACAACAACGGACATAAGTATTGTTCAATTACCATATACATAAAATTACCTCATTTTATTACCATTATCTTTTTAACTTTCACATAGGGTCAAATAATTAGTAAGGTAGAATAACGTTTTTCCTATTTCTTTGCTTTTACATTCTCTAGGCTTGCGTTATTTAGTTAATTCTATTTTATAAGTTACTTTGATAATTTCCTTCACTTATTTTCATACAAACCTTACCCAGGCCGGCCCCGGTTTTTGTCACCAAATGGGACTTTGACAGCGATGTAAATCGAGGCAAGCGGCTAAAAGTTTATGTCAAATTTCCATGATTTCCACGTTTTGTAATACCTTCCTAAGATTTAACAGACACAGTATAAACGCTACTTACGTACATTCTTCTCTTCTGAATTTTCAGCGGTAGATGGTGTTTTTCAAACAAAAATAAAGTTTGTGTGTTTTGCCATCAAATCAAAGGCTATCAGTCATTCTATACTTCAAGCAGTGAAGGTTTACAATAATACATTCAGTGCTTCAATTGGAAGACATTTCTTATTGAACAAAAAAGTCTGAAGCGGGAAACCTGTACCAAGTCGTTTATTCGTCCATGTTCGAATAGTCTGTCATACAAAATGCGTCAAATTGTATGAGTAAAGAACAAAGCATGTTACTATAAACTAGCTTTGAATTCAATTTCGTCAAACGACCTAAACCGAGGTCGACGAAAACCGGGACCTGCCTGTACTATCTTCTTAAACCTGTGACTTTTTCTATATCACTGACAAACATACATTCACTTAGGTAGAACCTTGAGTAGCTGTGTGTTAAAAATCGATTATCGGGCAGATCGTTAACGGACTGATTGAAAAACTCCCAAAAAACCGTCCGCAAATACGGTGGATCAGTTTCGGTTGGTGGCGCGGCGACTGGCGACAGTCCTAAAGATCCGTGAAATTAGTTATTTGTGGACCACGGTCACCCATCTAGCCAAACCAAGCCGATTCTCCAAAGGTTGATCACCAGTCCCTTCCCCTTCCCCGCGGCAAAGCGAACTCGGTTAAATATTTACGTTTTTTTCCGACGCGGCCTAAAGGCAGTTTCAATTCATTGGGCAATCGTCAGTAAAATATGCTCAACTGCAATCTGACCAGCTTAGAGAGCATGAGGCTTAGAAGGAAACTCATTTCAGGAAAACTCGCCCATTTAAGATGCGGCCTAGAACGGGGCAAGCTTAAATTTTTACTGCATACAAGATGTAAGAACTGTTGCTACAATATATCGGAACGCTCATAAATACCGGATGATTTGACTATTTACAACCGCGATATCGTAACCTTGGCTGAAAGAGAGAGGGGAAAATGTACTACGGTGATTTGGTGGACAATCAAATCTGCATTTAGAGAAGCTGAAGCTGCGCTCGGCCCATCAAGCGGAGCTATCATTACGCCGAAAGCCGCTTATAGGAGCCATCCGGCACGGAATTGGAGTCCGATCCGTACGAACCGAGGCGATCGATCGTCGATACACAATTCAGGCGGACGATGTTTTGACAACGATGTTGCAACGGTCTCCTCTCGGCCGTTTGGTTTGGAGAGCACAAAATCGAATTGAAATGGTAGGATTATGTGGTGGCACGTTGCCTTTGGAGGAGCGGAGGTGTTTGATAGCGCACCGAAGGGCTGGAGACTGATTTGTGGGCCGTCACGAATGCGTCATCGAACAAATCATTCTTAGCGTTGCATCGTCAGTCCGAAGGTCCAGGTTATCGTGGGCAGGGCCCTATGGTTCTTAATCCGCAGTCCAAGGGCTTTCCGCGGCTCGGCTCTGCAGAGTCGGTTGGTGACTGCGATTATGGCTCGAAAGTATCATTTGTGGAACCTTTGATGGGGTTCAGAACGAGTGGTGAGGCAAAATAAACCAACCCTTAAAAACCAAACGTGCGCAATGGGTTTTATGTGTATCGGAAAATAGCCTTTTGAATGCAGCGTCATGCCCGATGGCGAGAGAACGGGAACGTCCAGCAAGAACCGCAGACGATGAGAAAGCAAGGAATCGGTTGGCCACGGACTGTCGCCCGGGAAATAATCTCTTAATCCGGTAATTATCGAACTGAAACATTCCAAATAAATACCGATCGGTGTTCCGGTACACCGAAAGGGACAGAGAGGAAAGGGAAAAACTAACGAAGAACGGTGTTGAGGACAGATCACCCGCGCCGAAAAGACGAAAGATCAAACGATCCTCACAAGAAGCAAGAGGCGAAGGGGTTTGTGTGTGCACTGGAGTGAAAGGAAGCTGCCGGAAAGAGGAAGGAATAGGCAGCGAGATAGTGCACCCCCGAGGCCGGGAAGGAGACCGATCAAATAATAGCAATAAAACCGGGTCGAGACCTGTTGCCCTTTTCGGTCGGCGAGCGCGAGATGCCGTGGGTTTCTTCTAAAGTATCCGCAACCTCCGCGGGCACGTTGTCTAAACTCTTCGTTTTCTCGATCCCTCCCGGGTTTCTCCAGACTCCAGGAGAAGAGAGGAAGAGAGAGAGAAAGATAGTGACCTTAGCAGGGACCACCCATTGGAAGCTTCCGATCGGATCCGCCGGCCGTCTATGAGAACTCTTGGTCGATTAATCCGAGTTTTATTTGCCGGTCGCTACGGAACGCACCGCTGAACCTTTGGGAGAGACTATTAGAGAATCGAAATGCCGTAGAACCCGGAATTACAAGACCCTGTCGACCGGTCATCGGGTCCCGTCCTAATGCGTGAGACATACTTCCGGACCGTGCCTGGGAAGGGTACGCGAACGAAAAGGAAAGGCGACAAAAGAAATGTTTCTTCCTGTCCGGTTCGCCTCCGAAGGTAAGAAGGAAGCTGGAAGAATCTAGCAGGTTCTTGGTTGCTAGGTGACGCCTAGAGGCTGCATGCATCGGTCATAGGGTACTTTCGTCTCATTCGAGAGTTTGGACGATCGTAAAAAGTGAAAACGAGTCGACTTACACACTTCCTGACTAAAACCTATCTAACATTGGGAGGTTCCTGAGCCTCCAGAAAAGCCAAAAGACTCTCCCATGGGTGTAAGTGACAAATTACCACTATCGTCCTCTACGAAAGACGGTCTCCACGGAAACCTAAGGTGCATGAGAACATTCGGTTGTGTGCTGTTCAACCTATCCGATCGTTCCTGGGAACGGATAATTGCTGGGCGAACCCTAGAACCTACGATTGCCTGTGATTCTGTAGATCGTTGTCTGGGCCGGAAGTCATGTTGGATTTGTTAGAAATCTCGTGTCTTTTGCTGTGTATTTCGTTTGCCGCTTTTTCCGGAGTCTCCATGTTGGGAGACTTGCTCAAGGTCGAGAGCCACTTGTGCCAGGTGCTTCCTAGCGACTCCAAATGCCGCTGGCCGATAGATCGCCGCAAACAGTGGAAACATCCGGATATACATAGGTAGGAAGAACAATCCCCCCCAAGTCCCCGGCTCCCCCTCTCACAGACCCCATGGGAGTCTTCGCTTTGCCGGACTTTGGTAATAATAATAAGACGCAATAATTATTCAATCTAAACCATGACTCAGCTCGAAGCTGGACGGACCAAATTTTCGACACCGCAAATTGTCCATCAAAAAATCGCCCGCGAACGCGCGCTGGTGGTCGTAATGATGGGTTAATGTTTCCTCGCCGCTGAAAACCAGATTAGGCAGCGGCGGGGAAGCGGTTGCGAAATCCAGCCGACGGCCCAATAATACGGTAGGTTTTGGTTTGTTTTTCGGGAAACCAAACCTAGCAAATGGGCACTTCCCTCCGTCGTCGTCGTCCACTAAACAACATGGTTGAGGTTAGTTTTTCGCAACAGGTTGAAGTTTATTTAGCCAATTTTCCTGCCATCGTCAGGGTTGAACTATAATCTTCTTGGAGTGCGCCCAGGTGCTCCAGGTGGTCACAACGGTTGAGCTTCGTTGCTCGCGGATTGATCGCCGGTTAGAGCCGGGAAAAATTCCCATCAACCCGCCGCCTGGCACACACCTCCAAGTGCCTCCGATCGGAGGGAACATTGTCTTTTCAATGGCTTTCGGTAATTTGGCACGGAATGGCTCCCAAAATCCGCTCGAAATTGGATCTATCTGCAGCATGCAGGTTTTCTATGGCGGAGGCCACCTAGACACCGCACAGAGGGGCTCTTATATGACCACCGTTCGCACGCATTCAGTGGACTGGTACTGGGACTGGGGTTCTCACACATCGCAACACAATCGAAGTGTGAAGCCATGCCAGGCCCGAAGGTTTGTCGACCGTTTGTCTAATGTCAAACTTTTTGCTGCCCGCTTTCGCCCTAGCCCGGGGGTGGGTTTTTGATGGGAATGGGTGGTCATAAAACAATTTCCTCACCCCGACGAGCCTTGAATCGTTTGAAGTTTTTGACGACGCTTGTGTGACGCAATAATTGGTACGATCGTTATCGAAGCGACAAAAATGGGGCCGGCCTGAGGCTTATCTCTGCCCGGTGGTGATCAAAGCGGAGGTTTTATCTCTTGGGAAAAAGTAATAACCGGAAAAGCGATTTTTGGCCAGATTTGGGGAAGTTTTGTCGCTTTAAATGGATGGTTGTCTTTTGAGGAAGATTCATCTGCGTAAAAGGGGGGACATCAAGACAATGTCATACTTACTTCGATTCGTTTTCTAATGAAGATGAAAGTGTTTCAACTTTTAAACCAGTGGTAAGTTACATATAAAAGCGTAACACTATCTGAAGGAGTAGTTTCGTTTAGCTTTTTCGATTAGTCCTCATAAATATCCATGCTAAAAAGAGCATAAAATGAGAAAAATAAAGGGGTTATTGTGGTTTTACCTTCATCCCTCTGGTAATTGAATCGTGCCACCCTCGGTCGGTGATCCCTCGCGGGTCAATCAATGCACAAGGAGACCATCCAGATAATAGGCTTTCTCGGTTAGTCTCGAGCAAATCGACGGTAACCGTTGTCCACGTGATAGCGCCGTATACTGATTGAACGGAAGGGAGAGATTATTCAGCACAAAATTGGCTCATTTGCGGGCAACTTTGATCGGAGCGAAAGCGGTGGCGACGATAACGCCACGTTTGGGTAAACATTGTTGCAAGCCCGCGCGTGACCTGGACCGCGCCTTCGGAAAAATGGCCGGTGGCCGTGAGGGAGAAAGTTAGCCTCTTCGTGTGTGTAGCGTTGTGGTAGGTTGTCCGTACGTGGTTTGAATCGATCGGCTTCATAAACATTTTGCCTCGTCCTAGCGTCCCGATGCCGACGTACAACGGTGGCGAAGTGTATTGATGTAATGAGGCTGGAAAGTGGAAAAGTGATAAAGAAAAGCCTCCAGACTCCCAGCATCCTTGGCGTTCCCGCCTTCGGAAAGGTAGAGCGAGCTAATTTTCTCCCATTATGAGATGCTCTTCATTCGTCGTCGTCGATGGTCGTCGATGGAGATCACCGCAAAGATGTGCATGTGAGGGTCGGTTCCGCCAGTAGCATGGGGACAGTTTTACAACCGACCATCTTTGCTGCCTGGCTCGAGGTCACCCTTGGCGAGGAATTCAGTTCTCGAGAGTGCCGACACTGAGCGAAAGATAGATGAGTCGCAAGTAAGCACAGCACGTCGCTATAGCGATCGATGGCGCATCCCACGGGCGGTGGAAAACCCGCGGAGGAAAACGGCAAACAAGCCGGGCCGAAAGAAACACATACACACAGAACGCTGGTCGCGTCACTGATTGCTGTTTGATAGCGTTGGAATTAATGTTGGCCTTTTTGTCGTAATTATTTTACCTTCCGTTCCGTGACTTCTTCTTCGGAGGCTGAAATTCAGCGCGTTGAGCTCTAAGAGGGATGCTAAGGGATGCCGATCGGGACAGATTGATTCCGTCCACTCGCTGCGGACATGCCGTCCCTTCCGTGGTGTCTCCGAAGGGCCTTTCGAAGGTGGATTTGGCAGAGATGGAATTAAACGAGGGTTCGCTCAAAATCATTTTCCATCCCCCCATCAACCAAAGGGCAGTGGCTCTCAACTGTGAGCTGTGACAATGTCATCCCTATCGAATATTGGACTCATTTATGTTACTTGAATTATTTATTTTATTTATAATACATGAAATACATGAAATAGATTGTTTGTTTTAGGTTAAGGCTCGATATTTTAAAATAGTTTGATGATAATTTTTGTTTGTTTGTTTGTAACTTTGATGATAACCTAAGCGTATTGTTTTGCTTTTCACTACTGTGGTAGGTTAAGAATATCTGGCTTGGGCTCTCAATGTTGTAGAAGCTTTATAGTGCTTTTTTATAATATTCACTACCTTAGCAGGCAACAGGCTAAGCTCGTCTCCAAGTGCCAACCGCTCGAGTCCGTCGGAACTCATTTATCCGCGGCCTCTTTGGTGTTGAAAATCTTTCATTAATTTCTATATCAACGCCAATCGCCACTCGGCTTCATTCCCCCAAGGTTCCAATGACGAAGCGAACGGGGTGTGCGGATTCTCAAACCTTCACAACATCACAACCTGGTCCTCCCTGTGCGGGGATCTTCAGCTGATCTCGTTGGGCTTTGGCGGTTGGGCCGACACGCAAGACAGCGTTCGTCGCGGTTGCCAGACGGTTTAAGGGAAGAGAGTGAGCAGAGCTGGATTGGGTGGTTACTGAGGGGTCGGGCGTGTTGTTGATGGTGGCAGCGAGACAACATTGGTAAATCATTATTACTATGATTTGTACTCCCGTGGTCCGCGCGTTGCGATACCCGATGGTGAAGGTGATGAGCCGACTGGAATGACGGTACATTGCGTCGTAATGGGTATAGCAAAGGGGGAAGGGAAGGACTTGTACCGCCGCCCTCTCTCCCTCGCGGTGTAAAATATGTTTCTGATCAAACCCTTCCTCGGAGGCTTCAACAGCTGTGCAAACATATCACTGCGATCAATCGAGTGGTGGGACAACATTTTTGTTGGCACTTTTTTATTCCCTTCCCCGTCAATGTCAAGCTAAGAAAGACCAGTGTTTTTATTGTTGGAGAGCTGTTATTTTTTCCCTTTACCTTCCCTTAGTTCTAACGGAGTAGTGAGTGAGTGGCGAGGAATGTGAATTAGATTTCTTGGGAACGTTGTTTGGTAGTTTTTTTTTCCTGCCTTCTCCAACCGAAAAAGGGTCCGAAGGACATTCCGTGTTGGTTCTCATAGGGAAGACAGTTTTTTCCATATTTTTTTCTCCTTTCTCATGTTCGTGACCTTGTTTGCGTAAGAAATCAGATTGTTTATCGAGGCGAGCTATTGGTGGACGGCACGCTGACACGCTTTTACTGTCCGGCAGGTGATTATTTACCTTAACGTTAATAAAACAACCCATTTCGGAGACAACGGCGGATGCGGGCCGTCAAAGAGAGGGTAAATATCCTCCGCCGAAACCGTTTCGTCTATCGTTTCGATCAAACAACGACTCAATCTAGTCGTATCTTTCGATGGATTGAATTTTTTCCCCCGAGGTCCCTCGCTGGGTACGTTGGTTAATTTATTTTAATTTGTCATACTTGTCACGGAGTGTTTGCACGATGCAAACGGCTGGTATTATGTGCTGCAAATGAGTTTCTCAACTGTGTGCTTCATCCTCATCGTTCTCATCGGCAAAACTAATGGGATGTTATTTCATAAATTTTTCCCTTCCCCAATCCCCCCCTCCCCATCGGATTTTTACGAGTTTCATTTGATCGAAGTACTGCATGCTTTCGCTTTCGTTCACTCTGCTAGCCCGAGGAAAAGCCTCTAGGTGTACATGATATTCTGGCGAGCAATTGTAATCGGTGGGGGTTTGTGTTCTGCCTCCACAGCAACCCTGCGGCCGTGCGGCGACGCTGAAGAGCACGACGACCGCCTACTGGTTTTCAATTTTCCCAGCACCGCAACCGCGTCCGTAGCCGCAGGTTTGGAATTCTTCTAGAAATATGCACCTTCGCGCGGGAAGCGGCCGGTGGAAGATAATGAACGAGAATAAAAAAAAAGAACTGGGAATGGTATAAAATATAATACTTATAACAACGAATAACTTACGGCGCTGGTATGTGGTAGCGTGTCGGTCGGTCGGCTGGCTGGCTGCCGGCAAGTGGGCAGGTCTTGCGGTTGATTGCGATCAATGTGCTCACGAACTGCGCGACCATGGGCTACAAATGTCGTGAAGAAGCTGTGCGGGGAAAGTGGTCGGTGGCGTACGGACCATTGAACTCACGGGGAGGATGAGCTTCAACGGCGAAAAGCATCAGCTTGATGTGGGCAGCAGCAACAGCGTTGACCGATCGTGCGCGATCGTGTCTGTCATGTCCATCAAGTCCGGAGAGACGTTCCGCGAGCCTCGAAGATGACACCCGGGCGAGGAAATATGAGATATTGGCCGGCAGCGATCGTTGGTGTGGGTCGTTCGGTTGAAACCGCTCGAAGCAAACCGACGGACAAAGCGATCTCGGTAGAAAAGGGTTCGTGTTGTGGCATATTTTTATCCACCGGAAGGGACATTATGAGATCCTCGTCCGAAACGAAGTCCCGTGCGTGGTCCTGTCTGGTTGCGTAGGTTACTCTACAACCGGACGAATGCGGGAACGGTTGTGAAAGTAGATGAAAGGTTGTTGTTCCCCCCGTTCCGTTACTCTCAACTCTCCACTCCATATGTTGGCGGTAAAGTTTAAAGGTTAAAATATCGAAAATACCTTGACAACAGCTCCGAGCCCCAAACTCGCTGCGGCGTTGCCGATGGATGGGGAAAAGTTCATCCCAATTTCAACCCAAACGCCCGGTATGCCGGGGCGGACTTTGGCGGGTGCCTTAGGTTTGGGTTTTCTGGGGGGGTTGGAAAAGAAAGTTTAGTCCGTTCGGTGCGGCGGTAGCCTGAGTGGCGGAGTGGTTGCTGTGGAATGGATTTTTTGTTCGTTTTTTTTTGTGTTTAATTTTAGACATCGAAGGTCCCCACCAAAACTGATACCCCGGCCGCAAAAGCGAAACAAAGAAACGAAAATTTAAAAAAAGCAATCGGCCAACGGAAAAACATGCCCACCAGCCGATCGAGCACGACGCGACGCGAGGTGATGAAGATCGTGGTAAACTTGAACCTGATTTCAAACGCTCCGAAACCGATCCGAATTGGAGGTTTTTGTTTTTCCGTATATTTATGAACCTCCCCCAATCGCCCCCCCAAAGTGACCGAACGCTGAGATGGAGCTTGGGGGAGGTGGGGGGAATGTTTAGCGGATAAAGGTTTCTTCACGCGTGGCCAGAGTGCGCCTCTTGCCCGCTTCGATGTTGCCGGGAGTTATATTTTTCCCATTTTTGCCTTCTTCTTTTTCTTTGGTCCTCTCGAAAAAACAAAAAAAAAACTAAAACAGTGATCGATGAAAGAAGAAATTATGATTCGATCGAGAGAACGAAAAGGGTGGGTTTTGGACGGAGGTGGGGAATGATGCCGGGGGAATAAAAGTGTAGTCTGAAGAAAGCCGCACAAAAAACAAGGTGACAAAATGAGAAGGCAGCAAGGAAACTGAGGCCAAAAGGAAAAGGAAGTGCCACAGTGCAGTGGATCGAAGTTGGTGGAGAAATGAAAAGAGAAGATAAAAGTGCGTGAATATATGCGAGAAGAAGCAAAAAAAGCCCCCGGAAAACAACAACAACAACACCAGAAGAAGAGTACGTAAATGAAGCAACCCGTAAAAAGGCAGCGAAGAAGAGCGAAATGTTAAGGAAAGGAAAGGAGAAAAAAAACCCACAGTTGAAATAAAACCGAAGGAGAAAAAATCCCGCCAAACCCGGCGTTATGAAAGTTGACCGAGCGAGCGGTAGGAAAAAGTAGTGTCCGCGAGTAGGGGGGAGGGGGGGGGGGGGACCGAAGTGGAAGAGCGGGAGTGCGCCTTGACCGGCGCTGGCCCGGTGTCGTGGGGTTCAGTGAACTTTCTCCCCGTCTCTTGGTGGAGCTTCGATTTTTGTGAGGTGCTCAGGGGGGTGGGATGGAAAATTTCCTCCACCATCCGTGGAAGGAGGTCGCTGGAGAGGGTGGAAACAGGGTGGCCCAGAGAGAATGGGCGAGAGGGATAGAGAACTCTTTCCTGGGACTTTCGCGGGACAGGCTGCTGCAACGGGATCGTTTGTGGATCTTGCGGATGATCTGACGAGTGCGCTTGAGGGCGTTGGGGTGTGAGGAACGGGACAGGGGCAGATGAGGATGCCATCATTTTTCCCCTATTAAGCTTATGCTTGCGGCATGCAGTATGCGTCTCTAGCCGTGTCCGGTCGTGATGCTTCTGAAATCTTCCACCGAACTTGTGAAAGATCGCTAAAGATGAGGAGTTCGAGACAACAGCTATTTTCTCTCACGGTTGGTTTTATGCGGCTACGATAAATTTGGCTCGTGTTGGTGAGATGCTTTGGATGAGAAGAAAAAACGAAGAAAAACTCACAACAGATGACGATGAAAATGAATCGTTCAATCGACTTGCAGAGAATGGTCAATGAGGAGTTGCGCTCGACAAAACTGTTGAACTTGGGAACTAAGTAAGCTCCTCTTCAATTGACCAATCTTTTTGAACCTTCGCTCGGAGACTCCTTTCTTCAGTCAGCTGTGCGCCTCGAATCAGTGGTCAAAGAGGAGGGAATTTGATGCGCGTAATGGAAGCTGCATCAATTTCCGCCACCGATAGAAGTAAAGAAATGAAGCAAAAAACCAAACCCACACACTTTCCACCCGCACAATCATCAAGTCACCCGGCTTAATCCGATGCAGGTCACCCGCGCGCTGGCCTAGGTTTGGCTTGGCAATAAGGTAAGGCAAACTACGCCACCGCATGACGGCGAGCGGAGCGGACCTAACAACAGCAGCAAAAAAAAGGTTGATTTTCAAACGAGAAGAAATGATGGACCACTTAGCGAAGGAAATGGTTAACGGTTTCAAAGGCAGAGGCAAGAAGCCAAGAAGTTTTACAAGAAAAACGCTTCGAGATGGCGCACGGGCTGGGGGGAAGCACACGAATTGAAGGTTAAATTATCCCAGGCGGTCTCGGATGGAAGGAGAATGGCGAAAGAGCCATCCCCGGAACGATTCCGGAGCGGAATGTTTGCAATGCGTTTCGTTACATCATTGCGGCCGGAGGGGAGGGTAAGTTACGGGAGTTTGGCAACATCGGAATTGTTCGCACGAACTACAGTCACAATAAGCTGAATTGAATATTTTAAACGTTACGTAAAATGGGAGGAATGAAAATATTGTTAGTTGTTAGTTAGAAATTATCCTAGGAAATCTTTGATTTTGATGTATTTTAGATATTTAGACATTTGTAAGGCAGTTTATAAACATAAGGAAACATGCCAAAAAAATCGGAAAACAATGTTAAATACGGTTATACTTAAAATCGTCCACCATCAGACCAGAAGTAACCTTTATCGGTGCATGTTTTGAACGAATAACACGACGAACGTTGCCGACGATGCACTCGGTGAACCCGTTTTCGGGATGGCTCGGCTTCTGCCTACATAATTTATTCCGACCGATTTATATCCGATCGCACCAGCCCCCAACATACAATAAATATTGTAACGTGATAAAATAATATGTATCACACCGGCTGCCACAACGTACGACACCGCAACCGGGGTCCAACCCGCTCGAGCAACAGCATCTTCCCTGCCATTTGCGCCATAAATCATCACCACCGTCTAATCATCTATCGGGCCGATTAGTTCGCTTTCGATCGGCCTATGTGGCTTGAGGCTGTTCCCCCTAAGGGCCGAGAGTCGGTCGGTGAAAATTAGTAGCCCCGCCCGACGGCATACCCGAGATCGGAAGGTTGCCGAACCGGAACACACACACACACCCCTCGGTACCATTATTTACGATCAACATCCCATAAATGTCGCCGGTCGACTTTTGTCACGCACCTTTGGTTGAACCGGGGTGGGTTTGAACCGGCAGTAGAACAGGCCACCGGTTATGGCCACGATTGTCCCCGCCCGCCCTTGTGGATCTCGCTAGAGCTCCTGCCCACCCCGGGAAACATGTCCGAAGCCGGTAGCGCGAAGCGTTGTGCAGCGAAGGAGTCCCGTCGTAGTACGAGCAGCATCGGTCACGCCATACGCTTGATAGGACGCAACCTAATCCGAACTCGATCCATAAATCAAACCAGCCCTCGCCAGGCTTTCCGGATGCCGCGCCAATGGGCGAGAACTTGTTTGCGCCGATGTAGGCCGGACCCTGGCAGTGGCAGATGTAGGACGCATCCGTAGCGGACGTGCCGATGCGCTTCCGTTTTGCAGGAACAGGCTAGCGGTGCGAAAGTGTAACAATGGCGGCAATTAAGCCGGTGACCATATGCAGAAGAGACCTTCCCGTGCAGAAAAGAAGAAAGTGGAGCAACCAGCGACGATCCTTGACGATTAGATCGATATCGAAGAGGGAAGTGAAGGGGTCCTCGTTCGGAATTGCAGGATCGCTGTAGACCGATAAGGAGGAAAGATATGCACGTCACAGAATCTACGCGCGCTTGGAATGCGGTGGTCTTTGATATCTTACTGTACCGGAGAATTTATAGCGCTAGACTAAAATTGCAAAGGTTCTTATATACATTTCCTCAGGCACACTCTCTACATTCACTTCTCGGACAAGGGAATACAGAAAGACACGAAATATGTCGATCACATCTATGAAACGCTGATCGCGAGCACCGATAACATCATCAGCTCGTTTCGCTAGCTCCCGAACGAACTCTCTGTTGAAAACCTGGTTCCTGGTGGACAAAAACATAACAAGCAGCATAACGCAACGCTTGGAACCGGCTTGGGACCTTCCATCTCTCCCCCTCCATTGTGGGCCACCTCACGCACTCTAGTCGCGCTCAATGATAACAGCTTCGACATCTTTCTACCTTTTGCTTGTTGACTTAAAACATGTCGATAAAATCGTCAGCGGTGTCCGCTACGACGGCTCTTGGATTCCTTCCAGCTCGAGACGTGCATTCTGCAACACACGCTGCATCAGCAGCAGTTGCAGCCGGTGCACGGTGGTAGCCCACGGAACAGGTTTTCCGCTTTTGGACTCCATTGGAACCTTTCCACAGCTCCCGGGTCCCACTTTTCTGGTCGGTCGGTCCAGACACCCGGTGGAAGCGGACAGGTAATGTAATGCGCCCGCCGGCTTGTAGGATTCATGAATGGGAATGAGAGGCTCGTTTCGAGATATTGGCATGTTCGGGTTCGGCGAAATCTCTGGTCCTATGGCGATCTGGACGGCAGGGACCAAGCAGATGCCGCAGTGCGTACGTCCTAGTGTTCGAGTGGTTAAGTTGAGGCACTGTTAAAAAGGTGCACTTTGGACAGCGTACGAAGGTTGCCAGTACTTTTATGCAAATGAGTGTCCGTCTCCTCCGTGGATATGCTCGTTCGATTCTGGGGTGAGGGTCATGCTGTTAAAAGCGCACCGGTTCGTTCGAAAGCCACCACTGGCCGGGCGTGTAATTACCCACTCGCGATGTCACCGCAAGTGTCTAGTTATTTTGGAGGGGTCGATTAAGGTGAGAGGTGCATCGAGGGTGTGGTTGGTTTCGACGCAATAGAGGAGAAGAGCTGGAAATTTAAAGATATTACACCGTCCGCGGACATGATTACACTATCACTCTCGCGAATGCCAACAACTCATAAGACGCACATCTCCGAGAAGGTTCCAAGGTCTTGTGGTGAAGATGAAAGCTTGCGCCCCGAAGAGGATAATTATACACCCTGAGCGCAGGTTCAACGAAATGATGACGGATATTAAAGGGTCTCGCGGAGTCCTAGGTCGGTGATTATAATGGAATCTTTTTTCTCGGTCTCTCTCTTTCAATGCATCACCATCAATGCCCCTAGTATTTTGTCGAAAAGGGGATCATGGCAAAGAAGAACCTACGTCTCGAGCCGGTACGCAACCACTCGCCTTTTGCATTGCCGTTACAGCTAAACGGTCGATTTATTACGCTCGGAAACATGATCTCGCCGTGGAATGTGAGACAGAGTGACATTCTCGTGCCCTGTGGAGACACACACTTGAAACACTTGTCCACTCGGCCCCGGATAAATCTTGCTGTCGGAACGAATCAAAATAACTTCAATCGATCACTTCGGCTGTCCGGGCCGTTGCTGGTGAGAGGTGCTTGGTTTTGATTAAACTGACCGCTGACTCGATCGTGGCGTAATACGAACCTCGATATGGTTATGCCTTGCTGACTCCGAAGAAGTTGAAGCAAAGAATAAAACAAGCAGGACAAGATTAACATTGAATAAGCGATCATTCACTTCCTCCGCCGGTTGCCAAAATAAACGAAGCAGGCTAACCTTGACTTTAATGTTTGGATAACATTCGTTGGTAGCAGCATCGGAGTAGGCTTCGACATCGTGGGATGGTCTCCGGAAAGAGGTCATTGAGAATCGTAGCAATAATTTAACCAGTTACGGAACAGTATTTGAATGAAGAAGTCTCTCATCATCGTGACTCCGTTCTTACCCATCCTTGCGTAAGTTTTGTTTCTCCAACATCAATTCGTGATCTACAGCTAAAGGCGTCGTGTTGTGGCCTTGGTGAGAACTCATTGCGCCAGCACGGAGCATCAGAACTTGATCGATCGATCAATCCCGTGGCCTTTGGCTGGGTGAAGTCTAGCGATGCTAGCGATCGGTGGTGTTGTTCATGTTGCAAAATTCTCCGCCTTCACACGGTTGGTGGTACGATTGTGGCAAGAACTCGAAACAATGCCAACAAGTTCATTAATCACCGGAGATGCAAGGTACGGACGACACCCAGCTTAAGATGGGATGTCCTCTCCTTGGAGTGACATTAGCAGAACTGTCTAAATGGTTGAGTTAAGATAGAATCGCAAGTATTGATTGAGCATCGAGACATTTCGTATCGCAGATTGTACTGACGGGGAACAAATGGCGATGCGGGTAAGAAATAGTGCACGGATTGATGGTAATGTCTTGCAGTTTGCGACAGCTAGGCGTGACGGAATGGAGTCCCGGAGTGGATCTATTTGAACACGTCTGAAGCCTGTACTTTCTCTTTGCACCGCATTATGCAACTGCCACGATGCCATTGTTCTAAGAGGCCCTGTAGACATCGATATCGGTGCAGACGAAGGAAGTTTTCTCTCGTAACTGGTAGATTACTTGGTTCCAAGAATTCCGGGTTATTTCTTAAGCTCGTGCTATATGCAAAGACTCGTCGTTACACACCCTTGGAAGGGTGTGATCGTCTTTTTTGCCAACCGCTTTTACTTGGCAATGCTGGGAACTTCTCCTTTCCGAGCAAGAGTAGAAAGTACCGCAAAAATGGTACCCAACCTTCCGTCACCCGTTGTTGGTTACTTTGCTGCAATATTTTGCCAACACCGCGCTGGCCAAGGTTCTTAAGCTTCGGTCGAGATTTATAGTGGTTTTCTACGCGAGTGCACAGCTTCATCTGGTGCGGCGGAATGGAACGCGACGGATCGAGGTTAATAAACAGATGAAATTTATAGTCTCTTCAGTGGTAGGGTTGGGAAAAGGGCACCAAGTCGGGGAAACGCACGCGTTTCTTTCCACCAGAGTACACGACCTGTTGTGGTCGCCATGGAATGAGATGTCTTTTTGCTTTGATAGAGGGGAATTGTTTTTGCGCCAGGCATCGGAGTGGGAGACCTACATCGGCGGTTCTTGCAAATCCTTAAAGGTCCCCTCTAGTTTATGGGTTCCCTGTTTTTGCTCTCTAACATTTGCGCCTAAGTAGATCCAGTTTATCCTCCCGGGGCCGGGCGTCATTAGTGGCTGACCTTTTCCGCTTCGACTCTCGCGCTATGAACGCCGCGGCCAGGTCGCTCGCGTCCTAGGCGACAGGCCATGCCAAATCGTGCCAATCTGTCAGATGTTGTTGCCAATCCGGATGGAACTGTTCCGAGGAGGTCGGCAGGCGCCGCAATGCACTCCAGCGGAACGGAATGTGACCAAGATGGCGATGGAGGCGTGTCGTTCTAACTCCTCGTCACGTCGTCCACCATGAACGTGTCAGCACACACATAGCTCTGGGATATCTGCATGCCGGTATGGCACTCCTCCGGTGCGTTTGAGGTGTCATTCTTTTCACCAACGTCCGTACCGACATCTCCACACTCGGTTTTTATCCGCCGAACGAGGTCAACCGGTGTTTTATTACAAACGTTACATGTCCAACAGTGGGTTTCCACCAACAAAAAAAGGGTTCTGTTTATTTACATACTTTTTTGTGTCATTCTCTTCCTCTCCCTTAACAGCATAAGAGAGGTCATGGAGTTGAATGTAGGTTGTACTTACAACGGTTGACACGCACGGAAATGGCGGCGGTAACCCAACGTCAGGCGAACATTGAGGGGGTTTGCTGGAGATAAACCACAACCGGAGCGCTTATGAAATACGGTTCCAGTAGCACGTACGCTTGGTGTAATACACTTCATCGTGATTAATGCGATGTTGATAAGTTTTTGCTCGCGGTGTTTGCGAACCGTGGTACAAATTATAGTTGAGGCGGTGGTTAACGAAAAAAAAAACAACGGAAAAGGGAGCTGTATGCATATCGTCCGGCTCGTCGGTTCGTCTGTCATGAATTAATAGGTGGTACTTAAAATATGGCCCTGTTCATGTTCGCCGGGATCTGTAGAGTCGTTAATAACTCGATAGTGGATCTTGTTCGTGCCATGTGCAGCATATTTTATCTTCGCCAGCGAGTTATCTGTGACGCCCTCGGGGAGAAAATGGGGAGAATTAATTGAATTTAGTGAAATAGCAGTTAAATACATTGTTTTATTCTGTCAGGAGATAGACGTTGCAATTTGTATTGTTCGACGTTTTACATTTCAACGGTTAGCGTTTGTTTCAGGGACGAGGAACCAAGGAAAGGAATCGAACTCTTTTCCCGGTCGTTCGCTCGTTCGGTATCAACAATGGCGGCATCGGTTCATTTATGTTTCAACGACCAACCACCGGTAGAAAAAGAATCGAAGTAAGGAGTTACATCAGTACCTGGCTCCATGGCGCGATCAAAAAGGGTATGCGAATAAAAACAGTAACTTCCAAAAAAGGACCCAAAACGTTGCCCAAACTCGACCACACTCTGCTGCGTGTGTGGCTTTGCACGACTGCCTGGCGAAGCGCCGATGGTGGAGCTGGATAGAAACATGCAGCTTGGAATCGGTACACCCGGTGCAGATGCAACGACGGCGACGGCATAGGCTGTACTTATGAATTTCGCTACGCAGTTTGGTCGATTCGGCGGCGGAGTCTCCCTCCTTGGTTGTTGTGTGTTGTGGTGTGTGCCAAAAGCGACCGACATTTATGATGGAGAAACTGTGTTACATTGCGTTCCGATGGCCTTATCGGTTCGCGCATTCATTCTTGGGTGTGTTTTTTCTTCCCGCGGTCAGCGACAGCCATGCGTGAGAGCATCTCCCGAGATCGTGGTCCCGATTGGAAAGCGCGTGGTGCCAACGGGCCCGAATCTCGGAAGCCGTGCGCACGAAATTCAAGATACACGCGGCGACGGTTTGCGCAGAACTGGATGGAGCATGATCACGTACGCGCTCCAAATGAAGCTTCCCCTTGCAGTACTCCAGCCTTCAGGAGAGACCAGGTCGGCCCCAAGGTTTGAGTTTATGCTCGAAGCGTGTTGTTCTTTTCTGTGCTGCGTTCCACGACGTGATCGAAGATCGTTCCCGCGGAAGGGTTATCATCCTCGCAC
Source organism: Anopheles coustani (assembly GCF_943734705.1). NCBI lineage: Eukaryota > Metazoa > Arthropoda > Insecta > Diptera > Culicidae > Anopheles > Anopheles coustani. Next base: position 32,585,217 of record NC_071289.1, read on the forward strand.
AAACACCTTTTCAGCGTTGTTATGCTGCGCTCTGCTCGGCATGGAATGGGAAGCAAGGGTGTCCGTGGGGGTCTTAAAAAAGCGCGCATAACTTCCGTTGGTGTTGGTGCCAGGTTCGTTCGTTCGCCCGGGTTTGTTGTGCAGAAAATCGGAGCCCGAGCGGTGTGGCATTTTCGTGAAACCACAACCCGGCACCAACGTCCCCACAGAGGATCACGAATGGCGGAGGAGGCCCTTTTCGGGCGGCTCCAGGCCAGCAGCAGCAGCAACAACGCCACGTTTTCTCAAATCTTGCGGTAGTTGTGTGCTGGCTGCTGCTTCGCGTTCTCGATGTTGTCAGGTCGAAAGCTGTGCGGACCTGCCTGCGACGCAAGACCGGTTCCCTGTCGGTCTCCCCGGGGGCTTCTTCGCTTCGCACCGACCCCAAACAATCTTCCTGCCCCGGTTGCCGTCCGCCTCGATCCACCACCCCTTTGCCCGTTTCGTGCTCACTTATGTTGTGCCTCCCCGCGATGTTTGCGCCCCCCCCCTCGTACGGGCTCGATCCCTCCCCGAGGTTGATTTTGTGTTCCCTCCACTTCACTTTTTCGTTCAACTTATGTTTTGCCCCCCGAAACCGGGTCCCCATTGAATGCGGCAAACTTCGAACGGTTCGCTCAAGGATGGGTACAGCTTTGAAGACGGTAGAAAAGAATGGGGGGAGAGAGAGAGAGAGGGTGCACAAGGGGGTGGGGATCTGTAAAGGGAACATTTTTCGCCCGGCGAAACACGACGCGAAACACGACGCTGTGTTGTGTTGGTTGTTGTGGCGCGCCCGTTTTCGTCGTTTCTTATCGTCGAGCTGTCTTCAAGTCGAGAAGAAGTCCTTTGCATTTCTTCTCTCCCTCTCTCTTCGCTCTCGGACTCGGGTTGTTGTTTTGGGGCGGGAGGTATTTTCGTTCAGTTCAGTTTAAATTGTAACGAACTTGTTTTTGAAGACGGCATTTTTTTTTTGTCTTGTGTGTGCCATGCCCACTTGCTTCCCTGAAGGCGCGCTTCGGTTCGCAGTTTTAGCGTGTGATGCGACCTGCCGGATGATCTTTTGCCTACTAGAGGCGAGGCCTAGTCGTTTCTGGGCGAGAAATTTCAACCGGATTTGAACGGCGCAAGACGACGAACCGTATGTTAATGGGCATTCTATTTTTAGCGCTTTTTTTACGAGACTGCCACATGCTGACATGGACTGTTACTTTGTTTTGCTTCACAAACGCGCGTGTCATCGTCTTCCTTTCATCGTCTTAGAATAAAATGACATAATTTTGGTGTATTTTTTTCTAATTAAAACATTTTCCACCAAATTCTACCCTCGGTTCGCTGCAGGTGGAGTGTCCACCTCGTTGTTGGTTGTTGATGGGTTTTCTCATTTTCGTTTTCTTTTCTTTTCTTTCCATTTATTTTTCAAATTTAGGTTTCCAACCAACGGTCCGCGAAAACCGCAAGGAAGGCTTCGCCGTTTTTTCGCCGTGCCTGTGTCGATGTGTGAGTGTTTTGTTCCCCGTGCTTCGAGCCGGCATTTTCAGCAGCATCACGCAGCCGTCGACGCCGTCGTCCCTCGTCCCGCCTGCCCGTCCGCTTCGGAGCTTGTTTTCTTTTCTGTCGCTCTCGTCCTCTCCCTTTGGGGGGGAAACTGGTCCGGGCGCGGACCGAACCGGCGAGGACCCACGAGGATAACCCGTCACGAGCGCGCGCGCGGTGGTCTCAGGCTGTGTGTTCAGAAGAGTCAGTGATCGTCAAACGATCGTCGCAAGCGGACGCCAGAGCCGTAACCGTTCGGTTTTCGGGACGGGCAACTCCGGTGGTGGGCTCCGTCTGTTGGCGCCTTTGCCGTCAGACACACACACACACACACACAGGCCGGTGGTGAATTGCACGTGAGATTTGAGTGACGCTGAGGAGTGAATCGTGTGCTCAAGAATTTCCCCTTCGAAGGCGAAAGAAATAACAAGGAAAAAAAGGTGGATAGCACTAGCGTTATCACGGGGAAGAAGGTATTCCGGTGGTCTGCCGCAGCAAAATCCATAAAGCAAAAGCTTCCAGTGGCCTTATCGCGTACGCCGGTGAATGTGTTTCTGTCTAGACTGCGACAGAACTCGCTCGCTCAGAACGGATCGAAGGCTGGCAGGCGTTTTAGGGCGAAGAGTGAGTGATATGATAAGCGAGCTTTAATTTTCCCAAAACCATCCCTTTTTCCCATCAAGCGGGAGGTCGACGACGTGAGGAATGCCCATCGCGGTGACGGTGAACCCGCCGACGATCGTGGTGATGTTGAAGATGAGCCTAATGAGCATGATGATGATGATGATGATGATGCCGATGTTGTGTAGTGCTACGAGTGTCACGGGAAGTGCTGTGGAAAAAGTTCGTGGTTCGGCTAGCGAAGCGGTAGTGTGATTGTGTGTGAAACCGTCTCCGGGGCGCTTTAAAAAGGCGGTGAGAAACGAAGGCCAGCAAGTGATAGTGGTGGTATTTCCTTTTCCAGGATCCCATTTGTGTGGAAAACGTGTCGATTAAGTAAATCGTGCCGCCAGCACAGTCGTTTGTTATCTAACAATTTGTTTTTTTAGTTGAGATAAAAGTCACATATTGTGCCCATAGTGCAGTTTCGAGGGAGTTGAAAGGAAGTGAAAGAGTGAGCGTACCGGCACGAGTCGTCTTTGAGACAAGCGTTGGTTGGTGTTTGCAGTAGGAAAAGAAATCGTGCCGTTCTAAACCGCATCGAGAAGCAGCAGACCGCGTTGTCGTGCTTCGCCGCCAACTAATCCTAGGTTGATTCAATCCAGCTTTTTCCACGCCGGCAACCATTTCCCTCCCCCGTAGTCATGACAACGAATAGTAGCAACCTGAAGCTATCTGGAAATATAATCAGTCTGACAGGCAAACAATCACAACAACCGCACAACCAACAGCAGCATCAGCAGCAACAGCACCAACAGCACCTCCACCAGTTACAACAGCAGCACCAGCTTCAGCAGCATTTACAGAAGCAGAAGCTGAAGCAGTCGCAACTTCAGCAGCAGCAGCAGCAGCAGCAGCACGCCTTGGGCAGTGTGGCACCAAGCTCGGTGGTGACGACCACCACGCTCTCGAACGGAACGGGCCATCACCATCCTGGCGGCGTGTTCACGTCGGCCGCCAATGGTGGTGGAATCGTGAAGCCCGCCAGTGGCATCCCCTCCAACTCGTCGTCGTCGTCGTCGCCCTCGGTGCAGAACGGAACCGCTCTCCCCGGGAGTCACATTCCGCCGCGTTATCAACCTCCGCCCCACCCACCGGGCGGTATCCTCAAGAACGGCTACACCAACGGGCATCTGAAGACGTACCCGCGAGGAGCGGAAATCGGTGGCCAGAACGGTGGACCGACGTTCAACGGTGCGAAGGGACCGGGCGGTGGATACGTCGGTGATAACCTGAAGAGGCCTCCGAATCCTTCGCGGTTGCTCGCACCCCGACAGCACATTCGCTTTTCGAACCTTCCGCCGCTGGTGAACGGTGGTAGCGGGACGACGGCAGCACTTAGTCAGCAATCTCAGTCACAGCAGGCTGCGGCGATTGTCGCACATCACCAGCAGCAACAGCTTCAAGCACATCACCTTCCGGCACCTCACACGCGGCTCAGCTCGGAGTCTTCCTCGGAGGATCAGACGACCAGCTCGACTAGATCGTTGCAGGCGCACCTGGCGCACGCCAAGCCGCCCCAGCAGCAACCGACCGGGCCCTCCGCCAGCCACCTCCACCAGACGACGGCGATAGTGCACCACAGCAACAGTCATCAACCGGTGAGCAACAACCCGAGCAACGGTCCGAGCAACGGCGTCCCGAACGGACATCCGCCGACCGGACTCGGGCTGGTGAAACCCTCGCAGCCATCGCACCTGCCCACGGCGACGTCCACCGTAGCCCCCTCCGCTCACCCGATCCACGCACTCCAGCATCCGCCTCAGTCACAGCAATCAGTGCATCAGCAACAACAACAACAGCAGCAGCAGCAGCAGCAAAACCAACAGCAAGAGATGTTGAAGTTCGTCCGGAAAGCCGAGTCGGAGACCTCGTCGACGCCGACTTCCTCGAGTGGCGGCGGCGGTGGTGGCGGTGGCCGGATCTCGGCGCTCGAGCAGAACCGACACTTTCAGGTGAGGGAATGTTGCTGTTCCCCCCGGGGGAGTGCACAGAGGACAGGTGCCTAACGTAGGGAACACTTTCGAGCGGGAGGTCCGGCTTTCTAGGCATGCGCGTCTCTCGCTTGCGGCAAAATTCGATCGGTGGACCTCGCCTTACCAACCGTTTCCCGATTTCGAACCCGGCCGTCTAAACCTGTTTTCGCACAGGTTCCGGCGAAGCGAAGGGAGAGAAAGAACTGGCTCCAGCGGATCCCGAAATGCCGGCGTGGCAGCCGTTTCCCCGAGTGTTTCGAGTGGAGCAGGAAGGAGGGGGGGGGGGGGGCGGGGAGGCTGTTGTTTTGAGGCTGGCGGCACAAACGAAGGAGAAAGTTTTTGACCTTTTCCAATCGTTTCCAGCGCGTTGCGGGATTGGTGGATGGACGGTTTCGACAAGAGTGTTTGCAGTCGTTAGCTCAACCCTACCGCACACCCTAACCTTCTCGTCCGTCCAAGATCCGCCGGAACTGGTTCGAAAGTTGTACATGTGTGTTTATCAGTGATAAAATTTCACCCAAAAAATGTCCCCTATTTGTGGATGGGGCCAAGCGTTGGGGAGGGTTGGTTTTGGCGGAGCGATTAGCGTTGGGAGCTAATGGGAAGCCGAAAGAGAGACTGGGCCAAGTGCAACCTGCTCGCCCGTACTCGTCCTCGTTCAACTCGTTTTAAAGATCCGACCCGAACCGAACACAAAAAAAACAAGGTGCCAAAGAGTGGACGAAAAAGAGGAAAGTTATCTCGCCACCCCGATCTCCGACGAAGGCTTCCCTTTGTCGCGGATCGTTGTCGTCCGGATTATGAATCTCGAGATGTTGCCGATGTTTGGAGTCGAGCACTTTCTTCCTTGATTTTTTTTGCCCCTCAATCGCTGAATGTCGGCGTAATTTGTCAATTCGATAGGGGTTGTTACATTCCAACGGGTGAGGATTTTCTGGACCCGGAGAGTGTGTGTGCTGGTAATTCGCCTTTTGTGTGCTCCCATTAGATTCAGCGGTCGACTTTCTTTCCTGGCGAGTCACCGTCGATCGGTTTGCAACAATGTTTTACCCCGGAAGGGATGAAAGGTTGCTTTGGCACGTTGTGGGGTGGGAAGGAAACTATCCACTCTCGGAGTCTGATTGTGATGAATGTTTCGTGTGTCAACTAGTAACAAGTCTGGGGTCTCAGAGTGGACAACGAAGCAACGATCACTCGATGCAATGGATTGTAATCGTGTGTAATGCAACGCTATTTGTCATTGCTTCCGGTGCAATCTAAGCCAAGGCCCTTTCCCTCGTGCTTACACATATTTTCCTTGTGTTGGAAAAATTGCATTAATTTTGTGCTCCTCTCAACGGATCGTGCAGAGTTTATAAAAAAAAATCAAAACTGCTTTTTGTCTACCCTAAAAATAGGTTACCATACAATGTAACACACATACCCAGAAATTACGTAGCGCGTTGCTGCAATCGTTCCGCTGCAATGACCGACGTGTACTTAGTCCATCAGCGGAGGTTTCGGTTTGATTGAAAAATGCCAACAAATTAAAATCACATACAGCGTCCCCGCAAGGCTGTCATTACGGGAAAAGGCCACGGCATTCATTGAATTTTTCACACTTTCCCACCGACCGGCGCGATCAGGTGCGCCACCGGGTACACACAATGATACGCAAGATTCGTATGACACAAGCGAGCACCAGGGAGGGAGATGGGGGGGCGGGGGGAAATAACCCAAGAAGAGAGCGAACTCAACCACCAACCCTTTTCCAAAGGTCATCGCTTTCTCGTTCCGCATATGTTTTTTTTTTGTTGTTTACGGAATATTGCTTCCATTTGCACGATTATTTCATTAACTCGAAAAAAATTACCCTTAATCAGCCCCGCCGCCGGAGCCAGCAGCCCTTCCTCCCTCCCCCCCTCTTCGGTGGCTGTTCGAGGGCTGCCCTCCTCCGGCCTTCTTGGCGCTCGCGAGTGGCGCGATCGCGATCGAGGCAATAAAAACAAATGATTCAACTTTGTTGTACGCCTGTGGCCATACCATACTGTGTGTATGTGTGCGGCTGTTCACGGGATCCGTTGCATTTGCAAAAGGAAGGGAAAGGGTGGTTTGGGTGAAAAACCATCAGAGGAGGTGGAGGAGGAGGAGGAGGAGTCTGGATTCTTCTGGTTTGTTTTTGCTGATTGCTTTTCGGCGTTTTGCGCATTGCGGATCGAGGGAGTTGGTTTGAGGTGCGGTTGGACTCCGGCATGCATATATTCTCATGCTGGCCAGGTAATAATGCCCCGTTAGGTTAATTTTGCTGGTATTATTATGCCGATCGAGTGAGTGAATGTTGCACCAGTCAATGTGTGTGTGTGTGTTTATGTAGGCCCAATCAAGGAAAGGTGAACATATTGTAGAGAGAGGCTTTGGCAATTTGTTCTTCGGTAAGTGGAAGACATGCTTTTAAAAGCATCAAATATTGTTTACCCAATGATAACAAAAACTCTGGGTTTATAACAAATTTATTTTAAAAATTTTATCAACGTATTTCTGTGCCAGACTCATGAATTAGATTCGAAGTAGACTTCATTCAGGTGAAGCTTCATTTGGGCAATATTCCCATGAGCATAAATTATTTATTGCTTTTCTGGTGTGCCAATTCACACAAAAATGCTCCGGGAAAGGAAGCTCCCTCAAGTAAAAGAAGTTTGAAATACAATTAAAAGCATCTGGCAATCTTCTGGCAACCATTACCTGGCCCGATTCGAATCGCGTTAGCGTTTGTTTCGGTGGCTATAAAATTGTGCTTTGTTTGGAGCAAAACATGGAGTAATAAACGGGCAAGATCGGATCTGTTTCGCGGAACATAAAATGGAAATGGCTTCTTTTTTCTCTGTACACTGTCGTTTCGTTTGGGTTTGTAGCTTTTTTTTACATACGATCCAACCGAAGTGAAAGTGAGTGAATAAAGAACTAATCTGCATCAATTTATCTTCCCCGGTGTGGCAAAATGGAATAAAACGTGCTGTAAAAGTACGCAAACGGACAAGAATAGACCATTTCCTGTACCGATGTACGTTCCGGTTCCGGCATTACATACACCTTGCATGAAGGAATTATAATGGTCGCTTGTGTTGTAAGGTTTTCCCCCTCGAACGTCATTTCGCTCCTTTCGTTTGTTTGGTTGGCATTTGCACCGGAACCAGCTGGGTGCGCATCAGCTTCCAAATATTGTTTGTCCATCTGCTGCTGCGTCATAAAGAAAAAAATCCAACACTTCCTTTCCGATCCCCACCCGGGTGCCCGGGTTCCTTCACTCAAAAGATTTCCTCGCTCTTTGTCAATTTATTTTTCCTCTCCTTTGTGCGCGCGCGCGCTGGCGAGGGTTCCTCGGCTCCAGTTGCGTTGAAGTCTTTCGTCCGAATTGGCTCCATCTGCTGCTGTGGCTTCCGAAGTAAACGTGCGGTAGCGTTCGCGGTTCCGGGCGGTTCGACGCGGGATGATGATGAAATTTCAATTGCCCGTTTCGGTGGCATCTGTGCGCTTATCCTCCCCTTCTCCCCCCTCCGGCCGGTCGTGTCTAATTACGGAACGCGCCTTCGGATCGGATCAAGTGTACACCGGTAATGCCACTATGCAGATCAACCGTAACACCCGGCCGCCGACTTCACGGTGCGTTAGCTCGGCTTCATCCCTTCACCGAATCCGATTGCGTGCGGCGGTTTGGGGTCCGTTTTTTCGGTTATTTCTTTCCGCCGTTTTGTGTCCGAAAAATCACCGATTTTCGGTTTTGGCATTTTGGTGCCAACCTTTGGCGGTGGTTTCGTGTGGTTTTTCTGCGGTCATTTAGCCACTAAGACCTACACGAACGCACGCATGCACACATTCGCCCCCCGTTTTCGCACCCATTTATTAGCAATTGCGGAAAAACGAACCTTCCAACCGAAATTCCTTCCGAAGGGGCCAAACTAATGATCATTTGCGTGTCGAGCTCCGGAGGTGGATGGGAACTTTTCTTGGTCGATTCTTTGAATTTGGTTTGCCCGGGGTTTGGCGCTGCTGACCCTGGTCCGGTCCCCGCTGGCGACGGAAGTTGTAGCCTCGATAAATCTGGGCATTATCTTAATTTTCTGTCCATGGTTTTGGGTCCGCGGTGTGTGTGTGTGTGACTGGTGTCCGGTTTGAGCGGTGCGGGGCCTACCGAAGCATAATGACTAAAATTATGACCCGGCCAGGAGATTGTGCAGGGTTATTTTTTTTCGCCAGCTCTTCAACACGTTACCACGGTGGATTGTAATTTCCACATTCCCCTCCGCGTGGCCATTTGTCCTCCGCTTGAAGTTGTTCGCCTGTTTTTTTTTGTGCTGTCTCCCTCGCTTTTATCGTGTGGAGGATGTAAATTAGAAAAACAACTCTGTACTCCAACTCCAGCTCGTGCTGCAGCGACCTCCCGGGGCACGCGTTTTAAACATTCGGGCTGCGGAAAACGGGCCTGTCAAAACAAACCTACAACTCGAGTACAACGGCAACGCAATAGTACCGACTCCGAGCGCACACGCAAAACGCCATAACAACCGCTTTAATTGCATTAACAACATCCCAACCCTCCGCCGTTGCAACACCGACGACGAGCCCGGCACGCCATACGCAAATAAACATCTGTTTACGCATGCGGCCGCAGTTTCGTCATTTCAAAACGGCCGTTAAATAAACGGGCCGCGTGGAGTTGATTGCGCTGGGAATAAAGGGTGCGAAGAAAACCCGGGTTGGTGGTGGTGATGGTGGTGGTGCTTTATTGTGACCCTGGTTTTATGGTTTGTGCCGGCTCTTTCGGTGCCTTCTGCGCAGTTTTCTTGCTATTTTAGCAACTGATTGTCGTTTGGGCGGGAGTGAGTGTGCGAAAGAGTCCCACGCCCTACGAAATAAACCTCCTCCACTCCAGCGAACGATCGAACAAAGGGTGGACGAGTTCTTTTTTCCGCTCCCCCACCGGAATGGTGACAGGTGAGCATAAATTAGCATTATTTTCAATTTGAATGAAAATTGGGTGTAACATGAATGAGTTTTTTCGGTACGCATCGAGGGCTCCAAAAGGAAGTCTCTATTTCAAAAGGGAAAGAGAAAAGAAAATGAGGGCTCGGTAGAGAGTTGGAACCGAAAGCTTACACCGAACCATTCGAGATGTGTTTCCTACACAAGCCACGTATTTTTGGTGCTGATTGTGTTTGTTTGCGATGTGATCTACCTTTCCTGGGCTGTTTTGAGCGACATGACAGCAAACGGTTTGTAATGGTTTATAGTTATGCACGATGTATGACATGAGAATGTGTTCCAGAAAATGGAATTAAAAATAAATCTTCACCCCCCGAAATGGGAATAAATGTTAAACACGAACAGCGTGGGTGTTTGATTGAGGGTGTGTATCGTTTGTATGGCAAACAAACTCGATCATCCGTTCCAAAAAAGGGATTGTCAGATTTAGCAATTGTTTAACACGAATCAGTTTGATTTCGTCTCGAAACAAGACCCGCTTGGAGTTGCTCAATGCAGATAGCATTTCATAACTTCTTCCATCATAGCAAATAATCACCAAATCACGCTTTTGTTTTCATTCGAGTGATTGTTTTTCCTTCGCGCGAGCTGTGTTTCATAATTCTTCGAAGAAAAGATCTTTAACTGGCCATTAAAATCCATTTCCATCTTCGGTGCATCAATTTATGGGACAGGAAATCGAATTATACTCCCACGCCTGAGGAGGGTTCTAGCTTGAAGGCTGCCTGTGGTTGCAAGGAAAAACTAACTTCTAGTTCACCCTTCATTCTAAACCACGAAAACCCCTCCCAACCACCGGGTACCGCTTCTCCACATGCTTTGGTCTTTGATTGGGTCGTTAATCAGCATAAAACCAACAGTCGCCCACGATTGATCGTGCAAGGGGCCTAAATTCGTTGATCTATGTTGAGGCGACGAGGCCTTTCCCTTGTCTTCAGTCCCCCAGCGACAACAATCACCGGCAAGATTAGGAAGACTCGTACCATTCCGATCGAGGGTGGAGCGGAAGAACCGAAGCTGGCTTGATTAGCTTAAGCTAGTACCGTCGGATCGGTTGTCTTAGCGTTTCTTCATTCCGCAATCCGCACGGTTGTCGTGAGGCTGCTCAGCTAGTGAACTGGTTATTTATCTACCCACCGGCGTGGGTCCCCGGGAACACTTCTGCCGCTGGATGCCGCTCTCGGCGCTCGTTCGAAAGTCGTTCGGATGTATCCGATACTTGCGTCTTGTGCGACGGTGCGCCGGGTAGAGCTTAGACAACACTGGAAGGCGGCTTAACGAGTGAGTCATGTCATAAAATTTAACGAACCAAACCTTAACGCGACGGGTTGGGCGTCCTGTCGCCATGGAGAGGCACCCTGTCGGTATCAGCGTGCCAGAGTGTGGCCCGACGCCAGTTCCAGATAAATTCCACCGATAGGGCACGGTGTGCTATCGTCAACCAAACCAATTTTCGCTACTTGCCCGCACCTTCCTCCGGGGCTAATGTCGCTGGAAAACAATATTTACACACACTGGGGAATTACTCGTGAGAGATCGAGGCAGGGTGAACGATCGCGTGGCGGCAAAGGTGAATATCAATTTACGATCTGGATAAAATGCATGCGTGACATTTCACCCACTTGTGCCCCCGCTTCGGGAAAAACCTACTCAAAACCCCTGGATCAGTTCGATCCCACCCACCGGGGGGAGCTGTAGGGCTCGGGTCTCTGGACGGGATTTAAATCATTTCATACACACACTCAACCTCATCCAGCCGAGCCAGAAGCCTATCCAATGTCGGTGTACGCCGGCATGTAAACAAAACATAACTCATTCGTCCACCCGAACGCAATTACACTCCGGATGTATGGGGTGCACATCGACCGGGGACCAACCTGGTGGAGTCGCTGAACCGTGGCACACCGACCGGCCGACCGTTCAACCGACCGAAACCGGAGCGGATGCAATGGCGTTGCACCACTTGAGGTCCGGTGTGGGAAGTTACCAAGAATGGAGGCGTTCTGGCAAAGGCGTACCCGCCTCGAAGATGTAGAACAACGTCGAAGTGAAAGTAGTTTTCTCAGCCTTCGGCGTTCCTATCAGAGCAGATCTTTCCCAAAGGTCTTCGGGCTAGAAGACCGCCCTGTTCCGGGGCGTATGATGGAAATGTTTTAATTACCACCCTCTCCGGGTTGTTTCCCAGTTCCGGTTCGTGTTGTCATCGGAAAGTGAGAACTTTTCCGCCCCGGGACGGTGGGACAATGAGGCGGGAGCATTGGTGAATCGGTCGGAATGCATCTCACTGCAATCACGACGAAGAATTAATCATATTCCTTCGACCTCCTCCCGGTCGGGTCTGTCGCGTGACGTCTCTGTTTTCTCATTGTGTGTGTGTAGAGCGTCGAGGCACGCGGACGGGAATGATGTGATTATATGCCCCACTCCAGGCGTCATCGAAAAGGAAAGTGTTTTATGGCGGTGCGGTAATTTATGCAGCTAAGAACTCCCCAGCAAAAACCCGTGGAACGCCCGAGGCTTCGGTCAGAAGTCGACCTGGCACATTAAACTGCGGTAATAATTATGTTTTTTCCCTCTGCGAAGCAACCCTCTCGTGCCCAGTTCGATTGCAATGCAGTTCTGAGGGCGAAGGTGCAGTTGAAGTCGTATTCTCGGTTAGTTATATGCACCCATTACCCGGTGGCGTTCCGTGGGCGCAGCCGTTTTCTTCATGTGAAAACCCGTCGCTTTTTTATTATGGTTGTATGTACCAGACGTAATTTGGAAACGCTTTCGAGCTCGGTGGCTGTTGCTTTATGTTTTTACTGGTGGCCAGTTTCATTTATTTGTGCGAACAAAAGATCGGCAGGAAAGTGACTTCACCGGCCTTCAAGGAACTGGCCGGTAGTTAGCAGACATATTTATCGGTGCTATAAAGATGTTATTACCGACATCGGGTTATCGGGTTGTTTTGCGGGAAAGCGGAAGGCTCGAAGCACCACTGCGAACGTTGGTGCTCGTTTCGTTTTTTTATTGATGATCAGTAGGGAATATTTTCCAGTAAAAGAAAATTTGTTAAAACGCTTCCTTTCGTACACTTGCCGTGCGTCGGGGTTTCTTTGTATTCTCCCAGAGAAAGTGAGCGAGCGGAACGTAAATCATTGTGTATTTAGATGCATTTCATTGCACCATAAAAGCGCGTCCGTGTACTGCTGCACATTCGATACGCTCGATCCGGTTGTTTACGTACCATTACCGGCCATTACCAGACGTCCCGGGCTCGCCATCTTGGAGGCCACTGGCGGTTCGAGAAAATCTGACGGCTCGCCCCCCCCTCCCTCGATCCCCAGGTCTCTCGGTGGTTGGTTCAATAAACTTTTATGAACTTCTTCATCCCGGACCGGAGAAGAGCCGACGAGTCGAGCGGGGTCGAGGGGTTAGATGCCGAGCACCTTATTTTGCAACACTTTTCCTGCTTTCGTGCGGGAAAGAAGGGTGCCGGGTGTTGGATGTGAATTCCATGCCTTGGCGTCCAGTGATGGAGAATTTTTGCAACGTGGGCTTTTATTTCTACATCATTAAAATAAAACTGAAACAATTTAATGAGGTTTTTCATCGTAGACTTGATCAGAAGAATTTCTAAAAGTTTATTTGTGAATGTTATATTTTTCATTCATATTTTTCAATTTAATATTTTTCGATCATGAAATATTAAGAATGCTAGATTTTATAGAATAGAATTGAAAGATCGAAACAATTTATTTTAAAACATACACAATACTTAGAGGCCCACCCCAATACTGGACCAACAGCTTTTCCCATGTGATTTTAAACACCTAACCAACATTATGTTACTTTCGGTTATGATCAGTTTTCTACTAAATATTCAAATAAAAAAGACATGATCACTCAGTGTCATTGAGTAATTTAATATTCAATCGGAAAAAATGTTTAAATGTATATTTCAAGACTTGGCAGCTAATATGTTTCATTAAAGAAACATTGAACAACGATTGAAAATAGATAAAAATGCATTCAAACGTGAATGTTGTCAACTAACCAAGGTTAAAAAAGTATATTTAAAAACAAACAAAATTTGTATAGGTTTGCCAGCACTGCCGGTGTAACTTTCCGCAGGTGGTTCCAAAAACCCTACCAACATTATGTTGCTTTCGGCTGGGCTCAGCTTTCAACCGACGGGGAAACCACACAAGTCCATCGGAGAGAAGCTGGACAGGTGAGAAGCAAATTCCCGCTGCTTCACCATTCCTCGCGGTCTGTCAGATGATCGATCGCTCGCAACATAGTCGCCCTGTAGGGGTGTGCGTGTGCTCGTGTATGTGCCCCTCAAGAACAAGATTGTCAGGGTCAAGCCTCTTCGATCGATCTCCTCCCTTCGCGCCCTTTCCTTGCCTTCCCTTTGCGGGATATTTTTCTGCCCCGTATCCCTTTTCGTGTGTGTTTCTTTCCGATTCGCGGTTCGCAGGGTTTTCGTTTCAGTTTTGGTGGTATGCTTTATACTGTTGTTACTTTCTTCGCGGTCAACCAAAACTCGCGCTCTGATACGGCCCGGGGTACACACCTGCACTCGGCGCACCTCTCCTTCGACGGTCGACCCGCTGACTTATTGAGATTGTGGGCAAATATTTGCCATCGGAGGAGCGTCCAATCCGTTCCTTCGTTTCTTCCAGTTTTTTTTTGTTCTTGCTCATGTTCCTTTCATCCCGCGCGAGCCCCGGCGAGTGTCGATCAAACAGGATTTGGCAGAAAAAGGTGGCCGGTCCCAACAATGTGTCCATTCACATTATCCCCGTTTGGTTGGAAAATCGAGGACGCTTGGAGTTCGAAGCCGGTTCCGACTCGTTGGCCAATCGATCTTGCACTGGCTGCGATTCACCTGACACTGAATGGATGATGATGGTGATGATGGCGGTCAGGTTGGCGCGATTCCGAACAATGTAACGCGCGCGCACGCTCTGATGAGAGCGAAATTCCACCCGACCGAAGTTCCGCCGGACGAATCCGGTGGTGGCTTAAGTCGATGAAAAATGATTCCGTTCCTTGACGCGAAGGAATCCTCTACCCGCTGGAAGGGGTGGAAAAGGTGGCGGCACAAAATGAGGTTCCTTTCCCTTCCAACCGTTTAACGTGTGCAAAAGTTGATTAAGTGATCTCTCAAGACTCGGCGATCACCGGTTTCGGGCACGTTCCTTCGAGCAGCAACAAGTGTCGAGATTCGGAACCGTTAAGAGGAGAGTGTTTAAACGACCGGAAGAAGACCGCTCGGGGTGGTTTGTTTTTCTTCTTTTCCGCCCGGAATCGATCGTTAATTGGCCATTGTTTCCGGAGTGCGTTTTGATCCGGTAATAAGCGCCGAAGTTTACCGCCGATCCATTTTTCCTCGCGATCGTCCGTTTGAAGCGATTTAAAACCAAACTCCCTTCCGAGGCTCGGGTTTTCCGAAACGACGCGTTGATGAATTGTTTGCGGTGGCGCGGAAAAGTGGCGTTGTTTGCCAAACAACAAATCGCCCCAAAACTGCATCCGTTTACGTGCTGCAGGGGGAGGGTGAAAAAGAGCGCCCGAGGGCGTTCGGTGTGCGATTTGGACTTGTTTGACTTGATCATCACCCGGCCCCGGGCAAGATTGCCGTGCAGATGATGATGATTATCGTTATTACCAGCGCTTCATTAGACGGAGAAAGGCAAGCCCATGGTGGTGGTGGTGTGGATGGTGGCCTCACCCATCGCACGCCTGTAATGACAGGCCTGTCTCATTAGGCAAAGTGACGACTTTACTCCAAAAAATGTGGTGCACTTAAAGGCGAACCCGTCGAAAGCAGGCAAACGAGAAGAAAACGGCAGACGAAATCACTCCAATATCACGAGACGCACCCGGGAGCCCTGGTCTTGGTGCGGCCTTTCACTCCGGTGCTGGAGGATTTGGAACAATTGGAAACATTTTATCATCATTAGTTGCGACGTCGCCATCCGTTCTTTTTTTTTCGCTTTATCTCTCGGGTTGAATTTGTTTTAATCCTGTGCGACGTTGGACGAGGTGTTGGTAATGGTAACAAATTGTCCCGAGTCCCGAAGAAAGGATGATTAATAGTTTGTGCGCACATTTGGTTTCAAGCGCACATTGCTCGGCAGGTTTTTTTTTCTTTCCCTCAATCTTTTCTTCCGACGAACAATCGGCCGGTGGATAAGCAAAGAAGATCATCAGCGTTTTCAACAAAAAAAAAGGGTGACCTACAAGAAGGCCTCATAAAAGGTGGCGCGGCGTAATCGTATTAGTGGTTACTCCCCTTGCGTCCACCCGCATCCAACAGTTGTTGTTGTGTGTAACCCTGAGATATGTGAGGCGCAAATGAAAGAAGTCGCGCTAGTCCGCCATCATCCTTCGAGAAGTTGGTTGCGGTCGGGGGGTTGGTCGCGTCTCGAATATCGACATTTTCCATGGGCCGAGGTTTCGAATGCAAAGACCTTGCTGACACGTACACACACACACACACCCTGTGAAGCACCATTTCGGCTTCGGTTCCCACGGTGTTTTCCGAACATAGTCTGGAGAACCACACGGCTGGAACTTGCCCAAAAATCGGTGCGACCAGGGAACGGGCCGGGATCTCCCGGGAGGAAGCTGCAGAAGAGCGTGCTAACATGTGTTTCTGTACGGTGGGTAGAATAGAGGGACTCAAAGACGAATGGGTCGGAGGGACTCCGAAGTGAAGGGGGAACGCCGCTAGCCCTCCGCCAAACCGGACGCATTCGTTATTAGAGGCCAACTTCCTCGGGGTACTTAATTAAACGCACGGTCCCTCACCGCAATCCCACCGAGATGATGGCCGCGGTCGCTGCATGGAGACCTTGCATTTGCACACATCCCAAGTGTGTGTGTGTGTGTGTCCATGTGTGGACCCCAGTGGTGCAGAGGCGCTCCAGCTTCCGGAAGCGCACCGGGTGGCTACCGCTCGATTTACGATCGCCGGGCGAATCGGCGTCCACGCTGATTGATTTCCCAGCGACTGCTGCTGGCGGCTTCTCCCTGGCGATCGGTGGGAATCGGTCACGGGCTGCTGATCCGCACCGAGGCTCTCGGGTTTCAGGTGCCCGCCCGCTCGTCCGTCCCTTTCGGTCCCTGCTCCCGGTGGCATGCGGCGGGACGACAGCGTATCTCCTTTTAATCTCTTCATCGATGATGGAGCCTTCCGCCCGGGTGTTTATGACGGGCTCGAACTAATCATCGGTTACGCAGCCAGAAGCTATCCGCACACTCGGGTGCGAAGGCTGATTGAGGTCCGGTTGTGAAGTGGGTCATGCAACCCGCTCACCGTTTCCCCTTTGATGTAGGTATTAGCATTCTTCACGGTTGGAGTAAAAAAGTCAAGACCCTCAAGTTTCGCCACGCCATTCCTCGGGGGCCACGATCCACCACCGTCCGCCACGCCGCCAGGAGGATGTTGGTATTAATTTTTGTGTTGTGCTTCGATACGCGGGGATGATATGTTTATAAACAGGGTGGCCGTGATTATTGGGCGACTCTCGTTTGTTCGTTCGTTCGTTAGACAAATCAATCTCGGCACATCCCGGATGAGCTGGAGCTCGAGAGTCATTAGGCCGAACAGCGCTGGCAATCAACATTCCCGGTCTGGGGGAAAATCGGTTTCGAGGAACGTGTGACACTTCGAGAGTGTCAATCTGGGTTTTCTCGAACGTTTTTCTTAGACGGAAACATATAGACAACTTAGAGATTAGGAATGTGCGAACTGACTTAAAATAAGTGATTGAGTTGAATCTTACTATTGAATGATTGACTTAAATCCTACCGGATGATTTTTGGTTATTCCTTTTCGATTTGAATCCTTCAAGAGATTCACAAAATAGTGAATGAATGAGTAAAAGAGTAGCTGGTCGTCATAGAGAATCCCAAATATAGATTCGAATCCCAAGTAAGGATTTGAATCCCAAGTATTATTAAAAGAGTTACTAGTCGCCGCGGAAAGTCGAATCCCAAATTTGGATTCTACTTACGAACTATATGTGAATACAGATACAGTTTGGGATTCCACTCTCTGTGGCGACTAATAACTCTTTTATTCGCTGTTGGCATTTGAATCTCTACTTCAAATTCGAATCTCAATTTGGGATTCAAATCTTTATGACAACTAGCAACTCTTGTACTCACTTTTTCATTCTTTTGGGATTCGAATCCATGTCAAGGATTTAAATCTCGGTGACGACTAATAACTCGTTTTACACGATTCAAATCACAAAAGAGTGACTTTGTGAAGATTCGTATCATGATTGTTCACTCTAATTCAAATCTTTAAAAGCGTTGTTATTCTCATCACGGTTAGGGATGTTGTATGATTAATTCTAACTGTTCCACTCGACCTGAGATATCAACCATAGTAAAATTGGTTTCGAGGCTGTTAACTTTAATTGATCCACTGTGCATTTGTAAGATATATTTTCATCTTCCATCTTGAGTACTTTCCATGTGGGAGTTACCGTCAAATGAAGGAATTCCCATTCCTTGTCGGCAAGATCGGCGAGATTCTTCTCCAATTCATATTCTCTATGCCGCGAAAGATACGTGTTGATGTGATCCGTAACGGCTCGGGTTAAGCAAGAGGCCATAAATAGAATTCATAATCAAACTAATGACCCAATTTCAACGCTCTTACATAATGCTTCCTCGGTGTACGCTCGCGATGCCGTATGCCGTATGCCTTCTAAACCAAAACAAAACTCCAAACGGGCAAACGGTTCTTTTTACTTCGACCCCGAGGAGAGGGTTTCCTCGGTGGGTTTGAAGAACATTTGAAACACGAAAAAAGATTATCATCAAAGGGAACGATCGATCGACGGACCGGGCGGACCATTTCTCTTTATGCTAGCGACAAGGCACACGCCACAAGCATCACCCTCACCAGACCGGCCCAGTCCCCCTGTCTTTGATCTGTTCGTCCTGGAGCATTTCATGGATCGGGAATCTGATCGGATTCCAGATCGGCGGCTTGCGATAAACGCACGACAACATGCTGCCGACCGGAGGGATCGATTTTCGAGCAACGCTAGAAGGAGGATCCTCTCGCTGTCCGAGCAGTTGTTTGGTGAAGAGGGTTTTTCCCGTTTCCCGGAAAGTTTACTCTATCGGAGAGGTGTACTGAAGGAGGGTCGAGGCAAACAACATGATAATTGAGACCCAGGAGGGGTTTCTCAGGTTCTGGTTGAATTACGCCGCGTGGATGAGTAGTCCCCGTTGTCTGACATTCGAGTGTCCCCTTCCGCCTTTACCCTCCCTCCGATGCTTTCCATCCCTCCGCACTGCCGGAGAAATTAGGTGTGAAAAGTCACTTCGTTACGATAGGCCTTCCCGCCAGCTGCTGCCAGAAACGAACGGTTTCGGTTGTACGTTTCGGCCGGAGTTTCATCCCTGGAATGAGGGATTCCATGTTCCAACTCTCTCCCCGCCAGGCTCCACCTCCTCCCATTCAGTGCGGCAGGGTGGGAAAAATTATAAACAACTTGACCACATGACTAGCTTCCAAAGTCGCGCGAGTTTGCCAAGGGGACCGAAACCGTTCAAGCAAAAATAGGTTATGTTTTGTTTATTTGACTACCCCTCTTCCTGTCACGTGCCTTCTGGTGTTTGGTTGTTTTTTTTTCTTTCCTGTTTCGAACCCGACGACTAGAAGGGTTTCCTTCATTTCGGATGGTTTTCATTTCATTCCGAAACAATTCTCGCCGAAGACACTTGCAGCTTAACACTTGGAGCACATTCCACACGTTTTTCGTGTCGGTTTGCTGTGGCCTCATTACAAATGTCCAATTGCAGGGATGGAGGGGGTGGGGGAAAGGGTCGCTTGTCCATTTGAGTGGAACACAGCTGCTTTGCTGGTGGCGCGGATGCGGGTGTAGAATGGGAACAGGAAGGAAAAACATTATGTGAAAAAGAGAAGAAATGGAAAAAAACGTACTTAGAATAAATAGACGCGCCGTTGGGGCTAGTGCAAGATGACACTGGAGAATGATTGATTGGAAGGGAAATAATAAAAGAAGTACGAGCAAAGGAGTGGCGAAGAAATCGAGACGGAGAGAAAGCCAAGAAAGAAGTCTCAGAAGAGCAGTTGAAGACGGTCATGAAGTACAAAGGAGTGAAAGAATAAAAACGAATCATAAAAGAAAAGAATGCCCACGGAAAGTAGAGAACGACGGCGGTGGTTAACAAAAAGAAAGAAAGAAAGAGCAAAACGTCCGACCTAAACAGTTAGAGATGGGATTTTCTTCATGGGGGCCCTTTTGTGTTTACTTGCATAAGTGGAACATTAGCGGCACTAAATCGGACACTTTTCACCTTCCAGCATTCCGTGGTTCGTTCTCGAGGCGCAGTACCCCGAGACCTTCGGTTCAGTTTTTCGTAACGTTCGTTCGTTTGATCTCCATGATCGGTTTGCTCGGTGGCTTACGGGCTTTGGGCCTTCACTCGGGCGTCGGGCGCGGAGTTTAGTGCACTAAAAGCGGTGCTAAAGTGCTGGCAATTAACGAATTATAATTTACAATCACAATAAATCGCTCGTAAATGAATTGAGCGCGAGCGTGAGGAGGTGATCAGCCAGAGGAGGAAGTTGTCCGGTTTCGGCGAAGGTGGTGGTGGTGGTGGTAATTATGGGTGGGGTTCGTAACATTTCTATCGGCAAAGTGTGAAGTTGATCATTAGCCATGTGGAGGAGAGATCAGGCGAGGGTGCGGGAAAACGTTTGGAGCATAGAAAAGGGCTGCCAAATGAGTTAATCGTGACGCTACGTACGTGCGATATTATTTCTGACATTTAACTCTGGCTCTTGGACCGTGATCAACAAACCTGAAGGCAAATAAACGACGGCACCGCGATCGTAATCGCGAAAGTGGATCAAAGTAGGCTGTTAAACAAATACAAATCGCCTTCTGTAGGAATTAATTTGAAACATGTCGAGCACCATTTCTCCTCCCTTCACTGGACATAAATTGTATTCCGCGGAGCCCCAATCCTACCGGTTTTTATCCAGGCTGGCCTTTAAAGTGATAATTCAAAGGGCTCCCGCGGCTTTATGTGCTGTTATTTTTTTGTGTTCGTTTTGCTCTCGCTATTATTACAGTCCAGTTCATTTGCTTTTTTCTACCCCCCAACTGTCCCTCCAGGACGACCAATCCCTTCGAGCGGAGCGAGAAAATTAGATCTCGCCGGAAAAGGTGCAGCACAAATAATGTGGCGGGTTTATAAAGAAGGAAAAATAAAAACTCAGTACAGAAAAGAGAATAAATAAAACCCCAACCTTTTCCTTCGTCAGTTCGTGGTACGGTAGCAAAAGGGATGGTCTGGTGGCGAGGACCATTAGAGACTTTTTTGCATTTGCTACAATGCACCTAATGCAACACTGGCCGGCGAACCCAGAAAGGGTTGTGCTTCAAACAGCGAAAAGCAATTTAATTCAATCACTCAAGATGAGCGAGAGAGAGAGGAAAAGAAAATGAAGGTTTAGAAATACAAGGGAGGGGGAGGTATGCACAGAGAGGGAACAGAATAAAAAACACTAGTGAACGGGAATGTTGAGGCGTTTTTCGTATGCATCCTCTCCTTTTCTTATTGATCACAAGAAAGCCAAGGCGCAGAATGATCGCTCCCGATCGAAGGGTGGAAAATGAAATGAGCCCGCGAAGGAAACAAAAAAAGGCCCAAAGCATTTTCCAGCCTCTAGCTCGTTTCGAGAACGCTCCATTCTGAATGTGACCGGCGAAACGGGGGGAGAGTCCGGGATAAATTTGTAGCTTCCTGCTTCCAAACCGGGAAACGGTACCGAACGAAAAACCGATCGTTTGCCGAGAGTGCAGCTTTTCATTTATCCAAACCCCCAGCATATAGTCATTTTTCTTACGTTCTTCTTGGGTCGCCTTTTTGTGTTCATTTTTGTTGCTGATCATTTTTCTCTCCATTCCACCGTTTCCGACCCGACCCCCAATACAGGAGGAAGCAACATTTTATTTACCGTTTCATAAATCGCACCTCGCGATCGGTTAGCCACTTTGGAATCTTTGTTTTTCTCATTTCATTTTCTTTTCCTCCCACCGTCCCCGATCGCTGGAATGGGTGTGGGGTGGGCTTGGTGGTAGGATAATTAAAGCAAAATTCCAACCGAGCGAAAATTATGCTCCGTATGCTGTTCTTGATACCCCCCTCCCTCCTTTTCCGCCACTTTTCTCCTCCGTTGCATTCCCATTTTAATTCGTCCGCGGCTATTTAAGCAACTTCTCTCGGGCGTTCGAACACGATGCAGAACTTTGACTTCTTTCCCCGTCTTCATGGGTTTCTTACCGCCTTCCTCTCCGTGCGAATGAATCTGTTCTGTTTTCGAAATTGCTCCATCTGGCAGCGGCTTTGCAGGAGGGAAGAAAACTTGATTTTGCAGGTGAATGTTGTTGAATGAATGTGTTTGCGGAATCCTCGTGAGCCTCTTGCCGCGATGGAATTGGCATCGGTGTGAAGAAGCGGGGGGAAGGGGGGGTAGTCGGTTCACCCCGCCGACGGTGGTTAAGCTTTGGTGCAAAATTAATTCCATCCATTCTCATGATTCCTGCGCCGATGCGAGAGGTGTCGGTTTGCGTGGATCAATTCCAGAACTCGGTGGACTCGGTTGCTCGGTGCTCGGATAAATTGGATCACGGGTCTTTTTTCCCAGCGCATCAGTTGTGCGGTTGGTCAGCGGGAAGCTCGACAAGTCGTCTCTCCGTTGCGGTCGTGGTTGTGCCCGGACGGTGATTTTTCCCCCAGCCGGCTTGTTAGCGCTGTTGCAATAGTTTAAAATTGCTTAATTACGATAGCCATCGCTTAACCCTTAGTGGTCTTTGGTGGTTTGTTTCTTCCAATGGCAATAAACATCTCTACAGATTGATGTATGTTTACGACGCTGCTAAACCATGAGTGTTGAGCATTAATCCAATGGTGTTGCATTTTAATCTTCTCATGATTCAATTCGGACATCTTCAAGGTCTTTTACACTTCCGATAAAAAACAAACCAACTTAAATGCATCCGTTTAATCGTTCGACTGAACCTTCACATTATCTCGTCACTTTAGTGCGTTTGTGCGTATTATGCTAATTCGTGAGATCGTTTACCCTCCCATCCGGGGCATCAACCATTTTTGAGGGTCATTTAATAAACGCGATCACTTTAATTCGGCGCTTCGGCGCTTCAAGGTGTTACGGTTGGGTGGTTTTTAACTTTCGACCCGATTCCGTACGCTCGAGTTGCTCGTGGTACATGTGTTCTTTGTATTCGGGGCAGGTGTTTTGCCATGTAAGCAATTTGTTTTGGTGTTTTAAAAGTACGAAGATCTGTTTTCAGTTGCGTCATGCTTCGTGGGGAGTTTTTTTTCCCATCCCTTTTGTTTTATCTTAATCGCGGATGCTAACGACTGGGTTTCAAAAGTGGTGATAAAACTATCTCCTACCTTTCTTCGGAGAGAGAGCTTGATTTGATATGCACATTTATTAAACGATTATTTTCTTTTTAATCTAAATTCATTGAGTTTGTGTTCCAAGCTATTACTTTTAGCTTGTTTTTTTTTCTTTTTTTCACTGAATCAAATTAAAGATAACTGGAGTTTTTAATCACATTTCGTTTGAAATAAAACTTAACTGCATCCGATAGTTCTTGTCCGACGAAGATACCACATTCCATCGCACGCCATCCTTCCATATTGCACTCAAACCGAGCCGAAAGGTCAACAGCCAGAAAATGAGCCACAACACGAGATCTGCATGGGGAGAGATTTGCGAGCGCGCAAAAGCATCTTCCCGGAGCCTTCCCGTAAAGGCGGCAATTTTCGGTAGTTTTCACCACCCCCCTCTCCCCCCCCCCCTCCTTCGCCACACGGAAAAAGAGGTGGAAAAATTTCATAATTTGAAACCTACACGATTTTTCATCCCATCTGTCTTGGCCCGTCTTGGCTGGTGGATCGGCGTCGGCGAACATTTGATGGATCATGTTGCCCGCGAGCCCCGGAGGCCTCGGTGAAGATGGCCTCCCGACGGATCGCGATGATGGGTTTGAGTTGCGCGAAAGTCCCCCAGCTGGGAAAAGACCGGGTTCGTTACCGGGTGGCGTGTCCACGGGTTTGCCTTTCCCTTCCGCACCGAGCGACGTTGAAGTCTCATAAAAAGAGGGCTCGGCGGAGCGAGAGAGAGATTTCATCATTATCACCAAAACGTTTGAATTGCCGTTAGGCCGCGAGCAGACCACCCCTGCCCAAACCGGGGACTGGGTAAAGAAAATGAAATAGAAATAAAAATAAAATAAAAAAAAACCCGTCAGGAAAAGTCGCCCAGCGTGCAAATCCACCGGGGGTCCGATCGTGGAATTTGATTTCACGACGGCGAAGAGATGGGGTGGCGGTTTGGGGGGGGGAAGATCGCGGGGGCAAATAGAATGAAATGTAAATTAGTCTCACCGTACGTGACTTTTCACGACTCGGGCTCGAGCGTTCCACCGGAGGTTGCCATTTCGCCGACACCGACCGGTGGTCCGGTGGTTTGGTGCATCATCCGCTTGCGTATCATCACGAACGTGACGCATTTTCGTGATGGGATCTTTTTGCCTCGTGGATCACCATTGAAAGGCGATCTGGAAGATACCCGGTGGAGCACATAAAGGGAATTGTGACAGATACCGGGACCGGATGTGCCTGCTGTTAAATGTAGCTCATATTCCAACCGTGCGTCCATAAAGGAGGTTTGTTTAACCTCTTTTATTTTTTCGGCGTCCTTCTTAGGTTTATTGTTGTCAGGGGCAACGGCAGCGCATGGAGGCATGTTTGTTGTCGGAACGCCCGCTCGATGTAGGTTAAGTCCACCCGTCAGCGTCGTTCAGGTCGTTTTTTCTTGGGTGCGGGAGTACTAGCGAAATATCCAACTGTTTAACGACGACGTTAATGTTTACCATTGGTTTTTTTGGTGTTGTGTGGTTTCGTTTTTTTTCAGAATCTCCTCGCCGAGCTGCGGGCGCTGAAAGAGGCTAATCAGCGGTTAAGTGACGACAATCAGGAGCTGCGCGATCTCTGCTGCTTCCTCGACGACGATCGGCAGAAGGGCCGGAAGTTGGCCCGCGAGTGGCAACGGTTCGGACGGTACACGGCCAGCGTTATGCGGCAAGAGGTGTCCGCCTATCAGGTACGGATGGGTGGATGGACCCAAGAAACCCGTTGTTTTTCCATTTGCCTTGGGATGATCTAATTTTGACGGTTTATTTGAATTGTTTCCGTTGCAGACGAAGCTACGGCAGCTGGACGACAAGCAGCAGGAGCTGATCCGGGACAATCTGGAGCTGAAGGAGCTGTGTCTGTATCTGGACGAGGAGCGAAACAACACGAACGGTCGCACGGCGGTGGTCTGCACGAGCTGCGGCAACTCGGCCAACGCCGTGCCGCTGCGGGACGATGGCGATGGAAGCAGCTCCAGCACGAACGCCGACGAAACCCTGCACAACATTGGCCAGTTTGGACGCAACGGAATGGTACGTAAGGGGGAGGGGTCGAAACCGATGTTCAGAGGCGTTGGTGACAACGAACATTTAGACGGACTGCGAGCGAGTTCGAATATGTTTTTCTAGTTGAATTTTTGGCTTGCTTTGATAATTTCACCTTTAAAGCCTACATAATTTAATAATTTTTAATTAGAATATCTTTTCGTTTGTCTTGTTTCGGGCTGATCTATTCGTATGCTTTAAAGAGTTTGTTATCCACGCAAGAGGATTTATTTCCAATATAAATTATTAGGCAATATCGATTGAGGATTTAGAGGCTATAATGAAATGCAAGATTTGGACAGAAAGTGACATGTTTTTACTGATGTACACGGTGTCCAATATATTCTCATACAAATTCGTTCATACGTTTTTTAATCATTATTCAGTAACACAAAGACATCTGTTTTTGGTCTTATTTTTCATTGCATGCTGAGGCTTTAAAGATCAATTACAGCCAATGTTTTGGACCCATAGAATGTTTATACTCGGAATACCTTGGACTTGCTTTGAACAGTTTTAGACTGCTACAGGACAAATAAATGTCTTCGGAAAAGACTAACGTTCTGCCAGTGGGTGGCGAAAGTAGGAGAACTGCCTTTTTGAACTTCTTTAAGTGAAAGTTTTAAAAACTTCATAAAACACGACGTTTTTTTTACAGTTTGATACTCCAGGTTTTGTAAAAGTACATAGTGTGTGGCCTTTTTGGAGCCATTTTACGTACCTAACTTTTGATTTTCAACTTACGGCTTTAATCACTGAACGACATAGGGTAGATCTTTTTTCTTCACCAAACAGACTCTCAGATACTGGAAATTCTTCAAACCTATACAATATATGTGCTCTCTGTCTTAAGGTTAGGGTTTCATCACAACCCAGAACATTTTGAGTTTTGACTGTAGATGAACGGTGAATGGTAATAATCAAAAGCTATTTTCAGTTACTTGTCTGAACACAGTAGATGTATGGCAACGGAGAATGATCTGAAGAACCCACGGTTTATCCGAAGCACTTTAGGGCCCGGATTGGATTACCCGTCTCTTCCGATGGTGTTTGACTGGTTCGCTAATGAAATGTTGTCCATTTTCAGGATCTT
This sequence comes from Anopheles coustani, assembly GCF_943734705.1. Classification (NCBI taxonomy): domain Eukaryota; kingdom Metazoa; phylum Arthropoda; class Insecta; order Diptera; family Culicidae; genus Anopheles; species Anopheles coustani. Next base: position 32,611,064 of record NC_071289.1, read on the forward strand.
AACATGCGCTCCACGCTGAGCGATCAAACGTTGCAGTACGTCCGAGCGCTGGAATCGCGAATACGGCAGCTGGAAGAGGAACGGGCAGTGGTGTTGAACAACTCGGCGGCGGCGACAACGAACGGCGGACAGGTGACCTCCGGTACCGATCCCATTTCCGGACGACCCGAGGCCGTGGTGCGCGCCCTCCAAGTGTTGGAAGTGCGCGAGCAGCTCGAACGGGAACGGATCGGCAATACGCCACCGGATCAGCTGGACGACGGCGAGAAGGCCCTGGTGCGCGAGATGTGCAACGTGGTGTGGCGCAAGCTAGAGGACGCTCCCAAAGCCGGCATCGACCAGCACGTTTGAGAGTCGGGAAGGAGCGGGCACAGGATGGTTGAAGGGATCGGGTGCGTGACTTGCCGGAAATATTGAGGTGTGAAGGTGGCGAGATAGTTATGTTCAATATCTTCATTTCTCTACGGCCGAAAGGTCGAACGTTTGACCCGATGTGCTCGTATTTTTCAAATATGACGATGTACAAATTAATTATAATGATCCTACGAAAACGTAACCAACGAAAGAGGCGTAAACGAAAGAAACTTGGACACACACGTACACACGCACACCTCGTGTACGAGCACATCCCGACGGTTAGATCGTTTGGAAAGGAGACGCAAGATTCAAGTATCGAGGCGTCGACGTCTGAAGCGTCTGGAGAGCGATCTTGCGTTCGTTGCAAGATCTACTCTCCACTTAGCGCCTTTATCGCGTGACGCCCGAGGCGAAAGGTTATCGAAAAAGTATTTATCATCGGTCATCGTTTATGTTTAGACACTTTCGCTTCGGTGCGCTCTCGTTTCCTTTGATCCTTGCGCCGCATTTTTCCCGTTATGATCAGTGTTTGCCGGCAATGTACAAGCTTTAGCATAGATATTTGACAGGAAAAGGAAACACAACACCGTTTCCAACCACTAAAGCAAACTTGAGAGGGGTTTTTCGTGAAGTTGCGTTAACGTGTCCCTTGATGTTTGGCTGTTGCTGTTGGGATGATATCTAACCGTACGTGACCGTACGATTAGAGTATCCGGATCGATATCAACAGGATAAGTAGGGTAGAACGGCTATCAAATTCAAACTTTATTGTACAGAAACCAATACAAGCGTTGCTTGCTACAGGGAAACAACAGATACAGCAGATTGGTACGATTTGTAATTCAGCTAAGGTATGATTAAGATTTCTTTGTTAGTGTTGTTTATGTGTGCATTCATATTTACGTATATGTATTTTATATTATTATGAGTAATATTTTATTATCATTATTAAAATCATAAATTGTTATCTTACCGGTTGCCTGCCGATTTTACTTGACGAATATCACAGTTGTTCAACGAATTGTTTTGAAGTTTGAAATATTTTGGACAAATCAAGGTAACTATAAAGGTAAGCCTGAAGACCAAGGTGTAGACATAATGCATTAAAACAAGGTTTCTAATACATAGCTGTACGAACTAAACCAAGGTTTAGATAAAGTAAGTAGTGCTTAGCAAATAATACAACAGATGTCGCTTAAATACAATTGAAACTGGTTTGAGTTCAAATGAACCGCAATTTTGTTTCCTATTTTAGATTATTTTTTAAAGAGTTCGTGCAGAAAATAGGAGGAAATGCAAAAAACACATTTCTTAAATGAAAAACCAGTCTTTGATACATGAATCTGCTTCACATCAACTTCTTTATTGATGCTTTTTAAGCAATTTTAAATGAAAGAATAGGAAATTTCTTGTTATTATTATACATTCTAATTACAAAACATTTTAGACAATGGTAATTCAAGTATTCACTTCGGATGAAATCGAAAATGTTTTTATCGAATCATTCGTGGCTCTTGCTTGTTATTAGTTGCATTTCTACAAAATGTTTCCTTAAGCTACAGTTCTCTTCCAGTTTAATGTTTCAAATCATCACTCCTTGCTTACTTTGGTCGTTTGCCGGAAATTTCTTCCCTCTACGCCTTGGTGACGATAGACAGATTGATGGAGAAACATCCAGTACACGTGCACCTTTCAACCCAACCCCGGATGGTCGATCCCGGCCAGTGCGGTGGGGAGTGTTTCATCAAACATGTCACCGTATAGCCCTGCCTTGGCCGTCGCACTTGACTTTCGTTTATGTGTTCCGTGGCAGTTCTGCGTTTTGTCGACGAAAACGACGAGGTTGGATGCCAGGAGCTCCGGAGGTTTGTTGGTGGAGTAAACACGCGGTCGGAAACACTTTCCACCTGCAATGGCACATACAAGCACACACACACACACACATGCATACATATCTCGCGGGCGTGAGGTTGATGGAAACCAGAAATTGAAAGAAAAGTGAAATTACTACAAACGAAGGGATCTCGTGCGGGCGTCGGGGAGAAAATGGAGAACGGCATGCGACGCCACGTGAAGATGAAGACGCCGCGCAGTGGACGAAGATAATTCCCATGTGAGCTCACGATGCTGCTGCTGCTGCTTAGTGGGTCGGTAGGTTTATCTTGCGGCTTAGTTCATTGCCTGATAGCGATGGGTAGTTTTTACGATATCTCATTTTACGTTTAGTTTGGTTTGTTTGTTCAAATTGGTTGGGGGAAAACATTTTTCTTTTAATTAAAAAATGCACCTACGAGCGGCATGGAGTAATTATTTTTTTCCGCTTGCTTAGGCATACGTTTTCAATAAGCCCTTAAGAAATGACCATGGTTCCACCCGCAAAGACCACCCGTGCATTTCTCCAATCCGGTTTTCCGACCTTGATATTTTTGCTCTTTTAAAAACGACATGTAACCCACTGAAAAGTAGGTCATCCGGTGGAAACATTTTGAGCAATGATACGAAACGGGAAACGGAAAGCAAATTGAACAACGAAAAAGCTCTCACAATCGAACAGCCCCACTAAGAGGGGTCGATGACACGCGAACATCAAGGGCCTCTCAGGCAATGTGTGAGGTTTCCTTTTAAACTTTTTCGGACACATCAGCAGGGCAGGCTTTGCTTTGATTTTCCCTCCTCGGGGTTCGGAGGAGACGAAACTGCTTGGCCTCCTGCGAGTTGGCTATTTGTCTGGCTGCGAAAAAGATTAACGATTGCTTCGATCGATCGAGAGGTGTGGGCATCTATCATTCATCATCGGGGATCGGTTTGAAAATGAAAGAAAGCAAAATGATGTGCTTTAAAGCGAGCAAACGTGAAATGGCGAAAGCTAATGAAAATTAAACCGGGGCTATTTGGAGATTAAGGGACCTTCTTTCCAGCGGAGAGCAGTGAGGGAATGGTTATGGAAAGAATTCAAATTGCTTTCGATACCGTTAAAATTTGCGAACGGTTTGAAAAACGATTAATAACGAACCATTCTGGAGCGACAGGTTGACGAGCGTTGGAAATTGCAAATTTACCGTCACCCGCAAAATTGAGCGTACACTAAGTGAAGTAAGAATAGTATCAACATGTTTTTGGCCATATTTCCAAAATTCGTGTACCAATTGTGCCTTCTTCAGTGTGCAATGGTATTTTGAGCAATCGTTTTGCTGTGAATCATTTGCATTTAATCCAAAACAGTGTGCCCAATATAAAAAGCTCTCTTTTTGCTTTTGTTAATTGATTGCGTAAATCCCAACAAATAACAATATGAAATCCATAACTGTTGTGGATAAATTGTGAATCTCTGGGACCAAAACAGGTTTCCATGACAAAATCTGCCTTCCTTTAGACTCAAATCGATCGACTTCAATGGTGACTAATCGATGAACAAAAGTGTAATAAACAATTAATAGGGGTTATCATGAAATCGTCGTTTCGTTTTAGCGGTCGCTAAAGGCGCTCATTCGTCGCTAAGGGTGCTCATTTGTTCATTATAATGAACTTTTAGCGACTGAAATGAACAAATGAGCACCTTTAGCGACCGCTAAAACGAAACGACGATTTCATGATAACCCCTAAGGAGTTATAACAAAGAAAGTTTACCGTTCTATTTTTCCAATAAACATGTTGTTTTAATTAGTTTTTTATATGTTTGTAAAAGACAACCTATTCCTCCTTTGGGTGTACGCTCAATTTTGGGGCCGACTATATTGGTTTAGGAATTAGTTTTCAGTGTCAAAATGCAATTCTTTAGGAATTTGTGGCATGATTTGATATAATTGATTTGATAAAATCCGCTCGATATAAACAGTTCAAAAACAAGAATTTTTCAAATCCTTCCTATGAAGTTTTCCAAGCTGTGGTTTATTATAATTGATTTATGCTACTTAAGACCTCTTCAGTCAATTGAATTCTTGGTTTCAAACAAATCAAACATTCATGAGCGAGTATGTGCATACATTTCCTCATCTCAAGTGGCTTTGGCTTCCGTTTGAACGAAAACTTTCCGCCGATCTCGACAGCGCTCGAGTGGCACGCGGCTCGGATTTTCTCACTCATCAACCTCAAGTGCATCGGTGCATCCCGCGCTTTTCCCCCGGTAGGCCCCTTAACGAGGTGCAAACGGTAGCGAAGACAAGCGGCTTGACCTTCCCTCTCACCGCGTTCGGATGCGAGTTAACCTCTTAGGGGTCTTAGGGCGTATGGGATAAAATATATCAAACCCCCTTTTGCGGTGGGCCCCGAGGCGTTGGAATTGGAGAACTTCCACCCAAGAGAAGCTCGGGGCTGTGGAGTGGGCTGAGAATGAGTCACGAACGAGATGAAGGAAGCTGTTTCTCCAGGGAAAAGAGAAAGAGAGCGATCACGACGAATCGAAGACGAAAGTGATCCGCCGGGCGCCGCACGCCAGGTAAGTCCATGGCGATCTTACAGCTTCAGTCTCAAGTGATCGGTCGAACAGGGACGGTTGGGTTCGGAGTTGTGTTTGCGAGTCGCGATCGCGAGTGAGCAATTGTTGTTTGTCGACTTTGTGTGTTGTTTCTGGAATTTGCGCATTGTGGTACGAAGTTCAGTTTCGAGGAAGTTTTGCTCAGTGTTTTGTTTACAAGTGTGTGCCATAAATAATTCGTAATCTTATGAGATGTTTGTGTATTGTTATATGTGTTTGGCATCATTACTTTAAGTATGATTCCTTTAAGTTGTAAATATAGAAGAATTTTAAACTTTCTGTGAAATTGTGGAAAAGCATGAAAAAAGGGGGCCAAACTTAAAATAAAATTTTAATTATTGTCATTTTTAAATTCCATGAACTCTATAAGAGCTACCCGAGGGATTATTATGCACAAATTAGAGAATGACCTTTGGTGGTACAGGTGACACGGTAGAAGAACGATTTCCCTTCCGTTTACCTCGTCTCTTGCCCGGATCCGAATGGTACGCCGCTCCGCCGGCCCAAAGCCAATGATTAAATTTACATTATTTTTGTGGGTTTCGTTCCACGCAAATGACCAACTTCGCACACGCATGTCGAACGATGATGGGCTGGAAAGCCAAACCAAAAAATGTAAAAAAAAAGACAAGCCACCAGCACAACACACGCAGTAATACTACAGTAATTGGAGAAAGTTTGTTGCCCGAAGTTGTGGTCTTCCCTCCCGGTGTCTCCGGCGGCCAGATCTGGTCAGACGCCATTCCGCACTGTGTGACCGGGTGCCTCAGTGCTGCGGGGTTTTTTTCCCTTTCCGATTCCAATACGTCGGGAAATGTTGGTGGTGTGGTTGGTGGTTGAAAGTGACATTTTTCTCTCTTCGCCTGAACCGAACGGTTGATCCGTCCATGGGGTTCGTTTTCTATCGCGTGTGTCCGGCTAATTGCTGGTCGGTTTCATTAGGTTCGGATAAAAATGGATGTTGGATCAGGCGTCAGGTGTATTTTGCAGCAAACCGTGTGAGCTGATGTGTTCCCAAACGAGTGTGTTTAAGCATTAGTTCAGAGCGAAGAGGACGTGCGGACCTTTAATAAAAAGGATTGTTTGTATCGAAAAAAGACTACACAAATATATTGTGAATGAAGGCAAGCAAATATGAAAAGAATTGATTTATGGCAACTTTTAATTTTGTGTAACGAATAACGTATGTTTTCATACAAAAATCCAGTGTAAGGCAAGCAAGAAATAAAAATTAACCTGATGGACTAAAAACAGTGGATTGCTTGAAAGTGCTTATTACCTGCTCCTAAACCATCGCCAGGCTTAAGTGTGTTAAAGAATTAGTTCAGAGAGAAGAGGAGATGCAGACCTTTATTCAGAAGGATTGTTTATAGCGAAAAAATACTTTAAAATATATTTTTTTAATCAACAAAAGCTAAAGAAGGCAAGCAAAAATGAAAAGAAATGATTTGTGACAGCTGTTAATTTTTTGTAACGAATAACTTATGCCTTTAATAATAAAAAATAAAAAAAATCCAGGGAAAGTAAGAAATAAAAGTTAACGATTTGTAACTTCTAATCGAGATCGGCTGAACACAATAAATTTCGTGTAAAGTTTATGCCCGTTATTACCCGACCAAAAACGCATCTCCGGGCGTAAACGGTTCCCACTGTGTCGTCGAGCACTGTCACATCATATTTTTTTCTCACCCCTCCAACCAAAAGGACACTTCCCGGCGTACGCTAGAGATTGTTTTCGAAAACAGTGCTGTTGAGAACGTTGATGTTGTGTTGCAATAATTTACGATCTGAAAAGTGCTTTTCGCATCCTTTCCACTCCCCTCCCCGCCCACCCATCCAAGAGGGGGGCTCGTTTTTCCGACCGGCGCGTGTGATAAGAACGAGTAATTTTCATCACTGCTAGTGTCGTAATTTATGCATTAATTTTACGGTACCATTCGTGCGTACCGCGTTTTCGTCTCTCGTCTAGGCCGCATCGTCGTGTGTAAGGATGTGCTTTTTGAAATGTGTAAATGTGTGTTGGAAAGCCTCCCCGCATCCCCCCGCGGGGTTGCAGTGCGAAATTGGAAAGATCTGAGCCAACGTGATGCCAGTAGTGTTGTGTTGTTATTCTATCCAGCATTTAAAGAATCCTCCGAAACCGAGCCGAGTTCTTCGGTGTGTTTGTGTTGTATCCGGTACGGTTTTGGGGTGAAATTTAGAGGGCAGTCGGTGGCAAATACGATGCGAAGCACAGTAATGCCCAAATTTATGGGATCGGGTCCTTAAAAACAAATCATACCCGCCAGAGAGCTACTGAATCCTAATAAATGATGAACGTTGGATGGAATTGCGGGGGAAGGGAAAACCCGTCTGGCAAAACGGTAAAAGCCATTTCCGGAGGCGCGCCTTTTTGTTTAACGTTACTGCAACCGTGCACTGCCAAAACGAGCCCCACCGGGCGGAAGTAAGGATGATAAAGAAAGCCGAAAGTGGAGCCGGGAAAGAAAACAAACAGAAGCCTGAACTCCAAAAATTCGCTCGCCCTATAAAAGTTTTATCGTGTTGGCCAGCCAGAGTTTCTCCCGCCTGACCTTTGGTGAATTTTGTGTGTGTTTTTTTTATCTAGGTTATTTTCGGTTGCTTCTCGTTCAGTTTACGAACCCATCGGACGGAGGCTGTTTCCGTGGGAGCAGCCTGGGAGCTTCGCTCGTCTGTGGCAATAATTTCTAATTATGTGAAAACGAAAAGTTTCGTGTGCAAGGAAAACGCGCGAACAGAACCGGAAAAGATGGTCGGCCCATCGGAGTTGCAAAGGACGGAGTTGGAGCATGTGCTACGGGTGGTGGAAGAACGAAAAATTGGGGGTTTAAAAAAGGACCCTAAGCCCCAAAACAAAACACACCAACATGACGTGCTTTGGTGCAGTGAAAATCGAAGTGGAAATAGGAAACGAAGAAAAAGGACTCCAATTTCGGCGGTGCCGAGGAAACTGCTGCCGATGCTCGTGATGTTACTGCTGTTGGTCACACTCTGGCTGGTGCCCCTTTCCTCCCAAGGTGCCCCCTCGCTGGCCGCCAAGTCTTGGCCCTGGATGAAGACGTACGACATCTGGGGGCCCGCGGAGGATGCCCCGGGTAGGACCGACCGGCGGTCAGGGGCAAGGTCGACCGAATCCACCTCCTTTGACCTAGATTCGGGCCGACCGAACGGTACAACCGGTTCCGGCGGACGTCGCAGCCGGTACAGCTATGGCGGTGGATCGACCGCTTCCTTCTACGGTGACGCAAGCGACGGGAATGGGTTGACCGGGGGCGGCCGGGCCGGCAGTGGCAGGAGACGTTCCGCGAAAGGTAAATTAAAGTACGCGGGAGAAAGTCGCTAATCGTTGGGCGGTGAGGGAGCGCAAGGGCATTCTATATACCGCCATGCCGTGTCCGGGAATGGGTTTCTGGAACCGTGAACTCATCGAGAAAGTGAGATCGTGCTGCGGTTAAAACCGGATTTAATCGGGACGGGAAGAACGGGACGGCGGAATGGCAGAGCGACACGTTCCGGTGTTACGGCGTCATTGCAGTGCGATTGCATCGAGCCGTTGATGGTTGTTTGTTTACTCGAGCGCCATGTTCATTCGGGTTGTGATGCAGAAAGTTCTGGAACATTAATCTTCCGGGGTGATTGTTTTTATCGTCGGTTGATTCAGGTTAATTGGCAACGTTTATTGAATGTTTTACTATAAGAGGTTTTACTTTATTGCATTTCGATCGGTAGGTTAAATCTTTCTGTTTCCATTTGAAATCGTTGTATTAATTTCGGGGATTTTAATGTGGATTTCGTGGGTTTCTGAAAAACTAGTAAGTTTTACGAAAAATGCTTGGCTACTCTTGTGTAGATCTAAAAGATGGCTATTAGAGAAGTAATAATAATTACGTAATATTTAAATTAATTTCCGTCGTAAGTTTTACTGTTTTACATTTTAGGTATTTCGTCAGTTACCGTATTTTCGCATGTGTAATGTCGTTTTAGTTAAAAATCAGTCACCTATACAATTTTTATTTTCGTATGAAGTAGAAATACCAAACAGAGAATTGTACTAAATTTATTTAACGTAATGGAAAATACTAACTATTTTTAACGCCGTACCGTTAACGCTCACTCAACTGTTATGTTTATTGCCACCTTGAACATTATAAAATTACAGTTTAATTCTGTTTATTTAGAACATAGTTTTTTTTAAATTAGAAATTCATCAGATTTTAAATATATTAAAAGGAATGAAAGATGTAAACATATCTAAAAAATAAACAATACAAAACCATGCATCAAGTTTTACTCGCCACGAATACAGAACTTCAGAAATGGGTAAAACAAATAATAGAAATTTAGGAATTCAGTTAGCGAATTTATTAAAAATGGCAACAGAAATATACAAATTTTCAATACATACACAATAAAAAACCATACACTAAGTTTTAATCGACGTGAGTATAGAACTACATGAATATAGAATGGCAAGAGAGATATAAACATTTCTAATAAATAAACAATACAAAACCATACAAGTTTTACTCCACATGAATATAGAACTGAAGAAATAAGTACAAAAAATAACAGAAATTTTGGTATTCTTCAATTCACGAATTTATCAAAAATGTGAAGAGAGGTATAAATTTTTTTTATAAATAAATAATATAAAACCATACACTAAGTTTTAACTGACATTAATATATATCTGCAGAAATGGGTACAAAAACTAATAATGAAACAAGTAGTGCTATTCAAAACAGTAATCGAAAATGAAAAAAATGATGTTACCCACGCGACAAAATCTGTGTTGGTTTGTAATAAAAGTTTTCCATAATTCAATTATTAAAAAGAAAACTTTTCTTGTCTCATAAAACTATAAGTTAAATAAATTGTAACTCGAGACACACAATTCTGCCACCGGCGTTCCTCGAAGTGGGTTATTTAATCAAATGCATCACACGCCCTTAAACAAAGCTCACGGAAAGCAAGTTGGTTGATAAACAGGAAAGTTAAGTTATTACTAAAGCAAAGATTTAACTTCACCAACGGTTCCAGGAGTGTGCTGAGACTTTTGAAACTCCTTCCTTGGTTCGTTGGACGTGGAATTGAAAAGAAACTTAGTTGTTCGTGGCTTTGCAAGGAGGCTGCAGGTGCTGGTAGCAGTCTAGGAAGTAGCAGTAGTAGTAGTAGTAGTAGTAGTAGCAGTTTGTTAAACAGATCTGACACCAAATTAACAATCGTCTGCGAGTTGGCGAGCGGGGGTTTGGAAGGGTCGCTGAGGACTTAATGCGCTTACGGAATATATACTTGTTACCCCGGTGTGCTGTGGAAGCACACAATAACAACAATGCGTCGTCCCAGAAGGTAGCTCGGAGTGACTTTCGGCGAGGCAATGCTTACCAACGGGTTGTAAGACTCGCTTGTCGAGCAAGCCGAACACGTCCCATGTCCTGGCGGTGCTCGTGCAGCATGATCCCGGTGCGAGCGTGCTGCATCTTGCCGTCCGCATGATGGCACAAGCATAAAATATGCTTACCAACGCCAACGCCGCCAAACGGGACGTCGCAAAGTTTGTCGTACGGGACGAGACCTCCGAGAAGCTCCGTGACGTACACACGGTTGGGGGCCGGGATGGGGGAAAGTGCATCGGTGAGAAAGGTCGAACCGGACCGCATTCTCGGCAAGGACCTTCTGTTTGTTTGCGTCCGCTTTGCACGAAGCAACCGAAACGGAGCAGGGAATGCAACGCGAATGGGTTGGGCTAATTGGGTACTGAATAATCCATGCGGCCAAAGCCAAAGTAATCGTAAATGGTTCTGTTCGAGCATCGTTCGAGAAAATGGTGGGAAGTTTTCGGTGGCACATCTTCCAGCCGGAGTTTGAAGCCTCGGGAAAGTCAGCGCCGAGTCGGTCAACAGTTGGTCCGGTCGGTCTGGTGGGGGGGGGGGCTAGCGATTTTCCGCACTGCAATTAATTTGCTAATGTAAAAAGGGCCAGTTAAGCTATCAGTTCGATTGGAACTTTTTTCTTGTAGCAACCATTATTGACGTTCGATTACGTGCTTTCCCGTTCCGCCGAAGGCGGATCAATCCGAAGGGATTACATGGCCGATTTAATTCCAACCGTTTTTAATTCCACCAGAATCTATCGAAAAACAAGGAATGAGTAAAAATTTAGCCTCCCTCTTCCGAATGTGGAAGTATCTGCGCTTTGGAATGTGGTGGAAACCCTATGGATGATATGAATTATAAACGAATTGCTTAACGAGTTGCAACTACGGCCTTATCCGCTTTGGGCCGGCCTTAGATGGGTATCGTGGGCGTCCGGGAATCGTATCTCGTCGGATTAAACCTATTTGCGGTGCAGTGATGTAAACAAACGTGCCATAAATCCCTTCACCAGGTAACGCTCCGACCAGGGACCTTCGAAATGGATTATCTTTCGAGCGGAGTGCGATCTTAAACTGCTCCATAAGCAATAGGGATGGACGTAGTGTTGGTGAATAATTTAACGACTCGTCCCGTACCCTCGCATCCTCGGTTCCGTTCCTCGAGCCTTCCGGAGCACACACACACACTAACCGAGTTCTATTTCGTCCACAGTGCTGAACTTCCTGCCGGTGCCGGTCGATGACGAGTGCCTTTCGGATGATGGACGCCGGACGGGCATGTGTATGAACGTGTACGAGTGCCGCATCCAGGGCGGGACAGCCCGGGGCCAGTGTGCGCTCGGGTTCGGCGTGTGCTGTGTGTGTAAGTACCGTGTACCATATTGAGCAATATGTGGACGTCCGGAAACGGTTGCTTCGGTGTGACGTAGGACGCCGTTTCCGGCGCAATGGTATCGTTTGCCTTAATGGGTTCTTCTTCCCTATCGGGTGTTGCTGGGTCCAGTCGTCGCCACCTGCAACGAGGAAATCGCCAACAATCTCACCTACTTCGTGTCGCCCAGCTTCCCCGGGATCGTGCCGAAGGACGTCGGTAGCTGCAAGCTGAAGATAAAGCTGATGAACGCCGAGATTTCGCAGCTCAAGTTTGACTTCATACAGTTTGCGCTGGTAAGTTTGGCTTTGGTGTTGGAGGAGTGCGATCAAAGGAGCCGATGTTGGCGATGACAGTTTTCGGTTCAATGCCAACTTTGTCGTGGAGATGTCTCATTGTTTTGTGGGTTTTACTTCTTCCAGGGCCAACCCAATCGTCGTACGGGTGTTTGCGAAGGTGACCTCTTCCGGCTGATCGGCGGCGTCGCACCGTTCGATCTGTGCGGGCAGAACTCCGGCCAACATCTGTACTACGACCTCAGCCCCAAGAGCCGTGCCGACGAGCAGATCGAGCTGGAGATGAACTTTGCCTCGCGTTCCTTCGCCCAGCGCCTTTGGGAGATCAGGGTGTCCCAGATCCCGTTCAGCCAGCGATCACCTTCTGGCTGCATGCAGTACTTCACCGGCACCGAGGGCCTCATACAGACGTTCAACTTTGCCGAGAACGGCCGGTACCTGGCGAACCACAACTATCGCGCCTGCATCCGGCAGGAGAAGGACATGTGCTCGGTGGCGTACGAACCGTGCGACGATCAGTCGTTCCGCATCGGGCTACCGAGTCAGCTGAGTGGAGGAGGACCGGCTGGTGGTGGTGGACCGCTGGGTGGCGGTGGAATACCGGGCGCACCCGGAAGCACCGGCGGCACCGGTCCATTTTCCGACCCCTCGCTGGCGGATGATCCACTTGCACCGGCGGCTGACATTCCAGCGGAAACGGCACCGGTTGTGGACCAGGTTATCGAGCCACCGGAGGCGAGTCCTCCCGCGGTGGAGGATGGCGCGGTGGCCGATCAGGAAGTGGCGGCGGATGAGCCCGTGCCGGCCGAGCAGGAACCGGCTGCCGACGACCCCGATACAGCAGCGGCCGATGACGAAGGTTCCGGAGGTGGCGGTGGGTTCTTCGATGGATTTTTCCCATCGTTTTTCTCCCGCAGCATCTTCGACGACGATGATGACGCTGTTGGCGTAGGTGGAAAACGAGTGAGAAAGCGCAAGGGGCGTGAGAGTTGGCAGAGTCGGCAGTTCGAGGGAATCAACTGCATCGATCGAATCACACTTCCGTGCATCGTGGAGGACTTCATCGGAGTCGGAATGGGCGATCTGCCAACATGCCGACCGGTGCATTGCGGGAACTCGCTCTGCCCGCCGGGAGTTTCGCCGTGCCGGGTGGAGACGTCCGTCACGCCGTTCCGACTGGGCATTCACTTCGGCGAGGGTTCGGACCGGGGAAGCCCGGAGGACAATTTGGGCGCCTGCATTCGGTACAGTCAGATTCCGTGTGCTGGATGAGCGCCTTACTAAAGTTTACTTCATTCAGGTTATACCCATTAGCGTTAGGTAGGCAGGCAGTAGGCCTTGCACTTACTGCGTAGCTTCGTTTGCGTGTTGTATATGAAGAAGTATTTATTTGCCATCGACGAAGCAGTGCCGGAAATAGATTAATAGCCCTTTGCGGAATGAATGTGCGTGCGTTTAGAGTGTATGAGTGTGTGTGTGTGTCAGTACAGTACCAAGAAAGTAAGTCAAATGTTGACGGAGGAGCGCGGGAGGGCAACAGTCAGAAGGATGTAATAAAATCGATTTCCCCACCCGCGCACCACGATGGTTTCGCGTGGACGTGAAATAGAATATGGAATGTCGTAAAAATATGATTCAATGTTGGGAAAAATTGTCCACGGGCAGTTATGGGTCCTAGTTTTACGATCCACGATCCCACGAAGGGAAAAGTGGTTCCACCGGGGAAGTAAACGAGATGACAAAATGGTAAGCGCTAAATGCTTGGCTCGGGCTCGGGAAAGGAAGAGACGTGCTCGGTCGGTTTATGCGGCGGGTGACAATAAAACATAATTTCTATCACTTCACGCGATGATAAGCCTCGCCGGCTTTATCCGTTCGTATTCGATGCTGGTGTTTGGTTCTTTTTTTACTCTTCGCTTTGATTCTCCCTAGGAATTTAACCGTTTCAATACGACCAGAAAGAAAAACATCCAAGGCTAACAATTGATAACAGACCTTTCGCCAGGTTGGGGATGCCATCATCATAAAACGGCATGGAATGTAAAAGCAACACCGATCCAATTTCAGCCTGTCGTCTGTCCGGTGATGAAAAATGGTTCCCCAGACTGATTTAAAATGGAGTGTTTTATGGGAAAGGTAAGCGTGCGAGAACGAAGCGTCAGTTTGCTTGAGACAGACCGAAAATGGGGAAATATTTGTTACCGATTTTTATGGACCTAGTGGTTTCAGTAGTACCAATGGAGTTGTACCGCTTACATTCCAGAAAGAAAGATGTAAATACCAAAGGAATGAATTATGTAACATCTGGATCACGCTGCAATTGGAAAAATGAATGTTACATGAAAATGTATAGGGTCGTATATCAGTCAAGAAGTGTTAAATTAGTAATGTACTATTTGTTAAAAAAAAAAGAATTATCAGTAGAAGCACTCATTGGAGAATCACTCAGTCAAGTGCAGTAAAAAGAAATAGCAACGACAGAAGAACGATGATAAACGGAACTGCATCGTTTCCACCTGTGCAACTGTATGTGTTGGAATATGGTGCGCTGTCGGTGCAGTTAGCATCTGGAATAGTATTCTTATCAATCGTTAACAGGGTGCTTATCACATTTACATACACGAATTCTGCAAGCGTTCAACTCGAGTACAGGCTGTAGGTTTTCGATCCGGTTGCGCTTCAGGTCAAGGTTATCTGTCGGAACGAACATGTGTATGGCTTCAGTACTTCGGGCTCCCATTCAAAGCAGGACACAATTCGATCGTTCAGTTTGTTACGTGACACCGATTTCGAAGCACACCGTCGTAGAGTTTGGAAGGACCATTGATTTAGTACCGAAGGTAGAAACAAAAGTACCAAAAGATGTTGTACACCTTGCTTACTGCAGTTGGTCTTTACACCTGTGTCTTCTGGTTGTATGAAAACCTCCGTGCACCAGTTCTTCTGATTTTGCTAAGCCTCAAGAACCTCGTACAGGGACGCAAGCTCTCCGAACGTTATGGAAAATGGGCTGGTAAGAAAACTGTGGACAGAATGAGTTGCAAAAATGTTACACTGGAACACATTTTACAGTCATTACTGGTGCGTCAGACGGAATCGGCAAAGGTTACGCAAACTACCTGGCTAAGAAAGGAATGCCCGTGGTGTTGGTCGCGCGAAATGAGTCGAAGTTGAAACAAGTGGCAGATGAAATCAAGACCAAGCATGGTGTGGAAACGAAGATCGTCGTAGCTGATTTTTCCCATGGACAGGAAATCTATGCGCATTTGGAAAAATCACTCCTTCCATTGGATATCGGCATTTTAGGTAAACTTCGCCTTTATCAAGATTATGAACCGTTGTGTTTCATAACTGATAACAATGTTTCGTTATCAACATCACAGTAAACAATGTGGGAGTGACGTATGAAAGGCCTAAACCGGTGTACGAATTGTCCAAGGAAGAGCTGTGGAATCTGATCAACGTGAATGTCGCTTCAACAACCCTCCTATGCTCTATGCTGGCTCCTGCGATGAAACAACGTGGTCGCGGGCTTATAGTCAACATATCCTCCATGACCGCGGTCTGCCCTATGCCCTACCTTACGGCGTACGCGGCCACGAAGGCCTACGTCACGAGCTTCTCCATGGCCCTGCGGGAGGAGCTGAAACCGTTCAACGTGGAGGTCCAAACAGTACTCCCAGGAGTCGTTCATACCAACATGACGGAATTCATCGCGTCTGGGTTACAAGACTCGTTTTACAGCAAATTCCTGGTCAGCGTGGACGGTTATCTTTCTTACGCAGGATACACGCTAGGAAAACTGGACAGGACGACTGGCCACTGGTCGCATGGACTTCAGGTAAGTTTTGCGTACTTCATAATGGATTTGGTTTTACTTTAATAAAACTTTATCAACAATTTTTCCAGACGGCGGGCTTGTATCTGTTTCCAGAATTCTTGCGGATATATATCGCTGGCAAACTAAACAAAACTATTGGAGATGAAGTGAAAGCTAGTAGCAAAATGAAATCTCGTTAGTTTATTGTAGTGTGCATATTCATATTACTAATGCGTTACTTTTTGATGCATAAACTATTGTAGTTTGTAAACAAAATGTGATAAAAAACTTTATAGTGAAGTTTAGAAAAATATAAAACTTGCTTCAATTGACTCAAGTTAATGAAGTTTTGTGCCAACAAATAAAAACCCCGTTGCGATTTCTAGCTGGAAGGGACAGTTTAAAAAAGTTGAAAAGGAACGGTTACGATCATATGGCACAGGCAGATGATGTAAACTAAAACCATTCAAGAAAGATGTGCAATGAGTAAACAGAATTGCAACGTTATCAGCCGTTAAACAACATGAGTTGCATCGCGCATGGCGCCTGGATTAGTGTTCTAATCAACCTTTAGCTCGGTGACTTTCGAAATCCGCCAAGCCTAGCTTTCGTTCTAATTTTGACAAAGTCCAACTCTTACAGCTGATTCGCGGTGTGTCATTCTGATAGCGCTTCGGGTCCACAACCCTTATCTACGCTGAAGTTTATCGGTTGGAACGAACATGTATGGCTTCAGACCTTCGGGAACCAATTTAAAGGCGAATACAATTCGGTCGTTCAGTTTGTTGCGTGTCACCAGCACATCGTTGCGGAGTTTGGGACAACTCCAGTAGTAATTACTCTAGTGGTCTGGACAGAAACTATAGCAGGTAAAAATGTTGTGTACGTTTCTTACTGCGGTCGGTCTTTACACCAGTGTCTTTTGGTTGTATGAAAACCTCCGTGCACCAGTTCTTCTGATTTTGCTAAGCCTCAAGAACCTCGTACAGGGACGCAAGCTCTCCGAACGCTATGGAAAATGGGCTGGTAAGAAAAATGTGGACAGAATGAGTTGCAAAAATGTTACACTGGGACACATTTTACAGTCATTACTGGTGCGTCAGACGGAATCGGCAAAGGTTACGCAAACTACCTAGCTAAGAAGGGCATGCCCGTGGTGTTGGTCGCGCGAAATGAGTCGAAGTTGAAACAGGTGGCAGATGAAATCAAGACCAAGCATGGTGTGGAAACGAAGATCGTCGTAGCTGATTTTTCCCATGGACAGGAAATCTATGCGAATTTGGAAAAATCACTCCTTCCATTGGATATCGGCATTTTAGGTAAACTTCGCCTTTATCAAGATTATAAACCGTTGTGCTTCATCTCTGATTACAATGTTTCGTTATCAACATTACAGTAAACAACGTGGGAGTGACGTATGTAAGGCCAAAACCGGTGTATGAATTGTCCAAGGAAGAGCTGTGGAATCTGATCAACGTGAACATCGCTTCAACAACCCTCCTATGCTCTATGCTGGCTCCTGCGATGAAACAACGTGGTCGCGGGCTGATAGTGAACATATCCTCCATTACCGGGGTCTGTCCTATGCCCTACCTTACCGCGTACGCGGCCACGAAGGCCTACGTCACGAGCTTCTCCGTGGCCCTGCGGGAGGAGCTAAAACCGTTCAACGTGGAGGTCCAAACGGTACAGCCAGGAGTCGTTCATACCAACATGACGGACTTCATCGCGTCTGGGTTACGAGACACGATTTATAGCAAATTCCTGGTCAGCGTAGATGGCTTTGTTTCTTACGCAGGATGCACGCTAGGAAAACTGGACAGGACGACTGGCCACTGGTCGCATGGACTTCAGGTAAGTTTTGCGTACTTCATAGTGGATTTGGTTTTACTTTAACAACACTTTATTCACAATTTTCGACCAGACGGCGGGCATGTACTTGTTTCCAGAATTCTTGCGGATATATATCGCTGGGAAACTAAACAAAAATATGGGAGAAGGAGCGAAAGCGAGCAACAAAAGGAAATTCCGCTAGAGTATTGTAGTGTACTTATTCATGTTAGTTATGCGTTACTTTTTAATGTATAAATTAATGTACTTTGTAAACTGAACTGTATAAAAAAATTTATAATGAAGAAAAATGGTATTGTAGCGAAAAACTAACCTTTTTTCCTGGGGATCTTTTTAATTCTATCGTCAGGTCTGATTAATTTAGAATGGGTATTTTTACAACATGCCGGAAAGCCAATTTTCCCTGCATATTTGCAGTATTTGGGAAGATATAAAATATGGTTTAATTGGGAAGGGACAGTTTAAAAAAGTTAAAAAGCAACGGTTACGATCATATGGCACAGGCAGATGATGTAAACATAAACCATTTAAGAAAGATGTACGATGAGTAAACAAAATTGCATCATTATCAGCCGTTAAACAATATGAGGTGCCATCGCATGGCGTCTGGATTAGTGTTCTAATCAATCTTTAGCTCGATGACTATCAAAATCCATGTAGGCTGGCTTTCGTTCTAATTTTGGCAAAGTCCAACACTAACAGGTTCGCGGTGTGTCATACCGATAGCGGTTCGGGTCCACAACCCTTATCTACGCTGAAGCTTATCGGTTGAAACGAACATGTGTATGGCTTCGGACCTTCGGGCTCCCATTTAAAGGCGGACACAATTCGGTCGTTCAGTTTGTTGCGTATCACCGCCTTTGAAGCACATCGTTGCGGAGTTTGGAACAACCATTATTCTAGTAGTGTAGGCAGAAAGTATAGTAGGTAAAAATGTTGTGTACGTTTCTTACTGCGGTCGGTCTTTACACCAGTGTCTTTTGGTTGTATGAAAACCTCCGTGCACCAGTTCTTCTGATTTTGCTAAGCCTCAAGAACCTCGTACAGGGACGCAAGCTCTCCGAACGTTATGGGAAATGGGCTGGTAAGAAAAATGTGGACAGAATGAGTTGCAAAAATGTTACACTGGGACACATTTTACAGTCATTACTGGTGCGTCAGACGGAATCGGCAAAGGTTACGCAAAC
This sequence comes from Anopheles coustani, assembly GCF_943734705.1. Classification (NCBI taxonomy): domain Eukaryota; kingdom Metazoa; phylum Arthropoda; class Insecta; order Diptera; family Culicidae; genus Anopheles; species Anopheles coustani. The sequence goes on from NC_071289.1 coordinate 32,629,816, forward strand.
TACCTAGCTAAGAAGGGCATGCCCGTGGTGTTGGTCGCGCGAAATGAGTCGAAGTTGAAACAAGTGGCAGATGAAATCAAGAGCAAGCATGGCGTGGAAACGAAGATCGTCGTAGCTGATTTTTCCCATGGGCAAGAAATCTATGCACATTTGGAAAAATCACTCCTTCCATTGGATATCGGCATTTTAGGTATACCCTCACCCTAATCATAATCAGCGGTGCCTCGAAACTGATAACAATATCTCGTTACCAACACTACAGTGAACAACGTTGGAGTGTCACATGGAACGCCAAAGCCGGTGTACGCACTGTCCAAGCAACAGCTTTGGGATCTGATCAACGTGAACGTAGCATCCACGACTCTCCTCTGCAACATTCTCGCCCCAGCGATGAAGCAACGTGGTCGGGGGCTGATAGTGAACATATCCTCCATGAGCGCGGTCTGCCCGATGCCATACCTCACCGCGTACTCAGCCACGAAGGCCTACGTCACGAGCTTTTCCGTGGCCCTACGGGAAGAACTGAAACCGTTCAACGTGGAGGTCCAAACGGTACAGCCCGGATTCGTGCACACCAACATGACGGACTTCATCGCGTCCGGGATGCGAGACAAGATTTACAGCAGGTTCTTACTCGGCGTAGATGGCTTTCTTTCCTATGCAGGATGCACGCTAGGAAAGCTGGACAGGACGACTGGTCACTGGTCGCATGGGCTGCAAGTAAGATTTGGCAACGTTGTTGAGTGGGATCAATTTTCCAGTGTGTCCTCACTGTTGTTTTATAATTTTTCAGACGGCGTTCTTGTACCTGTTTCCAGAATTCCTGCGGACATACTTTACCGGACAGCTAAATAAAACTTTAAACGAACAAATTAGAGCTAGCAGCAAAAGAAAAGCCCGCTAGATTTTGTGAGGTTCAAGTACAAAACTTCATTGATCAATAAATTAGTCATTCCCAACAAACAATCAACGATTACAAACAATTTTTGTCGTGCGGAAAAAAACATGATTGAACCGAAAAAACAATGCCGAAACATCTATTTTTATCCGCTGTATAACAATTACGAGGACTGAATTGGTTCTGCGGGTTATGATTTTAGGTTTTAGTGGACTTGTGGAGGAATGGCTATAATCGCAACCATTGAAATAAAAATATGAAACGTTCAGGTTGCGAGTGAGTTCGGCCATTTTAGCTCGGAAAGTTCTTAGTCATGTCGTTCGTTCTGATTTAATTCGAACGGGAATGTTTCCAACTTGCCGGAACGCCACGTTTCTCTCCGCGCTGGCAGGTTTGCTAAGGTATATAACTTTCTCCAATTGACTCGAGTTTAATGGTTTCTTTATGAACTTTTGTGCTACCGGACAAAGGCCCCGGTGCCATTTCCGGCAGGAAGGGACCAACATGAAAAGGAAGAACTGGGCGCTCAACTTCGGAATGAACGGTTCCGGTGAACTGGTGATGGGGAGGTGCTGTGAAGGGAGGTCGAAAAATGAAGAAAAAAAAACATGGCGGAATAACTGGGCAGAGTCGACTTTGCATTGTAGTTTTTCCATTCCGAAGCCCGGAGCTGCCCACTGTGTAAGTATATTTCCCTGCAGTTTTTCTTCGCCTCCTGCTACCGCTTCCATTTCATTCATATCCATGGCGAGCCAAAAGAACAGCTTGTAAAAGAACGCCTTGTTCTTTTGTTGAATGAAATTTTAATCTCGCACTTTATTACCTCCAGCTGTGCGATCGGAACAGAAACGATGTACACTTTGTACGCCGGGTCACGGGTTGTTTCGTCGGCAGATCCTCGACCGGTTGACCTCGGCCATGAATTGATTGCGAACGCGCGTCCTCGTGCTCGTGCTCGTTCCGCGACGCGATTTTAGTTTGAACGCGATGGCTACCAACGCCATTGCTCTACGACCTAAAAGCCCTCCCCATCGTAGGCCACTTTCATTTGGAAAACAGATTGCCGGATTGCTCCTGATGCTGAAAAAACGGACGGGTTTTCTTTCATTGTTATCCATTGTTGCTCTTTTCTACCAGTGAATAAAATAATAAGGGTTATATTACAAGCGAATGAAGTAAACAAAAAGAGATGAATGGAAAGCTTTCACACAGGATGGAAAATTACACCGAATGCTGGCACACTGAAAAAATGGCAGGGTATTAAATTGAAGGAATCGATTACAACATTTGTCCGAATGAGAAAATAAACACTCGCAATGAAATTAAAAACAAAATAAAGATGCGAAACATAAGATACACACCATTTGCAAATGAATAGAATGAGAAAACATTTCTTGTGCTGTCTCTTGCAATCTCATGGAAATTACTTTTATTTCAAACGTTTGAACATTCAAAACATTCTTTTTAAGTTTCACATCTCGTTTTGGTTGTAGCATGATTGATCGAATGGTTAGAGATAAAATAACAGGATAATAATCAGGATCCCGGTCGATGGTATAATGAAATGTGCAACTCACTTTTCCATTTTTTTATCCTATATTCATCTCTCATTCATTCTTCTGAAAATATTAATGACAGGAAATAAGATGGTGGATGTATTGAAATCTCTGCGCAAATATGGTGGTTCAGTAGAAATAAGAATTTCAAATTTTCACCGCCAGCCGTTTGAGTGACAATAGAACGCGCGCTCTGGACCTCATTTTTACTCCATCTTGTTTGTGTGTGGATAATAAATTTCTCATTCAATAATTTTATTCTTTGCCATTTATTTATTTATATCTTTTAATCAAGCTTCAAACGTTTGTTAGAAGAAGATTTGTGTCTGCTTTGTTGCGTAATGTTTCTTGCCTATAGGTTGCTGTTTCCATTATCGCTACGCTGACAACTGTTTACCTCGAAGCAAGTGGTAAGGAGCGGATCGGCCTAAGTTTTAATCGGTGCATTTGGCGCCCGTGGCAAGTGTTTGGCCCTGCCCCGCCCGACCGAGTTGTTTTTTTTAGTTTATTATTTTAATGCTTTCGCTTTGAAATACACGTACTTGAACTTGGCTAGGTTGGATCAAGTTTGAATGATACGCTAGCTCCCTAAACCTTATTAATTACAATTTGGTTTTGTCACAATATTCACCCACTGGCGTGTGTTTTGCTTTTAAATCTACTTTTTATCACATTCAATGCTTATGTTTCTCGTTTTCTTTGTTTCTTTTTTCAAGTGTTATACTGAACTTTGCACATCAAATAAAGGTTCCAAATCGCTGCCGATTGGTGTTTTTTTTTTCTGTCGGTACCCACATCGTCGCCGTTCTAGTGTTCTAACAGTTCCTGAAGGACACGGTTTCCGATTATCGTTGGCCTACGCAGACAGAGAGAGTGAGAGAGACAGAGCGGTGAACGCAAAATGTCTCTTCCATGGGTCCTATATTTATCATATTCGTTGGTATTCTTAGTCATCTAGGTACAGCGTTTATTTGCGGTATGGTTTAAGTACAGTACAGAGGCTGCGTGTTAGCAATAATTCGTTTTGGAGAAACCTTTGGCATGCAGTTTTGTTTTTACAAGATCACCACTGTAGAGTTGAGTGAAAATGTACACTAGAGATAATGTAGGAGTGGTAGTGTGATGTACAATAGGTAAGGAACGGTTAGGAGTAACAGTAAAGGACAAAAATATCATCTATCACTTAGTGTATCGAGTTCTTGCAACAATTTGCGGATTAAAAGTGTTCACCGTTGTGGCGCAAGCATGAAGGCATAATTGAAAATTGATCTTTTCTCGTTCCCCCTATGTTTCCTGCTCATTCTTGCAGCACGAGAGTCTTTCCCTACGATCGACGAACTTATTCTGCTGAGAGGAGGGTTACGTTGGGATGAAATTTGTTCAATGGCTTTCGTACAAATATTACACTGCAGGATATATTTAGAGACAGAGAGAAGGCGAACGTTGAGGAAAAGTGAAAATTTACTTGGCTCTCGACGCGACCACTTGGTGGTAATTTATTATTAAACTTTATCGACGATATTTACAGTGTAGTTTGCACGCGCGAATAGTATGCATATACACACACACACACACACTCGCTTAAGCTTCACCCTACACCCACCGTGGCGTGCACGAGGGTGGAAAACGCTCAGAGAAAACTTTTCTCCTCCGACGCCTCCTTGGCGGTGCCGTTGCTCTTGACGACGGCGTTCGGGCCGAGCTGGGCGCTTGCACTTCGAACGATGCTGTGCTGGCTGTTGCTGTTGCTAAGCAGCTTGCCGCTGCTGCTGTTGCTGTTGTTGTTGAGGAGAAGTAGGCTACTCTTGCTGGTGTTGTTGTTGGTAACCGCGGAGCTGTTGTTGTTGGTGGCGTTGCCGCTAGCAGCGTGGGGCACGGTTCCGGTGGTGGTGGTGGTGCTTCCGGCGGTCGGTGTTGGTAGGGCCGGGACGATCGGTTTGTAGCCGGAATCGCGCGGTACGAGCATCGCCGGCACGGGCGGGGCCGTCGGGGGGCGCATCTCGAACGTGGGCTTGCACATGGCGAGGGCCGGGTTGGTGTGCAGGCCAACGTTTTTCGGGCACATCGCCACAATGCTGGCACCGATCGGACCTGTCAAAGGGGCGGGAATGGAGGGATGGAAAGCGCATTAGCGAACGCAACGGACCGGGCTTCCGCCCTGGGGGGAGGCGTCTGGTGGGGTCTAGGGGTTCAGTAACCCGCATTCAGTAACAACAAACGGTTGCAGGAAAGTACACGGGAACAGAGAACGAAATGGTTTCCATCAAGAAGAAAGATACACATGCCGATACGATGGCTACACAGTCACCAAACTCATTCCGATAGACGGGTAAAGTAGGACAGAGATGGTGAGATAGAGAGAGAAAGAGAGAAAGAGAGAATAAGAGACAGGTGGAGAGAGAAATAGGGGTTTCGAAAAAAACAGGGGGTTGATCATCGATAGAGGACATTGATTGGATCGGAAAGGACGATCCTCTAGTGACATCGAAAAAATGTGATAACGAGCTCAAAGGGGATGTTTCCAACGAGATTAGTATAGACAATCAATTTCAATACATAAATTCACATATTAAAATAACGAGATATTATGTTTGCCTTATATAACTATAATAACAACCATTTCAATGTTACACACTTCTCGTAAACAATCACAAGAAAATTTGACCGATGAAACATTCACGTTCGATTTGAACTAATAGGTTCGCTGGTAGTTTTCTACTAAAGGGACAAATAGTATTGTATTTATTCGGGGTATTCTACACCTATATTCCGGCATTATTTAAAATATATAGTGTATTTAAAAATGCTTTCCTACAACACTAATAAACCATAGGCATGAGTTGTGTCAGAAACAGGAAGTAACGAAAGGAATAAGGTAGGGAACACTTTAACATGGCCTGCTGGAGCTGGTGAATGTTGGGATCAGTACAGGTGTGTTAATGTATGTGTATGGGTCCGTGCGGTTCACCACCCAGTACCGGAGGGTGGGTAGGAAACGATAATTTTCCACCGAGACGCACAACGGTTAATTTATGATGAAACTTAGCGCCGGAGATTGAGATAATTTGTTTTAATATTTAAGCATACCTGAAGGGAGGCTGAAGGTGAAAATTGTTAGGCATGGTGTGTAAAGCACGTTTTGAGCATGGGAAATAGATGGGTAGAGCTTGTTCGATGTTTGCCGCACGGGGCGAGGATGAAGGATTCTATTTTACGGGTTGTGTGTGTGGCAAAGATGAGTGAAACCCTAGAACCACCTTCCAAATACGTTGGGTGGGTTTATGTGTGTGGTTGTGAAGGGGGGGCGGAAAGGCTACTTAACGCGAACGAGAAACGGAAATGTGAGATCAGTGAGTGAGCATTAAATCTACGACTAGACATTGTTACTACTTAATGAGGTGATACATTGGTGGTTGGTGACGGCATTAACGAGGGCCCATTACACGCTTCACAATAGCAACACACACACAAATACATGCTACATATATGGCACATAGATACATTCAGTTGACAGACACACAGGATTAAGGCTACCCAAGGAAAGGACCTGAAGACAATGGATGACACCAACTGAGAACGTTGTGGCTGAATTAAAAATGAATATCTTTATGATGGCAATTTTGTCTGCGCCAGATTGAGAAATTCTGCGTAAGGTTGTCACAGATGTGCTATGTGCGACACAGAATGCCGTAGGTAATCGTGAATATAATTTGTTGGCGGTGATTAGTAGCAGAAAGAACAATCTCACGGCTTGCTCCCGGCTTTTTGCCAACAAGGCGTAGGAATCTTACCTTAAAACCCAAAATATCAATCATGGAAATGAAGCCATTCTCGTGGCGAAATTTCAGCTCCCGGCAGCACCCGGGGTCTACCCTACGGAGCATTACCTTCCGTTTTGACGGACGAGCATAATTTCACCAGCGTCTACGGATAATCTACGATAATCCCTCTAATCTCATCCGGTTCCTTCCCGCTCGCTCGGAGGGCATTGCAAATTTGATACCATTTCTCAGCGAGCCCCGGTGGTATTCGGAGGAAATGAATTTAATTACGTCCGCACAGAAGGATTTAAGACGGAATCGAATTCGTAGCTTAGAACGGATTTGATGGCCACGGTAGATGTATTTTTGGGCCGGCTAACGAAAGTCAGAAAACGATTTTTCTTATTTGAACGGTTAGGCAATGGCGCTCTTCTTTATGTTTTTTTTTTGCTGGCGAAAGCCCCAACTGAAAGCTTGGTGGGAGGAAAACCGGAAAACCTGACGAGCGAAATGGCAATCGATCGGGTTGTTTACTCAACCTTGTGCCCAGGTTGAATCAATTTATTCGCGTGTTGTGCAATTTGTCCAATTCTACTCTTCGCCCAATATTGACCGACGGTAGGGCCGTGTTAATAAAAAACAACCCCACACAACGAGGACGGCCCCACATCCGGTAGGATCAATATTTGTTTTAACGGATCTCTTTTCGCTTCTTTGGTTCCGATTGGTCCAGGCAATAAACGGCTACGTGGTTTTACAACGCGTTTAGGAATTTGATCTTCTCTTGTGTTGGTTTTGTTCGTACAAGAATTCACCTTTACAGCCTCTAATACTGAGTGCTTCGTTAGGAACGAAGCGAAAAAAAAATCACCAATCGTGTTATCTGTGCTGAAAGGACGAACTCCGTGTGAAAATGTATAACTGGTGTAAACATGAAGGCTGAAAATAAAAATCCTGATAGGAAAAACAATCTGTAACAAAAAATAAAAGCTATTTCGACAATCCAAATAACTCGTGGCGTTGAGGACAAAAAAAAGTGTAACAGCCATCGATCGAGGTTGGAAGAGGAACTTGATGTTGCAATCAAAACTAACATCATGTCGACCGGTGCCGGAGGGCAACATGGTGACCGCGTCGATCCTACCTATTTACATTTCAACGTCCCTCCTATCGGAGATTTTCTTTGTTTCCAAAAATGAAGTAACGAAAGAGTTGCCAGCGATACGCGGTAAAATATTGCTGCAGAGATATACGGGCCCAAAGTCGGTGGACAAAAACTTTGAAGATATCTTTTCCTTGCCTCGCCAAAGAGTATAGCCCGTGGGGCATTGATGGTCATGATAAATGATGCCAGCAAGGCGGCTAGAATAGTTAACCGGGCTAGTGCTCAACAACGGAGCGATGGAAATTGTAAGCTTATCCCGGGCGATGATGAGAGCGTACGCTTTGTCATTTTTGCAAAAAGTCAACAGCCAGACTTGTCCGGAGGGGTTTTAAAATGTTCGTGCACATGGATGTGTACATTTTCCGCATGAAAAAACGGGACTGCAGGCACACTTGCATTGCGGTCGATATATTCAAAAATTCCACACACAAGCCGCAGCGAACCCAGGGAGGGCGAAAAGCGTCGGTTTTGGTGCGCCAGTTTCGGTTTCGATGTCCTGGTGAAGAGAGATGTACAATGGAGTAAAATATGTCGGTAAAAAAGTTTCTAAAACCGACCGAACCGAGGCATTATTCATCGTTCTCGCCGGATGTAGTGGAACTAGGGTCCTTTGTTAGTCGTAGAGATGGATCTGAGGTTCATTCACTGGACCGATATCTATTCTTATGAGGTGTGAAAAATGAACTTATTTTTAAAGTGATTCCTCTTCATGGTTGGATAGTACAAAAGGTGTTTGTGGGTGGCAAGGTATTAGAGAAAAGTTATGTCTAATGACGCGATGAATAATTTATGGTATAAATAGTTTACTTCTAGTGTGTCGTATTATTTGTTCACTGAGATATTTAAGGAGTATTTCCCCAATCAGCTAAAGAAGTGCTTAGTCTTGTCAAACCCTGGTTTCCGAGGTACCAACTTTATAAAACTCAAAAAAGGACAAAATTAAATCAGGAATCAATCGTTCAAACGATGCACCATTGCAGTCTCTACTCTATAGGCAAACATATGTACACAAGTATCATTCAACGATGCGCTTTTGAACAAACTCCTGATTGGAACTGACAAGGCATTTTGCACGTCAACAATAACGTAACGTAAACAGAAAAACTACACACAGGTACGATCAGTGATTGGTTCAAACGGTGAAGGGACTTTCTCTTGCTAGCAACAACCAACGAGATAAAGGGATAATATTGGATTAAACTGCACCGAAACCGTGTCCTTTTCACCCAAAAAAGGACCGGCTCAGCGTGCTGTTTACGCTAACCGATTGTTTGTGCCAGTGTGTGTTTGTCGATTTGTCGATTTGCCGTTGGCGGGGTCTGGACGATACTGGAGTTTTTTGCCTTCGCGCAGGAAGCAAAAGCCGATATTGAGCGCGTTCGCTTATGGTGGTTATTTTCTCAGAACTTCAGAGCTATCATCTTCGTCTGGGAGATTTGATTTTATTTATTTTTAGTTCCACTCCCGGACAGCGGAGGGGACAGACATTGGTAGTGGCGGCGAACATTCCGACGGAAAAGAAAATTGGCTACCAGTTTGACTGATTTGTTTGATTTGCGTGTTTCGTTTCGCTTTTCCTCCTTCTTCGTCCGCCTTGCGCCTCCTAGTCCCGCGAGAGTTTCGTGTTGACTTTGACCAGATTCATGGCGTTCGAGATGCGGCGCTTCGTTTGCTCTGCGAATAAATGGGCACGATATTACGACCGAGTCGGACGGCAGAGAAATGTGTCGCTGATGAGACTTTCGAAATGGACTTTCGGAATGGAAAGGGCCCACCGAAAGGGAATCACTTTTATGAAGCCCTAGAGGATCGTTTGATTTAGTTTTTAGTGTTTGGCTTATGCTTCTTATGCCGGTGGTGCGTTTTGTGCGGGAGGTGCGGTGGCCATGGATTTAATATGGCCAGATAGTGACCGGGTGAAAGGAAAATGAAAGCGAACTGCGCGGAAAAATATTGTGCATCTGTGCACCATGACAAAAGATTAAACGAGGGCGAGCGTAATGATAGAATAGCAGATCGTGAATTGAGGAAAAATGAAAATCATCTACGATCAGTATTCGATCGTACTTCCACACAGTTGCCACAGCCGATATCGAGGACAGTTAATGTGCGGTGAAAAAGGCAAGACGAGCACAATAAAAAACATCGATCACAAGTGAAACATATTTTACGCCGTTCATGAACACATGTGCTGCAAAAGATTGGAACGGTCCGTCACGTTTAGGAGTTTTTTCTTCCCCGGGAAGGGTTTACCAATCGAAACCGAAAAGAAAGTGAAGGTGGACAACGTGAAGATACATAATGCGAAACGACAGAAAAAAGTGCCTTACATACACTCGTAAAAGGACACGAACGTTCGGCCGGTGATAGCTGGGGCGGGTATTCGAACCAATAGCAAAACACGGTTTGGAGCAGAGAGTGAGAAAAAAATGAAAGGATGTAAAAGTAGGATTCTATAAGAATAAAAAAAAAATGCTCACACTTGATCGTGTTTTTGAATCGCAAGAGCTTAATATCATTATGGAGCACCATTCGGAAGCAGAAACGGAAGAGTTTGATTTGAAAAGGATAATGCGTGGTATCAAAACCGCCACAAAAACCGACGCTGTGATTATGGATATAAATTTCTCTCTTCTCAGGTCCGGCGCTGGAAGTGGAGTTTGATTTCACATCTTATCCTTTTATTCTCGGGCACAAAAAGAAGTGCAAGAATGAAAAAGGATAGATCCCCAACTGGACCGAAACCATCGTGTTCTTTGCTTCGATTCCACATAAACGGTGTGCTACCGAATGGCATGATCCAACAGTTTTAGGATTCTCTCGGATCTTGCGAAACCTTTCCTGCTCGAAAGGACACACTGATTTTATATGAATTTATTCGCCATCAGGACACCGACACACACACATACACACAGGCTGCGGTCGGACCGATACGGTTGGACGGAATTCCGGTCAGCCAACGGAGAAGAAACCACCGGCAAAAGTCAGTATGTCTTGTGCCAATTCCCACCGGGCGATAGCGTCCGGGGAATGGAACTTTATTGGATTTGTACCGGAAGTTGGCCGGATGTATGTGTGCGCCGATGTGTGTGCCGGGTGCGACGACGGCGACGGACAAAGGCCAATATAACTTTTACCGCAGAGTCCCACCGGAGAGGTTGGTTTGGGATCGAATATTTTCTTGTTTCTCTTTTTTTATTTCAATCGTTGCCCGGTCGTCCGTGTCTTTTTTTCCGTCGGGGTTGTAATTCGCAGCAGTCCTCACTAAGAGGCTAAGAGTGTCCGGGAGTGTTGGTGGAAAACTAGCTAACCCGGAAACTGGGACGCAGCTTGCAACCGCGTTGCCCATCTCGGAGCAAATCGAAGGCAATAAATAATCCTATGGCCCGGTTTTCTGCGAGCAATCGCGCCTTAACGAGTGCATCCTTTTTCCTGCGGCAAGGCACCGGACGAGACATAAGATTTCTTCCACTCAACAAACGGTCGTACCACCCGGAACCTCAAACAACCACTTCCACACAAATATACTCCCGAAAGTAGAGAGGATTTCTGCTGGTTTAATACCTTCACGTGCACTTCCCATATGAATGATTAAATTGCAAAGGTGGTACGCAAAGAGAGAGATAGGGAGAGATAGAGTGTCCGGAAGTACACGAACCTTGTTTCACCTTGTTGGGATGCTATTTGGAACATGCCATTCCTTGCTGCCCGGATGAATTACAGCATTACGAAACATGAAAAATGTACCGCGTCTGTTTACGCACCATCACCAGGAAGCAAAACACAAGGGGAAGTCAATATTTAGCCAGAGCTCCAAATTTATGGCACGAACCCGGCACGCACACACGATCCGCATGGAAATAAGCGAACTTATATGCGGGTTAAAGGTCACGATGGCCGCTATGGAGAATTATAGCACTGGAGGTGGCTGAAAAATTGATGCAGCAACCGTACGGTGTTCCGTAGCGGTCCTGTTTGATTAGGATGGATGGGATGCTTTAAAGTTGAAAATAAAACTCATATCCGGTGGGGCCGCGTGTCAAACGGGAGCACCCGGGCCGGGGTCAGAAATGATTAGAGATAGTTGAATATTTATAGCTCTCGGACCGCGGGAATGGAGAGGAAAGGGAGCGGTAGGTTGGCCCTCCCTGCTTCATCAGTCACTTCCGAGGGAGGAGTGCGAAATAGCGGCCCGAAAAGCGGGGCTTTTAATTTGAATTTAGAATGAATCGAAAGATAATTTATTTGCGACCGCGTGTTGACCGGGAAATATTAAGGGGTTTGCGATGTGACAAATAGCTCATGATTTATGCGATCGCGTGCCGGTTGGCCGCGCGCTGACCGGCTGCTGCTGCCGTTTAGGTGCAAAACTAGGCAAACATCATAAATAATGATCATAAATATTCCCGCTTCTTCACCAACCAAGGGGTTGAACCCTGGGACGGGTCGGGGGGTAAGGTGGCAGCAAAATCTAAATCCTTCCAAAACGGTGTTTAAAGAGCTGTTGGAATAAATGTTAAAATTTTGGACGTCTTTCGCTGGAAGGAAGGAAGCTGGGGGGTGGAGGGCTGGGAAAGCCGTCAAATTTCCACACGACAAATCATCGATGAGCCGTCGCCACCGAAACGACCACCCAAGTTTTCCGATGCGGTGTGACTGGCAGGGTGAACCCCGGCCGGAGGATTAAAGTTAATGCCATCAGTTAAATTGAGCCGACTTTGGGTTTAGGAGTTTTGTGAAGTGAATAATGTCCGCTTGGTACGGGACGGGGGCGGAGGGGAAGTGCGTGACGTGCTTCCGGGACGGGCCAGCGGCGGCAGTAAGTGCAAAATGGTGGAATCACTCAAAGTAGATTGTTTTATTTTTCAATCTTACCCGGATCGACATTTTTACGACCCATTTAGGTGCTGCGCGTGGGGGGGATAAGTAGAAGGGGCCGGGTTTATGATCGGATTTACACGTCGGGAGGAAGGAAAATGGTCATGAACTGCTTCGCGCGCACTTGGGTATTCAATTAGGCGCATAAAATGTTTAACCAAGAGCTGTTGCAGATACGCATGGACTACGGTTTATGGCGGTTTAAGAAAGTTTACTATTACCGCGAAGGAAATAAGGATAGTCAATATCGGAAAATAATCCTTTTTGGTTAGATTCATATGCTTCATTGCAAAGATAGCTAATGTGTACAACACACAACAGGAGATTCATATCATTAAGCTATAAAATGTGGGTTTCAATCGATAAATCTTTCCTAACATTTAATAAACTAATGTTATGAACAATAAAATTTCCTGAACACTGCAGCTTATGGAAAATAAGTCATCACTGCCCTTATATTCGAACCCAAGCCATATACTTTGCGTGAACCAATACCAGGCGCACGTTCGATTGTATGAGAACGGCTCAGTATTTCATTTTTTCGGCCGGCATGCAACGGAAATATATCGAACCGACGTGACTGGCAACGTTTTATTCCGGTTCAGCTGTTGTGGTTCCCTTTTATCGCGATGCTGGCAGGATCGAATTCACTACCCGTATCCTTTCCATTTGGCCACATTTATATTCTGAAACAGATTCCTCTATTCGCGGAAGTGCAGCTGCAATCGATATGAATTTTTCGCTTTGGTACGGTACGTGGGAGCAGTGTTTTGGAGTTTATGATTTTAAAATGCTTAAATATGAACGGTATTGTTTTTTATAATTTTAGGGTGTAAGGACTTTAAAAAAGAAGGGGATAATGAACGATCGATTGACACTAAGTTCCTTGTAAGGTGCTCGAAGTTGAGAATTTGTATTTCGGTGTGACATTTAAACCTTTTTTTTCCGAAAATGATATTTCAATAATTTTTCCAGGCTAACTTCAATTTCAAAATAAATATACAAATATTTGAGATGGAACCCTCGATAATTCATAAAATCATCCGACCCAACTACTCCCTGCCAAACGATCATCAATCAATATGAACTCACCGCAACGACGACAAGAATTTGCTTCGTTGCGAAACGCTAACTCCTCATTCGAGGCGTTCCGATTTTTGTATAACGCCCGCAGAAGCACCGTTTCAGACCACCGTCCTTCCAAATCCTTAAACACCACCTCTACACGCCCTGAATCGTCTGATGTTTCACTAATGAAAGCACGAGTCGCCTCTAATCGGCACACCACCAAAGCAAAGGAGGATTATCGATGGCCTGCCGGGGCCATCAAAGTGAATAATTGCATCCGTATGGCCTAACGACGCAGAGTTTTCCACTCGCGAGGTCAATGTAATTGCCCGTAGGCCGCGTGATTAGATGGTTCAGACGGTGGATATGGATTTGCGGATACGAATCGGCTTTGGGAAGTACGTCGAAGGTGAATTGGGTTTAACAGAGTTGTTCGTTGGATTATATAATGGAGTGCTCTAATTTATTAAAATATGTATGCATGTTCCTGCTACCGTTGATGTGAAATATTTTTCATAGTCCTTTGTGCAGTGTGGTTTAACATAATAAAGTAAGGTAACATTATCCATGAGTCAATCGGATGAATCAGTGCAATGAATATGAATACCAGTTAATTAGTCAAGTATTATCAGCTATTATCGATAATGGGACAGCTATTGCAATTATCCTCATTTTTTCCGAATGGCGAAAAAAAAGGTCGAGAGAGTACGAAAAGTGTGTGCAATTTTTCATCCGTATGAACAATTTGGTTTGATACCATAAAGCGGGCTCTTTGCATAACTTATGCCGTGCAGGTTTTACTTCCTGTATTCAATATAATGCAATCGGAACAATGTGCCGGAGCTTCAAAGCGAATAAATGCCATATCGTTCGTTCTCGTGGATTCTGATTTGCATAACACTCCGAACACCTGTTTCTTATTCCACCGGGATATGATTCGTGCGCCAAACGGCATTGGGAAAGGAATATGTTATGTTTGAGCGCATAAACGGATCCCATTACGGCCGACGGGGAGACGAAAGGAACCCATTAAAAATGGACGCCTTAAAGACTTACCGTGTCCTCAGTGTGCGCCAGCCACTGATTAAACTGATTATTGCCGTACGCGAAGCGGAGCGTCCAGTCGGCTTTTCCAAGCGTTTGCAAATTCACGGTTCCACGGCGAACGACACCGGTGAGAACCATGGCCAACTGTTTCCCCAAACCCCCGGGACTGTGACAAAGTTTGCTTCGTTAGAAATGCCAGGCACGAGTTGTAAATATAATTTCGCTACCCCCGCATACCAAAACCGGGTGCTAATATTCCCATTCTTGGATCTGTGGAAAGCACAGGGGAAACTGTTAAGCATCGGAAGTGAAACCTCTTCGCAGGCAAAAGTATCGGTTTGTCACGTGCCTGCTTGCTTGCAAGTGATTTTGTGATTGTTTGAGAAAGAATTGCTTCGGAAAGCGTTTGCGAGTGGAATATTGAACACAAATGAAGACATGTTTAAGCTATCCGATCAGAGGGGCATGACAGGCGAGATTATGATGATCATCCGGGTACGAAACTTTTTTATGGGACAACAATTTCGATGGAACAATTTCCTTCTGCACAGGGGGTTTTCCTTCTGCACACATGATTTTGATTACAATTTATGCTCACCGCACGTGTTGGAATAAAAGAGTCACATCAGATCGAATCGATTGATTGTTTACCATATTCTTTGACGATCAAGTCTGATTATCCTTGGGAGATTGAACATAAAAGCGTTCGAAAGGAAGACTGTTCGAAGCTTAGGCGATTTTTTGCCTTTAAATTGTGATTGAAAATCAAAAGTTCTTTGTGAGTATGAAAACAAAGGCTAGAAAAATCATGCATCAAAATATCGAAAACATGACATGATGTTTCTTTAACATCTAAAACGTTGGTCTCAAGCTTTTGGCCACTCTGAAATTGCCTTCTTTTTCCTTCACGACGTCTGAATCTATTAATGTTGGTGATAAAAAAATTTGAGACGTTCATTTGATACGTCGAATGGTACGACAAAACTGAGCGGGAAAAACGCACCCAATCTCCAGGGATTACGATATACTTTATGTTCCACTCGAGACCAGCTCGACGGCCGATGCGGCTTGCACGCATGTAACACGAGCTTCTTCGGGTGACCTTCGACTTGTTCGAGGCCAGGGAAGTGCGCGGGCCTGACCTGCGGAAAAGTTTGCTACCATCATCAGTTCATGAATATTCATGGGTGGCGAGGGTGGCGTGGTGACGGGACACGAAATAAAAAGCGAGTCAAATGAATAGGGTAAACTATTATCGTTTCGCAGACGCATCTCCGTTGCGTGGGGCTCGCTTTTCGTGGGGCTTGTTGTAAAAGGAAAAAAATGTGATGGGATAATATGGTGAAGAAAAAAAAGTGATATTTTCTTGCATGAAAGAAAGTGAACATCAACCAGCAGTGGGGGGGTTGGAACGAAAAGGAGAACTCAAACCCATGCTATGGATTCTCATCGTCATCGGGCGCTCCGGACACCCGTATCAGTTTGACGTGCGTGTTGATTGAGTTTCCAGCAGAGCGGCATAACTTTGTTAACGGTCGCCGAGAGGGCAGTTTCGGAAGATCCAAACAACCGAACCAACTCCCTCCCGACTGCGGTGACCTGGGCTGCGAACGCGAGGGACAACGATTTCGAACTGGCGCAGGATCCTAATTCAATAACGCAACGTCTTGTCACGGCCTGAAGAGGCGAGGCAACAAGAAGGGGAAGTCGAAGGGCGGGTTAGTCCAAAAATAGTTTTCCATTCGTTTATCGTCGTTCCGTGATATGGCTAAGCGATGTGACACTTGTTCGCGCACGAATACTTTTACGAGACGAGTTTATTTCGCTCGCTGCAGGGGGGGAAGGTTTTCCACCCCATTGGGTCGGTGGCGTCCGGTTGCGGTAACGCGTAACATAAACAAGTGCGGGGGACACATAATGAAGTGAAATTTACTGACGGTACGGTCCTATTAAAAGGCTGCCAAGCGTGTTGATCTTGCGAGTGGCCGGGGGGAAAGGAGATTAGTTTCTTAAGTTCACGTTTTCCTAAGAAATTAATCGAGTTCTCGTTTGTTTTGTCGATATTTGCTATTTGCTGGTATAACAAGCGGAGACATTGGAGCTTTGTTTCTGTTTTCTTAATGTTAAGTTTTGTAGAGGTAGTTTGTATGTTTTTATATAATGTTTTCTATTTTGTTAACATTAGGTTTTTTTATTCATGAACCAAAGATGTTCTTTTTTAACTTTTATGTTGTGAATAAAATAATGCCAGAAATAAATCCGAATGTTTATTCGTACCTGAGCAAATGTTCCCTTTAAACCTCAGCATCAAACCTCCTGGCCTACTTATCATATTTTTTCTGCTAACACATAGGAAACAAGCTTAATTCCCCGCCTTTCAAGTCAGCTTCTTGTCTGAATCTAGATTAGGTGATAAAATTTGTGTTCTTTAAAACCAGAAAGTTAGGCTGCAGGAGCAGCGCACGAACCGCCATCATCTTCGACGGAACGGTTTTTCACAAGCGGAAAGAACGGAAAGTTTAAAATACTCATAAAAAGGCACACAAAATGATTTCCAACGTTTGCAGCAGCGGAAGAAAAACACGAAATCTCACCCCGTTGAGCTGATGGAAGAAAAGTGAAAAGTGGATCAGTGAACACAAAAGGCTGCACCCGGGAAAGTTCAAATGCTTGCCTGAAAAAGACAACGTTCATTCGGAAAAGCTCGGCAGCAGTAAAAAGAAAAAAAAAACGAGTAGAGGAAGCTGCCACACACTCGTCGTGAAACGTCTCGCTTACAGCGTTCCGTGCGCTGCCTGAAGACAGCTGGTGAAAAGTGTGTTCGCTGGGATGGAAAAACCGGAATGTGGGGAACCAGCGGGCGCTAAGGGTGGCGGCAGTAATAGGATAAGGAGGAGTTTTCCACACCTGAACATGAAGCAACATGGGTACGGGCACTCGGGAGTGAAAGGATGAAAGAGTGAAAAAAGTTCAAACAACCCCGTTTCGCAAGCAAGTTCGCTCGGGCACGTGTTGCAGCGGGTCGTTCTGAATGAAATGATTTCTGATTGTTTGGAAATTTAGATTCGATTGTGTGTCGGTGAATGGCGCAGTTCCTTTGGGAAGGCACTCGTTGAGGTGAGCAAAGGCAAACGGCTTTTAGCACCACAAACTTGGTAATGACTTTTGGGTCGGATGAAGGTGATGATTTCAAGGAATCTTTTAAACTTTTTTAACGAGGAACCATTATGCAAGCCCGTTGGAAATGAGCTTAACAAACTATCAACATTTGCTAATAGAAGTATAGTGTTTTTGTCGATCACTGTTTGTCCCAAAAACGGTGCCTCAATTGGACGTTCGCTGCGCAATATGGTGTGATTTTGCGGTTGCTTTTCCATGTTTATCTTTCATGTGTGAAAATATGTTGAACGGATAAACGCTCACACGCCCGGCCCGAAAAGGAAATACAAGCAGCGTAGACAAACAAACAAGAAACCGTTCCGTTTAAGCGTGGAAGTACAAATTATGGCGACAAACTATAATCCCCTACTCGAGTGTGGCAGTGTGTTGCGAAGAGTGCTCTGGCTCGAAAATAGCAACACGTTCCAGGCCAGGTTCGAGCACTTCACGCTGCTGCGGCACGGCGGAAGTATGTACGACGCCAGGCGCACTTTCCCTAGGAAGCCCCGTTGGTGACTACAAAGCAATCAAAGGCTTTGCGAAAGCGTATGCAAAGCGTGCAGAGCGCTCAACAATGGCGGACACCGAGGCTGCTTGTTCTGTTGCCTCGCGTTCCTTCACGAGCCGTGGAAATGGGTTGGGGTGTTGGGTAGTTCTTTTTTTTAAATTTTGTTGTTCACTTTAGTGTTGCATTTTCGCGAGCATTTCCCTTCCGGCTCGGTTTGCATTTGCGCGCGCGGTCGAGAATCAACCGCAACCGGATGTGGTGCTCGCTGCCGGATTTCCTGGTAATAGTTGCGGATTAACGTTGTACACGGCTCCATGCAAGCGATTTGATTCGCGAGCTCCAAATTGCACTCCAAAAGTGGCCGGGTGCGAATACGAAACCGAAAGAAATCGGGAGCTAACGAGAGGACGGACCCGGGTGGTTCGTTTTTTCCTTCCACGCTTTCCGTGAAATGTTTGTTAAGCCAAAATCATGCGACCACAGCCGGCAGCGTTGGTGTTACGCCCCGGCCCTACGGTGGTGTGTTAGGTACCAGATTCTTTAGAATGATTTTTCTCACCTCTTCTGGGGCAACCAGCATGTGAGGGAAATTCCGTGGAAAACGCGCCCGACGAGCAGCGCCGTTCTAACGAACGTACTCCCCAATGCCTTAACCGGAGACGAATGATGTTAGTTGTTTCGAATTTCGTTGGTTTCTTTTTTCTGTCCACACAGTTTCGCCGTGTCCTCGGGGAAAACGTTTCCCATTCCACGGTCCGGTGTTCGGTGGCCAGCCACGTTCTCGCCGGTGGAAGCGAAATTTTATCATCACCATCGTCAGCCGGGCGAGGGACGAACGTGGCACGTGGGTCATCGCAAACTTTGGCGTCGATGGGAAAATGGGCTTGCTGGTTGCTTTTGTCATGCTTTACGACTACTGCAGTGTACTGCTGCTGCTTCTGCAAAGTCATAAAGGTCGGATGGACCTTTTCGTCGCCCATTTTGGAGCGACGGAATGCGTTTATGACGGACCTGAGCGGTACGTGTGTGTTTGGCGAAAGGGTTAATGAAGAAAAAATCTATTTCGTCTGAGATGAAACTGAGAATATAATTTTGTATCGCTGGATGAGCTTAACTATTAGTAACAGTACTGGAAATAAAACTTATTCTTGAGCAAGACTAATGAATACCTTTATTTTCATTTTATTCTCACAATTTTCATTATTTTTAAAATGTTTGTAAACAAAATTGGCCTTAAAACATTTCTTCTACGTGGCTTGCTTCAGTGCGCGTTATTGCCATTTAAGATCAGATGGAGCATTCTCAAGCAACGAATGGATCCATTTCCATCCCCAACGCTCAAACGATGGCGTGGTTGATTGGAAAAGCGATGGGAAACTGCCCTCAAGCTGATTCCGGCGTGAGTCTTCCAAGCAACGAGCTAGAAAAGCGAAAACGTGCGAAAGCACCGCAGCTCGATTCGCAGCACCATGGGTGTATGTGACAATTTTCCTAGGCCATCCAAGATGGGAAAAAGGGAAAAACTGTTCCGTCCATCGATCGTTAGAGATTGGAAAAGCTCGCTCCGGGGAAGCAGCGCGTGACGACGTTAACAGGCCCATAATCTGGACCTCCTGTTGACATTATCGTAAGCGACCATCGTCGGCCGACGGCGTACGAGTGCAATCGTTAATTGTAACGGTTATGGTGCATTTTCCGCTTTGCATCAAGCGGCAGGTCGTACGAGGGCAAAGCTAGCGCCCCCAGGAGCAGCTGGTAGCGAATAGTTTCCCCACATTTCTGTGTTGAAAATAGAAGAAAAACATCGGTCCATTTAATAGGGCTTCGTTTCGTTTCGACGAATCAATGAACCATCGTTTAATGATTACGGTTTCTGTTATTGGCAGATTCCGACCATTGAAAAAGTCTCACACAGTTGTAGAGAATTTATACCGCGAGGGGTTTTAAAGTGAATATCGTGCCCCGGTTTTCGACCACAAAAACGACGGAACATTAAAGGACTCTTATCGATATTGATATCGCATTCGAAGGATGACATTACTTTTATGAGGCTGCAAAATAAAAGTTCAAGCACATTTGAAAATTCATCTACAACAAGACGAGGAACACAAAGATCGCGAGCACGACAAAGAACACGGCGAGCTGGAGGACGAGCAACATTCAAAATACAAAAAGGAACAAATATTTTAGAAGCAGGACGTTGCTTTTGCTCGGAAAAATGAAAAACCAATCATCCTAAAGGTACACAAAAATTACTATCAGTACAGGGACAGGGGGCTTAGAATGTAGGGTGTACAAAATGCAAAACAAACCCTAAGAAGGAAATAAAAAGATACTATCATGAAGCACGGGACATTTAGAACAACCACAGGCAATACAGAGAGAGAGAGAGATGGTACCAGGCGACAAGAAGAGGTTATGAAAGTAGAGGATATTTTTGTATTTCTTTTAATTTTGAGGATGCTAGAATACGACTAGAGTGATTAAATGCTTTTCCAACGAACCCTGCGAACGGCCGGTTTGGGCTCGAGCGGACCTTCTAGAACGGAATCGCCATCAGCTGCACATAGGCACAGCAATACACACACACACAACACGTTCCCCATTGTGAGTGTCATTCGAGATATGTGGTACGATTTTTAAGCCATTGCTCGAGGCGTTAGGATGACTATTTTCTCTTCTCTGTTGTTCACTTGCGTATTTTAGTACCGTGCATAGGATATTTTTACTTGACGTTCCGGAATTATTTGCGAGGAAAACAGATTCATCTAAATTGTGCTGTCGTTTTCTTTATCATACTATCAGTTGTACTTTACGCTTTTGTTTCACCGTCGCGAGATGGTTAGGATGCAGTTTTTAGTTTAATTCGGTGCCTCTGCTAGCGGACAAATGTTCCGATCGGGCAGATATTATTTAATCACCTCGGAGCGACTCGGTTTCCTTTTGGGTTAGGAATTGCATTACGGGACGAGACACAATATGTTTACTATACTACATGCCACCGCGACCCCTCGGAGGCACGACGGATGGATAGGTGCTCCCGTTCGCGAGTAGTGTCTTGGTATCGCCCCGCACTGCTTGGCGTTTCGTTCGTGGCGGACGTACGGCGGGAGGCTAGCGGGACGGGACGTGCTGCAGGCAGCCGTGCAGGGATTAGCGCGGAAGCTTTTCGTTATAACAGCTGTGCCATTTTGCCACCCGCTTTGCCTATGTAGGCGGAGGCAGCATCTAGGAAAAATCCGCCCCGCGGGAAAGTGCAGTGCGCCGCGCAATGCAAGCGACGAGGTAGCGACGAATGACGAAGAGAGATTGGAATTTTATTATTGAACGGAGGTGAATACGTTTCAGACGAGAGAAGCATATGTTTAGTGGATTTTTTTTTCTGTGATTCAGTGTGATCGATTGTTTTGCCAGTGGAAAAGAGACACGTTTTCGTGGTTGCATGTTTGTGTGGGTGGTTGGTTGTTTGAGTTTGCGAGCAATACTTGTGGCAGGAAGAAATGCGTGTTTTCGGTCTTAAAGTTTTCAAGACGAGTGTTTCACAAATGTTGTCCGAAAAATGTTTGAATATACAGCAATAATAAGTTAAAAATTCTATACTGGGTAAAACAAATCGTTATGAAATAAAAGTTTGTCAGAATGGGTAAATAAAAGAATTAAAAAAATTAATAAAATTACGATAAGCAAACGTTCAGGACTTCAGTCACCAACGATGAATTGAATTTCCAATTTTAAAAAAAACTTCCTAATTCCAGTTAGACCCGACCCGAATGTCAAAAACGATATCAATTAATATGGATCGAGAAAATTTAACTTCGATCGAAAGGTCGGAAAGCTCATCTAAAAGCTACCAACAAAAAAAAGCTGGAACTGTTCCGTTCATCAAAAATATTTTTGAAATATACAGGATGGGCAGCTTTTTGCTTAGTTTAGCGTTGATAATCGGATCGAATAAAATATGATGAGGGACGAGTTTTGATTTTGCTCTCGCCCGATAACGTGCGGGTCAGTCGAGGATTACCGGATGCATGCTCTAAACATGGAAAAAGTGAGAAAAGATATTTGCTTTCACGGAGTATTTAAAAAAACCGCCAATTGTTTTGTTCACTCGGAACCAGGAACTTTTTGGTATGAAACCCCTTTTTCCACTATAACCAAAAAAACGCACAACGCAACTTGTCGCAAACAATTTTCTAGCTCACCTTCATGTCGACGATAATCCACACACATACACACAGTTTTCCTGGAAAATGTTCCCGGCCATCTGCGTGGAGTGCCTGGTTTGGTGACAAATGTTCCACGCTAAGGCTCGCTAACAGGAGGACGCACGCATCAGGCGAAGGGGGAAGGTGTGGATAAATACTCCCTAATGCGGGCAAATTTTCCCGAATCCATTTGCTGATGAAGCAGCAGTTTAAGCTAATTAACTAAATGAACTGTCTCGGGCAAGCCTGGCAATGCTGTTGTTGGGCTCCCGGCCCGAACCGGAACCAACGAGGTGTCTTTGGGCGATGTGATGACGAAACAAACGTCGGCGTTGTCGGGGAAGCGACTTCCGTTGTTCGTGGAAAACGTGCCAGAAAACCCTTGTTTTTCGGTTGGGAAAAACGAAAGAAACAAGCGAGCGAAACCCATAAACACGGGAAATGTTTTATTTTTTCGCGGGCGTAGGACCTTCGCTTTCGTTCGGAAAAGTTGGCGTTTGTGTGTCCAGATTTTCCACCGATTTTTATGCGGCCGGATGCGTTGTAGGGGGCAGCATTTTTTCACTTGTTTCTCTTTGCCTCCACGGGCCGAACCTTTCTGAGATCCTTGCTTGGAAGCTTGGAAAAATAAATTCCCCATCATACTTATCCACGCTTTTGCGCTTCCAATTCGGTTTCCTGGGCGCATTCGTCGCCGGTGATAAATGGAATAATCACGTCCATTTATCTTCGTTTTGCTCGGCTTGGGTTGCTGGTCGGAAGAAAGCACAAAAAACACAAAATCGCATCGGTGAACGGGTGCGTTTCCGCTCCACCGTGAGAAATGCGAACCCCGAAGGGAGCTTTTCCCTCGGAAGGTTAGGACCGAAAGGAAAACTTATCATTGCGGCAACATATGGCACTCATGTGTGTGTGTGTGTGTGTAGTTGCGCTGGGTAGCTCACACAAATCACTGGATGGTAGCGAATAAATTAACCATGCGGTGAGAGTGAGCCAAGGCTGTGGTGGGCACGTGATGAAGAGGTAGAAATTAATCATGCCGATCAGTCTGCGGACCATACGCACCGTAGACGATGGGACGGAATTTGACTAATTACCGATGTGCATGATTTCTGAGTGCGTTCAACAGATGGGCTATTCTTATTTCCTTTTTACCCATGGATGAGAGAAATATTTTCTCTTCCTAAATTCGTTCCAAACCTTCAAATAAAAAAGGGCTTTGAACGGATAACTTTAAACGAAGGAAAACTTCAAGTTTCTTCTGCGGAAGATCTGGAGCAGGAACCTTTCCTGTCATCCTACCGAAGTGCTCTGCAATTGTAGAACCTTCTGGTACGCCAAAAAACTAATGAGATTTTGATCGATATTCGCCTTCCGGTGTGGAAAAGTTCATGCTAAAAAGCAGCGCAAAACTTTACACAGCGTGGCTTATCCAATGGAGAGACATTCACCGGTTCAGAAGCCTCTCCTCTTGCCGGTACCATGACGAACTTTTTGTCAAACTTACAGTGACACCAAGGTGCCACCAGGTTGATGGTGTGTCGTTGCGCTTTGCGACGTTTACTTTTCCACTTGCTAATCCTTTTGCGGACCGGGATTCAAGGAACCGGGAAATGTACACGTGTGCCCGTGCGGGAGTGTCTTCTCTTTGTCCAACGGGCATATCTGGTGCGGGCACAGTTGACACAGATGACAGATGGTAAGTGGAAGAACTGGTTTCCCGGGAGTTGCCAGAAGCGTTTTGGATTTCTTGGAACTGGGTTGTTTGAAGCCGTCTACGATAGCCGAGGAAGTTTAGCTTCCCAATGTTCCCAAAGTTATAGTCGATGATCGTGTTAGGATTTGAGTTTAAGGTGCTTTCAAAAATATTTACATGCACTAAGGAATTCTCAACAATTTTGCAGGCTTTTGTGTGACTTACTCAAATTGAGGAAAAAGAAACGATCGAGTATAACCTCGATGTATTAAAGAGACTTCGAATGAAAGGTTTCTCTTTAACCTCACTTGACCTTAAAGGTGGTCGTCGGCCATCGATTTCCTATAAATCCCACCTCCATTTGCGACGGCCTGCGGTTGACCACGGTCTAAATGTTTGCCCGATTAGATCGTCCGTCCCCCGCCGGTGTCGCCCAAATTGAGCAGCAAAGGGCAACTGAAGTTGGAGTCCCGCAAGTAAACACTTGTGCTACAAATTTCCAATCGAGAAACCCACCCCCTCCGCCCACCAGCGTTCTGGTTCCGGTGGGAATTTTCGGTGCTTCCGTTTGCCTGCTGGCGTTTGGCCATTTGCTTTTGGCTGTCTGGCATGCCGGTGCGAATGAGGGCACAGAAGAATAACATTCGAACCACTCCTCCGAGAAGGGGAGCGGGGGGCAAAGGGCTGCCAGAGGGAAGGGACCGTACTGGGCAAACAGGCAAGACTTTCCTCCACCCCAAAAGGAGACACCGTGCATGGAGCAACTGAAACTGGCCAGCCAGACCACCGACTGTGAGTTGCGGATGCGGAAAATTGTACATATTTACCTACATGCACAGGGTGGGGGGGAGGGAAAACGGCACCCGGGAAAGTGGTCGCTAGCGAGCATTCCCGGACGCCGGTCGGTTCTCCACTTCATTGGGTTTTCCCATTAAAACGAATCGAACCGTGCGGCCAGGGCGAAACGGTTGTATCCATTTTCGTCCAATTGAATCGAAATGTGTGATTGTGCTGTTCATTTTCTTTTTCCCGCAGCGTCCCATTTCCAGCAGAAGACGGAACCCGACGGGGTTTGCTTCTCTCGGCACAATGTTTGATTTCTTCTGCTTCGGGGTTTTTTTTCCTTCTCGCTCAATTACTCCACGGCGTCTACTGGGAAGCGGTTCGGTCAAAGAACAAAGCACAACCGAACGAGTACGTGGAGCGGTTGTTCTCGGTGGAAAACCCATTTCCTTGCCCTGAAGGGCTTTTATTTATCGCTTCCGGTGACCGGGAAGGAACACCGTTCCACCCGGATCCAGCTTTCGTGGATCTGCAGCGTGGTGTTGCGAAACAATGGTGTCGCCCTTGTAAATCACCCGCCGAAAACCCCAACCGCCCCACCTCAGCGGGCAAGGAACCCGCGAAAGGAAGCGACATCGAGTCAACTGTCATGTTAATTATTTCCACCCAAGCACATGGCACGAGGGTTTGCAATCGTGTCGTCCGCAGACATCCAACGGGATGAAACTTCTCCGGCCCAGCGCAGGAAGGAAGCAACTTCCCGAAATCCCCTCGGGAGAGGAGGGTTTGATTGAAGCAACGGGAATTCGTCGGGCGTGTTCGGTCAATCGGAACGGTGTCGATCGAAGGACAATGACGATGCTACACGCCGATGGTGTTGTTCACGGGCCACCGGGTTCGGTAGCGACTTCGGTCCGATTGGATGCGGGTGGCCTCCGCGTTGGGAGAAAATAAACCCCGGAGCCATCCCGTTCTCGGTGGTTGGCTAATTGTGCGTGTTTCTTGCCGATACTGAGGCTCCTTTTTGGAAATGGAAAGCTTTACGGAAAGTTTTCGACCAATTATCAAAGAAACGACCCAGCTCTTTCCCTCGCGTGACAGCGAATTAACTTTAGTCATCAGAGTTTTCGGTAAGTTTTGGGAACAGTTTAAGCCCATCCTTGACAGCCAACCCTTGTTGCTTCGGTTCGGTACTTTTATTATCTGATGTTTCGGGGAACACTTCGTTGTTGTGTTTGATTATGCTAACATTGTCTTGTTTAATGTAAAACAATAGAGGCAACACATGGCCTGTAGAGCAACTTTTACCATTTATTCGAGATGTAATAGTCAAGATAAGCAAATGTCATTGGCTGCATTATTATTACAAATCTTGAAAACCCCTTCAAACATATCTCTGCTAGGAAAATCCGTCTCATCTCGTCTACGATGCAACAAGTTCATCGTCGCTGAGCTGTAGAAATAAGTCCTTTTTAATAAAGAAGTTAAATCATTTCCGCAACAATGCAACCAATAGAACAAAAGAAAAAATCAATCAAAACGAAAAAGATAATCGGGAAATAAGTTAGCGCAAATATTAACTTTGTTTTAAGCGTTCGAACAAACCTCAAGATTTAGCCGCGAAGTGAAACATAAACGGCAAAAAGGTAAAGGAAAGCTCCAGTCGGGAGGAAAATTGGAGCACGAGCAGCGCGATGAAGGATGAAAAATAGCTAAGACGAGATGGGTAAAAAGGTAACAGAACTAATTGACAGGGGATGAAAGCGAGGAATGAAAATTGCTCCATGGGAAAACCCGGTGGAACCCATTTTTCTTTGTTCCATCATCGATCGATGCTATCGGCGATGGCGTGAAGGCTGCTAATAAAAGACACCCAGCAAAGTGAAGGTGTTCGATAAGCGAAAAAGAACTAAGATAAAAAAAATAGAATAATCGAAGGTAAACCGAAAGGTAGAGGATGGTATAAAATTGGACAAAAACAGGATCCGCTCGCTATGTTGTGCACAGCTCTGAGCTTTGAAAATGTAGCTTTTCTTTGGGTGGTGATAATTTTCTCGTGGAAGGTGTTGGTGAACGAGTTTTACAGTGGAAACAGAAAAAAAAACATGGGAATGTTTTGCTTGCTTGGAGCGGTTCGGTCGAGACTGCGCCAGCCGGTAGTGAAACATTAGTCTGGCGATCGGCGGAAATGGGTCTGTTCGTGTGAAAATGATTAATGTGTTCCGGCATTGCTGTAAGTTTGACCGGAAAGTTACTATAGGTAAAGTAATGGAAAAGAAAGGTAGTTCGACGTTGTGCTTATGCTTCATGGTGATAAAATCCTTTCATCCATTTCTTTTGACAACACGGCTGCGGAAATGACAATCGTACGAACTGACGGTGTGTGCGTGTATGAATGAGTTAACATGTATAATCTAGTAAGCCATGGTCCGCAAATGCTGTAGCCACCTCTGGAAGCAGTTTGGAGTAGTTTTACCGTGTGAACTGCCTTCTCAGTAGGCTCTGACCAGCAAGCCAAGATTAAGCCGGACGCGATGCTGGACGTCTTCGCGTTTGTGTTTGTGGGTAGTGGAAGAAAATGCTTTTCGGCTACCGGAAAGCGGCGCTTCGAACGAGCCAAACTTACCTATCTTCGGGCCCAGATCCTTCGTCTTCACCTGGTTCATGCGGCGCGCCATCGGCCCGGAACCGGGCATACCGATGCCACCGCCTTGACCTACGGTGAGATGGTTGGGTCACCAGTCCAGTGCGAAGGCGGCCATTTGCAATGGAAAGGTTTTAGCAGCGACAAGCGGTGATGAAGGAGCGATTCGTGAACGGAGCGGAGTGAATTTCGGCAACATGGAACGAGTACATTTAACGTTTGCGTATGAGCAATTAAAGCGAGGAAAAGGGGGAAGAAAAATACAATGGGAGGTAATGAGTGGTAGTAGCTGTTCAAATTTAGGATATTACAATTTCTCTGGAGATAAGGAATCATTCCACAAATGACACTCATTTCGAAAAACATATTTCAAGATTTAAGTTGTTCCATAAAGGGGGCACAGACTCACCTGCAGAACGAGGCTGTCGAGGCTGTTCCACCGGCAGGACCCTTCGACGTTTCTTTGGCAACTTCGCTCGGGCCTGCGTGTGCGAGTAGTACATCGCGAAGTTACTCACGATGACCGGCACGGGTAGGGCGATCGTCAGCACACCGGCCAGCGCACAGAGCGCTCCGACGAACATCCCGATGTAGGTCTTCGGCGCCATATCGCCATACCCGACGGTGGTCATCGTGACCAACGCCCACCACAGCCCCAGCGGGATACTGTTGAAGTCGTTGTGCGGGTTCGCCTGTATCCGCTCGGCATAGTACACCAGGCTGGCGAATATCACGATGCCGAGCACGAGGAAAAACACCAGCAGCGTCAGCTCCTTGGCCGAGGCGCGAAACGTCTGTATCAGGATCTTCAGGCCGGACGAGTGGCGCGTCAGCTTGAACAGCCGCATGATGCGGATGATGGAGAAGAACTCGAGGATGTCGGCGTTCTCGAGGTGCGACGCGAACCGCTGCAGCACCAGATCCACGTAGAAGCTGAGCGTCGCGATGTAGTCGATGATATTTACAGATGATGTCACGAACTCGCACTTGTTGGGGGACGAAATGAAGCGTACCTGTATGGAGGGATGGAAAGGAGACGGAGCATATGCTAGAATAATGCACCATTAACCCAGGAGAGTGCGATCTAGCTGTGTTTGAAGTGTTGGAACACTAACGATTTATTCCTCTGTTAGCCGCAGTTTATGGTTGTCACGCAGCACGCAGCGGGAAGTACTCCTTTATTGCATGGTCTGTAACTCTGGCACCCCCGGGAGATGATAATCCCACCGTGCTAACCAACGTTTTGTGGTCCCCATCTATTCCTTCTCCGACGTTCGCTTTACCACCGGATTGTCGTTTGCACAATGCAATGCGGAGTGAGAAACCATGGGAGCACGAATCTCGTCAACGACCGCACAGTGCACTCCAACCCGGTGTTCGTCGGAAAAGGATCTATCTCGAAGGAGATTTTCCAGGAATGGCAGCAAGCGCCTTAATGCGCTCATTTACCGAGAGTGTCTCGACGGGTGTGCGATGGCGTTTTTCCTTCACGAGCAAGCAGAAGAATGCGAACCATAAAACTCGCTTTCAAGAGCACGCTGTTACACGCGGTGTCATTGCCTTTCCTCCACCGTCAACAAGTAACAAGTTGTACCGTGATTCCTGTCTTGCACCGGGGTGAAAGAAGGGCTGTTGGTCGGGGGGTATTAAATTGCATTGCCACGTTGCCTTTGGTTTACTTTGCGTCCACACGATGGAACGATGCGACTCTCGGACGGCCAGTGAGTAATCTATATCATTTTCTAAAACGAGTTGGAGCACTTTTCGTACCCGTCTTTAACTTTACACATTAATGCCTTTCACTTTAAAAAATACTTTATTTCCTCTCCTACCTACTCTGAGGCGTTTTGTTTCGTTTTGCTTTCCTCGCGAGAAGTTTTCCTCATTATATCAATATTAGCTTTTTCCTTTTTCCACATAAATAAAGCTTGCGTTCTTTCGATGCAATTTCAGATTCAATTTCATGACTCATTTCGTTAGCGAGAAAGTTGTACGATGTTGCAAAAACAAAAATAGTCTGTCGCTCGTTTTTTTTACTTTTGCCGTCGAGACACATTCCTTAACTTCTCGCAAAGTGCTTATTGGATTGGCTTGTGTCTTTCCGCTTTCGGGAGGGGGGGGGGGGGGGGGGGGGCGGTGGTCTGAATTTAACTTTCAACATTTATCTGTCTGCAGTGGAGTTTGTGTTTAGTTCCAGTTTTCTTTCCACCATTGCGCAACAAATAGCTGAGTAAGGGGAGTTACGCAATGCTAGAGATAGATAGTGTTGGAAACGAATTCGAGTTTCGTGCTACAAAAACGAAAACTCCCCTATGAACTTACCAAAATTTCGAACGTAAACCACGCGTTGCAGACACACTCGATGTAGAAGAACGCCACGTGAGCGTTCGTTTGCGTCTTGTCCAGCACCCAGGACGTGTTCTGGTGGGCCGTCTTCACCGAGATGTTCCGGATGTACGGCACACGCATGTCCGGGTGCGTCTTCAGGCAGAAGGACAGGATGGACACGCAGATGAAGAACACCGATATCACACCGATAATCTGTAACGGGATGTGGTGAAAGTGTACGATCATCAGAAGGGCAAGCGAAAGGGAACATGGGAGCGAAAAAACGGACGCTGGTCATCGCAAAGATAATCACTCATCCTCCCACGGTCAGCCGGTGAGTCCGCCGCCCGGAGTGTATCGCTCCTGGTGGTTCACCGGTTTTGTAGTTCCGTTTTTTCCTGCCGATGGGGGGAAAAGGGGGGATGCGAACGACCCGTCGGGGGCGTGACCGGACCGCAAGCTCATATATCACCCTCGTACCCCTTACCTTGGCAGCGTTGGAGCTGTACGGTTCATCGAACAGCGACCAAATTTGCGGTTTCGTGTGCTGCCACCAGGAAACCGTACCCTTAAGATAATCGTCCTCGTAACCGAATTTCCTAGCTAGTTCCTCCTCCGTCGGCTTCTCCGTGTCGAGATCGAGCCGCTCCAGCACGGCCAGCGTTTCCTGCGTATCACGATGCTGCAATGGGAGGAGAGAATCAGTGAGGGGGAGAAAGATAAAACATGAGAGAATTTAGCTTGCTAGCATCGGGTGTTGGGATGGAATTAATTATTCAATATGATTTTGGGGCAAGACGACAAAGTTACCGACTTCACGCCTCTCGATTTTCGGGGGTTCGATGGATTGGTTTAAGCCCGGAATTGACCGGTGAAGCGAGCTGGTGTCGATACACAGATGAATCCTTTTTTAACCCGGTCATGGACAAGGTTCTCGTGGGTGGAGCTTGAGGTTCCCCGTGGGTTAGTCAATTCGATTAGTGACTGGCGCTATAAGACAGACGGCTTTTGCTGCTTTGTTTTACCTCCCGAACTCAATTTCGTGTGTATATGTGTGTCGCTGTGTGCTTATCGGATTGTGGAACCGTCTCACCCATCTCAGGGCAGGTTCACTCCCGGGCACCGTAAAAACCGCCAACGACTAAACGTTACCAACCGAAGCCAATTTTCGACTCACGAAACCTTCGATACCGCATGTTTGTGTGTTTCATTTTTATTCGATCCTGCTGATTGGATCCGGTGGGAAAAGAGAACCATCGAAAGGTTAGGCCTACGTAGGATAATAGACCCTACCTTCCTCCTGTCCTCTCTCGGTGCGGTGAGACTCATACGTGTATAGATTGTACACGGAAGGATATGGATGGTCCCTCGGGAACTCGGTGTGGAATATTACACGGCTCAATAAATCATTACCATAAAACGAAAGTGAAGCGCCCAGGGAGTACGTGTGTGTGTAAGTGTGTTGCAAACATGTTGATGGAACCCACCGGTAGTGAGTAGAGGGCTGGCCCTTCTATTCGCCTACTTTCATCAAAACCGGCCCCATCATAACTCCAACGGGTGATGGCAGATATTTGCGTAAATAATAAACGAGAAATGACGATGACGTTGGCGCCAGTGGCCCGAGGACCCGTGTCGGTCCCTTGTCTGTCTCCGTGTGCCCTAACGACCGGGGACTCGACACATTATCTTTGGCAAACATTTCGCTGGAATCTTCAGGAAACGGGTTATGGCCGGGGAATAAAACTACTCCGACGTTTACGGAACGAAGAAGGGTGTCTCGGTGGTTATAGAAGGGCCCGGGTGTCCGGGCCGCGTCACCGAGCGGGTGATAAACTCAGCGGACGTGCACGGATCATTTAGTGGCATCATGCGCCAGTTGAGCTGTGTAACCTTGCCTTCTACCTTTCCTGTGGCTCGGAAGCGTGTTGATGAGTTCTGCCGGACGTGGTACGCTCCTTTACGTGGCACGAGCTGTGTGTTGGTGTGCGCCTTCGAACCTCCGTGCCCATCATCCGTCGGCGGGAATGGTGGAATTATACATTTTTAAAGCCTTCCCCTATTGAAAACCACCACGAAACCGGTGCGATTACTTTCACGTTGTATCAGGCGACACTGGCGATGATCTCCGTGCCTCGAGGACCAGACCGAAGAGGTTGTTTTTATACCCACCACCCACACAACCGGCTCGTGTCACTCTGGGCTATCAAGGACCTCAGACTGGAGAGTATGCTGGCGCCAGGTTTTTCTTCCCTCAGAAGGAGGAATGCACGAAACCTTGCTGAATCTTGTGACGGGTAAACAGTTTCACTAATGGAAGATAATCATTTCTTGCAGACGGAGTCGACAGTCAATGCTACCCTCCCCCTGTGTGGCCCGTGTCTTTGCCGCAACTACTTAGAAGTTGCGAAGAAGAAGGCCAAGGCTCGTTTTCCCATTTACTCAAGAGGAGATGGAAGCCACCCGTGGACGATTGACTCGAGGAGTCGACGTGGGTTTGGGGAAGAGGAATTCCTTTTATAGCTCGCACACAAACCATGTGTTGTAGTGTCTTTCGGGGTCGGGACGGGGTAAAGTAGTCCTCACGAGATGACGCACACGGACGGGCCTCTGTTCCGACCTTCACACGGCACATTTTATCGACCACCTACCGGTCGGGCTGGGGCCATATGTGTGTGTGTGTTATTGTGGCGAACCGAACTTTTCCATCTGAAAGTCTGCGAGTGTAAATATTTTGCTTAAAATTTTCGATACCGCTAAACCACAACCGAAATGAAACCGCGCGCGCTGATGATGATGCCGATGACAATGATGAGTGATGGGAGTGACGAGAGTGGGAGTTAATTCCCTCCCTCACTCTCGTCTTGCTGCGGTTCACCACATGACCGACGGAAGAAAATGTCAAAGTTTTCGACAGATAGAGCTTCCTCGATTCCCGTTCGATATAATGATGGATTATCCATCGTGAGTGACACATGGGGCGGATGTGTTGAGCCGACGGATTATCGACGGGGGAAAATGGAAATCGGTTTTCCCACGGCACCGCGGCAAGCGGAAAGGCTGTTTAAATTCCATCACCCTGATTGCTAATTCGTTCGGCAAACGTTTGCCTCAAAGTTTGCCCCAAGTTCAACACGATTGTTTCTACAATTGGGAAGTAAAACAAGTCAATATTATGAACAGTGTTTTTGAAATGTTTTGGAAAGCTTTTGATCTCTCGTGATATTTTTTGGTATGTTTTATCAACAGCCCTTTTGTTGGTTCGAATATTGTGGCTTGAATTTTTAATCCAGGCACATTACGGCTGCAAACCAGAAACACCAGATGATGCGCACATGAGTGAAACTTGGTTCGTTTGAAATGACGTTGGCAACAGCTCGTTGGAGAGGAGTTGGGTTGATGATCGTGGCAGTAAATTAGACTGCAGGCGAGATTGTTTCAAAGCGAACGTAGAATTTGGCTTGCTGCCAAGCAACGGTCCGGACTAGAGAGCTGATGCAGGGCTATGAACGCATTAAACACATTCATTCGCATGCAACCCCGGATGAAAAATACTTCTGTTTAGAAGCTAATAAAGTTGTCTTGTTAATGTGGTTTCCAGTTCAGCTGGTGGGCCCTGTTTAAAATAGATGTACCGATTTAATTCGTTACGTACGGAAGGTTTTGGATACTATGGAGACTTAATAAGATGTCGTAGTTAAAAGTAATGCTTGACACGTGGTTTCGCATATAGAAACTGATAAAGATTTTCAAACGGCACTACAAGCGAAAAATAGCAGGACTGGAAACTCGACAAAAAACGGTTCCCCTTTGTCTACCGCATAAGAAACAAGCCTCATCATCGCGGTCCCAGAGAAGCCTCGGGGAAACTTTCAAGGAAAATTGAAAATACTTTGCACATTCTCCGGGAGGCCATTCGCACATTTGCTTGATGAAACTGTAGCAAGCTTTCCGGGCCGAGAGGCACCTTCGGGACTTCAAAGGCAGTGCCAAGATCCAACGGAGACGCTGGGGCGCAGACATCAGACGTACAGTTGTGTATCATTCTCTGAAGAAGTGAATCCTTCTTAGCACGCAAGCATAAATTCTTGAGCGAAAAACTTTCCATTCGATTGTTGTTTCATTCCAGACGTAGAGCGTGCGGGCATAGTTCTGGGCAAGGATTGTAGAAACTTGACGCTAACTTGACTGGCGCAGGGAGCGATGGCAATGGTAGAGGGAATTATGCTTCGGGCAGAATTTTATTTATGCGGCAAAATTTCTTCCCTAAGAAAGAACGATTCAGACGAGTAATATTGCTTATTATTGCCAGCTTTCTCCTGGTGGAAGTTGAAGTGTCTCACACGTGGAAAATGCTGTGTCTCCCGAAGCGCGAAGCTCCAGATATCGATTGGGGTTGTTTTTATTTACTTTCGAAATAAGTCAGATCCGTTGCGGATACTAAGACAGGTACACCAAACCATCTCATCTAGGATTTCAAATCGTGTTTGATTTTCTTGGAAAAACATCATCGGTTCAGTGAAAGGAAGAGATAAATTCTTAGAATTTTCATTTCTCAATAGGTCGGATATTTCCTTCTTGGCGTGATCATCGAAGAAAGTATACAAAAAACATTACCATTCTCAAAAAGTATAAAATGTTGGTATCGTTCTCTTCGGGAAAAGCTTAGAACGATCGTTTCTCCGTAACTGATCTTTACGTGATCGTTGGAGTTGACTTCCTAGAAATGCACGTGGAATATTTTGCATCCTCATGAATTTTCATGTAAATGAAATTCATACAAGATTGTTCGAATACATTTTCCCGACAAATAACTCCTTGGCGCAAGATTGGTCTTTTCTCCACTTCGAGGTAGCTTTTTTGACATTTGTTTTTTTTTATAAAAGTAGAAATTCTTCGAATTTAAGGTGATTTTCTTGAGAGTGGGAATTTCACACCTTCGCACTTTTGAATGATTTTCTTGAGGCTGAGATTTCACGGTTCCCTTTGGGATGTTGTTTCTTGGAGAGATTTCTTCACGTCTTTTTTAAGACTTCTTGCAGGAAATTTGTTTCCTTAGAATACCGAATCGATTTAGTGTCGTGTATTGGTGAATGTGTGCTCTTTGAAGTACACATTCAGTATGGCTTCCGGAAGCCGGGAAGCGCCAGCGTGCTAGACATTCGCGTAAGCGATCCAATTTGCGTGTGGCATAAGCGATCCGTTGTTTGTGGCCCGGCCCAATCGTCATCGTGATATTGCGATCATGTTGAGGGGCGAGCATCCGGGCGAACGTCCTCCTCACCCGGATGATATATCGTTCGTCCGCCCGCCGTACGGGGCTTTGACTGTTCGATTTCGACTGAAGCGTTAAGTTAATGCTAACAAATCACGTTCCGTAACAAGTTCGCTCTCATCAATCTTTCCTCGTCAAACTGTGGCGTCTCCGGACACGGTGCGGAATGTGTTTGATATGTGGCGCGTTCGGTGTCGGAGCGTGGGCGAACCGATAAACCGGTGACGTGGGGTTTCCCGTGCGTTGTGGGGGAGGGGAAAAAAGGAAACACATTTCGAGGCAGGTGCGAATAAATCAAATTTGCTTTCGTTAGACACGCGCTACAGGAAGAACATTCATTTTGAAATGATAAGGGCGAATTATAAGGGTTTGTTGCAGCTTGTTTTGATGGTCCAATTTCAAGCGAAAGCAGTGTTTTATCTCGATGGTTCGATGGCCTCGACATACTTTGCTGATTCCAATGTTTTTCAAACATGTATCAACACAGGCTTGAAACACTGAGATCTGAGGTTGGCTGAACAAAAATGTGACGGTGTTGGAGTAGCGTGTTGAAGCCGACCCTGTGAAGCTGTGACCGGCGATCAGCTGAACAAACACCAGTACGTGGAGCACGCCGATTGAAGGCGAAAGAAATATCGCGTCAGATGATGCATGGCGAAGGTTCTGCTTTGAAATCAGTTTATTGCGATCGTTTGCATCGGCGGATCGGAGAGGTTACTAACAGAGAACGTTTCGACGTGGAAAAGTGCATCAAGATGAAGCTGGTTTCGATGGTGGTGATTTTTGTGTTTCTCCTGTCAACGTTGGTTCAAGGTTACGAACTGTTTCGACGACGTAATGGACAAAATTACACGTTGCTGTATTCAACACCGTTCATCTTCTGAGATTGTGTGAAAAACGAGACAAATCCTGCAAGAGTTTACATGTGTGAAGAATGGTTAAGACTGTTGAAAACTGCACAGCTTATGCATTAGAGTGAAACAATGTTAGACCAAAGAAAGCGGTGTAAAATGTAAAGAATATAAACTAAGATTACTCACATTGCAAATTGTAAATTGACTCGCTTGTAAACATAAGTTTAATGTAAACATGTGATGTATTCGTAAAATATAAACCTTCAATAATTAATTTATTGTGGTTTCGATCTCTAAGCGTCAAAACTTGAGAAATAGTTTAAAAACACCGTTCCAATTTCCCCTATCTGAAAATTGGTGATATTGAAACTGTCACACGATGTGTATCATTTTACTGAGGTACGTTAAATTGTGTAACATTAAATCACCACAATATATCAATGCGTTTCACGATCACGATAAAACGCCAGCCATTACTGCAAGACTCGCAGTAACGTGTAATAATTTTCGACAATCGTGTCCATTGCAATCACCACCCACGGCAATTTATCTCTGCACACCCTTTCAATTTGTCGTCGCAATGTGCCCGGCAGGGTTCGCCGAGGTCCCGTAAACTACGCCCCAGACACGATCGTCGTGCCGAAGGTTCCGTGACCTAGGGAGGGATTTATATTTTCCAATTTCGATGGAAATTAGGCTCCCCAGGGTGGTTGGTTGGTAGGGCTAGCGTACGCACACACACTTGTTTCGGCACGCATTGGAGTGTAATTTATGTTTTCAGAACCACTGGATATAGCGGTGTTAGAAGATGGCAGAATTTACAGTTTATTGCGGTGCCGTTAGTGTTGTTCAAAAATATGCGTACTCCATCGTGGGGAGGATCAAATTTCCTGTGAATAGTTTGTCTGATCCCGCTTGCAGATGGCAAACAAACGTACTACCTCGACGCACTGCACGTGTAGACACAATTTTGGGCAATTTCGCTTACGATTGCTCCCTAAAAATTGAACTGAAATCAGCCCCCCATTGGGGCGCCCTATGAGCCACCATGCCGGCCGATTTTATGCGTAGCGAAATGATTGGCTGTCGTCCAGGAGAAACGATGCCCCGTCCAACAACGAGCGCGCGCGTGTGGGGCCAAGAGTGGCCATGGAATGAAAACCCCCGGTCGTATCCTAAAATCGTTCGAATGGAAATGTCAATATCATCGGCCAATATTGATCGGACGGTAATGTTGTTTTCCGTCGGCACCGATTGATCAGGGGGCGGTCCCGTTATCAATCAGGATTAAATTAGGATCCATTCATCATGGAAGCGGGCGGGAAATGGCACTCGGATGTCCTTGACACGGGCGGGATGGAGGCGCCCGGTACCTCACAAATCAATCAAATCGAACGACTTTTGTCGAAGGGTCGAGGGAAAGCTGTCATGTGTCATTGGGTGCTGTCATTGCGTTTCGTTCGCGAGGCCGGGATTGCCGAGCGTTGCTCACTTACCTGCGTGTAGGTCATCCAGCAGCACGGTTCGACCTGGTTCGAGTCGAGGCCCCAAAATTCTAGCTCCTCCTCAAACAGCGGACCGCACACGTCGGTTGGATAGTGCAGTTTTCCGGTGCTGAAAAAGAAGGGTAGAGGAAACAAAACAGACAGGAGGCAAACAGTTTTAATCTCCGTTCGACGTGAATGAATTGTCACAGTTCGTAGTCGTCGGGGAGTGGGTTTGTAAAACATAAATAAATTATCAAAATTAATAGGCCTTAATAAATATGAAAAAAAGGGGGTCCGCGACAGCCGAGCGGTAGCGCCGGTTAGAACATCGGCCCATGAGCGCCGGGGCTCACCACCTCGACGGCGTGGGTTCGAATCCCAACCGAGACCGGACCCTCCCCTGTACGAGAGGACTGACTATCCACGTACAACAGGGAAACAAGTCTCGTAAGCCCTTAACGGGCAGGCATGACCAAGAGGTCGTTACGCCAAGAAGAAGAATAAATATGAAATGAATTTCACATCCTTCCTTGCGGCAAGCAAACATTGATCATCACATTCAAAAGGGATCAAAACTGGTGTAAAAATTCCGACCTGCATTGTTTGTATGCTTCCTTCGTTTGCTTGATCTCCCCCTTTGTCAGTTTATTTATTGACGAAAATTTTACAAATTTTCTTCAGCATCTCAGCAAGCTCATGGAAATCATTCCGTTCACCCCAAAACAGCATGAAAAATTCAAACGAAAATTCATTACGTTTAATAGCTACATGGTAAGCGAATTTTCAAACGCCCTTTCCGGATGGCGCTTGGAGGGATTGGTTAATTTATGGTGTTACCGTAGTGGTGTGCAACGCCACAACGCTTTCACTCGGGTCAGCATCGGACGGAAACTGTGAAAACACCACCGCCAGTTAATCAACGGATCTGCACGAAAACGCAGAATTTTCTCAACCCAAAGGAGGGACTACATATTTTGCAATGTGTGGGGAAAATTTGGCGTTGCTATGCAACCACCGGTATAAAATGAACAGTTTGCCACCGTTCTCCCAGCCCTAGGTGGTATTTATATTCATCCCGAAGCACAGAAAAACCAAACCGAAAATTCCGTGGCAAACTGTAATGGAATTTTTGTTTTTTGGTTACTTCCAAATGAACAAGTTTACGAAGTTGTTACAAACGTACAATGAAGCTGCATTTTAAATCATCTTCCAACCCCGGGTCCGGGCTTTCTACCGTGGCGTGAAAAAGGTGTCGTTTTGCTTCGTGAATGTAATTACCCATCCCCAAAATTCAATTGCATTTTGCAACTCCGACCGAGCGGGCGGATGGGAAGGGGGAGCTTATTTGATTCACAAAACAAAACGGCACCCGACGGTCGGTGGAGAGTTAGACCGTACTTAAATATACAAGTAACCTTGGTGGGGGAGGATGAAAAGCTGTTTGTACTAAATTTTCCACCTTCTTTGCCACCTGAAGCTTCGGATCGTAACCAACCGGTGGACTTACTAAGGTTAAACGAACGGAAAAAGTCATACCATAATGTATAGGCTCGTAAATTGCCTCGGTCTGAAATATATTTGCGGTTTGCGCTAAACTTGGTCTAAGTTATGAGTACCCTTAGCACACGGCTGGCGCGATTATCTGCGAGGACGAATTCGAGGGGCCATTGGAAAACTCTGGTACTCCCGTAGACAGACGATTTAATCGCGCACTGGCTTTGAACTGTGCCGCTTTTGTTGAAGTTTTTTATCTGTCTTTGTGTGGCGATTATTTCAACCAAAAGTTTAGTAATAAATTTCCCCAACACCAGGAAAGTCTGGCAAAAAGAAAACTTATTCAGGCCTAAGGCTGCTATTGTGATGGACGAAAGACAAGGTCTGTTTGCTAATGAATCATTTCTCATGTTTAAAGGTAAAATATCAAAAGGACAAATGAAACCACACGTGCCAAGGAGGATTTATAAAGTGAAGGATGAAAAGTAGTAGGAAAAGTGCTCACTTTATTATAAAGTTCCAGGATATCCTAGACGGTGGCTTGCGGTTGACATTATTTCAAGGAAATATTTTATTGAAAGGTCTTTATGACTATTGACGACTACATTAAAAATGGATCGAAGGGAAGGGATTCATTGTTGGCCGTACCATTCGAAAAGGGATCCCGTTGATGGGGCAGTTGTTTAATATGCATGGCCATTTAACAGTTTCAACAGCCCCCCCCCCTCCCTCTTTTACCGGAAGGCAGTCCCAATATAGAACCGCAAAAGAACGATTCCGCTTGGGGCGAGTAGGAAGATGTTTAAAGTTTGCGGTTATCGTTTTCCTGGATCGGACTTTCTTTAACGGTCTGGCAAGCTAGACAAATATGTGGAGCGTGTGTGATGGGTTTCTAGTGTCCTACCGTCCTCCCCCCGGGTCGAAATGGTTACGGGCCTTCTCGAAATGGTTACGTGGTGTCCGCTGCAGGTGCTCGCTTAATTATTCATTCGCAGGCACGCTTTCGTTTGTTTTGCGCCGCGTGCAAACTAGCCGATAAGCAGGCTCATTAGAAGCGAGGGACGTTAGCAACGAATGGGAACCCTTGACAACGTCC
This sequence comes from Anopheles coustani, assembly GCF_943734705.1. Classification (NCBI taxonomy): domain Eukaryota; kingdom Metazoa; phylum Arthropoda; class Insecta; order Diptera; family Culicidae; genus Anopheles; species Anopheles coustani. Next base: position 32,669,718 of record NC_071289.1, read on the forward strand.
GAAAAATCACAACACCTCGCAATAAGCTCTCACATCGAAGGGATAAAACTACCACAAAAGTTGAAGCCCTTCGTAGCCTTTTTTTTCCTTGTTGTCTCTTTGACATGAATATGTATGCACACTAGATGCATCACAACTTTCTCGACGCAGCATCCGAAAACGTGGAGCATCGTTCGTCATATGTAGCGCACACAACGCCGCCCGAAAAAGTATACAAATGGTGTGCACACCGGTTCCAGGTCCAACCATGGCAGACCGTGTGGCGTGAAACAGCGGATATGTTCCGGAAAATTTTCTCACCCCCCTTCCATCGCGCGTTTCGCTCCAGTGACAGACTGCTGGAAAATGCTGCAGCCAGCAGAACGTGCGCTCTGCCTGTACCATTTCGGCATGACACGAGAATGTTGCCCAGGACCAGCCTAGGCGGGAAGATAAACGAATTTAGGGATAATCTGTGAGTTTTGGACGTCTTCTGTTGTCCGAAAATGAAGCGTCACCGTGAAGCACAAACGAACGTGAAGCTGAGGGCCAATAGAAGGCATCGGAGATAAGTCACTTTGTTTCCAAATCTACCCCAAACGAGGCTAGATGTGAACGAGGAAGTTTTTGGTAAACCTTATTGCTGTTTGGCCGAAAGGTAGTTTTTATTTTACACTTGCCTATGATTTTTGATGGCAATATTGTTATGAATGACAATTCTTTTTGATGAGTGGAGATTAAACAAAACAACGAACCTAAAAACACAACGCATGTCGTAAAGTGCGTTCATTTACTGCTGCATGCGAATTATTCTAGGATACAATACATTATACCAATGCCCATAAATTATACCAATAAAGGTATCCAATTGAGTCCGTCCCGTAGTACCCCCCCCCCCCCTTCCCCCCCTGTGCTCGGTAAGGTAAAATCGACATCCATAATATTCCCTGTTGTAGTACGAAAATGGTTGAATATTTTATCCCCGCATGCTTACCGATAGTAATTGAGCACCTGGGCGAACACGCCCGGATGCCGATCGAAGAAGTACTCGTTCAGGATCGGATCGTAGTTGGCGAGCGCCTCGGTGAGCCGGGAAAGCCGGGTGGCGGGAATTTTCTTCAGCGTCGCCTTGTACGTCTCGTGCCGTATGCCGCCCACGTTCAGCACGACCCGATTCTCCGAGTCCATAAGGTTCATCATGCCGCAAACGCACGGGGTGGCGGGTGAATGCAGGCGTCTTGCACCACCACCCTCCGGCACACACGTCCCTTCCTCTCCGACCCCGCGGAGGGACCGAAGTTACCGAAGAACGATAAATGAATTAAACACGACCGGGTAGTCGCCTTTTCCGGGACGGGCCCTTCCCGGCTCGAGGGACCACCGGTGAAACCGAAACTAAAAGGAGTGATTTGCTTGTAGCAATCAACTCCGACGCAGTGGTACGTGCGTTTGCTGCCCGTCCGATGGTTCTTCGCCACTCAAGGGCCACTGGTGTAAGCCGTCCGCTCGCAACCGACTCATGCTTGGAGTCTGCGGAGCGCTGGATGTGTCCTTCGATTCGTCCTTCGTCCTGCCCGAGACGGTCCGAGGCCCCAGGGTGCTTGCCAGGGAACCGGCACAAAACGTCGACCTTGGCCGTGGGTCGTTTCGTCCCCGCTTCCGAGGGTAATAATTTTTCAAACCTCCTTCCGGACCCGTGGCCGAGGGCACAGTAAGCTGCTTAGTTGTACACTTCACTTTTCCGCACCACTAAAACCGCAAGGAAACATTACTTCTCCGACACAGATGAAGCTCGCCGCACTAGAGACACGGTTTGAGGGGCACGGACAGTGTATTTTACGTTTCCCCTTCCTCGTTTTCACTATCTTCTTAGTTAAAATAAAATGAAATAAAAACATAAATTAACAAAATCACACTGGCACCCGTTTTAAGCCGACTTTATGGGGCGCATTTGCTTTTTGCATTGCTTAAATTTATCTTTTCCAACCAGCGTCCGCCGTTGGACACACCCGCACGCCGTTCCGGTCCTTTTTCCGGAGGCTCTTTTTGCAAACTACACACTAAACTAGCGCACACCACTTTGCACGAGGGATTTCTTTATACAACTGCGGAACAGCAGCAGAGAAATCGAAGGAGAATCACGCGGGCAAAGGCGAGTCTGGTGCTGGAAAACTCGCCCCCACCCAGCAACACATACCCGGTCGGTGGCACGGTCAGTCGGTTGGCATGATTAACACTTTTGCACGTTGTGCGTCACTTTTCCGAACCTCACCCACTCATCCCCCGAACCAACCTACGACGTTGGTTTGATGCGTTTGCGTTTTCTCATTTCCCGTCGGGCACTGGCCGGAAACCCTCCCGGCCCGCAATCGACCAGGTCCGGAATCGGTTACGGATTGACAGATCGAACACTGCGCTGCGGAAAAACTCGGTCGAGCTGTTGGAAAAATGAAAACGAAACGAAATGAAACATAGCTTCGAGGAGAACTTGAGACGATACGCGAGATAGGGGCTTAGGAAGGACTTATTAGCCTAAAGGGGTCCTCCGGAAGTGTCTTCCGCACGGCTCACGCAATGGGGTCAAATTTTATGGTCACGTCCTCTTACGTTTTTTCTTCCCTTCCTTGTAACCTTACTACCAGTCGACCTTGGGCCGGGGGCGAAGAGTTTATTGTGATTTATTGAACAGATCGGATCTATTCGAGTGAATCCGGCAAGTGGACCGGAAAAGCTGGAAATGAAATCGATCACGGCGAAACCTTACGACACGCGGAAGTTTATCGAACGTTTCGTTTTCGTTAACTGACAAGATATGGTTTGCTCTCGACTCTATTTTTATTCACTTAGCAACTTCCGCTTCTCTTTTTGAGTCCGCAGTCCAGTTTAATTTTCCGAAAAATATTTTAAAAAAACAGAGCGCAGCGAGTAAACAGAATTACTCATTCAGAGAAGCTTACAAGCAATGTAAACAATTGCTTTCCTCACGGAAGACTGTATTTTACATACAGTTTCGTGGTGGGGCGTTTGTTGACGATCGTATTTCTGGAACGAAAAATAAAACGAATGATCGTATTAGTCTCTTACCACAGATGCTTGATTTATTTTTAAGTGATACTTATATGTTTTCTATTTTTAATGGCCGAGAAATGGTCCGACTTATTTATGGAAGCTTTTTCTTTTCTCGAATTGTTTGGGAGAAGCCTTATTATTTTGAAAGCAAAGTTTTACAGCAAATTAAACTCTGGGAAGTTATTTTATACCGACGTTCCTGGAATCAGGACACGACTGACGATGACGCATTGCTTCTGCCCATGTCCTAAATATGTGTGTGTTTTGCGGCAAAGCAGAAAACCGTGTGTTGTTTTTTTATTTCTGCTCTTTTCGTGCTCCCTTCTGGAACCGTCCCAAAAACACATATAAACTTTGCGGAACGGTCTCGGCTTTGAAATAACCCGTGTACCGCTCGCGTGTTGGGCGCTGCGCCATCCAAATGTTTACCGTAATAAAGGGCTAACTTTGAAGATTGCAACAGATTGCCCGCACCACCATCCAAGCGAAGATAAATCAAATATTACCCAACTAATCCTGTCCGTCCGGGAGTTATTACGCTCCCCCGCTCCACCAGCCACCATGTCATGGTGAGTCTCGAGGTTGACGACGCTCGTTCGGAGCAGCACCACGGCAACGACGACGGTTCCCTCCTCCGGTCCGGATGTGCTCATCAAAGAATTATTCGTGACCATCCGAACCGTCCTCACCGTGGGCTTCCACCGAGCTAGCGGGAGTTTCCTGACGGGGCAGAGTACCTCGCACCGGGCCGTCGCAACGTCAGCGTGATGTTGTTCTTTCGAGTCCCCGTGCTCAAACAGTGCTGCGCCGCAGTTCAATCTTGAGGGTAATTGTTTATTTAGCCGAAACAAGCGCAACATGTACCTTTTCCTCGAGTTCGCGGTCTTCGCTCGCCGGATACCCAGCGCGGTGGAAAAGGGCAATATGCAGTGCAGTACCCATTTGCGAGTTTCGGTAATTTTCCGGAGGGTTTTCATCTTCATTTTTCACGCAGCGAGAGCGCGGAGCGTTTTGCGGATATCCGGATGAATCGGGCGGACAAGGTCGGTGGGGGGTAGGGACGTGCGGGACGTTTGAAGTGGTGCTTGATGCGACCTTGAGTTGGAATTCTCGCTTCCGATCTCGTACCTTCGGTTGCATCATGCCGTTGCCTTGTTTTCTTTTCCGCTTCCGGAGAGTGTAAATAAAAGTCCATTCATAATCCAACGAGCATCACAAAGCTGATTTCGAGAATTGCTGGAGGTTGGTCGGAAAAATCCTACGAAATGGGAGATTTTCCAGGAAAAATTTTCTCTTCACAAGCCAATCTCTGAAGGTTGTGTTCTATTTGATTAGGTTTATTCATTCCGATTGAGATGAGATGAGCCGTTTATAAAAAGATCTAGTGGATTATGTTGTGCATTTCCCTTGCATCTTGCTTAATCTTTATCATACAAAATGATTTTTAATTTCTCATAAAATTTTTCCAAATTTGTCTCAAAAGCAATATTTTCATTCAGCGAAGCCGTTAACATAATTGTGAATAGAATTAATTTCATTATTGCAATTATTTACAATTGTTATTGCCGATCGTTGAAACAAATCATATCAGAAGGGACCTTTGTTCAACAATGCAATTGAATTTGGGAAACATCGTAAAACAAGAGCATAACAGAATGGGACCAGCATTGTACTTTCGTTGTGATAATCTATAATTTTATAGGTATAATTTATATTGATGGGGGCAAAAATGGGGTATATCAGCAATACCGGTATAACTGAGACGATTCTATACGACAAGGGTTTATCGTTGTAAAATGACCCCGAAAACCTGCGAGGAGCGTCCGACCAAATTCCCAACATTTCCAGATGCCCGAAATGTGCGCTAGATTCGAATAATTGGTCATTGGCATTTACGGTTTGGTATGGTAAATATTCTGCCAGATCATTAAATCCCTTTCTTGGTAAAAAAATCTTACCCTAGCAGAAACATTGAAAAAAATGTTGCCCGTTAGAAAGCATAAGATCGTTTTATTTTTTGCCACACAGCGCACAAAGGGTACGATTAAAAAATCCAATCAGCAATATTTGAGCGGATATCATGATTGGATAGTTATGCAACAACAGCTTTGTCACGCTAAGGACAGCTTCGAGAGGACAGTTTTAAAATGACTGATGATGCAAACTAACGGTTTACCAGCTAGTGGTGGGTCAATGGCACCGAGCTTCTGTCGCTGTAGATGAAAATAATAGTGATTTTTCCAGCATGATTTATCAACTTTTCTCGCCACAGAAAGGATTGATGAGCTATAAAAGCGATGGAGTGAAATATGATTTATTTGACCTCCGATGAAGGACGCAAAGTCATAACATCTTCATATTTTATACCGAACTGCTCACCTCCCCCGTCGCTCCTAAATGGCGCCGTTAGAATTTCATTAGATTTTATGACCTGCTCGCTCGAAGGTTTTAATTTCTCCCGTGTGAGCGATTGTGAGGTAGCATCCACTGCAAAATGGGTCATCGACGGGATCGTCTGCATAAAACGATCCACTCTGTCTTTCCTTGCCTCATGTGGGTTTTCAAGCAATGCCACATGCAGCCCTTCATCGTTGTTTGACAGGAGGCGAAAACAACTAAACGAAAAACCTGCCAAAACATATTCCACCATAAGGTTGTCTAGGTGTTCTACTCAAGCAGCATGTCGTGGACCATCTGGCAGTGTTCAATCTTTCAAGAATAATTTAAAATTTTCAGCTTTTCAAACTCGAGGAAAGCTACACTTCTGAAGGCGTGCAAATGGATGAGGATTTTTTCCCCGCCATCGGCTGGGGAGCACGTTGGATAACGATGAGTAAAACTAATCTTTGCCACACGGTGGCATACTGTACCATGGTATCACATTTTCCTGCAGGCTGCTGCAGTGGCAAGAATGCTTGCAAAGCACATCGATTTTTTCCCGTCCTAAGATGTAGTTCGAGTTTCTTTCATATTCTTCATGATTCGGTGATGTGTGAGCGGCAAAACTTTGAAGACGTTCTAGCATCGGCATATACAAACATATATCCTCACATAATCCTGATCCTGAAGGTATTGTTTAATGTTTGCCTTGTTGACATGTCTTCTTAAATATTCGGATCCATAGCAGCCATTTGGTTTTTGAAGCAGCAAAATGAAACACAGAAAGAGTAATCGAATCCAAGCATACATTGACCCTTCATTACAGTTTCTATCCTCAAGTTGACAGCAGGTTTAAAAAGTAAAATGGCCAGCATGGGAACGTAAGAAAGACATCAGCTTAAAGCGAAAGTTTTCAAATAAACTATTAATTTCTTTATCTTTCAGCATTAAAAAAGATTGTGTGGTTGAATCATCCTCAAAACCTCGACTTTCGGATTCTCAGTCGCGGATTCCCAAGCCACAAATAATTCAAACGAGTCCTTCCACACCGCCAATCAGATTAAAGCGGTAAGTTAATTTTATAAAAAAGCAAACAAAAACTATTAATTGACGAAGTAATTTCTTCTACAGATTAGCTTTATTCGGTACAGATCAGAAACAACGAATAGGCGATGGACAATCATGCCTCACCACTTCCATCAGCAACATGGCGGTAAGATATGAGTATTCGCCTGATCCGACCGGGACAAATCCCACGGACTGGATAATCGTGAACGCCTGCGTAGAATGTTCATGCCTCAGAAAGCGATGGCCAGGCATGATTAAGAGTTCATTAACATGTGTCTTGTTAATCATGGCCGTAACTTTAATGTACTATGCCGCGTACCAGCTATACTATTCCTACGATCGGAAATTTACTAACCAATTGGGTGCGAAAACCGTGAAAATGCCGGACGAAGATGGCATTACATTGGACGATAATGTCACGATCCCAGCAAACCAGCAGTTGGTAGATATTTTTACAAACAGGAATTCTTTTGGACTCACCAATGCTGAAGAAACATGGAATATTATGAAAATTATTCAACATGCTCTGGGAGCACTGTTCGGTTGGATGGGATCGTTTTTCATGGCACAGGACGAGTGAGGAATATTTATATTTTTTTGGTTTTTCTTTGTTAATAATCTCATTAAAATATGTTTCAAACGTTTCATTTGATATTCGGAGATATTATTGTAAAACAAATGCTAGCAACATGTTCGCTATTCTTATTCTACATCATGTATAATTACTCCACCACCTTAAAATTGGGTAATTCATCATATCGTAGCATATAGTCGATTCATTCGACATCTCCAAGGAGCCGCATGGTATCGAAAATTGCCCGAAGTCGATCGAATGGAAACAGAACACAATTCTTTGATGAGCTTGGATGAGGTACGCTGGAGATCGGATTTGCATCGATGACACCACCATTGCAAATTCTGGCTTCCCCGGGGACCGAAAACGTATCGAAACACTTCGCGTAGTCGAAGACTGGGCGATGGAAATAGATCGATCTGCCGACATGACAAAAATCTGAGTTCATGGAGGCTTAAATCGATGGGAAGTGCTGTCGAGAGCGATGAGCCGCAGCGTCGTGGTTCAATCGATAACCGAGGCAAGAGTCGGACTAGCTCTGCATTTTCAAACCTTTATCCATAGCCACACAGCCGTGAGCCTTTCCGGATGGTGGATCGAAATGTTGGTTTGTGGTTTGTTCAAAAGGACAACATTTCCTGCTCTTTGCAACACTCCTTCTCTATCCAGTACACCAGCATAGCCGTTCGTTGCTGATGATGGCCTTTTGCAAACCGGATCCTCTACGAAAGCTTATGTGGCGGGCAGGCGGACCGGCGTCCCTTACATCCGCGGTTTCGGCTAATCCGATTGCCAATTGCAACGCCCTTTTCAGTGTTTCATCACAGAAAAGGTCTTCCGGTTTTCCTTATTTTGTTTTATTCAAAATTCAAGTTGCAAGTAACCGAATTTAAGGAGAGTTGAATATTCGGCAAGTGCTACCCGGTAGAGACCGGGTCAAAAGTAAATTGGATCTAAATAATTGATATCTCCTTATTGTCACTTTTCTGGCATTTTCCCGTATTCCACGAAGGCCAGTACATCAAGTGGTACTTCAGAGTCTGTAAGGGTTGTCTGAGCGGTTCCTGTTTCTTCTGTTTCCCGAATACTTGTTACTGTGTGGAATAACCACCGAAAATCGACCGAATGTGCTCCTTTCTATTCTAGTCGAAAAGACCAATGTGGAATGGTTAACCTATCTTTAGATCACACGAGACAAGACGTTATTGTCGTGAAGGGTCTAACTAAAATGCCTCCATTGATTTTAAAGCTGACCTATTTTATCGCGTAAGAATCAATTGAAACACATAAAGGAAAAGAAGATCGGATTGTTGCAACGAAAGTGTATCAAAGACTTGAGGCAATGGAACATTGTAACCCGTTGCTCTGTCGGAAAGGATCATGAGTATTTCGTCATAGGATTATTACACGTAAGGAAATTGTTTCAGTTTGACCGATGATAAATATACAACTTGCGCAAACATGTCGCATCTGAATAAACATTATTTTTATTGAGTACTAAACTTGAAAATAATTTTACGACACATTCAGTGCGCCAGTAAACCACATTCAATCGAAACGCCCTATCAGCGCTCGAACTCCGTCTCGAGCGGTGGTGGTCGATTATGGTTGTGTTTTTCCTTTTTGGTGGAAAATTTTACGATGCGGTCCATCCGTGCGGTCTGCACCGTTTATCTGCACCGTTAGCCGCACAGGCGATTATTTAGAGATGCAGTAAAAGTATCATCACCATCATCACCATCATCGGGATCGACGTGGACTGTCCAACCTCTCGCCGAACCTCATTTGTTGCATCAGGCCCGTCGGCGTCGAGAGGCCTGTTCTTCGACCAGTTTCGATTCCCGCTGCGAACCATACGGTGAACGCGAAGCACAATCGATACTTCGATTCGCGCCGATGGTGGGTGTTGCTCTTTTCCTAAGAGTTGGCCCTAGCGTAGCGCTGATGGTGCTATTTTTATGCCCGGGCCAAATAAACACCCAATCGTACGATGTCCACCCAGCGCGACGGCGGCCAACATTAGCATCAACAAGCTCCGAGGAACGCTGTTGGCGGAAATGAGTCATCGGCGTTGCTTTCTCCGTTCGTCCGCACAAACGCGTATCGACAAGCCGCCAGATTGTGGCCGTTAAACCGATTGCTTACGAAAAAGACGTTCGGATATGGTGTCGGTGATGATGGTAATGTGCTGAATCAATGGCGGATAGATTAGCGTCCCGCAGTGTGTTCACGATGTGGCTGCAAACATATCGGGTGGGGTTTATTTTTTATGAATACACAATCGCTGAGTGAATCCTATCGTATGAGGGAAATCCGATTAAACATAGGTGCATCAAATGAACCCTCGTGAGAAATTTAAATCATTTAATTTGCTAATGTGCATTCGTAGTAGCCAAAGAAAGTTTTATTTCCAGCCAAATGTAATGCGGAAGAAACAATCTATGGGATCACAGTGCACTGTGGAGTATCATTCCAGACCGTGCAGAGAAAGCAGCAAAGTTGCAAGTTGATTTCGTGATGGCCAGTGGAGGAAGGTAGGAAATACATAATACGTATGTTAAATTGAATATGCGTCATATTTGAAACAATTTCAGGAATGAGGGTGACTGCTGTGTCACCTCGGAGCCAATCTTTATCGCCCGCGATGAAAGACCATATAGCTGGAAATGGCAGCCCTCGAAAATTTACCGATTTTTCGAATATCTCGTGATGTTAGTTTGTCTTGTCTTGCTCTTCGGCTATTTTTATATAAAAATCAAGAATCTGAAATTCGTGGGAATCCGAGAAGAGACTTCATCATGGACGATGATCTGTCTGTTTGTCATATAGCGCATCTAATGGATAAAATGTGAGCTTACGTGATTTCATTTGTCAAAATCTCTTTTAATTGAAAAGTTCTATTGTTTCTCCATAGAGCAATTTGTATTGGGAAAAACAAGTACCGTTCATTATCGAACTACCAAACTCGCCATCGGATGGGTGTATTTCGATGCAACCCCAAACGGTCCCGCAAACAATGGGCAATTAGTTTGGTGGACCACAATATAACTGCAGCTGCATGTGAATGCATTGTGTTTCCCGATCACCATTTCCACCACCTCGAACGATGCCAATGCATTAGTGACACTTCCGTAGCCGGTCGGAAACAAACCAAATTCAAGGCCCACGGGATGCCGATTGTTTGTTTGTTTGTTTGTTTTTATTTTTTGTCCGCCTTCCAGTTCCGGTTGTTGCAGGGAAGTTTGCTTTCACCTCTTGCCACCACAATGGGAAACCTGAAATATTCCGGCATGCTGTCTCTTTCCGACACCCGGCACCTGCTCGCTCTCGGAAAAGCTGGTTGCTGGATGTGAAAATTCAACAGTTTTGCACCACACCATATTGGTAGGTGGAATGGTGGATGTTGTGGTGGAAAATAATCGAATGGCGCACTTTCCGGGCAGCTGAGGGAAAATGATCCCCAAGCTGGACCAGCGAAAGACTGGTCCGCCAGTCCGAGTGACAATTGGTGGCAATTAAATAAAATTCAATTGAAAGAATTTAATTTAATTCACTAGATGAAATGCCGTAGCGTTGGTCGTAGCTGACGGCGCGGCGTGCCATTGCCATGGGGGGTGGCTTCCGGTCGTGAGAATTGTTGATGTTCGTGCAAAACCGAACAGTTATATATTATTGTCACGGAACTGCATTTGGAGGTAACGAAGCAAACGATCCGATCCGCGCCGAAAGGGGTTGTGAAAATGGAGGAAATGTAATTTAGCGACTCATAAACTAATGCCACAAATCGGTGATTATTATTGTGCCCTTGCAAACAATACATAACTGAACGACAATGTTGAACTAGATGTGGCGAGTATAATTATTGTCAAAAAATTAAAAACAACCGAACAACAGTTGTTTATTTTTAATTTTTGGAAAAAAAACGATACGGGAAGGAAGAAATAAACATTTTTAAATTGAATATACTGATTGCACTGTTCATTAGAAGCTTTTCGACAGTCATGCTGAAACAGAAAATAACTAAAAACAAATTGTGGGAGGCAACACCGTTGAAAATCGTTCATTAATTTTCGTTCATATGAATCATCGATCGAATAAGTATTCTTTCTATTCCGAAAACCATGAAATCTGGATTAAATCCAAAGGTGATACATCGCAGTTCCATGAGACTGTTATGATTTCATCGAACAAATCGTTCACAAGATTACTCACGTTTCCGAATTCATTTGGTTTGTTTTTCACCCTCTCGTTTTTGTAACCGGAACTTTCACGTCATTCCACACGTTGTGGAAAAGCAAAGGGTTTTCTCCTACTGCTCAGCGGATTCAGAAAGCCTGGTGGAAAACCCAGATACCGGATGTCGGCGCTGCGCGCACTGCACTGCGGATTAAAATGACGCCATCGCCATCGACAAGATGTTAGTAATTTGCATATAGATTAAAACATCACCACAAACTGCGGCAATCGGTATGTCTTCGGTGTCTCCGTGGGTTTTCGCCGCTTCTTCGGTGCGAGCGAAAAAGGGCGAAGAGGCACGATGATTAAACGATTGCTTCGAAGGTGAGGAATGGCAAGCTTGGCCGACAGTTGGAACAAGATTTGTTGTCGAGTTCCATTGAGGGACGTCAGGCCATCTAAACGCTCCATGCCGTTCCTTCCAGATGCAACGAAACGCGTTGAACTGTAATGCGTTTGAGTTGTGAAGCGCGTGCCGAAATGCGGGTTGCGGAGTTCGCTGTTACATTGATCGATAAATAATAGCTGCGAAATTATGTCCGTTCAACGTTCGCTTTTACAGCCATCGCCCCAAAGGGAGGCCTACCCATTGCTGCAGCAACGTTGTGCTTTGTCGATATTATTACTCGATCAATGCGATGGAGGGTCGACGATGCAAGGACACCCTGTCGACAAAGGGCTCACGTTACGGGTGCCAGCCAGGGGCATACATGCCGTGTGGAGCTCAAGAATAATTGAAAAGAATAAATGCAGGCTTTCCAGGGACTTTTGATCTTATCAAGCTTACAATAACTTTTTTCCCCCCACTGGGCTTTTACGATGGGTGGTGAAAAGCGCCATTTTATGGTTTCATTTCATACTGTAATGCGGGTCGTGTTGTGATGCAGTATTTTCTCTTTTTGGTATTGGTTAGGACAAACATTTTTTTTTAAACCAAACCCCTTCAGGGGCAATTTTATTGGAAGGGGTTTTGACCGACATTCAGTTTTGCCCCGATCGGATGGAAAAGCAAACACTTTGCCTGGAGCTTTGCGTAATGTTTTAATCACGCCTGGTGCCCAAAATTGCGCCAATTTATGCTTCAATTTGTTCGCTTCCGAACCCGGCTTATACTGCATTTTACTTTTGGTACCGGTTATTGTTTTTGTTTATTTTCTGGAGCACAAAATGTACCTTTTTTACCTTCGCTTCTCTTTCATATGTATTCCAATTACTCAAGTTTACCCAAACTGATCGTGTTTGTATTTAATTGTTATCACTTATGTTTATACATGTTTCCACCCCCGTATTGCTCAAGCTGGTGTGAGTAAAAATATTCATCATAAATTGGTAAGCACCACACTAACCTTAAAACCAGAAAATAAAAACACATAACTGAACAGAATTGAAAGCAGAGAGCATTTCCATCGTGTGTTAAAAATATCCACTCCCGCCGCGTTTTGCTTTGTTTCGATCGATTTTATTACTCGGTTTATCGGTGAGAACGAAGTGCGCCTCATCGTAAAAAAAAACCGGCTGGATGTCGGTGCGACGACATGGAGGCAGCGTGTTTTGTTTATCCGGTTCGGTCTTGGGCCGTATCTTTATTTTCTTTCTCCCACCACCTCACTGTTTATAACACATCCAGTTCGGGGCGGATGCGGTGAAGATTTACGAGATTCTACACAATAAGAGATAATCTTCGAGCTGGTGAAGGAAAAGAAATATCTTTCCGCGAGCGACGCGAGGGGTGTATTTGATTGCGGTGGAAATTGGAGACGGAACGGACGGAAAGTTTGAAATGGAGGAGGTTTCGGCTTTGCGATGGAAGTAAAAATTAATTAAGTGCTTACGGGGCCTCTTTCCGTGACCGCAGTGTCAAGTGGGCTTGTTGTTTGTGGGCTGCATGTATTACGTTATAATTACATTATCCAATCAAGCGCATGAAGAGGCTTTTGAATCGATACTCCCACGCACACACGCACACAAATATGCATTTCATCGTCATTCTATAGATACCTTTTTACGCTTTATCTTGCCCTATCAATCAACCAAAAGCCATTGGCAGAGGAAGAGTTTAAAATTATGTAAGGTACGATCGGCTGGAAAATGTAATTCACCTGCCATTGCTCGATTTATTACACTCAGTAATCAGGAATGCCTTCACCATGTCACATCTTTTAATTGAGTTTTCCACATCAATGTGTGGTAAAAACAGCATCATTATAATCGTAGGTTATGTCACAGGTTTGATTGTAATTAAATGCTGATTCAATAAGAACGCATAAAGGTTAATCAATCTCATGCCATTTTCAAACTTGAACTCGTTTGAGATAGTTATTTTCCTAGGTAGTTTTATAGAGCTAGAAATAGCAACCGGGGTTAAGAATTAAATCCCACTTTTGTTAACTCCATCCGGTAGGCATTTTCCGAAATACCAGGAAAGAAGTTCACGGAAGCGTTCTCGAGCTCCGTCGGCCTTCGAGGCGACGTCTCGGGCCTAATAAATCAAATCGTCTGCCAGGGTTGACCTCTACACACGGCCCGAAATGATCGAAAGGTTGTGCCGCTTTGCGGTCAGGACGAGTTCGGAAAAGCTTTCAGACACGCGCCGCTCGAAAAACGGCCGAGGTGAGACTGTACATGAATAAACATTTCTGCAGTGTCAAACGGTTTGACGAAGCGGAAGGTTTGCTGCGGTGGTTGCTTTCAGTTTCGGTTTTTATTGCTGCTCGTTCGGTTTCACTGGCCGCTTTGGGTATGTTGCTTCTTTTCGTCTTCTTTCGCTGGTGCTTATGGTGCACTTTTTTGTGTGCATTCGGAGTGAGCTTTAGCCACCGTTGCCCGTCTTGGGTGACCGGTTAAGTCGGTGGACCAATGCCTAGCGTTAGTTCAAGGCCAGTATGCTAAATCGAGAAAGCCCTTAGCGACGGTCGAACCCTCCCGACAGATACTTTCCTTCGTAACGGGGAGTTCAACTTCTAATTCCGATTCCCCGGCGACGGCGTCCGGTTGAATTTATATGCAAATTACCACGGGTTGCAACTCGCCGGTTGACCGTTCCCGATTGTTCGGGGAAGTAGGGAGATTCGTGTCCGAATGAGAGAGGATGAAAAGTGACAGCTTTCGTTGAGACGTTTTCTAGTGCGGTGTTTCCTATTTCGTCACTTAAACTAGGTCTCCCGGGAGGATCAGTTTGCGAAGCCTCTTTCGTCGTGATTGCTAGGGCTTCTTTCCAATTAGAGGACACCTTTTTTTTTTTGCTTGGAGCTGTTAAAGATCCCAGAGCGTCTTGAAAATGGATGAACAAATCAATCCATGGAATTTTTGGTAGGTTTAAACGTTAGTGTCACAGTTTAGATAGTTGAATTCAAACATTTTCTTATGCATATTCTTATTACTAAATCATGAATTTTATTAGTCAAAACCTACTTTTGAATTAAAATATTCTTGACAAAAAACTCAAATTATGTTATGGTCAAATCTGCAACACTTTTATTTAATTTAAATAGTCTTGAAAAATAATTTAAACCTCACCATTTAGCTTAAATATCCTTGGCCGAAGAGTCTTTTCCATTTGATTTAAGAAAAATCAAAGCGAAGGTGCAAACCAACTTTGCAGATGCTACGTAAAACTTCGTAACAGGTTTTTTAAAGCATCAGTAACATCCTTACGCCTTCTCTGCCTTTGAGCAATGTTCAAGATAAACAACGAAAGGCAGCAAGATTCATCGGTGCGAGGCACTGAATGGCGCAAATCTTCCGATCGGTAAAGGGAAGTGAAACAAAAACACTCTCGAAACACGGAAATCCTTCCCGATACGCAAGTATTTCACCAAGGAAATGGAACACAGTTTGTCGTTGTTAGCCAAGAAATTGCCCCATTCGGAGCCACACACAATCACAGGTGATGCTTTCGCGGTGGGCTGAATGTTTACGAAATTTGGCTTTGTTAGAAATGTGTGCCTTTTTTCTCTTCTAAACTCCTACCTACTTTCCGCCATATGTATGAGCAGTCAGAAACAGGCGCTTTTTTCGGTACGGCTTGGGCTGGAAAATTGGACCGTGTAGTCGTCGAAAGAGTTATGTTTATTTAATTTATCTTTCAACGAATGGATATTTCCCGAACTGCTCGTTTGCGTGGGCCACCAAACCCACCGGGATCCATTCCCGTTGGCAAATGGCAGCGCCGGATGGTTGTTCTGAATGGGATGAAATTTCGGTGCTTAAAGAAGCACGTTAGGAGAACACTGTACGAAACATGAAAGAGGTGGAAAAAACGACGGGGAAAATCATGGCCACAATATTTGCAATCGCGATACCACGAAGACGATGACACCCTTCGTCGCCAAGTTTGGGCGCTAAGAGGAAAACAAAAAATAGGAACAACACTCCGCTGGTGCGAAAATGAATCCGGAAATCCTGGGGACTCAGTGATAACGTGGGGGGACGCCCATGGTGGCGTCTTTCGTCGGGCCTGTGGAAAGCAAAATCCATCTCCATCGTCTGGTGGGAAAAGATGGCAAAACCATCTTTTCGTTGACGTTAGGTTGAGATTGGAGACAAAAACGGGAGCCGAGTGGTGAGTTGTGGGCGCGCGAGTTGTGTCGAAAAATAGAATTTGCGCCCGATTGCGGATGTTTAATGGAACACTGTTCGTTCGATCGACGCAAAAGGGAAAAACAACGCCTCCCCCGGCCCGTTTTCGAGGCGGAAGGGGGTTTTCGACGAAATTTATGGCAATCGGGTGCGAGTCTTAGCGGGGTCACAGAGGGGCTTTTAAACGGAGAGTGAGGAGGAAAATTGTTGTTTGTGGCCCTGGCACGGTAAGGAAATCCGGGAGGAGATAGGAGTTGCTGATACGCCGTTGCCGAAGCTGTTGGCCCTTCTTCGACTCTTTGACAAGAGTGCGCGAAGGTGAATAAAATCAGCGTGTCTTCAGCCTTAACGAGAAAAGTGTCAATGAAAAGCCGCTGAAAGCTGTTCGGGTACTGTTCGTTCTTCTAGGTTCACGGACGCCACCAGTATCTTCGCTCTTTTGATGAGTTGCAAGTGTTCGATTACCTTCCTTTCAGCTCGGCTTTGGTGTAGGCAAATCCCGCTCAGAAATTGGGAACAGTTTTCCATTACGTGGTTGCCGATAGATGGGATCATTTATCCATCGCTGGTTCGCTGGTGGAAGCAGTCTGTTGTCGGTTAAAATGTTTCCTTCTTGAGTAGGAAAATTTCGTTACACTGAAAAATCTCTCGTCAATCCAGCAGATCCGTTGCCCAAACTGTACGGTTTGGGTAAAGCAGCTGGTGCGCCACCAGTCCAACTGTTCGGCGGTCGCTCACGACACGAAGCGGCGACTTCGAACGGAGGCAAGATTTGAATTGCAAATGTTCGTTTCGCTGCATATCGCTCATGCCACCGAAACCCTCGGTGGACAATGATGGACGGCAGGGTTGGGCAGGGAAAGCGCGAAACACTCGCGGGGGAGGCGTTTTGTTTTTCCATTTTATTCGACCGGCTCCCAATTTCCGATGACAGAACAATCTGGTTGTTGTAAATTGGTCTGGTGTTTCGCGTTCGTCATGTCGGTCGCGGGCCAGCGACCGAGCTCGACGCCAGCGTTTGAATGATTCATAGGAACGTGGCCAAATTGGAGGAAAAAGCTCTCCAGCACAGCTTAACTTCATTAAACCCGGCGTGGAGCTGCGGTAAAATGCTAAGTTTTTCGCTCGATCACCCGCGCTGCTGGAGGCGGAGGCTGAGATTGGTGCCTGGTTCGCTGGTGATGAAGTCAGCTTCTACATCGAAGTGGAAATTTGCTTATTATGGAATTAGGATAATTCGGAGCAGAGAGATCTGGCAGCGCACGACAAGGAAAATCGATGCAGAGCAAATGCATTTGGGTCATGTTTGGACGCTGTTTCTTTGAATGCTCTCAATGTTTAATTTAAGTCTTGAAGTTATGTTTTGCAGTTTAGAATTTGTTAAGCACAAAAATTTTCTACAACCAATATAAGTTTAGTTTTTCTTATAAAACTGTAAAAGTGTTTTGGAGATAAATTTTAAGCTTTAATTTAAGAATATTTTTTGTAGTATATACCTCCACAGCTAACTTTTAGCGATGATTTGCTTCAAATATCCGTTAGAATTTTACGTTGTCTAAAAGGAACACTCATGCAAGGAATCACTTTCACCAGACAATGATTTACACTTTCAACGTTTTTTTCATTTTTTCCGGAAATGCTCCAAAGTCCATCCATTTGTGTTCACAATTTCTTTCCTTTTTTCCATCCTTTGCACGATGGCACGTCCGGAGTCTTCACATTGTACCAGTCAGACATAAAAGTCCACCACACCACCGTCGCGTATCGTAAAACCGACACTAAACGTTCAATGGGAGTAATTAAAAATTTCAATTTGCCACACTGTTAGTACCGTTGCGCGGGCGGAGTTGGGGGGAGGCACACATTTGCTTTTCCGGACACTTTCAGTAGCAGGGAAGCTTTCCCACGTACGGCGGAATCGGTTGAATTGAAGATCGTAATCAGGGAAGCGTTGCGCCCGATGAGCATAAATGGTTTAACGGCCAAACATTTATGGGGTGCAAACAGTTTTCCACCCAGTGTGGTGGCGTGACTGTGCAAAAGCGAACGAAACGAGACGATACGATCGCCGGCCAAGGTTTGTGTTGTAATTGGGGGATGCTAATTGAAGCTGGTTCAACTTTATCCATTTTTTATTTTTGCTAAATAGGATTTTGGAAGAGCAATGTGAAAATCGACCAAGGAAAAGTTAAAATTATTTAAATTAATTTTGATCTTCCGAACGAGTCTATCCCGTCAAAAACTTGATCATAAGCATGCGAAACCTTCGTTAGTGAAACGAGATTAATTACCAAACAAAAATGGGAGAAAACCTTAGTCTTTGATGTTTTTCCGAGGATCTGTTAGTATAACTCAATGAACCGTTTTCACTAACTGCCCTCCTAACGATGCGTTGCACTGGGGCAAAACGTGCTCGAAGTTTGATGAAAATTGCTTTATTTATGCTTCGTTTGCTCTCTTCGAATAAAGAACGAACGAACAAGGCACGTGGCCAAAGATGTAAAGGCATAAAGTACGTTTAACAATCTTAAACGATAATGTTGACTTCAATTAACACAATTTTGATGGCATGGCGAAAAACAGAAACGGTTCCTAATGGGCAATTACGGTGCCGCAATGAGTATCTTCACTTGATCTCGTGTGATGCACAAGGGGGGAGCGAGTGATTGCCTCGGATGTTGATGAGGAAAAACAAATTTTGAATATATTCACGCTCTTTGGAAGTAACATTCACTTTCTTTGTTCGTTTTTCGTTTAGCCTGGTTCAACTTTAAATTTAATCATAAATTAGTCAAAATTATTTTCACCGATCAAACACTCAAAGGAATGATCTACTCACATCCACAATTCCTTAAAATTCTAACTTTACGGTAACTTTCCCGAGGGCTACGGTGTGCGAACGCGGTCACGATTTGGCACCGACTAACCGTAAATTTCACGCTTTCCACTGGCGGTTCCGCGATTCGGGCAAAAGCGTGAATGGAAAAGTGAAGAAAATCCACACGCTTCAAAGCAGGCGCTTGAAGGAAACAAGATAGAAGGAAATAGACGTATGCGCATGGTCTTTTTCCTTCCTTTCTTTGTTCCGCACGAAGTCAGACGTGTACGAACTTCTATGGAGCGCATGCATGCTGCGTGCTGTTCGGCTGAAGTTGCAAAGGTAAACAATGAGACCCGATTGAACACAACTGGCCCTCGACGGAAACTGTACGTTTCCGGCAAGAGACAAAATGCACGCAAGGGAGACAGAGAACGAGGAAGAGTGATCGAGAGAGACAGAGAGATTTGGAAAGAGAAAGCGCTAGCAAAAGAACGAAACAATCCGAGCAGATGTGTTGTCAAAAACGCCGGGAGTGAAAAGGTCAGCACAAGTCTTTGCATGAGTATGAGGAGCACAAATCGAGGTACCGGCAATCTGTTGACTGTTGGCTTCCGGCAAGTCATTTTTGCGCCATTGATGTTGCAGCAGGTTTTTGTCGGGAAGTTTGGGAAGGAAAAACGACCGGGCGCCTCCATTGACAGCATATGCTAGCAGCTGATGCTGGCAAATGCTGTCAGTTGAGTAAAAACTTCTCTGGTATGGTTGAATGTGTTTGTTCAGGCTGGTTGTAATGTAGCGTTCGAGTTTGGCATGAAGGAAAGTTATCGTTTTTATCGTTTGCATGATGGTTTGTTTAAAAAAACCGTTGTGTTACATGAAACAAAATGAAATTACACGCATCATTGGGTAATGATGATTTTTAATCTTTATTGCATGTGCTATGTACTCGCCGCTGATAATTTATTTTTATTATTCCATCCGTATTGTTGCTCTTTTGTTTCGAGACCATGTTAAATCACGACATTACTTTGTTGAATAAACACATTTGTTAAGTGTTTTAAAATAAATAAATATCATAAATCGTACCATTGCAATTATATAATGTTTGAAAATTGACCCTAGTGTTTCAATTAGAATACTAATCTGTATTTGTCCACTCCCCTTCACACCAGAATATCCTGCACTCGAATCGGACACCGCATTGCGGGACGAATTGGGATGATGTTATTGCTGCAAAACTAGCCACAGGGGTTTCGGATAGCTTAGCCGCCGATTGGCTTGCCGGTTCCGAAATCAATTAGCCACTAATCAAACTGTTGACACCTTTATCGAAGCATACTCCATCGCCAACTCTCGCAAATATAATAAATTATCGCCACAATAAATGGAACGACTAATCGATTGGTTCACAATCCAGTTTTTGATGAGTTTGCCAACCACTAACGGATGTGGACGGAAGGCTGTTTGCTTTCGCCAGAACTCGCCCTGGAAGACCATCACTTTACCGGGCGGCCCCTTCTTAGCCATGATTGTTTGTGTTGTAAAAATGGGTTTCCTGTCAGCGCGAAAGGCGGCAATCAAATACGATCGTCCTGTTTCGTGGCCAGATTTTCCTTGGCGGCCAGAGCATGCCATCTATATGTCAACGTTGTTGATTGAGTTTCTTCGGAGGTTTTCCGTCAGCCAGCTCGCCGGTCTTACTCATGGCCCCAGCCAAGGATCAGCTCTGAAGGGAATTTCTATTTGAGCATCAATATTTGAACATGTGTGTACGTGTGTTTGCTCGCGACACCCAATTCCGTTGTCGGCTCGGTGGAAACGTTCCCCTTCCCCGCCCCTTCCATTGCTAGTGTAGCACCAACGCCACTCATTAATCATTTTCTCAAGCTGCCTCTGTAAATAATCACCGTTCAAACAGTGTACTCTTTCGATTTGCGGCACACGCCAGAACACGCCCAACCGGTTGGTGGGAAAATCTGGCAGGAAGCACAACTCGAGAGCTTGCAGAAGGACCTCAAAGTGGTGCTTTCGTTTTTTTTCCCTACGGAATGTAGGTTCATTTATCTTACAGTGAAAAGGCGGAGCGTTTGCTTGTTAAGATCAGATGTTTCGAGAGTGTGTCTTTGTGTGTGTTTTCTATTTTAAGTATACACGAACATGTTGTAATCCTTATTTCAAGCGTTGAGGATGAGTAGGAAAAGAAAGAATACACGTGTGACGTGTAGGTTTTGCGATGCAATTATAGTCGTTCACACCAGCAATTTTTGGAATCAATAATGAGTGCTTCGAAGCCCTTTGTTTCATGAGAATCTCTTGACAGCAGAATCAATAATAATTACATGCATTCCTAGGATCTATTTTTATGATTTAAAAATATTCCCATGTCTGTCTACTGTTTTCGATTTCAGATGTGGCGTTCATTCAATATCCCAAAATCACAGTGTTAACACATCTTGAATGTAATGAAGTCCTTTGAATTACTGATTCATTAGCTTTGAAAACACATTCAGCCATCTTGTACTGATCGTATGGCATCACGAACAATGACCGTCTGAACTATGTACAGTCATTCTGAATAAATTTATTTTTGTTCCATATTTCTAATACTATATATAATACTGTGGACGTGGTGATGAAGTCGATGTTCAACCACCTCGTATTTTTGATAAGCATCAATACCTAGAACTGGGTATATTCGTTTGTTGAATCGACACCTGGTTGCAACATTTCGAATGAGTTTTATTTGTTCCCACTTCACAAACGGTTGCTCTGGAGAGAATTTTCCTAACATGTTGCTGTTTCTTTTGCTTTTGTTCAGTAAATGAGTCCTTGTTTGCTCAATGATATACACCTCACGATTCGGGTACAACTTTTCATACATTTTATCTAGCGATGGTTGGGGGAAGAGAAAAGTTTGATCATTCTTCTTCTTTCTTTCTGTTGATTTCTTCTGGCTCGGAGCGTGCAGTGAGCGAATGGATTAGAAAGGACGTAATGCAAAGGATCGTAAAAACAAACAAACAAATTATCCATGTGCTTTTGTTTAGTCGCAGCCTCGCTATAGGGTTGGTAGGAAAGTTTTCCCTGGCATTTATAAAAATATGATGCAATAAACATTTCTTACGAAAGTTTTCTGGCAGGTTGGAAAAACTGTTTCGATCGTATCGCGTATAATTGTAGTTGCAGAAAGAAACGGTCAATCTCGCCGTACTCTTTCATTATCTTCAAGTACCGTTTTTCTTTTTCAATATTATTTTTTGATGTAAAAGGTAATGTTTATAAACATTTTAACTATCCCTTTCCCTTACCTCTTTGGAAAAGGGTTATTACAAATTTGAACCGTATAGCCATACTCACGAATCGTTCTCTGGGTGAAAGTTGTTGAATGTGAAAAGCATCCATCTTTTCCTTGCCCTTCCAGCGCGAAAGGATCATACCAGCCAGATGGGCTAATTAGAACGCCGTCATTAAAATGCAACCAGTTGGTGCAGCTGTAACCCGTACAGAGTCGAGCGGAAAACATCGGAGGCGCAATTGTTGAGCCTCATTTGAGGCGTTCGGACGTGAGTGGACAAAGGTGGCGTAAAGAAACCCGTTAAAAGTAGCACGGAAAATGCGGAAAACATGCCACGAAAGTGTTCGTCTAATGGCCACCGCCGGAAGGCCAGGCACACCGAAAGCTGAGATGCTGACCCGGTGCAACAGAAGGAACAAGTTTTTCGAGCGGCCCGCTTTTTGAGGCCAATATTTTTTCCCGTTCATTTCACGACCGAGTGCTCTTACGCTTCGCGGGTGTGAGTAATTATGTGCCGCGCCCGTAACCTTGGAAAATAATGAATTCCATCCAGTACAGCTGTTGCACGGCACCGGGGGAGGGCTTTCGAGGGTGCTCGACAAAACTCGTAAAATATTCGTGCCCATTAGGGTGTATGGGGATGCTCCTCATATTTTGCTCCCACCCAACCATCGTTTGTTCTGTCGAACATCAAGCATGGAGTAGTTAAAAATAAAAACATAAAGGTGGAGCATGATGGCAGCATAAGGATGGAGGGTGGGATAACAAAGGAATGCTCCAAATCTTCTTTCCTTCGTGACTGCTGGCAGAGGGCTAATGATCCGTTCGGTGTAAGATGGGATGATGGAGCAGTGTTTGGAATTCATCAGCACCCCATTTTTCCGAAAGTGTACACTGAGCACGGCGCAGTTGAGTGTTCTTTTGGCTCCTGGCAATCAAATATGCGACCGGAGAAAGAAAGATCCACTCCGGCTCCAAAGGGGGCCACAAATGCAACCAGTGACTGTGGTCGGGAATTCGAATGGGAAGAGTTTTGTTGGCAGCCATGTTGGAATGATAATCTGTTTGGTGTTTTGCTTGAATTATTATGTAGAAGGATTAGTGAGTTTATTTTTGAGAAAACATTAGTTGAAAACAATAAAAATAGGTACTTACTGTCGTTTTAAATCCATACCGCTAATCTTTCTCAACTTATCAAATAAAATGCATCCAACCAAATCAGATGGGTTCAAAATGCTAATCCCTATACATCGTTCCTCAACAGGGAAGTAGTGAAACGGATTGGTTCGACGCACACAACTGCATCCTAATACACATTGCGCTACCCGAAATTAGTCATATCCGATCCGTTACTACTTCCCGCCATAGGTTGACACGGTGCAAAAACGTTATAATCCGGTCCGCATGGAATAACCCATCGGCAACAGCCTATGCACGGACAAGCCGGCTCAAATCATAATTAATTGAAGATTCGAGCTGTGATCCGCCGACCGCTGTGAACACAGTGATAGAGATAAAGTCAGGATGACATACACGCGTACAAAATGGAATGATTTTATCGTCCGCCCGGATGTGTGTGACCAATGTCAAAATTAGTCGATAAAAGCGAGCAGGACCGGATCATTCGGATATCCGTGGCCAAATCACGGGAGGCGGGATTAATCAATTTATGATTCGCAGCTAATTATGAGCGCGTGGAGCGCGCGGAATTTGCCCCGAACGAGGTCGGTTGCCGTACAACAGACGATAAAATTGGATTTATTTCATAGTTACTGTTCGGGGCGCCCTGTAACGCCTGTGCTGAATTATGGAAGTTATTATTGGTAACGTGTTGTCGCAGTAGCGTGTTGTTGGTGTAATTAAGGCACAAAAATATCATTTTAGCACGATTAAAGTGTGCCAGCCATCGTTTGACGTTTGATGATTTTAGAAGTAGAAATAATACAAGCCACAATGTTGATGTGATTTTGACGAAGAACTGTAATTTAATGTGATGGATAGAGAAACATATTTTCCTTTAACTATACATTTTCTTAAGAGTTTTGTCTTTAAAAAGGCGAAAAAACCTACGCACCCACAGTGTGTTGCATACAAGGAGTACTTCAACCAGAAAGATAGTGAATGATTGGGATTGTATGAACCGAAGTCTTTATTGAAAAGCATGATAAATTCAAACACCATCAATCAAACACCCACATCCGGTGCCGGAGGACTACACTGGATGGTTGAAAAGGGAAAATGAAGAAAGAAAAACACCAGGACCTGGAAAATCCAGACCACCCACGTGTTCGAGAGATGCAGGGAGAGCAACCTGCAGCAAAACATCACCGAAGAACGACAGATAATGGAGGACATAACGGAACCGAACCCAAAGTGAAACGAAGATTTTTCCCGTGCCGTCTCGAAGCAGGTGATGGCCGTATCCGGCCTGCAGGTTGCGCAACGCGATAGCTGTCTGGCAGCGTTTTTTCGTCTTTAATGGAAAACCAGGACGATCGATTTGAGTGGCTGAGATTTGGCTGTCTTTCGTCGGCACACAAAAAGTGAGTGAGTCCCTTTTTGTTGGTTGAGCAATACTGCCAGGTTGTATTTTTTCGATTTTACTCCATACACTTCTGTTCAATTCGTCACACCCGTTTATTTAAAGAAAGTCACAATTTTCCATCATCCTCTCGGGGTGAGAAATTTGGTACTAGCGTGTGCTAACGTCTTAAGTTTTACTTTTCATTTATCCACACTTTTGAACAATATTTAATCTTCCCATTTTCGATCCCTTATGGCACACCGGGAGGAGCTGGCATGTCTCGAGCAAGTTTGCTCCATTCATAGTTTAGCCAATCGGAAAACTTTATCGATAGTCACTACATTGGCCGCGTCCTTTGGCTTCCCATCTCACCGATGCATCCCGTCTCATCCTCATCCTTCAAGTGTGGGGAAGAGTTCTAAGTTTCCAAGTGTGGCTGTCGCAGCTGGCAATCGAGCCACTGCCGATGCGGATGGATGAGTAGACGGAGAGTGATTATGTGAGTGAAA
This sequence comes from Anopheles coustani, assembly GCF_943734705.1. Taxonomy (NCBI): domain Eukaryota; kingdom Metazoa; phylum Arthropoda; class Insecta; order Diptera; family Culicidae; genus Anopheles; species Anopheles coustani. Next base: position 32,694,750 of record NC_071289.1, read on the forward strand.
TTGATAAAGCAAAATAAAAGCATTGGGTATTGATCGGGAAACTTGATACATTATTATTCGTCAATTCTTCGGGATATGCTTTTGATCGAATAGGGGCAGGGGTTGGCACCGACGGAGCAGCTGGTGGTGAAAAATGATAACGATTACTTTCATTGTGCTCCGAGGTTTGTATTGTGAGCGTGCTTGGGTACGTGTGTATGAGTGTGTGTGTGTGTATCATACGCCAATGCCAATGATAATCATTTATTCTATCAATTTCCATTTCCGCCGCCATTGGGAGAGAACGTAATCCAGCGGGATGGAGGAGCAAGAGTGAAGAGGAAAATGTGTTAGAAAATTGGTTTCTCGCTTCCTCCGCACAAAGAACGGAGAGAAACTTGCAAATGACTATAAAGACGTACCGCAAAGTTGTCTGGATGCAAATTTGTCGACAAACTAATTCGCATCGTTCCAATCGACTTGTTTACTCCCAAATAGACTCCTCAAAGAAAAAAAGGATAATAATATGTTTTCCATCACACGATACGTGCACTAACGCGACGTTTTTTGCTATGTTTGTCCCACGGGCGGGATGTATGGAAAATTGTTTTTCACATCCCACCGTCGATAATGAAACGTGATACGCGCCATTGGAGGAGGGCAGGATGTCAGCGTTTTGGGTATCATCAACTCAATCTGGTCTGGCGTGCATTATCGGTTTCGTTTCGTGGGATCGACTCTATTAATGCCGGAGCTGATGGTCAGAAAAAGCCATCGTGTGAGTAGAAAAATTCGGCTCATCACTGGACCGCTTTCCCGTCCACTCCAGCGGGAGTCGATGTTTGGGAGGAATCTGATAAAAAATTTGTCATCAATTTGGCTAGCATAATTGTGCGATGACCCTTGACGGTTGGCTTTTACGCGTAGAGTGGCACACTGAAAGGACATCGTAAAGTGCGCTTCAACGGCTAGAAATGATTGATATTTTGTCATCCTGCGCAAAGTCATCCCTACGGTGGTCTCTGGTGATGGTGAGCTTAGAAGCTCGTAGGTTCCACATACTTACCCCGAGATTGAGTGCGAGTATCACGAAAGGCAGCTGCACTTTTGATACCCGTGTCGCAACGCAGCGCTGTTAGAATGGAATTTTGTTATTAAAGTATCTATCTTGAGATTCTGCACCAAAGAAATCATTCTAGCGGTTTGCGGCATCGTGTGGGAGAGCTTTGGCCCGGGATTGGTTCTTTGAGTATTTCAATCTGCAAACGAATTGCATCTCCGCATTCCGGGACAAGCGAATTTACGACGGTTTCGAGAGTAATGTAAGGCAATAAACGAAATATGGGACACTCTACCTCATCGTTCCTTTCAGCTTCTTCCACGTGGAAGGATCCATTTTACGGGTAAAATTTGAAGATCTCACGTGTCAAGGGAAGGTGCACGCCCGTGTGCACATTGTTCAGTGTTCAGATCATAAAACGACACACGTTTGAGTCGTTAAAGAATACCAAAGCCCGCTCAAAGACCGAGGGAATCATAATTGTTTGCGCCATCATCCGGAAAAGTCACAGTCATCGAGGATGATTTATTGTCGCTTCAAAAAACATACGTTGATTGAAATTTCTCCACTTCCTAGCTGTGCATTACAGACATTGGAATTGGATTTTCTTCCAGAAATAAATTTTTATCCGTGCTCCTCCAAGGCAGCTCCCGATTGCTTAAAAATACTTTCTCAATATGTTACTTTTCTATTTCCTCCTGAAAAATGTTCTCCTCAATGTGCGGACACTAAGCTGTCGATTGAAGTCACTTGGATTTTGTTTTGAGTCAAATTGACAGGAGAGTTAGGAAGTTGGTGGGTCGTGCCTTCAACGGCATCCATTACTTCTGTCGAAATGAAATCATGCAAAGGAAAGACGTTCCACCGTTTAAGTGTTCATTCGGGGTGATTTTTCCCCGACCAGCATGTGTCACTTGGAGGAACGAAAAAAAAAACACCAAATCAATTTTGGTGGCATGAAGTCGTCAGGAAAACACTAAGTTATTGATTCCATGCCATGCTTCGCGGGCTTTGCGGTGCTCGTAAACTTCTTGAAACTGACTGTTCCGATCGCTCAAGTGTGATGGTTCCGGAGCATCTTATCATACCTCTTGACGCCTCACTCGGAGTGCGTGAGACGAGTATCACGGACTCACTGGTGGATCGGGTGGGAAAGCAGAGGAAAAAAGAATGTTTCGAAACATCTGGTAGCCATATTTCGTGTTATGACCGTGACCATTCCCAAATCATTCATCGCATAATATTTTTCTTCCACGCAAGCGACGGGGAGGAGAGAAAGAGAGGCCCCGTTAAGGGCAAGATCCCTCCCACCTGCCCTTCTCGATCTCATCCCCACAGTGGCTGAGGTGAGCAGACCTTATGGACCATAAATTTTCCCTATTAACTTCATTACGCATTTCGGTTGACCGAATGTGCGCCGGAGTGGAAATAAAGCACATTCCTTGCATTTTATGGACGATTCAACAAGGAACATAAGGAAGAACGCACTGGTGGCGCCATCTTCGGGTTCGGTGTGTGTTTGTGTGTGGTCATAGTCAAGTGCTGCTTGAAGGGAGCAGGGCTTAAGGTAGCACATTACGGACAAAATGGACCAATTCCTTGTGGAGGAAATTTTTAATCGTATGGTTGAGTAACGGACGCTGTTTCCAGAATGGGACCATAAAATATGTTTCGCCATTTTCATTACTCCAAAACAGCGCGCTCTGTCTATGGAGTTTTTCAACGACGGTTTCCTCACTTCAAAAGCCTAAGTTTGGGGCTGTAATAAAATCCCATTTTACTGCCCCAAACCTGTGATGATGTGTTCGCACTGAAGGTCAGTCTTTTCCAGCGGACAGGCCAGGAAAGTTTTCCGAGAAGTTGACTCATTTAATATTTTATCGGAAAACCCCTAATCCCATGCACTTCATGCCTTACTTCCGCCCAATGTTTGCAGGCCAGTTGTAAAAATTGTGATAATGAATATTAATTTAATCACCGGTGCATAAGAGAGTCCCCTGAGCTTCGGTGTCACCTAACCGAACAAGTTTGTGTATAATTTTATTTTCCTTCCGAGAAGTCGTTTAATAATATAATTTTTGTAGCTTGTTTGCCCAACCCGAGCGGGCGAGTTTCCCATGAGGTAAAAACCCCCGCTCAGATCCTCAAGCTAACCCGTTTGCTCGGTAATGATAATAATCGCGAATGGAAATTAGTGTTAATGAGAGTTGATTCCGAGTTTGATCCCGGGTAGCAATTATGCTGGCGGTTGGAAAACTGCACCGGCTGGCCATGGGGTGTGCGGTTTTTCCAACGATTTTATCCCTCATATGTCCGACCGCATTGGTGGCCACCTTGGCGATAGCTAGTGGCTGGTGAAGACGGTTGCAAGACTTTACCACTGCAGAACGTTCTCACGTACTTGACACTAGCTTCACTGGAAGCGATAGAGGGAAAATGAGAATTTAGAGCAATTTAATTAATTAGACTCTTCATTATGGATCGGGGATGTGCATCGCTCAGCCATCTGGAGTCGTGATATGGTACGAAAAAAAGTATAAAATAAAAAAAAACTACTTCCTTCCCCCGAGTGGTTTCACAAAAAACGAGCACCTACTGAACAAGACCACCGAACGGATAACGGATGTGGCAAAAAAGTGCATAATTCATTTGCTTTCTTTGCACATCCGCTACCCAGCTTTTCCAACAAGACTTTCCACACCATTAACCAACTTACGGACCGATCAGTTGCGACCGCTGGCGGATCAGCCAAACGTCAGCCAAAGCCATCGAGCGGCGGAGGACACACTTCCCCTGGAGGGCGTTCTCAAGTGGCAATTAAAACACTCATTAGTTATTCATTTTGTTTCATTATTTTTTCTTCCTCCGTTCCGTTTGTCTCTTTCGTTCTCGTTTTCTTTTTTCTTTGTCCTGGGAGCAGTATTTGTTTTTTGTAGGATAGCATTCCCTGGGTTTCGGTTTTTCTCGTTAACCCTGGCTGCAAGCCGCTTCCGTGTTTGGGTTTTGCTCTTCCCTTCCAGAACCCTGCCTGTTCGATAGTTCTGCTATGAAATTTTATGTAATAATGGTTTTGTTTTCTTTTTTAATAAAATACTTTTTTCCACTCAACCATCTCCCGGCGCCTGTTCTGTTGGACCTCGTCTATTTGTAAGGGTGCACTCGCTGTGCATATCGATATTTTATTGAATGCCGTTGAATGAACTGGTCTGCTTATGCTGCCGTCATTTTTCGCACCTTTTTGTTTGTTTGCTAGGTATTTGAACCGGGTTGATGTTGGTTATATTCCGCCGCAACGATTGCTTCTGATTATTAAATTGTTTTATGTTTTACGATTAGCAAAGTGTTGTTTAGATAGTTTCATTATCAAGCTGATATCGTTTTGTTTGAGTAACATCTTGTTTAAAACCGTTTTGCTAGAAGTAACCGAGTACGGAAAAACAAGAACGCAAAACACTTTCTCTACTTGGCGTGTCGTCTTCGTTCTTTTCTTTTCATGTAATGACACACAGATACAGTCCGAATCGACTCTGCTGATTACGAACATCGTTTCTTTTGCTGTAATCTCTTCTCATTTCCGTTGTATGTACACGTCCATCACAAGATAGAATGTGCCACTCTGCGTTAAGTGTAATGGATTCACAATCAAACGTCACGACCGTTTCAATTCATTCCACCAAAATCTCGATAATTGCTACGTACCTTAAGAGTAGCAAACGTAAAAAATGTACACTTTATTTAATTGTTTACCTTTAACTATTACTATCAAATGCATACTGCTATTAATATTGGATTTAAACACCACTTGTTTGTATTGTTGTTTATTCCTCTTCGATACCTAACGATGCGTGCATGTTTAACTTCCAGTAGGTTTTGTTTATGTTCTTGTTGGATGTATTTATTCGTTCTTACAAATATATTTCGACATGACTGATTCATAGTTGGATTGTGTTTCAAACTGTTTCTCCGGCACCTTTATCCTTTGATGACGTTTAATTTTGCTTTTTGCCGTTCTTCTATTTCATATGGACACTTGTTTTCCTGGCTGTGGCATATTTACTGTTAATATCTTGGTAACATTTCATATGTTTGAGTCTCGTGGGTTGTAATGGGTTGTAAAATCATGTTAATGGTTTAGTGCGTGATTTTTATTCGCCACCAGTATTCGATTTACAGCGCTGCACGTGAAGTATCATTAAGTTATCTTGTCCTACTCGCTGCTTGTTGTAGAAACAGAACAATTCACGCTGGTTTTTTTTTGCTATTTTTAAGAGCATAGTTAGTTAATATCAGTTTTATTGTGTATGTTATGTGTGTTTGCGTGTTCGATAGTAAAGCGGTAGCAAGTACCCATTGCTGCAATTTGCTTAATATCTTTCCCCATGCCTAGCAGTATTGCTCCATTCATTGCACAGCACTCCGTAAAGAATAGTCGCAATCTTGCATCAATATAGCAATTATCTTATATAGCTAAGCTTATGTATTTTTCACTGTACATTGATTTGATAAAACATGGGAAAATCACTGTTTACAGAAAAAAATTAACTTTATAGTAATTAGTCAACTTCGAAATGCACATTATGCTTACGTTTTATTTATGTAAATCACAGATCAATGTAAGTGTGAAGAAGTGCTGCTGTAGCGAAACGCCCTTAGAACCCATGGTCAAGAACGCAGGAGGCTAAGAGAAGTGCGTGTTCGTGTGTGTATCTGTGTCTCGTTGTTGTGTTGCCATAGAAATTAAGCAGCGCTGTGTTTCCATCCCAAATTCAACATGGCAGCTTTTGCAGCTTGTCAATCACAAGGGCTTTGATGGATAAGCCTCATGCAATCCGTAGTCCGCTGGAATTTGTGTAATATTTTTTAGGCGGGATCGTAGGTTGGGCTGATGAGGGGTGGGAAAAAATTGAAAAATATTTTATTCCAATCCATATTCCGCAGCGAGGCCGAACAACTCCCCAGCTGGCAGATTTATCATGAGATCCCGTCGTACCATCGTTCAATCTTATCCAGCTCTTCAAATGACCTTATAATAAATCTTTTCCAACAGCGAAAAGTGCTGTGCTATCGGATCGACGAGAACAGACACGTCATGTGGTCATTTAGTGATCCGTCTGCTTAGTCGAGTTTTCCACTCCCCCCCTCCCTTTTTATTATACAATTCCAAACAACGAGGGAAACCATTAACACGTGATTATCACCTCTCATTTTTTGCTTTCGCTTTCGCCATTAGAGGCGAAACCGTTGCTAGAAAATAGCTCGGGTCCATTTTCGATCAATCAACGTAAGTGTATGTTTGGCAGCAAGCCCCTGTCTCGGGTGGTTTTTCGGCCAAATGAAGAATGTCGGAATCCTTTTGATTGCACAACATAACTTCTTCATAGGAAACTCGACAAACCTTATGTCCAACGGCTTTAAAAAGGGGAAAGTAAATATATGTGCCCATTACATAAACCACCAGGCGCCTCCATCGAGAGGCTTTGGTATGAAGATTAATAATTTATTTTAATCAAAATAACAACACGAATAGATTTTTTTGAAATAGCGATGAGCGGAAAGGAAAAATCAATTAAGGTCATTCAATTCAGTTGCTAAAAGACCACATGATGCTCGCGAGGTGATGTTTTTATTTCAATTTACTGCTGCTTGTCTGTCCGCTTTGAATCTGTTTTCGTTAACAACATGTTTATGGCGTTTGTTTTCTTTGTATCTTTGACAGCGTTCATAGTTCTTTTTTCCGCTTCATTATTCTTCTCTTTAGCTTTTCATTTTATAATCGGGTTGTTCTTGCAGAAGCGGGGGATAATTTTGGTTTGTATCCGGTTTTTTATCTCATTGAACTTCTGGGCACCCAAGTCCCTTGGCACGGTGAATGAAGCGGCATAAAAGATTACTTTTAAGGCGATGGGTAAAAAATAACTTTCTTTGTTTACTTCCCTCTCAGAAGGGCCTAAGCGCGAACGGGCGAACGGGACAGTGTGAGCGAGTTCCGAGGGCTTATTTGCATACATTTTCCAGCCCATTGATTGCGCCCATAAAGTCGCTATGTTTTGCTGGCATCAGGGCTGTTTGTGTGTGTGTGTGAGTGTTGTCGAGTGGTTTGTGTAACCCAGTTTCTCCCCCGTAAAACTCCCTACGTTCAACCGTAAAAGAACAAAGGGCTGATGGGTCCCATATGTTTTATCGTCGCTGGTGTGTGACATGTTTTTCTGGGACATTGTGTTTTTTTTTTACTTCCTTAACGTATGTTTTAAATCCTCTTTATTACTGGGTCATCAGTTGCACACCGAACGGCAACGGAGTGTGACAGCGAAGCGTTTGTATGTGTGAGCATAAATTCATATGAAATTTAACGATGTTAGGAATCGTGGTACCGAAAACGGAATAACAACTGAATAGAAGAGTTACGCAACAAAAACCATATTAAGAGAACTTAGACTTTCTTCCATAACCTGCGTTTTATGGGCAAAAGTTTTCCTGCTTTGGGGACAATCAACTAGTATTGCCCGGAGTCAAATTTTTGCCTGCTCCGAAAGCGAAACCGGAAGTGGGTCACTAGGTGCCACAAACAGACGTGCGTCGGTAGGGGGAATTTTTCGGCTAAAAGTTTTCCAATTCTTTTCGCCTCGAGCCACGTCGGAAGAAGTGTTTACCGTTTAACGCCTCACACGTCTTTTTGCTATTGCAACGGTTGTTTTCCGTACGTCGAAACGCAGCATGGGAACAAGAAGACAAATATCAGCGATGATGAAAAACGGCACGTTCGACGCCGTGTTTGCGTACAGTGTCGTCTCATCGGCGCACCGTCACCTCATCGGAATTCGATTAAGAAGGCGAGAAAGGTGATGAACGACAGCTATCGATGGAGGGGAAAACTTGGTGCGAAAAAGGGTTAGGGAGAAAAGTTTCCCGGAAAAGGTGTAAGGCAAACAGGTAAGCCACGATAAGTGACGCAAAGTCGAGCGTGTCACTGGGGAAAAGAGCATGCACCCCTTGGAACGAGTGATAGATTTTGGGCGAAGTGACGGAAAAACAACATCAGGTACTTACTTAAAAGATTTTTCAGTCGGGGGAAATGAAAAAAATAGATAAAATTTTCCAAATTCAAGGAAGTAATTTTATTAAAAGTAACGTTATTTGCTACAGTATTATTACTTTAAGTGGGAAATTTTATACTTGGCATGTTTCCTTCTCGTGAAAGCATCAAATAAGAATCCATTTTCATCCATGATGGTATGAAGGTATTTATTCAAAGCAAAACTGTCCCCAAAAGTGAAATTGAATTTTCAAACATCCATCTCGAAGATAGAGATAGGTTGTTTTGGTACCATAAGGACTCTCTCGGCCTCCCTAAGCCGGATACCATTTTCCAGCCGTTACATCGGAAATGTATTAAAATGCAAATAAACGCAGGTGCAAATTTATACGTTCACTTTTCCGCAACGGTCAATGGAATAACTTAGTTTGGAGAGAGAAAAAGAGACAGAGAGAGATACAAAAAGGACGGAGAAAAATGCACGACACGACACGGAATACGCCTTCCATTACTTGAAACCGTTGCCCTCCCCCTGGAATCGTCATCAACATGCATTAGATGAGTTTTCCACCCCACAGAGAATAAGTTCATCGTTGCCCAGTTCGTCTATTGCTTCTTGTTCTTCACCGGGGGAAGTAGATATACACGCACACACGATCCTGCTGGTGTTTGTCCTGTTCCGATGGTCATCGGTTTATTGGTCGGTGAAGCTTGCTAACAAATTCATTTCTCGCCATTAACATGCAAATTTTTCCCCCTTGCCGGTCCGACCGACTCGGTGGTTTCGTTCACTGGAAAAACTTTTTTCCACTCTACTCCCCCCGGGGGAGCGGGGACCACTCTGTATGTATATGTGTGTTTTGGATGTGTGTGTGTGGGTGTGTGGGTGTTTGTTTCAGAGAAAGAGTTACAAGCACTATCGGAAAGGGGGCGGTAAAAACAAAAAGTTTCGAGAAAGGTTTCGAACTTTGGTTGTTGGTTGTGTTTGTTTTGTTGGTCCCATTTGGTTTTTTTGGTAGGTTTGTTAGTTAATTTATTTCCGTGGCCGAAAGGGGACGGCCATCCGTCCACCGGGAGAACAAATTGTGTGAGTGTGTGTGTGTGGTTTGTGGACAGCAGTCTCTCGTCACCTCAGCCGCGTCACCGTGAGCGTCACGGAATCGCTTTTGGGGAGAAGCCTATTGCTTATCATGTTATGGATCTTCCGTCCCGTGGCGACTGCTTACGATCAAATGTGGTTCACTTTCCACGCGCACACAGAAATAGCTTTAACCGGAGCCATTGGACCATATTGAAGAATATTCGTATCGATGTTTAAAGTACTTCATTTTTAATCGACCAAAAAGCCAACTTACAAGCCAGCAGTAGGGCAGCGAAAAACATATACAACTGTGTTTATTGCTTGGATAAACAAGTTTTTCAACATTTGCTAAGCGATCACTTTTGAGTTGTTTTTCTTCATCTAGGCTTTTCCTTTATGACCATATGTACATTCCGTTCCTTCAACGACTTGCAATTCGGATGAGGATCGAATCATGTTTGCGAATAAGTATATGCTTACGCAAGACATCTCATTTAACAAAAAAACAAACCCCTGCCCTTAACTTGTTTAACATTACCGTTTTTAAACTTTATTTTATCATTTGTACGAACTTTAACCACAAAATAGCGCAAACGGTTCGAGCGGTTTGCCAAGGTTGAAGGTTTGAGGAGAGGAGCGAGGATAAGCAAAAAGAAAAGAAAAGAACGGAAGGCTTCCCGGGGGTCGTGCGGTGGAGCACCTTTGAAGTTCGCTTCGCTTTCACGCGAAACCCTTCGCCCATGCCTGCCCTCCACCATCCCCGGGATATTTTCTTGTCCGTCCATTCCTTTTCCATTGAAATAACTGTTTTATCACTTTTCGATTTGCCTTTTGTTTTCTAAAATATACATTTGTTTGGGAACGAGGGGAATGTTCCCCCGCGTTCCATTTCGCACATTTTCTTGCCCTTTCGTCGTTCGAAACCACCCTCCCCTGCCCATCATCGAATTGGAGCGAAAGTTTCTCGGCGGAAGTTTTCCCCTTTGTTCCTCTGGAGCGTGAACTCCCACCGGGGAAAACGCAGCTTCAACCTCGCTCGCGATCGTAGGTTTTATTTGCCTTATTTATCTTCCAATCTGCTTGTTTAACTAGTTATCAATATGTTTCGTGGGTCTTTATCATTTTCGTTCATCGTTAACGCACCTTTTTCTTGTTTCGAGTTTTCCTTTTTCGCCGGCAACTGTCATTGCTGCGTGATTCATGTCCCATTCGGGCGGATTCGAACAGCTGGTGGTACGTATTAAACTGCCATTCGGAGTCTTATGCATGTAATTCCCGATCAACCAGCTGCTTTGGGAGTCGGTTCAGCTTGAAAGCAGCAAAGAGAAAGGTAAATCTACCAAAGTAAAAACCTCAACCAAAAGACACATAACCGATATTAATCATCCTCGCAGTTGGTTCGGCCAGAAAGTGGAACGCAAGACGAAAATCCTTCCAACAATCGAGCCGGAAAAGGACACTCCCGGGGTCCACCAGTTGCACGGGGCGAGAGTGGAGTAAACCTCGGGCCAGAGAAAAACTCTGAATATTCAATTCGTGCGCTTTCTTCAGGTTTTGCTACAACAAACCGCTTTCCAGCGGGTGATTTTTCATTCCTACTCTGCCCCGGCACACTTGGCCTTTTGATGCTTTTCATGCCAGCTGGAGGAGATTTGCACGATTTTCCATCCCTCAAGCACTCCCTCCCTAGAAAGCAATCAAGTTCTGAATCCCTTCCTCGAGCCTTCCCCCCGATGCCGTAAAACTGAAAGGCATTGTCTATCCCCCGGTCGACCGAAAGAAGGAATGGAAAACAAAAAGGGCCAAAGACAGATGCGTTCCCGGAAGGCGGAAAAAGGGCGAGTAGGACAAGTTTTCCACTTGCCACCATTCTATTCAATGCGAAAAGGCAAAAAACGAAACATCCCAACCTCGATCGATCCATCATCTTTTCACCGACTGAAAAATGGTTTTGCGTTCTCTAGGATTGCGCTTTTCTTTGGCGTGCTTCTCTTCTGCCTTCTGCCATGCTGCCAAACAATCCGGTCAAGACTTTATAAAACAAAGTTGCTCTCCCGGTGCCTTGCGGCGCTCGTAAGGGAGAACGATGCGTGTACCACGCCTTGTTCGGTGGGCCCAAGTTTTTCCTTCCCTTGCTCAGCCGGGGTTTTGTTTTGGGAAGTTTCGCTGGTTTCGGTGAAGGAAAGTTTTGCCGGAACGCCGGCGCTCGAAGGGAAAGCTAAGGCTTGGCCCACGACACCGCCCCGGTTGGGCGATAAAAACAGATCAAAGGCCGGCTGGAGGCTCTGAAGGAATGGTGCAGGAGTTTTTCTACGTATTTTTCTTTTTTGGTTCTTTCCCAGACGCATATCCCGGCTTCGTCGTAGGCCAAAGAGATGGTGATCTCTTTAATCCACCGCAGGGCACATAAAGAAAAGCGCAGAAAAGCATCGGCATCGAGAAAGAGACAGTTTGATCGTTATTTCTTGACAATGTAAACCAAATGTAACAACTATAGATGGAAAAACTTGACGCTAGTCACGGGATGCAAAGCTGTTCTCCGACTGTGGCCTCCGCGCGCAAATCCGTCCATCTGGGAATGTGGTTCACGGTTGTGTGGTTGTTCTGCCATTGCCGACCATTTTCCGTATCGGTAGTTGATGACATGCTGCTGAAGCTCTCAAAACGCCTGGTCGTGCTCCATATCTTTAACGCTCGGCTTAAACGTTGCCCACCGGTTCTTTCGTTTCTGAAAGTAGAGGAAACCCGAAGAGAGAAAGAAGCCGAGAAAAGGAGAAAAATGGAAGAAAAGAACCCGATTACTAATGCGCTCGAAGCTGTCCGAACACCGATGATCGATCGTGAAAAGGGTAATTGTAATAATCGCAGTTACGCAAACTGCCTGGCAAAAGGGGGGCTTTGGTGGAAAACTGGTTTTACGGAAAAGCGTTGGAAAAGCCGGAAAGTCTAGTGGAGAAGCATTGTAGCGTCAGCAGTGCAGTGCGCGTGGGTTTTGCGGTTGACGGGCTTGAATTTGCACTGATTTAGAGCCCTCGAGCAGTTCGGGTTTTGAGGTACGGACACTCGAAAGTTTATTACGTTGATTGATTGCCAAGAGATGGGTTGAATGTGTTTCTGTGGCGTTGTTACGTAGTCCACGTACTATCGTGGGTGATTAGATAATTGAGTGTCGTATAGCTACGCTTGGAGGGTCCTGTTGAAACTGTTCCGGTTTATATCCATTATTTTTTTGAATTAAAATGACTATCCAAAATAATAGCAGGAGGAATGGCCTTTCAAGGTAGATAGAGAGTGCCTAACTAGATTTTCTCATTTACTCTTTTTTTAATAATCCGAGCCTTCAAAGATGTATCCCATTTCTAATGAATGAAGACAAATTGTGACCGACCGCACAACTTAATACCTTCGCATAAATGTTGAAACGTGGAAACATTTTTTGTGGCGTCATTTCCACACTTTAGGGCGGTGGTCGGCAAAGTCTGGCCGGCCAACTGAAGATTAAAATTGTTCAATACCAAGTGACTTTCTTGTATACCTTTTGTTAGATTTGTTCTATCATATTAGAATTATTGATCGTTATAACATATCCTAGCGCCGAGAGTCTTGTCCAAAATCCGACTGCATTAACTCGTTTACGTTGCATGTAAAATAGCTTCATTCAAGGAATACAGTTTTCATATCCATCACAAAATAAAATAAAAGGCTCAAAATATTGAAAACTATTCGAAGCTGAGTAATGTTAGAAGTACTCAGAGAGTATGCCAATAAAAATAAGATATTTTTAAATAATTGTTTTACAGGATTAGTTTCAAGTACAATTTAAAAAAAATATAGTAAAATAAACTAACATTTCTATGTTGATAGAAATTTAACGAAAATAAATATGGCAATATTAAAAAAATTTAACGAAAAAAATTGAAATATTGTAGCTTTTACCACTCTTAATACAACTTTCTCTCCTCTTTAATCTCTTCAATCATCTGGCCCTTTAAGGAGAACGTGTGTCGATCCCTGTTCCAGGGGACAGTTTGGCCCATTCCCGGATAGCGAGCCATCAAAAAAGAAGGATACATGTGGTTGTACTTTAATGATAACATTTCCGCAATCGGGAAACCACCGGGAAATATCCTTCTGTCCGTTCCGTCCTATTGCCATACGTTGGGTGTAAAATATTAGCCTTCGGTTGTGTCCAGTCGGGGAGAGGGCAATATTTTTTCGTTGCTGGGTGTGTGTTTCACAAGATACCACGGTTTTGAAGGGTGGCTGGGTGCGCTATTAACTGCCACACAGTGACCAGAAAGGGGACAACAAAATAAGCCCAGCGGAAGCGCCACGTTGTGGAAGGCTAGCATTATTTTTCCTTAGTCCATTTATATTTTATGGTTTTAATCATTTTCTTTTGGCCATCATCGCCAGTAATGGCAACGTTCCTTCTTTTCCTTTTTTAGACAAAAGACACCCCAAACCGAGTGAGACCCAGTTTTCTTGGCGGCTATCAGCCATTGGCCAGGGGACGATTTGGTCACCCCGAAATTGATGTGCTCGTCGAGGGTGAATGAGACACTTTTATGAAGAGACAAAAAGTGTCTTACAAGTGTTTAATGATTTTTTTTCCCTCCGAACCGTTCCGATCCGGGTCGAGATGGTTCCTGGTGATACTTTTTCAGCAGCATGCTCAGCTTCGGAGGTTGACCGGTGGGAAATCTTTCCCATCGCATTTCATCCGAATCGGTTCCCCTGGGTTGCATAGCGAGATTTCATAATGTTTCGGGTTTTATGGACTGCCACAAGAGGAGTGCGCTCGACGACGACGACGACGACGACGACGACACGGCGAGTGGTTCACATCGTTTTTCAACATACAAAACGATATGGACCTTGCGATACCCTTGTAGGGTTCATTGGTCACACAGAATTGGGTAATACTGAACGAGAAATAGAAAAGAAAAACCGAAACAGAGTACCCTCTTTCACTTCCAACCGATGCAAGAGCTTGGATATCATACAAATTTTCCCTTTGGAAGTTGGCCATCACTTAATTAGAACAAGAGAGTGTTTTTAATAGGAGCATAAAGTGTGTCCTATCTCATTTTCACACTCACTTCGGAAGTTAGTTGGAACCAGGAGATTTCCTTCATCGACTCATTAATCCTTCCCCGTACGGAATAGCTCCGTACAGCGTACAACTAGAGGACGATTATTGGAAAACCTCACCATTATCGTAACCGTTTTCCAAAGTGCCCGTCATAAAATGCAAAGCGGGAGGAGTTAAGCTCCGTGTGGCGTGGATTCGAAAGCCAACGCTCGAACGGCAAGCGATCGAACACGAACTCAATCGCATAATATTTGTCATTCAAACCCTCTCGGGAATGTCAATGTCATGGCGTGTGTCCTTTCCGCGCCCTTGGCCTTGCCCTTTGCCGACCGGGCGATGTTATTTTCCCGTCCCCGAAGCCTTAAAAGTCATAGTCAAAAAACGAGTCCGATAGCGAGTTGTGTTGGTCTCCAAAAAATGTCACTCCCCTCCGAAAACGTCCAATCGCATGACTCATGGTTTCTTACCCTGTCACAGTTTCAAGTGGTCCAGCGGTTCCATCCTTCCCTAGAACAACAACACTTCCACTTAATCTTCCCCATGCGATCCGGTCTACTCTCAATGGCTGATGTTTGCCTTCCCACTTTCTCCCTTGCCTGCTGGAATGTCGAACCCATATCCAATTTCCACCCCCCCCGGTCTAATGTCTCAGTTGGACGCCGGTGGCCATGTCCTCCACACTCCGCTTGCATCCCCTTACATCTTCTCCGATTCGTCAACCTGCTTCCAACACGAACACATTGATCCCCATCTCGCCAGAAGGACTTTGATGCAAATCGAAAACAAACAGTCTGCATAAATTATGCTAATTCAACCGTAGTGGCCCTCCGTCGCTAGGAGGTGTCCCCCTCCCTCCCCTTCGTTAACAACTCCAACTGGAATGTTCGCTCGGATCGACCCTCGGGTTCGAAATGCAACAGATACAATGATGAGGAGCGAACGCTGTGTTGCGGCTGTGGTTGAGAAATTTGACGCTCTGCTGAATCGATTTGTGCGAAAACAAAAAAACAAGCGAAAAAAAGCAGACGTTTTGAAGAAGTTTTCCGGTTGATTGATAGGCGATTGGTTTGATCGGAAACGATTGCTAACCGGAAGAAAGGGATCCCTACCTCCGCCACTCGTTTGGTGATGGAGTCAAGGATAAAAAGCTGACTGATGACGCTTCGTGAGAGTCACGGGGGATTACATTGTTGCTTTCGCGCCTCGGACATACAATCACACACACCACGAGCCCTTCGTCGCACTGCACTATGAAATGTGCAAAATGGCGGGGGGGGGGGGGGGGGGGGGAAGAGGGAGAGGAAGGTTTTCTACGGGGATCATTACAGTTGTGACTAAAACAGTGAAAAGCAACATACCACTCCAATAAAAAGCAGAAGCTCTACTACAACGTCGCACGTCTAAGCACTACTCTATCGCAGCAAGCAGCGGGGCACACGCTTAAGAACGCCTTTTCGAAATCGTTACCTTCAACTTACGCATTGCATTTTCTTCTTCAGCGGTCTTCAGCTTTCTTTTTTACTTTCCCTCCTACCGTTTACTGGAACGCACAGTTCGATCGATGGATAGAAGCGTATGGGGTTTTTTTTTTGTTTTTTAATCTCGTTTCCGACAGCCGGTACCAATTTTCCGAAAGTTTCAGCTCAGCAGCGTTTTTCCTTTCCTGCCGGCTTTTCTTCTCCTCCGCTGAAGTTTCGTTCGCGTGTGGACGATAGACGACTTCGAATGTGTTCGATGATCGATTTCAGTTCCGAGCTGTCGGGTAGAATCCAATTTCCGGTAATTTTTGCGGCTTTCACGTTGATCACAAGTGAGCGCTTTTCCTTTCGCCCTCGACACCGTTTCGCTTTTCGACGGCTCGACGAAGTTTCCGATGCAAAACATAAACAGTTTTGCAGCACACGACGACAAAACTCGACGCTCGACTGCTTCGATTCGAATGGATTTCTGTTTGCGATATGGTATTTTAACGTTGATTGGGACCGCAGTGTGCTATGATGTGTTTTTTGTGGACTTTATTTGAAACATTTCATAGAGTGGCCAACATTTGGGCACGTTCGGTTGTCAAGTTAGCAGTTACTGCGTGGCTTATTTTTTCTTCTCCCCCAACGGATGTGTGGTTTCGGTTATGTGATAATAGCAACACGAGAATTTAGGCAGCAGATACACACACACGTAGCACATCGAACGGAGATTGATTGTTGTTTATGTACAGATAGCCACACCGATAGTTATATTAGATCACACAGAAAGAAACATTGATGTTTGTATTTGTAAGCACAGCAACGATTTACGAAAGAATAAAGGATATCAAATATGGGAAAACAGAAGAGATTCGATTTGAAGAGTTGAAACAAAGTGAGTAAACTGGAATGGATTAGTTCTTAATCTGTTAAATTTATGACAAAGTGTTCACAGGATGTGGTTTTTCTTAATTCCATCACTTTCCAGTCGTAATATAAGTTCAATATCATATACACACTGCTAGGCTTGGAGATAGTAAGCGACAAGGATAAATCGGCAATCACATCATGCTGCGGGAAGGAGAAGAGAAACGATTGTAAGAAGAGAGAAACAAAAAGGACAGTGAAAGGTGGAGGAAGAAGGGCGTAATAGCGATAGAATCCACTGGACGGAGCTGATGGAAAAGCGTTCACATTTTGTACCCAGTTCTGGGCGTTCGGGGTTCACACGGAAGTATTACGAGGACCGGAAGTTTACTGGGAGTATGGATAGCAACAACTGGGATCTACTGAGGGGGCAAGCCATCGATCAGTTACCAAAAGCTACGGATTTAGAGAAGGCCGAGGAGGGTGGACAGCAAACACGGAACATCACACTGAGTGAAATTGCTGAAAGGCAGCATACGGCGCTTACCCATCTTCGGCAGGATGACGTCCTTCGTTATGGTTCGGTTGGCGTTCATGCGTCTAATCGCCTGGTCCATGCTTCCCGTGCTCGGCGCGTTGGAAGATGGAAGCTTACCGGATCCGGTATTGCAGATACCACCTGGACCCGCTTGGCCTGAAAAGGAGGGAGAGAGAGAGAGAAGTGACCAGATGTCAGACATGTCGGTTTTAATCAGGAAGGAAGCAGCTATTGAGGCGAATATGGAAGGAAGTGGGACTTAGAGAAGGCAGAATAGAAAGGCGGAGTGCATATAAATTCGGTTCTGAAGGCGTCGGTGCGATTGGCGTGGTACGTACTTGTATTACAATTACCTGGCAGCCGCGGTGGCCTCGACAGTTCCACCGGGCAGACGCGTCGCCTCCGCTTGGGCAGCTTCGCGCGGGCCTGCGTGTGCGAGTAGTACATCGTGAAGTTGCTCACGATGACGGGCACGGGCAGGGCGATCGTCAGCACACCGGCCAGCGCGCACAGCGCACCGACGAACATCCCGATGTAGGTCTTGGGCGTCATATCGCCATACCCGACGGTGGTCATCGTGACCAGCGCCCACCACAGCCCCAGCGGGATGCTGTTGAAGTCGTTGTGCGGGTTGATCTGGATGCGCTCGGCGTAGTACACCAGGCTGGCGAATATCACGATGCCGAGCACGAGGAAAAACACCAGCAGCGTCAGCTCCTTGGCCGAGGCGCGAAACGTCTGTATCAGGATCTTCAGGCCGGACGAGTGGCGCGTCAGCTTGAACAGCCGCATGATGCGGATGATGGAGAAGAACTCGAGGATGTCGGCGTTCTCGAGGTGCGACGCGAACCGCTGCAGTATCAGATCGATGAAGAAACTCAGCGTCGCGATGTAGTCGATGATATTTACAGATGACGTGATAAACCTTAGTTTACTTGGCGATGATATAAAGCGTACCTGTGGGTAGGATGAACGATAAAAAGGCATTCAGAACATGCATACTGTTGTGGGTGTTTCCGTAAACAACTCTTCCACAGAAACTTTAGTATAATCCCGTTCAAGAAGAGTCGTTGGAAAATGTTTTCTAGGGGGAAACCCTCCAAATTACCATTATTTCGAACGTAAACCACGCGTTGCAGACACACTCGATGTAGAAGAACGCCACGTGAGCGTTCGTTTGCGTCTTGTCCAGCACCCAGGACGTGTTCTGGTTGGCCGTCTTGACCGTGATGTTCCGGATGTACGGCACACGCATATCCGGGTGGGTTTTCAGGCAGAATGATATGATCGACACGCAGATGAAAAACACTGATATGATACCGATTATCTGAAAAAAGGGGAAGCGAGAAATGTGTCATGAGTGTACGAATAAAGAAATTCTTTAATTTTACAACTTCCCGCTTTGGGTAACTCTCTCTCGAAAAGCTCATCCACAGGCTCATCTGTAGTGAGCGGCATAAATTTAAAGTTTCATGGGTTTTAACAAAATTAAACGATCTCAAGTTTCACGAGCGGTGCAGAAAGCGAGATAAGAAAGCGGACCCAATCATCATAATCATCACCCGTTACTTCCATTTGACAACCGAACCGTAATCAATCTGCACTTCCTCATCGCCACGTGGGCCGGTGACTTGTGCCCGCCGGTTCGGTTGCAGAAGGCCCAAGAGCGCTCGGTAGCGGCTCCTTTATTTGCATTCGGCCATAAAACACTTTCATTTAACGATCCTTGTAACTCGCTTCCCGTTTGAAAGGAACGACTCGTCTTGGGTTGTTAGGCAAGAAGACGGTTTGTGCGCCATTTATAATCCATTCTGAATATCGCCCTTTTTTACGCCTTTCCATCGCTGACCAGCGGCTAGCTGGTCGTTATTATCCCCGTGTGTGTGTGTGCCGATGCCGCAGGGCTCGGAACATCCTTTTGAATGGTGAGCATTTGATGAAGCCACGCTCGGCCACGAACCAATAAATCACATCCTGATATAACCTGACGGTGCTGGAAGCCCTTCACACACACACACACACACACACATATGGACAACGGGATGGTCGACCCGCTCGTCGACGTAATCGAAACATGCTCCCGTTGGCACGTTCTCATATGGGGTTTTCTAGCGCCAACGAACTAACCACTTCGGATGGCGTGCATCAACGATTGGTGATGACCTCCGCCGGCACCAGCAGATCCAATCGGTCGCTTGATTGACAGATTTGTTTACCGAGGACCTCTCGGCGGCTTTTGGGACGGCTGACGAAAGTTCTTTTATGTGTGTTGTTCCTTTTTAACAATACTGTTCTACCCACGGAAAGCGCCTGATGGTTGGTGAACTTTTAGTAGCAACATTATTTTTTGTCGCTCTTCCCCGGTACCTCCTCTCGAAGGAACCGTTTTCCGGGAAAACAAAAACCAAATGCAAAACAAGCAAAATGAATAGCAAATAACTTCTCATCCCATTCCCAGAGCCAAGGGCCCGTCCGGAGCGAATGGAACCGCAGCCGCCTTTTTTAACTGTGTTTGCCCAGCCGGTGAACCGAGCCTACGGTAAAGGCAGCGGGCAAGAAACTTTTCCCATGGTCATTCGTGGGAAAACGCTGCATCGGGTGGGAGGGTGAGAACGCCATTTTTCCACCCCACTCTCCCGTCCCACCATTCGTAGGAAAGTTATAAATTACAGATTCAGTGAGTTGTTATTTCTCTCTTTTTTTTCGGGTGTTTGGATTTTTATGCCTTTTTCGCTGCGGCCGGTTTTAGCTAAAGCTCTTTTGCGCTTCCTCCACTCGGGAGTGAGATGTTTAATGAAGTTGAATTAGTTTATTGACGTGTCGAAGGCGGCTGAGATTGGATTATTAATGAGTAGGAAAAGTTTTTTTGTTTGTTTGCTTCCCGCCTCGACGAGCGTAATATAGTTCGATAATGGATGATGATGTTAATTTTACTGTTTTTGTTTGCCTTCGTGTGTCATTTAAAGATGAGTTAACTTGGAGTAATTGGATAAAAGGTTCGTAGGATAGGACCACAGAAGACAAAACTAAACCATCCACCAACTAGCTGAAAACAAAATGCATATATTAAAGATTATTTTCTCAGCATATTTACCTTGGCAGCGTTGGAACTGTATGGCTCGTCGAACAGTGACCAAATCTGTGGCTTCAGGTGCTGCCACCAGCTCACCTTGCCCTTATTGTAAGCGTCTTCGAAACCGAACTTTTTCGCGACCTCCTCGTCGGTCGGCTTTTCCGTATCTAAATCTAATCTATCTAAAACAGCCAACGTTTCTTGTGTGTTTCGGTGCTGCGGAAGAAAAGATAAAGTTGAGCGCAAAAGCGAAAGAATTAAAAAAGAGAAGCGAATTATGTTTCAGATTGGCGAAGGACCTTCAACGCAAACACATACACCGGTTGTCCTTTTGGGAAATGGTATTTTAATTGGATAGATTTTTCACCGGCAACGAGTTGGGGAACAAAAAGGCCATTCGAAAAAGACCAAAAGCAGTATATGTGTGTGCATGGGGGAGGGTCAAATAAATGATAGAAATTAATGACCGTCTAGGTCAGTCCTGAGGCATGGTTGAAATAATATCAGTCCCTTTTCCTTAACTACCACGATACGGAAGGAATTCGATACAATCGGGTTGGCTTTCAATTCCAACGCAAATCAATACAACCTCCACCGGTCGGTCGTGTTGCAAACGATTTGTGACCTTTTACGTAACCGATCACCGGCACGATTGAGGACATTCGATGGAAAGCGCTTCAACAAACTCGCCCATTAATCATAGGCCCGGGAAAAGCTACGGATCGTTGTGCTTGAGGCTCGGAAAAACCCTAACCACGGGATGTAACGTTTATCTCAACGGAGCTCAAATTTGAATATCTGTTCCTTCTACTCTTCTCTTCGTTGCCTGTGTTGGGTGGATAAAACTTTTCCCCCAGTAAAAACTAATCAACGGTTCTCGAACAATCGGAACAATGACCGACGGCGTCCTCCCATTCCGACTGTCGTCTGGCATTTCAAGAATTGGCGTTTTATCGGACGGGATTTGTGGCTACTATCAATGGGGCCAGAGTTTTTCCTGCCTCCCATCTTGGTCCTTCCTTGCGTCTTCCATGAAGGCCATCCATGGAACCGAGGCCGAAAGTAAACACAATCGAACACAATCGTTCCTTTCATTAATCATTTTTGAAACACACTTTCCCATCTGCCTGTGCAAGTTTCGAAAGAAATTACAAATCCAACAAGGCATGGGGTGGCGCACCCGGACGAAGGGGTGAAGGTAGCGCTGGTAGAGATAAATGTATTTGTTTGTCGTGCCGTTAAATCCTTCCCGGCCGGGGGTCAGCCGGCTAAAAGAAAAGGCACAGATTAACGAGGCGCCATCACAGTGGGATTCAAATCGTACAAGAAAAAGCGAATAGACTCGGTGAGGATTCCTGTGGCGTTTTTGCTCGTCGGGAAAAACCTCGCCCGAGCGCAAGGCTCGAGATAAACGTTTTTCGAACGGTGCTAGCTACAAACGACCTTCCGATGGGCTTTCACGGGGGATGCCTTTGTTCTGGGGTATTCATTTTCCCTTCGGGAAAAATAGAGCAATGTTGAATGGAACCTTGCTTTCCGTTGAATGAATTATTCTAGGATATTTTTTCCGAGTACGGCCAAGAAAATAGGCATAAACATGCAATAATCCTGGGAAACTTCTACCGTTGTTTCATTGTCGCTTTAAGGTTACGTTATTTAATGTTAACGGAATCGCTTTTAATACAACTTTTATGACATCAGGCTAGGAGTGGCCTTGAACCGGTTCGCATTTTCTTGGAATGCTCGGAACAGCCCTTCGCCTTGGGTAGACAATGACTGTCATTATTAGATTAGATCCTGTCACCAATGGACGAACGCCCATTGTGGGGCACACATAAAGCCGAAGCCCGTCCCACAAACGACGACGACGACGGCGATGGTCTTATCTTTCGAGGTTTTTGCGACCGAAGACAATCCTTTGCCTGCGAATACACTCCAATAATAGGATCGAGTCGTCGCCTTTTGTATCATTTGGTTCACTTCCCGGTACCCGGGTCTCGTTTAACCTGCTTAACAAAACGTTAGCGCGAGGGTGGAGAGCAAAACAAAGAAAAAAAGATAGGGCAGCGCTATCGTGAGACACGTGAGAAGTAATTTTCGAGCGGGTCACAAATGTTTGGCCAGCCCGCACGGCCCCGAGGAAAAAGGCGAAAGTCAACTGATGACAGCGCCATGACGTTGCGAAACCATTTCCTACGCAAGGACATTTTAATGCCCAACGACAGTTACACGCAAAAAAAAGCGCGCACACACACACACAAACACGGGGATTCTCGCAAATATACTAGGTTTCCCGGAGTACGTGGGTCGTAAAAGTACTTCCTGCAACGTCCTCGAGCACCGTGACATTGTTGAGTGTTGCTGCTCATACGCAGTAAAAAACGAACAAAAAACAAGAAAAAAACGCTAAAGCTTAAGAAATCCAGGCCGAGTCACGAATGACGATGGTGCTCAAATCGAAAATGAAGCTGACTGCCCCTTGGTTAACTCCATCCCCGGGGCGAGGGAGTGTTTCCGTTTCGACTTAAGCAAAAAATAAATAAAAATCCTTCGCCCGGCAAACCTAGCGATAAAAATCTTCTCCCACACACACACCCTTTTTCCGTCCGCTTCGACGGATGTTGTCGCAGCAGGTCCTAATGGTCGGTTCGGAAATTCGTTTGTTAAAATGGTCGATAGCGTTCGCTAGGGTGTATTATTTTCTCCAAGCTTAGGTACGGTTTTAGCTTTTTCAATTTTGGGACATTTTTTACAGCCTGCACCATTCGATTGGTAGAATAAATGCTGTGTAGCAGGATATTTTTAACATCGAAACCATCGCCATGTGCTGGTTCTTGTGGTTACGATGGGTTGCTTCGATTTGATTTTTCTCTGCTTGGGTGCATTACTCTGTGTGTCGAGTGGGGCGAATTACACTCGGATTTAAAAGCTTTAAAATAAAGCAAGGAAAAGAAATATAGATAAGAAAAATTAATGGAGAATAACTAAAGATATGAAAAAATCTGATAAATAAATATTAAAAACAAAAGATAAATAAAGGTAAAGGTAAATATTACGAGGAAAGTATGGTAGCTCAATCATTTAAAATCGCCATTTGTATAAACTGTTCTACTTTTGCCATCAACCGTATCCCAAAAAAAAACTGATTTTTATTCGTTACAGAAGCAAATAACGACATAGATTATTTAGAAATGATATTACAATTCCAGAGAACCAAACCGAAAAATGACTAGGCATTCATTTAGACAACCACTCACCTGTGTGTACGTCATCCAGCAGCATGGCTCCACCTGATTGGAGTCGAGACCCCAGAACGATAGTTCCTCCTCGAACAGCGGTCCGCAGACATCGGTCGGGTAGTGTAGCTTTCCGGTGCTGTCGGTGTAAAATAGTTACAACAAGAAAAGGTAGTGAAAAAAAAAATGAAAGCGTGACTGAGCAAGGAAAAATAAACGATGGGAAAATTAATTTATAATGAACGACACATTTTCCACTGCATACGGAGAGTTCCTAGGCGCTCGTACAGGTTACGAGTAAAGGTTTATTTTTCCTAGCGTGTTTTTGCAGCACTTCTTTACCTCCGCTCAGCAGTTCGCTTTTCTAACCCAGCTGAGAGTAAATTTTCCGGACATTTTTCCCACCCCATTGCACTGTGTTTTTTCAGCGCAAATTCAACATGTGTGCTAGTTTCTACAGAAATAGCTACATTTGCGAACGAACGGGCCCGAATTGTGTTTACTTTACTTTCGAACCAACCTTACAAGCTTCATAAATGGGCGGCCCGACGGGTCGGAGGTGTTGTGGAGGTTGTTTTCTTTCTGGGCGGTAGATTTTGGTTACGGAAAGATCAAGCATATATGATATGCTCGAAACGTTCCTCAAAAACACGGAAGCTTACGAAGGAAAGAGAAAACTGGAAACGACTGTAAGGAAAATAATCATTACTGTCATAACAAAAGGCGGCAACAATGAGTGGCTGGTAACATTTCAACACCCATTTACGCCGATGTTCGCGCCCGATGGCGTTTACCGTTGATGATGGTAATGATGGCGGCAAATATGATGATAGTAAACGAGGCTCGTGTTAGTGCTTATCTTGAAAGTTGTTGTTACTGTAAGGCAAGCTCTTCTGTTGTGGTTTTCTACGAGTTTTGATTATGGTGGTTTGAAAATTTAAAATGACAATTTAATTGGAAATTTGAAAGAAGGAAATGAAGCTAAGATATTACACGTGAGAAAGTGAAACACTTTTTAAATTAAATAAACGAACATTCTTGTTATTTATTATGTGTTACAGCATGAACATTTTCTTTTCTTTTTCCACTTTTTCCATTTGCCAGATAGGGTTCCCTAAGCCTCCCAAATTCACAGAAGGTCATAAAATGCGAATAAGCCTCATAATTATGGGAGCAAAAATTTGAGGCCGGATGTAAACTTGGGAAGCTTGCGAACAGGAAAAGCTAATCCCATAGTACGATTGTAGATACAGCAACGGAAATGAATATCGTGCCGTAGCGCCCGAAACAGGCCTTCAGTGAAAAAATCACCGGTCCGATGTTTGACGCACTTTATTTACTTTATTCACGGAATTATTTTCCTTCCAGGAACAAAACCAAATCTGCCAACATCGAGCTAAATGCATATTTTTATTAGCCTTTCTGATGGGTTTATAGACATTTTTTCGACATGAAATCGAATCCCATCCCCATCACGTCCGCCGCAAAACTTCTGTTTCCCTAACGTACCTTTATTAGTTATTTTTGACCCTTTTTTCGGGGTAATAATTTGTCCTCATTATTATACTTCCCGGTACTATTTATAAACTTCGCAGAACTATGCCAGGAATAAGGAAAAATTGACAAAGATAAGTTTTAGTTGCTTCCTATTGATTTGACCTAGTTTGCTGTTTTCTTACATCTTCTGCAGTTCGCTTCTGATTTGGCTATTTGGTGCACCATCCCACGAGCGCATTGTGTCCCGGTTCGCGAAGCACCGGTCGGAAACGAGCTTAAACTTCATTCAGATGCAAATTTAATATGCTCTCCGGAAGCGTCTCAACGTTTGTCAGCTTTGGGTCGCGTGCATTTCAAAACGGGTCCATAACTCGTAAGCGTAAGGGTTGAGTAGAGTTTATCACCCGTTTCCTGTGCTCGCAAATTGTGCCTTCTGTTCAAGCGCGCGGCTTTTCGTTGCACCTCGACCGGGGAGCGCCGAAGATGGCTGGCTGAGAAGAATGCGCAATGAGCTTTAAAGCATGAACACGGAATGGTTTCGTTTGACAAAAAGTAAGAAATGAAAATAAAAATAAAAAAACCGGTGGAAAGCCACGGAATGCTGTGTGCTAGGGACATTGCACGAGCTTCCACGCAGCCGTTCAGCTGGAATGCAACCACGAACGGTGCTGGCGGGCTGCGTGACCGCCATCGATGTCGTGCCGGTTTGTTGGATGAATTAAATCACGTTCGTGTGTAAAATTTATTCCATCATCCCGAACACCATTCCGGGGCCTAGTTTCCCCCCCCCCCCCCCCCCCCCCCCCCTTAGGGGAGGGTTCGATCCTGGAAAGTATCGATCGGGAGCGAACCACGCTTTTGACTCGAGGAAACTTTTCCTCCTTCAGGAAAGAACTTGGAGCAAAGAAACGGTTGAACAGTTTATGCTTTCAAAGAGGAATCGAAGAAGTAAACCCACCGAACAAACGGAGGCTCGCCGGCTTCGGGTGAGGCCGATCGAAGCGATCTCGGTCCAAGATGCAATCGGCGGGAAAAACGGTTTAATTAAAAGTTCCCATCGACATTCCTCGCACCGGGTCTCTTTAATTACTCAACCATTTTTGCACGCCATCGACAGCGAGCGGCGAGTCCGGCGACGCGTACAACACCCGGTTCGTTTCCCACACTTCCACCGGATGCACACGGGCCAGCACCAGGCTGAGAAGTTGTTTCGCACCCTCGGACTCTTTTTCCTTCGTTTGCGCCTGGGAGACTCACGCAAATGAGAAGTTTTTCCGACCACTCTGCTTCGAAAAGTGCAGCACCGGGTGGCGACGCGAGCGTGGAAGGCGGCATTTTAATAAAGAACTTTTCACTCCTGCCTTCCATCCGAAGGGCTTCATTACGAGTGATTTGTCATGACCGACTGCCAGCATGCTGTTTACCGCAATGGTCGGGCTTAGCGGCTTACGGCGAAACTTTCCCACTGACGCAAACTAGTTCGCTGGCCATGGTTTACCGGTTTGATGGATTGGGAAAGTACGACAAAGAATTGTTTCGCAGGGTGTAGTGTATAAACTTCACTTTGGTTTAATTTATATCTCCAGGAAGATTCCTACAGCACAGAACAATCTGTGGTCTTGGAAGTAAACAGTATCCAATATATTTAGTTTTGTTTATCTCCGTCTCTCTTAAGATTTTACTTTACTTGGGCAAGGAAACTTATTGTCATTGTTAAACTTTTCTTCCTTCCGCTAATAAAAAATTTACAAAACAACATGCAATCAGCAAGGATAAATATTTTTTAAAGTTTTATCAATTTTCTCAGTATGACATAATTTCGTTTAGTTTAAGGACGACCGTTTGATGGAGATTAAAAAGCTGCTTAATTCAGAAAGTAATTATTCTAATTAAATAAAGATACTGATGTTGAATGCCGAGGCTTTTTTCTAGACACTTCTTTCGTTCTTGGAAAATGTTTACCGTTTTCTCTTCGCTTAAGCGTGTTGGCTTTTCATGACTGATTTTACGAACTTTAAAAACTTCCCTTCTTCGTTATGGCACGTTCATTAATTCGCAAGGAATTAATTTCTAAAGAATATCTTCCTTCGAAGAAATGTTTTCTTTCAACCCTCCTCAATCGACCCAAGGAGGATTGCGTCAAAAGTTTACCCTTCAAAAGCCCAATTTCAGGTCCGACTAACAACAGTAAAGCAAAGACCGAAATCGAGCACAGACAGCGAAAGGGCAGTATTTTCCAAATTGGCCGCAGCTTGTCGGGGGCTTGGCGTTATTGAATCCGGTACGATAGGCATCCATTCATTGCTCTCATTTGTATTCCGTCGGGTGCGCCGGAGGAACCTCGGTATTGAACGATGGTCTCCGAAGTCGAACGCGCTGTATCTATCATCCTCCAGAGCCGGACTGAGCTCGGAAAACTTGCGGGGGCAAGTTGCGTAAAGTTTTCCAACGAAATGAATGAATGTTTCGATACTTCCGGTGTGCTGCTCAAAGTTACATCTTAAACATGAGTATTCGGTACATTCAATTCGTTTCGAAGTTTCCGATAAGGGACCTCACCCAAGCAAACCGATTCTGCTTTTTGTTCTGCTTCTGCCCAGAATATCGGTCCACCGTTTGGGGAGCGAAAATTCGTAGAAGGCACTTCCCGCTTCCGGAAGAGCAACATAACTTTCGGCTACTGAAAAGCCGGAAAGGATCGGCGTAAGAAGGTAACGCAGTATAGTACGGATTTGCTTCCTTCTATTCCGGTGAAAGAGATTTCCTTGCCCCACACCCGAGTTGATTTGGTCCGAGGGAAAACTTCTGTGCGCGAGTGCACAGATGGCACGGTGCACCGTTTCTGAATGGGCGTTCGTCAAATTAACTGAGTGCTATCAAAAAGGTCTCGTTAGACACCATTGTGTGCGCGTTCCACGCTCGGGAAGTAAATGGAGGCGCCCAGTGCTTCACGAAGAGCAATATTGCGAGTGAAATAAAATTGTCTTCCATTGGCTGTACCGGTTGCTTTGACGGCATGAAAAAAAGAACCTCTTCGATGATAAACTCATTTTAAAGAAGGCCGCCACTTACCGATAGTAGTTGAGGACCTGGGCGAACACCCCCGGGTGGCGGTCGAAGAAGTACTCGTTCAGCACGGGATCGTAGTTGCCGAGCGCTTCGGTCAGTCTCGAGAGCCGCGTGGCCGGGATCTTCTTCAGCGTCGCCTTGTACGTCTCGTGCCGTATGCCGCCGACGTTGAGAACCACTCGGTTCTCGGAGTCCATATTCATAAGATTCATTTCCCGGGGTGCGTGTTGCGAGTCGTGTGCGTGCGAGTTGTGGGAAGTTGGGATTAGTTTCTTTCACTTCCGGAAAAGTTGCGACACGAATGTTCGTGCACTCGCTTCGAAGTTCTAAGCGGTGATGTTTACGGATGGCAACTCCCGAAATTGTACGTCGCTTTCCCGCGACCCGTACGCGGATTGACCAGCACCCGGCTCGATGCAAATGTTGGCAAAAAGGAGGACGTTCCCGCTTGTTGCTCTCGCGTTGCCACTCGGCTTCTTTCCGGTGAGGCTGCGTGCCGGCGTTCGTTGTAGCTGCGACGTGATTTTATTCCTATCAGCAGCATATTAACACCAGACCACCGCTTCTCGGCAGGGTGCCGAGCGAAAGGACCGAGCGTGGCTATGCCGTATCACGTAGGCATACGATATCGTGCCGGCCGGGAGCTGCGTTGCTGACGGGCACGGAATGGTGATGTGTTTGCGTGAAACTAGATCCTTGTCCCCTTAGGCTACAAGCTACAACTATCCGTTCCGGAGCGCTAGATACTATCGTAGGGAAAGAAGTTTTTACAGAAGTTTGTTCTTTGTGTGGTTTGTTTTCGCTCTTTCCTTCGCTTGTTTGTTCGCCTTATTAGCTTTGGTTGAGATTATCTTTTTCGTCACCTAATGCAGCGGGGCGACACTTCCGCTCCACTCGGCACTGACAGCACGCCTCGGGTTGCCTTGGCAAATCCCGCTGTCCGCAGACGCCCGGAACGTGCTTAACCGGCAGCCAACGCCAGACGTCCTAGCCGCTCGCTGTCGGGCTCGGCTGTCGGGCTTCCACCAGCGCACGGGCAGACATACAGTTCTTTCTAGTAATTAATCATCAGCTACCATGGGGATAGATTCGTAACATCGTCTTGGCGACTTATTTCCCCACGACCGCCGTGGTGACATCTCGTGGCAAGCCCTCGTACGGTGATGCCGAGCGTGCTTTCTTCATCTTGTCGTTGGGGCGAGGCAGAAACGAGGTTCCGGAACGCGGGAACGGAAAGCGTCGGTAAAGCTGGGCCACTGATGAAGCTGCTCAGCATGATGTCCTGCGACGGCCGAGGGCGTCGTACATCTGCAATGAGAGAGGGAGAGGAATGAAAAAAAAAGTAAGCAACAGAAATGAATATGTAGCAGATGGTTTTTGCGTCAGATTAATGCAATACGCAAGCTGCGGGATTAATGCTTTTCGAGAATTGAATTACACACTCCCACTTCCGGGGCCTGGTGCCACTGCTGATTGGGTATGAAATCGGTCACATCGTTATGTTCGACGGTCGTCGGCAGTGGCGGCTCGAGTTTCTATCCAACCATCCCGTGAGGGTCGTGTGCGGGTCAGTTTCGCTCATTAATTATACCGTACACTGGTGAGCTGCAATTAATACAAGGCAAATCGCTGTTGTTTACTCACAACAGATATTCTGCCATTCCGTGTCCTTATGTGTATGTGTGTGTGTGTGCCCTGTTCCCAATTTCCCTACCCTTGTGGGGGAGGATTGGCTTTCATCGAGGCCATACCGTTTTGGTGTACGAACGACAAACGCGGCTTAAAAGTTTATTTATCGAAATGGTTGAGGTTGGTGCAAATTGCATGTGAAACCAGCGAAAATGTGTGGTTCTGTGTTTACGACACGTTCGCATCTGTCTACATGCTCTTAATGTGATTAAATAATTGATTGTCCAAAATGGTCGTCGTTCATTAAAGCAATTATACAAAAAAGATAGTTGATTTGACACACTTCAAATACATTGAATTATTTAACCATTTTATACTCAATTTAATCTATTCAATGAAATCTCGCATTTTCGTAGTGTTTTCTCTACATTCCACATTCCGCTGTTAGCTTCATAGCTTATAGAAAAACTCATAAATTGAAATTACAAAAAACTCAGAACTGGTCCCTTGGTGTCGTACATCTACCTCACACACAATCTGTAACATCGCAATGATTGAAACATTCTTAAATAACTTAAACTCAAAGTACATGGAAAAAGCATCTTCACATCCAAACACCCTATTAATAAGTTCCCCTTAGCCTCCATGAATCTGATGAATATCTTCAACACAAATCCACAGCCGTCTATATTTCCTTAAATCTCTGGTCCATCGAGAACAAAGTGGACAAGTCAACATTTAAAACATCTTCGAATGAGTTTTTCAACAAGGAATTTTCCCACTCAAACCTATCGACTCCTAATTAGGAATTCTACATTAAGTCTGCCATCCAAAGAAAATTCAACTGAAATGTGGAAATATTTTAGTCGAACCCATAAGTATCTTATCAATTATCACAACTACTGTATTACATGTTATTTAGCAATAAAACTTATACTAATACTGCATTCCACATTACAGTTTATTTATTTCATATGTCAGCTGGGTATGACTATGACAACACTCATTGTATAACAGTGAAAGTAGTAGAAATTCACCCCTTTTGGACACATTATTTTTCCTACTGCTACAACCTCTCGAAGGGCAACCATTTCCACAGGAAACTTTTCGATACTATCTGGTACGGCTTTGCATTATAAACCCCACCCGCTCTGCCGTGAGAACTGGCCCAGATTGAGTGAAATGTAAATGCATCCCTGCGCACTCAAACCGACTCGGACTCCATTTTACAAGTGGTTAGGCCTGATGCCGGGCTTTCTTTCCACGGGATTCCACTTTCACGCCTGGCCACACTTTCGTTTCATAAATGATTCATTTCGTCCTTTCATCCGTCGCCCTTCGCCGTTCGCGAAGAGATGGATGGACGTTTTTGCCATCTTGTCCTGTCCTCTATGTTGTTGGTTTCATCTAGGAAATGGTACGCTGTCCTTCCAAGTCGTTCGTGAGCAACTTACTATGCTGGGCTGCACTCGTGTGCTCAGCTTCGGTCCTCATCATCATTATCTTTTTTATCAACACCAGTACACCGTAAGCCCGGTGAGGATTTCTTTTCTTCCCCCTGTAAAACATTCCACTATGAGATGGCTACTTGTTCTTGTTGGGAAAAATAAATGTAAAGCTCCGTATCGAAGTAGACAAGGAAGTGGAGAATGTCTGTGCATGTTGCAGCTTTTTATCCTTGTTGTGGCGTAACGCAGAAGCTTTTCTTATCGTGAATACCCCTTGGATGTTGCGTCGAATCCTTTGATCTCACCACTGAGCTGCCGGTACTACAAGGCGTGATGTTATGAAAGTCTTGTCCCAGAACGAGAGCGTCAGCAGAGTGGAGCTAGGACCGTAATGAACTTTGCTGTTTGCTTAAGCATCTTGCGAAGACATCTCACCTCGATGGCAAGTTACTCCATTTAAGAAGGTATGAAAATGTTTTATCCTATGTTAAACATTTTCTAAAAAAAAGCTCGAATTGTTTTCTCACATGTTTCTTGATAATTTAATAAAAAGAAAGTGCCGTCTACTTCCTTCTCGTTAACTTTGTGAGAACAGCGTTCTTTTACCTCTCTCTGCACCAAACCCGCAGATTGTAAGGTCTTTGTCCGTTGACTTACTACGCTACCCTGCAAGCCAACTCGGGATCGCATTTATCCCCGCTTTGTGATGGAGATTCTGATAACCGATACTGCCGCTGTTGTTTTGCATAATTTTCTATTATCATTTCATTATGCGCATGTTTCGCTCCCTTCACCACCGCGAGTCACCTTTCGAAACCTACATCCAGACTCTTGGCACGGAGTTTGACACGGGCACCAGCAAATGACCAGACCGCACTCTATTCAGCCGCCTCATGGGGGGCACTCTCTCGGTGTTGTTGTTGTTCATCCTCACCGCCAAAGCCTCATCTCACCGCAGGTCCCTCGCGCGAGATTGTTCATCATCCGATAGATTGACAACGGAGGTGAAAACTTCCTAATGGATTTCTGCTGGAAACGTGGCGTCCCCTGGTTTGACATTACCGGTTTTGGTTTGGTTTTATTGGAAAAGTGTTGCAGGGTGCAGGGACACACGGCAGGGAGTGCGGACCGAACAAGCGTATCAATATCGGGCTGACCGATATGTACGGGTGGGATATTGTTTTCCCCCGACGCTTTCCTGCTGGTTATTGTTTTGGGAAACGAGTTGATGAAAGCTGGTACACAATAGGTAATCATCATTAGTTTGGCATTTGCGTGTGGTTGCATCTATAGCGCTGGCATCAACTGCAATTCATTGCAGTTATTGTCCTGTGACCGATACAGAAACAGCAAATTACGTGTAATTGTGTTGTGCAAGGGAATTGGGTCATGTTTTCCAGATAATTGAAATTAAAATGTAATTCAATTTGTTTTTAATGTAAGTATAAGTTATTAAGTAACACTATTTTACGCAATTTCCATATTAAAAAACTCTTAGATTTCTTTTGTACTTCACCACTTGAACAAACGAATCCACGACATTCCAAATTTCACTTCTGGCATAAATCCGTAATAGCCATTTCCATCATCCGGGGCTTACGGATGTATCCATAAATTACACCAAATGCAATCGCCCCTAACCGGATACTGATTTATGCAAATATGATCCCAACGTTCGATCCACAGCAGCATGTCACAAATGTTGCCGGGTGGCATCGGGAGAAAGAGGAGAGAGAGAGAAAAAACGGATTTATTTGGCTTCGGCCACGGTACGTAACTTCCGGTGGACCGGAACCGAAATAAGAAGCGTCACAATGCACAAATCCGATTGGGTTTCCAACTCGAGAATTCTGGCTGAAGTGAACGAATGTAACGGTGTTTCCTTACGGAAGCGACGAACGAATCCTTTCGAAGTGGTTACTTTTTGCTCAACTGTGTTGCGTTGATCAGTTGCCGAAGTAAATGAAGTGAAATAAAGTGCATTGCAACACCTCGTCGAGGAGGAATTTAAATTGTAATGCTAGTTCACTTCGGCAGACACCAAGGTTCGAACTCGGTGCCACAGTAATGCTGAAGTAGCGCATTTTCCCTTCTACATATTCCGTGATTTCCCACCTTTACACCAGCAATTTGGCAACCGTTGCTCAACGCCATCAAAAACCATCCACTCGAACCTGTCCGAAACCAGCCTCAAAGAGCTTTTTGCAGATTGGAATAGTTTTTCTTCGACTCAAGTAGAGGCGGTATGCGCTCTTGTATTCGCTTCCCGTCACTAAGCTCACCGTCCTTCCGGTTGCGCAAGGCCGGATATTCGTTCGCATCATCCATCACGTCACATTGATATTCCGTTCACGGCCGGGAAAAGAGCGCCCATTCCTTTCGGTTCCTCTTCCTCGGTTCAGTTTCACGAGCGCCAGCTTTGGTTTGCGTTCCATTTTTCATTTCATTTTTCAATCGCCCGCTCGAACCACGCCGCTGCCATTTCGTTTTTTGGTGGATCGTTTTTTTCACAATTTTTCCTCCTACGGCCTCTAAGCCCGATCGAATTTGATGGAAAAATATATATATAGAAAATACACGAACAAACGATCGCTTTTTGTTTGCCAGCTTGCTTGCTTGCGTAGTCAAATATTTACCGGCGAAAAAGCGATATCCGATTATTGCCGAGCGATGCAAACAAAACTGGCAATACGGGACCCGGACGGGCACGGCTAAGCGTTCCCCAGCGCCGATGCTCGTTTGACTAAATTTACCCAAAGCCTGAACGGTGGCCAACGAGAAATATGAAATGCATTTGAATCTCGGCGTTATTCCGCACGAATGGCTACCGGGTGGAGCTTCCTGCGGTGGTTTTTAATTTTTGATTTTTAACCTTTTCCATTCGTTGTTCCGTTTTACTTTATTGCGATCTAATAGAATTGTTCTGAACCAACTGTCATTCAGCAAATTTGCCATCCTTTATTGCCTTTTAAGTCTGTTAAGTGTGAGAACGTAACGAGTGGGAAAAAATAATCAACTCCGCTGTTCCTTTCTAATGGTTTGTCAAATTAAACGATATTCTTGTTAAAGATGACATTCTTTTCAACTTAACCGACCACGTTCCGTGACTCTTTTCTTTATCTTAATTTCTGTAAGCAGGTCTGCTATCGCTAGGCCGTGTAGGCGGAATTAATCTTTGTCAACAGAAGCGACAGGTCTAGGCCGCCTTCAGCGCCAACAGACGAGAACATGACAGCTCGGTTCATAAATCATTAGAATTAAAATTTCATATGAAACGCGAGACGATAAATTAGGACCACGCCAAGGATAGACCGAGGCCCGCCGAGTTTGGCCAGCCGAATTAAATCGTTTCTTTTGTCTTCGCAGAGACCGCCGCGACGCAGCACAAAGGAAGGCAATAACGAAGCTGCGGTGAACTGTGAAAAAAGCATGATTTTGTTCAATTTTTCATTCTCATCACTTTCACCCTCCCGGAGGATGTCGTCCTTCTTTAAATTGTTCATTTTTTTTCAGCCCACTCCTACACACCCAATATTCCTCCACCGTAAGACAACACGACCCAAATCCCGCAGCCGTCTTGTAAA
Organism: Anopheles coustani; assembly: GCF_943734705.1. Classification (NCBI taxonomy): domain Eukaryota; kingdom Metazoa; phylum Arthropoda; class Insecta; order Diptera; family Culicidae; genus Anopheles; species Anopheles coustani. The sequence continues at coordinate 32,729,402 of NC_071289.1, forward strand.
ACATACCATCACTCCCGATGGTCCTTTATTTTTCTGTTTTGTATTTCCCGAGAGATTTGTTGCCCTCTAGCGTCCTCGGTCTAGCAGTCCGCAACCCCAGCGTCATTACTGATTTTCTTTGCCTTCCCCTTAAGCGGCTTGGGTCGAGCTTTTGAGCGCAAGTGAAGTGATGAAAATTAAATGCTCCTCTAGACTCTGGAGCGATTGGAGCCTCAACGGACGCTGGTGACCGCTTGTTACTGGTGGTGGTCAAGGATCAACCCGGGCGTCCTCGCTTCGAGCGTGATTTACAGGCTGACCACCGCGATGGAAATAAAAAGTCAGCGAAAAATCAGAGCTTTCGTAAGGTGCGTGGCGCGGCTGGCAACGATTGCTACCCAAGGAAGATGTTGCAATCCACGCGAAATGGAGCGGGCACAGTGTGCATTGGGACAAAAAGGACCACGAAGTTACTCTTCCATGAATCAATCTTCCGAATGGATGGAGTTTGCATTGCGTTAAGGAGCAAGGGGAGGAGGTCAGGTTTGGAGCGAAATGAGGCCAAGTGGCCAGCAACCGTCTGGTTCCGTTCGCTTTGTGCAACAAGGTGATTTACGTCACATCGTTAAACGTGATTTACTGTGGTAATTTGAGTGATAGAAATTAGAAAATTCCTCGACATGCTCAGATTGTAGCTCGCTTTGACGATATTTATATCCTGTACGAATTGACATTTAAAGACAAACTAAATGATAGACATTAGAGATGGAAAATGAAATTTTTTTTACTCATTTGAAACATAGTATAAATTATAATGACCTTTCGAATCAATTATAAATATAATTTTCAAAAATATATAATGAGTGAAAAATCACCCCAGATAATTAATTTTCGAACATGGATTTTAATGCCAAAACATTCTGTGCCTAAAGTTTGTATCTTCTCATCACAGAGACTTAAACTTTAACAGGCATTCGAATCTCGAATAAAAGGATCTATTTTAATTACTCTTTTATATTAGCATCTTTGCGGTGACCATTGACTTTTGAGATTCGAAAAGAGTTACAACAACTTTCTCTGATTATTTAATTCATTCAACAGGTTAGTAAGATTCTGTCCATTTCTTCATTCAAAGTCAGTTAAGTACATCACTAAAAACAACGCGTGAGACTTTAAATGCTAAATAAATGTGCAAGGTTTGAGTTAATTTACTAATGTAAAAGTATCATTTCCATGTAAATATGCTGATATTCACGATTCGTTTCACTCTTAAGCACTTGTGTCACCCTTCACCATTGACAAACTGCATGCTACTTATCGGTGCTAGGATACTCGTTCCCACTAGAAAGGCCACTTCGTGGTGGCATTTTAAAGCTCCCAATACGCGTCAGCTCTGGTAGGTACGTACCAGTTTTGTGCCGCTTTATGCGCACTTCAAGAGGGTGCGGTATTTTCTGTACTGAAACACGTGACTGCAGCTTAACGAAAGCTTCCAAGCCAATCAATCATAGCTCACTCGGAGGCACAGCGAAGGTGGAGGAATCTTTCGATGCGGCTGCCTTTGCGTGAAGTTCCAGTACAGGCTCTGTTTATCTGCTACTTTTCTTTTTCCGAACTGCCTCCATTGTCGAGGGAAAACTCTTATCGTCCTGCAGTAGATAAGAAAACAGGCTTCCACGTGAAGCCACGTGTACCTGCCATAAGGCGAGCAGTCTTAGGAAAGTTCAAGGACAGCGGAAGATTTCAAAGGAAGCCACGCGCATCCGGTAGACGGAGAATCCTTTAAAGGTGCCAAGAGAAAATATCCTCGGTAGACCCGTGATGATAAAGCTCCGTCGTTCAAGTGAACCGTGGCAGGGCTTCGTTTCCGATGTCAATCAATCTGAGATAAGCCGTGATTCACGCGAAAGTATCAAACGGCGTTAGGGAAAATACCCAATGCAAAAAAAAAAGAAAACTCAACCGAACTCATACAATTTTCTAATGAAACTCGCCCGAGTTTCAACCGTTCATCAACTTGACTCACCTATCATTAACATCGTCCTTGCACGGTACCTGTGCTGCTGGTCCATGTATTTTTAACTAACCACAGGATTGGCCCTGAGCTGATGGGAATAATTCATCGACTTCCACTTCACTTCCGGCCCGGAGAATGCTTTCAAAGGAGTGGATGTCACGGGGCGGTTAGGAAGAAAAAATAAATCCACGGCCGAACCGAAAAAAAGGACCCATTCATAGACCGAAAACAAACTTCCCGTATCGCAGTCTCGTTCGGCGTTCCCTTTAGCCGTCTCCTCGGTGTAAAGGCATTTCTGTCGCGCTTTGCAGCCATGCAGCTCAATCATCACGTTACACAGGCCAGAGGACCGTTCCGAGGGCCTTTGCGAGTGGATTGGAACAAATAACAAATAATAAATGACACTCAGATCGGGCGACCGGGGACGGTGATGTCGGCAGTGACTAACACGAACCGACTGCCAATCAGAGAACCGGCTTGCGTTCATTTTCCGTCCAGCGCGAGTTCCGGTTGCCTGCGGCGTGGTAATCAGGTTCCGATAGTTTTTTTCCTCCTTCCAGTTGGATACGGCTTTTCCCGCTCACCTTTCCAGGGGGAAATATGGTACATGCCGCGGGGCAAAGTAGTTGCAGGATTTCCACCCGATTGCGTCCCTTTCCAGAGTGTCGTGTTTTTTGGGATCAACATTTTCCAACCAGACCTTCGCTTCCCAGTGCCCAAGCGAACGTGCCTATGCTCGCTCGGTGTACGGCTTGACGCCATTCCCCGCACAACCGCTGTTCACCCACAGTTTTGCAATTCAATCACGAGCTGTATGTATGTGTGTCAAGCGAACACGCACGACCAGCGGATCCCATCAGGGCCAGCGAAGGTCGGCCGTTGCTGGCCGTTGTAATAGTAAATAATTGTTTTCGTTACAAGCGAAACATAGCCGTGTGGTAGTATTGAGTTGCCCCGTAACCGCAGGACAGGTGCACGGTGAATTTAATTTAACCCCACACGGTGTCCGTACGACCGGAACCGAACTCATTACAGCGTCGACGGTACGAACTCCCCGAACGAGGGTTGGCAGTTGGGTCCTAAGTCCGCAAACGTTACGCATAATTAAAAATGTGGGAAAGCGCTCATGCGCTCGGTGAATAATGAAAACTCGTCGCGATGCAGAAGGGATAGAATCAATTGAAAATATGTTGTTTGATAGGTTAAAAAAGCAAGCTTGTTTAATTCAGTATTGCATTGTATTATGTTAAGCCTCCACAACATGTTAACAATGGTGTCACGAATGGAAACAAGGCAGGGTTGACACTGCTGATATTCGTCAACAAGCCGGCGCAAACTACGGTGTAGTTACACCGATTACACCGATTTAGGATTACGCCGACCCAAGGTTTGCGTATATAAGCGGGAGAATTGTAGAGGCAAGCCCCATTTAAAAGTTGTAAATCGAATAATCGTGAATAAAGCACTAAATTTGTGGCGCATCCACAAGCGACCAAAATTTATCTTTTACTGTTCCAAACGATTTGCAACATTCCACAAATTTAGTTTCCACAAATTTATTGTGCGTTCCACAAGTCACAGTCGCGCGAATTAATATAATCCCGGAGAGTGTTTAATCCGCGACGAAAATCGTTCAATCGATCAATCCGTACGAAGTTCGTGTAATCCCGGAGAGTGTCGGACCGGCGGAAAGAAATCGATAAATTTCGCGCGAGAAGTTGTTATAATTCCGAAGAGTGTGCAACCCCGCGAAAACGATGGCGACGGAACGATATCAAATGGAAACCGTAGAGCAGAAGAACGCTCCCATTGCCAACCCCCCAACCAGCAGCGGACGCTGTCGCGACCATCCGCCTGGGTCACAATGCGATCGGAGCACCCGCGGACATGGTGCTTCCGAAGCGGCAACGCTAAGCTTGGCCCGGCGCGAGTTCGAAATCGAGAAACGACGATTTCGGATCGAGCGTCGCGAGCTTGAGCTCGAGATGGAGCGCCGGGAGCTGCGGTTGGCGGAACGACTGTTGGCAACGGAAAGGGGCGAGTCGTCCAGAACGGATGGCCAAAGGTGGCCAGCGCCGTGGCGCAGCGCTGAGCCAAACGAAGGTGTTACTGGGTGCGTCGACCGAGGGGCATCTAGCGCGATGGCGTCAGCTGATCGTACCGTGAGCGTTGACCACAGCGAGGATAGCGCGATGGCGTCGGTTGATCGCCCAGCCGAGTGCATCGACCGGGAGGAGCGAGGCGCGATGGCGGATGTGCACCAGCAAGACGAAGAAGGCCTCGCAACGATTTGGCGCTTGACGACGCCGACCGCATCCCGGCATCACACAGACGGCACGCAAATCACAGCACTCACGAAACACGGATGCGCGGATGTTCATCAATGTCTTCTTCACGGTGAGATCAACGACACGGGCACACGGACACGCGAACTCATCGACACACAAATCGCACCCACTAAACACTGTTACACTCATACGACGGCCAACGATGGCGTGCTGCTTCGGTACGTACCTATCACAATCCACGGTAAGGATAAACCCGTGGACACTTTTGCCTTCTTCGATGAAGGAGCTTCATCAACACTTGTCGATCAGGAGTTGATTGAACGGCTGGGGTTGAGCGGAGCGTCTAGTCCGTTCTGCTTGAGTTGGACTGGAGGGACGACCAGGTTGGAGGCGGAATCGGTGGCAGTTTCCTTGCGCATCTCCGGCGTTCACGAAACTGCGCAAATATTCACGCTACCAAAGGTGCTGATAATTGCCATCTTGGCAAGGCTTTGCTGTACCACGACGGAGGCTGGGATAAACCTACCGCGACGCAAACTCCATTGGGTTGGACGGTGTTCGGACCCTGCGCGATCGACTTCGCCAAGCCTGCATATGTGGATTCCTGCGACAAAAAACCGACTAGTGAGATCGATGCTTCCCTTGGACAGTACGAGCCCACTATCTCACTGCAGTCAGGCGACGAAGAAGAGACGACTACGAGTGTCGGGCAAAAGAGTTGGCACTTACCAAAAATTGCCAGCGCGATCAGCCCAACCAGTACGACCGATCCAGCCAGCGCGATTGATTTCAAAGCTCCATGGGCGCCTGCGGCCGAAACTAGTGAAGGCTTGGACATCCTTTCATGACCATTGGCAGCAGCAACAAAAGCAACTGCTACTATCGGCACAGGATCCATGCCGCATTGCGATGACTCCGAATCCTAACTGTTATTCTCGCCGGCACTACCATCATCCACGACCGAGCGGCAGCGAGCAACCGGGCAGCCACCAGCATCACAACATGCAACTGTGCCCCACATCGAAGGCTGCAAAAAAGGATGGTTGTGAACGGATGATGCGGTCAGGCGATCGGTCGCCCGCACCTGCGAAGGCGTTGGTGTGTTGGTGCTCGGCGGCTTCGAAGGCAGGCGCGACGGTTGGAGCACAAATGCTACTGGCATTTTTTGGTTGCCCCGACGGGTCTCGTGGGGTCACTAGCTTTGTTGCTTTGTGTTGCTAGGTGCAAGGGAATCGACGTGATCGTTATCACTGGTCGATACCAGTGTCATCAATTTAGGAACTGCGACAAATACCCTATGGCAGTTGTCTAAAAATATAGGAGGCGTGTTAATGAAATTCTTAGTTAAACTACACTTACCTGTTAGGTTACGGCTAGGCGCAAAAAAATCAGCATGTAAACTTAATGTTTCCCCACGTTCCAAGATTAAAACAATAAAGTGGCACTATGTGCCACGAGGGGAGGAATGTCACGAATGGAAACAAGGCAGGGTTGACACTGCTGATATTCGTCAACAAGCCGGCGCAAACTACGGTGTAGTTACACCGATTACACCGATTTAGGATTACGCCGACCCAAGGTTTGCGTATATAAGCGGGAGAATTGTAGAGGCAAGCCCCATTTAAAAGTTGTAAATCGAATAATCGTGAATAAAGCACTAAATTTGTGGCGCATCCACAAGCGACCAAAATTTATCTTTTACTGTTCCAAACGATTTGCAACACGAATGTCACGAATGGAAACAAGGCAGGGTTGACACTGCTGATATTCGTCAACAAGCCGGCGCAAACTACGGTGTAGTTACACCGATTACACCGATTTAGGATTACGCCGACCCAAGGTTTGCGTATATAAGCGGGAGAATTGTAGAGGCAAGCCCCATTTAAAAGTTGTAAATCGAATAATCGTGAATAAAGCACTAAATTTGTGGCGCATCCACAAGCGACCAAAATTTATCTTTTACTGTTACAAACGATTTGCAACATTCCACAAATTTATTGTGCGTTCCACAAGTCACAGTCGCGCGAATTAATATAATCCCGGAGAGTGTTTAATCCGCGACGAAAATCGTTCAATCGATCAATCCGTACGAAGTTCGTGTAATCCCGGAGAGTGTCGGACCGGCGGAAAGAAATCGATAAATTTCGCGCGAGAAGTTGTTATAATTCCGAAGAGTGTGCAACCCCGCGAAAACGATGGCGACGGAACGATATCAAATGGAAACCGTAGAGCAGAAGAACGCTCCCATTGCCAACCCCCCAACCAGCAGCGGACGCTGTCGCGACCATCCGCCTGGGTCACAATGCGATCGGAGCACCCGCGGACATGGTGCTTCCGAAGCGGCAACGCTAAGCTTGGCCCGGCGCGAGTTCGAAATCGAGAAACGACGATTTCGGATCGAGCGTCGCGAGCTTGAGCTCGAGATGGAGCGCCGGGAGCTGCGGTTGGCGGAACGACTGTTGGCAACGGAAAGGGGCGAGTCGTCCAGAACGGATGGCCAAAGGTGGCCAGCGCCGTGGCGCAGCGCTGAGCCAAACGAAGGTGTTACTGGGTGCGTCGACCGAGGGGCATCTAGCGCGATGGCGTCAGCTGATCGTACCGTGAGCGTTGACCACAGCGAGGATAGCGCGATGGCGTCGGTTGATCGCCCAGCCGAGTGCATCGACCGGGAGGAGCGAGGCGCGATGGCGGATGTGCACCAGCAAGACGAAGAAGGCCTCGCAACGATTTGGCGCTTGACGACGCCGACCGCATCCCGGCATCACACAGACGGCACGCAAATCACAGCACTCACGAAACACGGATGCGCGGATGTTCATCAATGTCTTCTTCACGGTGAGATCAACGACACGGGCACACGGACACGCGAACTCATCGACACACAAATCGCACCCACTAAACACTGTTACACTCATACGACGGCCAACGATGGCGTGCTGCTTCGGTACGTACCTATCACAATCCACGGTAAGGATAAACCCGTGGACACTTTTGCCTTCTTCGATGAAGGAGCTTCATCAACACTTGTCGATCAGGAGTTGATTGAACGGCTGGGGTTGAGCGGAGCGTCTAGTCCGTTCTGCTTGAGTTGGACTGGAGGGACGACCAGGTTGGAGGCGGAATCGGTGGCAGTTTCCTTGCGCATCTCCGGCGTTCACGAAACTGCGCAAATATTCACGCTACCAAAGGTGCTGATAATTGCCATCTTGGCAAGGCTTTGCTGTACCACGACGGAGGCTGGGATAAACCTACCGCGACGCAAACTCCATTGGGTTGGACGGTGTTCGGACCCTGCGCGATCGACTTCGCCAAGCCTGCATATGTGGATTCCTGCGATAAAAAACCGACTAGTGAGATCGATGCTTCCCTTGGACAGTACGAGCCCACTATCTCACTGCAGTCAGGCGACGAAGAAGAGACGACTACGAGTGTCGGGCAAAAGAGTTGGCACTTACCAAAAATTGCCAGCGCGATCAGCCCAACCAGTACGACCGATCCAGCCAGCGCGATTGATTTCAAAGCTCCATGGGCGCCTGCGGCCGAAACTAGTGAAGGCTTGGACATCCTTTCATGACCATTGGCAGCAGCAACAAAAGCAACTGCTACTATCGGCACAGGATCCATGCCGCATTGCGATGACTCCGAATCCTAACTGTTATTCTCGCCGGCACTACCATCATCCACGACCGAGCGGCAGCGAGCAACCGGGCAGCCACCAGCATCACAACATGCAACTGTGCCCCACATCGAAGGCTGCAAAAAAGGATGGTTGTGAACGGATGATGCGGTCAGGCGATCGGTCGCCCGCACCTGCGAAGGCGTTGGTGTGTTGGTGCTCGGCGGCTTCGAAGGCAGGCGCGACGGTTGGAGCACAAATGCTACTGGCATTTTTTGGTTGCCCCGACGTGTCTCGTGGGGTCACTAGCTTTGTTGCTTTGTGTTGCTAGGTGCAAGGGAATCGACGTTATCGTTATCACTGGTCGATACCAGTGTCATCAATTTAGGAACTGCGACAAATACCCTATGGCAGTTGTCTAAAAATATAGGAGGCGTGTTAATGAAATTCTTAGTTAAACTACACTTACCTGTTAGGTTACGGCTAGGCGCAAAAAAATCAGCATGTAAACTTAATGTTTCCCCACGTTCCAAGATTAAAACAATAAAGTGGCACTATGTGCCACGAGGGGAGGAATGTCACGAATGGAAACAAGGCAGGGTTGACACTGCTGATATTCGTCAACAAGCCGGCGCAAACTACGGTGTAGTTACACCGATTACACCGATTTAGGATTACGCCGACCCAAGGTTTGCGTATATAAGCGGGAGAATTGTAGAGGCAAGCCCCATTTAAAAGTTGTAAATCGAATAATCGTGAATAAAGCACTAAATTTGTGGCGCATCCACAAGCGACCAAAATTTATCTTTTACTGTTACAAACGATTTGCAACAAATGGTAAAATATATTTATCAACCTAAAGTAACGGCGTTTAAAAACTCTTAGCAGTATTTAATATTTATTTTTCCCACCAAAAGGATTATCCTCTTCACTTCTAATAATAATGGCAAGAAATTATACTGAAGAGGGTCCAGTTGTGCTTTCCATTTAATCAACATTAAAATAATCTTCACCAAGCTCAAGCCAAACAGTAGTCTCAATTCCCAAAATTTGAAACCTCCTTGATTTCTTCATCAGCAACTTTATCGTGCCTAGCTGAAGCCTCCACGAACCCACAAACGGTATTTGTTTCTGACGAATTAGCTCCCTTCACCCCACGGAAGTGTCGATTGGTTTCCGTCGGAAAAACACAGTCCCAGTATCGACCCACCGAGCCACTTGGCCGCCCGGGCCAATTCGCTCAAGCGTTCCACTTCACAATCAAACTTGACGCCACCGTCGACTCAATCGTCGAACGTTTTAAGGACTTTGGTTCCTCCGGGATCCGGCCAACCGAACACGGCGACACGATGGGCCCATTAAATCCCTCTCAAGGCGTTTGCGGTTTTGTTTGGGGTGGTGAAGGAGGAGTATCAAAAAGTATCGCACCTGGCCAAAGGTATTTAGACACCTTCCGCATCCGGTTACTCGTGCTCGACCATTAATCGGATAATGGCCGTCGGGTCGCGCTTACCGATGGAGGTGCCTGGCTCCTGCTACTTTATTGTGGTTTTCCACTCGGGACACCTTTTCGAGTCGAGTGAACCTTCAGCGGTGCGTTTATTTCTTTGCAAGCCGGTCAGTTTTGTCTCGGTTGCGGTTAGCATTATCGTTTCATTTAACCGATTCAAAAGTATGGAAGAAAGGGGTTTTCTCGCACTATTGCGTGGTTGTGCTAGAGGGACAATCAACCTATTTTCCATGGATTCGAACCCCTTTCTGTCTGATAATCCCTTAGCTAATGGTTTCTCTTTGATGAAACGTTATTTGTTTCCCGATCCCCCGTCCAATCGTCGTTGCCTGTGAGGTCATCTTTTGATCAACAGTGAGCAGTGTTTCCGGTTTAACAAAAAGCTTTTCAGTGCATTAAGGATGAGGTTTGTTTAATAATCATGTTTTTCAGAATAAAGTGACTTGGTGGCATTAATTCAGCGGCAAGCAATAGGAGAAAGGATTATTGTTAGAATTATCAATCCCATGTGCTCTTGCACAATTTATTTGGATAATTCGAGAAAACTACCTATACAAAGTAATAAGATATTTTCTGATAATTTTTTTAGTGCAAATCTTTGCAAATATTGGTAAAGCCGTCGAAATGAAATTTATTTTCGACCATGGCTTTATTTGTTCAACCCAACGTATACATCTGAGCTCGCAAAAAATCCCAGAAGCACCCGAAAAGTGTAGAACCGTTTCCCCAACCCTAGATGCCCCCTTCCCCCCCCTTTGGCAAATCTGACCATTTTAAATCCTTTTTATTTTTCGGATTATTCCTATCCGTTTCTTCGGAATATCAAAGCTTAACTTTTTGTTTTCTCTAACAACCAGAAGGTCTTATGTAAAGGAACGTAAAAACAAGGCATAAAATGTAAGGCTTGAAACACACTTCAATTTCACGTGTAAGAAAAACTTGCTAAAAGAATCGTAAAATGAATCACAAATATTCTTGGCGCAAAGGAAAAATCTCTTTCTCTTTTCTTTCCTACAAAAGGGCATAAAAGGGGAGGGTCTTTTGTGGCACATATTTTCCCTGGTGACCTTCGCAGAGTGTCTAGCGTTTCTATGTTTTATGCTAACGAAGGATAAATAGAAGATTTTTACTTCGGAAAAACTTTTGTTTACCATGAAGCATATTTACATTATACTCTTTAAGCCGTGAAGAAAGACATAAAAATACAAAATAACTATGAAGTCATAAATTAATAAGAAGGTAATCATCTTCAAATTTCTACAGAAAAATGAAAAGGATATTTAAATGTACAAAATGATCTTACATCCAATAAAATATTTCACAAACAAAACATCAAACTTGTTGAACCATGAACCTTTCAGCTTCATCGAAAGTGAAATATAATGCCCCCCCATTAGTCCCTTGGTTGGATTTTCCTAGACCATTTTTCACCACGAAGCTGAGCTTAAAATTAGGGCCACAAATGACCGACCGGTTCGAACATCGCATTCTGGTGAAAAGTTGCCAGCAACGAGACACGACAGAGTTCGAACTGTAGATGCTTAAACATTACCCTCCATTCCATTCGAGCCGAAGCTCAGTTCAAAGGTATCCTTCGGATAATGATTTTCATTTTCTTTGGCGTCTTCCTTTTTCACCTGATCCTGATGTTTTCGTATCACCACGGGGCACGAGATTCCAGCAGAAACATGCAGAATGATGAAACCCTGCCTCTGCGTTGAACAAAATGGCTCGGTCGAGGTTTTCACTCCTCAAAACTCATCTGGTGTGTTTTTTTTTTATTTTAGTCGCCCTTTATGCAATACCCCTACCAATTCCGACGATGCGAAACGTTCAGCCAACGGGCAAACCCTGCACCCGGATTAGGGCCTTAATAGAATTTTAGCCTTCCTTTGGCCATCCTCATCAAACGAAGACGAGAAGATCCTGCTCCGGCAAAGCTTTACCTTTCGCAACAAAAATAAAAAATCAAAAAGCAAAGCCCGACCCAATTCTCGTCCGAGCTGTTGAAGTGATTGAATTATTGACCTTTGGCGTTTACGCTCAAGTTTCTTCGACTTTTTTCCTATTCTGGGGATGGCAGCGAAAAAGGAATTTTAGAAATTGAAAAAAAAAAAGATTAAACAACAGAAACCGACCAATGCTGAACGTGCCTTTGTGATCGTATCACACTTCTGACCCGCTGCTCTCGACTTGTGTGGGAAACCCAGAGGATTGTTTCTCGTTTTCGTTCGATTCTTTGATTTGTTTGGCCACTTTAGGCAAGATGTGAAAGGAGCCAAATCAACTTAGGCGTTCGACTGGCCAACGGTGTTTCGCACCTTTCCGGATAACGGGAAAAAGGTGTACCGTGTTTGGAAAGGATAATGGTAAACTAATTATTTAATGTCTCTTAAGTTAATTTTTAACCTAGTGTTTGGTGAGAGTAATTTTCGGTACTAAGGGTGATTCGATTTGCAACCTCTCTCAGCGATGTGAGTGATTTAATATCCTGAAAGGATGTGAAAAATAACAGAGGCATTAATGTGAACTGTAGTCATTCTAGTACAGATGTACTTAAAGACAACAAAGTAAAATTTTCTGCAAAAGAAACGATAAACTTGGCAAATCATCGCAAAACGTGATCATCCTGGCATTGCAATTCGGTTTTGTTACCGCTCGATACAATTTCGAATATGCTTTAGCCAAACAGTTTAAAGCAAACTCAAATAGTAAACGGTGCAATAAAAAAAGCGAACATTTCGAAAAACGGCATCCAGCCAGAAGCCGTGCAGAAGATTTGCTGAAACAAACAAAACCATCCGAGGGCAAACATTTGCGGACACATGTATGCGTACGTGCACGACGGTGGCGCTAATACGAGCGCACGTGTACGGAGCACACCGGGTGTTGAGTGCTGCATAAAAATGGTGCCTGCTCGGAGGATGTCCTCGTGCTGCAGCGACAGGACGCTCTTTCCATCGATGGTCGGTTTCTCCAGTTTGTTCGAGGGGTCGAACACACTCCTTTGGAGACTTGGCTCGCTTCCCACCAGGAAGGCGGCGAGGGAGGTTCTCTGGTGGGACATATTTTCGATAAAATGCGAGCTTTTCCTATCGCCTCTCGAGCGGCTCCGGAAGTGGGTAGACCGAGTGGGTTCTTCGCTTCGAGAACTATTTAGAGGAAGCGAGCGCTTCCGGAAGTGAGGGGGAAAACAGGGACCGAGGCTTCATTGCTCGTGTTTGCCGCTCATGAAAACGGGAGAAGTGGTTGAACTTTATGTCAGTTCTTTTTTTTCTTTTCCCCATCACTCCCCCGCTCGGTCGAGCATTTCTTTTAAACCTCCCACCGAACGACGCTCGACGTTCGAAGCACATGTCACTTCCGTTTTCCCGGCCGGGCATCGCGAGTTTCGGAGGGGACGTGGAAATGCCGGATGCGCCGTGTGACGTGTTCGTTCCACCGATGGGAACAAATCGACGCTCGAGTGCCATTCGATTTTCAATGGCCAATCGTGGAGTCATCGAGCAAGTGTTTGTGTTTTTCAACCCATCATTGGCGTGTTTCGCCCATTATTCACTTTCTCGCTTCCGCAACCTCGTGTCGGTGAGGTTGGGCGATAAATTTTGACGATTCACCCTGTATTAGCGCGCATTTGTTTGTTTCATTTTTTTCACTTTTCATTGTTTTATTACCAGGGTCACCACAAAGCAGGAAAGCGCGCAAAGAAAATGGTGGCCAAAAGCGCGCTTAACCTCCATTCGATGCTTGTCGTGGGTTGGAATGTGTTCATATGATTTTTTCTCACATCTCCCAATGGCGGTTTCATGCACATGCTGTGCGAGAACACTCGTCCAATTCGAGCATGTTGACGGCTATCAGCGGCGGCACCAGTTGGTTACTCCCACACCCAAACGATAGCTTGGAGGGTTCCATTTTTCATGACACACATCGTGTGGAGAATAGGTTTGCCATCCAAGCACCATGTGCATAATATTCTCCGTTCGAGCCAACTGGTACAGGATGCGTGTCGAAGGAAATAAAAGGTAACGCTTCAGGAACGGTTCGACTCGAAGGAGCTTGTCGTGCATCTAAGGAGGTGTGAAACGGTTCACCACCATTGTGGTGAGAATGAATAAACCACTCCTGCACCGGAAGAGTGGTTTCCTTGGTTTCACATCATTTCCTCTCGAGTGTTTTGTTGGGAATATTATTGACAACCAGTGCACCACGGAAAAGACCGTATTGAAAAGTGTTGTTTGTGAAAAGTTTCTCAGTTTTATTTGATTCGAAAAGTGGAAAATCGAAATACGGTTTCCAAAGTACAGGTACAATAATCACCATCACTATTATGTAAACACAGCCTGCCTGAAAAAAAGTCTAAAAGAGCGTGATGAGCAATTAAAATTGATTCGAAATTGGAAGAAGACTCTCTTCATAACAACTTTAGCGTTACGTAAAAGGTGAGCCAAAACCAATCTTGACCAACAATAAACGAGTGTGAATGATCGTTTGAGCATGGAATCCAGCTCGTGTTTCATTGGAGCGTTGAATTTGGATCGAATGCAACCAGGACGCAAAGGATGCCCGGACACTGCACACGAACGCCATTGTGTTGCCTCAAAGATTGTACACTGAGCCGTTGTAATGAGCTAGAGTGTTTGGACCGAGTAAACCAACCCCATGCCGAATATGTTCCGGAACAAACGGACCGCAACCTCGACCGGAGGTAAATATGTGAACCATCGTAGGCGTCAGCAAACCCGGTTCCCTGCAACAAATAGTTGTGATTTACAGTCTTACAGAGAAGAAGATTCCAGGGCGATGCAGCATCCTCTTCCTTGGCAACGCACGGTTCGACGGTGGATCTGCTTCGTCCATCAACGAGAGCTACTAATCCTTTCGGTCGGTTGGTCGATTCACTGTCTTCGAGGCTGCACTTTCAGCTGGAGTGCATTGTGTAAGCGGTACAGCAAGTGAGATGTGTGCAATTTCAATTTCAACCAACTCCACCAACCTCATCCTGTTCCCTTAGCGACAACAGAAAAGGTTATTTCGTCGGGGAAAATGGGAATGGTCTCGGCCGGTCTGGGTGGAAATTTAATTGAGTATCATGCATCATCGCTCGTGCATTCAGGTCGAAACTAACCAATGCCGGCGTGCTGGATAAGGACCGGTTTGCACAGAGTGTTTTCAAGCTGTGTCGATTTCAAATTACGATGTCACTTCACGCTTCAATGCACGATCGTTCGAGACGCTGGGGAATGTGATTGACTTGGTCGTTATTAGATTTTTGTTTTCCATTTACTGTCCACCATCCACTGCACATACTTGCCTCTTACTTAGAAACTGAAGAAAGTTGATTGCATCATCAATATTGCCCTGTGTTTAAAACGCATTTTATGAACCTTCAATTCATGTTGACCTACTTCTTTTTTAATCGAAAAGAAATAAAAGACAACCGTGCTTCAAAGGTTAAGCCTTTGCTACCGACAACAAATCGCTCAGATGACCATTTTGCTGCGCAAGCACTCCCTTCTTTCACCTGCCCTTTCTACCAGGTTTGAAAAATAATTAGTCCACCCGGTTTTGACTGATCGCTTAATTTAGGCAGTCCCTCTGAACACCGGCGCGCACCTGGTTTTTGAAAATGAATATTTTAATGAGCCCACCAAATCCTGTAATTAAGAACCGAATCGACACCCCCTCCCTCTCCCTTTCCCTCTCGTCATTATCCACCTTTCTATCCGTAATGTTTTCAATCATCACCGGTAACCATAATCGTGCTGATCATCGGGAGGATCCATTTTCCACGGGAGAGGGCACACCAGCAAAACCATCCCGCTTCCAGCGAATGGAAAGTGAAAGTGGGCGAGCATCGAGCCTAATGAGTTTATGGTCGCGCAATAAAGCTAATCCTTCCGAAAGGGCCGGTCGCAACGGGTGGACCGGGTCTAATTAGATGGAACGGGTGCAAGCGACAGGATCCCACCCAAGGTGGGTAGGAAGCTCAGGGTCACTTGGTTTTTTGCGTGTGTAGAACTCGAACTCGTCCCACCGGGAGTTGCGGGGGGATGACCTTGAATGATAATGCTTGCCGGAAGGGTGTGCCACTGGGTTTTCTCCTCGTTTTTCCTCCGTTGCTTTGCCGGTTCTTTCGAAGCGCGAATGAAAAAGAACGCTAGCCTAACGGTGAATTCCCAGCGCAGCCAAGGGAAGCTCGACGCTTTTCGACTAACAGCAAACGGACGTTGTTCCACGAAACACACCCAAGTGTGCTCCATGTGTGGAAATGACTTCGGCTCCGGGTGTAATTTGTTTCGCGCAAACGTTGAACCTAACGCCGGCCTCGAAAGCAGTCGGCCTTCGGTGGGAGGAAAAGCGTCAGCAAAGCGCAACAATTTGATGATGGGAAAGTGATTGCGTGTTGGGTGAAGTTTTGGCACCGTGTGCTCTCCCCCTCTCCGACACTGCTATTCCTGTTTTTGCCTTGCTTCTATCCAATGTGCCGTACACAAGTGCTAATTGGCAAATGATGGAGAATGATTCAACTGGAAACTTTCGGCAGATTTTTGGGGAACGCGAAAGTTGAGCAAACCCGACTGACACAAGCGGGATGTTTCTTAACGGAAGAAAACGTCTCGACTGAAAGCCATCCTTGGATGCAGTGTGGTAATTAGAAGCGATTTTTGGCTGCTTTTATTTCCGCAACGAGCATAAGGTAGGTTTGCACCAGAAAGCTCCACTTTAAATCAAAGTCTCTTTCGTTAATAAGCTGCAGGGAGATGAAACACCATCTGTTATTTTGTTATTTACGCAAAATGCTACACATGCAACATCCTTCATGGATGGCAAGAATTCTGCCGACGCCAGGACACGCGTTCCGAGGACGCCTAATGTTCTCTTTTGTCTTTGCCACCATGCTTGACAGGACGTGCCGTGCAGTTTTCGCGAAAATTCACGTACCGTTAACCTCATGCGTGCCCTCGGTGATGGACGGAGTGAAGGAGAAAGTTTTAATTGAATAAAGTTCACGTAATGGAATTCACGCAAACTGGTTTCGTCAGGGCAGCCGTATACGTTCTCTGGACAACGGTCTTTTTTATTTTTCCAATTGCTCAATCTCACTTATTGCAATGTCAAAAAAAACTGATAAGTGACCAACGTCGATTCAGTTCGAGGAAAACAAGGTTTCTCTCCCACGGTCATCATCTAATTGAACCTCCACACACAATGTTACTAAACTGACCAAACTGGCCTCAGCACACCATCGATCGATTCTTGCTTGAAGCTGCCTTTAACCGAATGAAAAGGATAAAGAGGGCGTAAAAGTTTAACCTTTTAGTGAGCTCAATCAGAGCAAAACGATTCGTTGGTTGTTCATTGGCAAAAAAGAAAGTTCCCACTAAATCGATTACAGAAAATCGAATCGAAATCAGAGTCAAGGATCAACCGCTTCGGCAAGGTTTTATCTTCCGCCGTACTGCTGCTGCTGCTTCCGACCCGTGGAAGCTGTAATGGAGACTAATTTGGTTGTCATAGCTGAATTACAACCGTTGATTAGAGTTAGGGAACAAACTTTGCGTGGATTAACCTCAGCTTCCAATTGGAAGCTGGGTTGGCGTCGTCTACCCAGTCGAAAAGCCGGTTGGACAAAGTGGGGTAGTAGTAATTTGATAATTTTCCTAATGAAATGCCACCTATTAAAATACGTTTCACTATTGTGTGATGTGATTGATAACGATGAGGAAAAAGTTCATCTAGCTGAGGGTGAACCGTCCGGGCGGACTTGATTGCTGTTGTTGCTGTTGTTGTTGTTGCTGAGAGTCATCCATTACCGGAAATTAAAACGATCTTCTTCGCGCCCCCAAACGTACACCGATTCCGCACAATGGACGTATCGCTTTGTGCAGAGAGGAAAATAATAAAAACATAATACCAGCACGAGAACTTTAGAAAGGTCATTATGAAAATAATAAAAACACCTAATGACAACCATCGAAAGTTTTTCGTTTCATTTATCTGGTGCTTCTGTTTTGGGTGGTCCAGATTTTTTTTAATATCCACCACGGGCTTCGCAAAACCGGCCAGCGCAAGTGAACATGCAAAATTACCATGTTCTCTCTCTCGGCCCGAAACGTCAATAAACATGAATCCTAATTAAGCTTTTCCGCCTGCTGCCGGGCTTCGGAACTTTCCGGCCGGCGTTGTTTTATCATTCGGTTTTGGAAAAGCTGCCCGGTGCCAGACAAAAGGTGATGGCGGGGGAGAAAAAAAACAGATGAAGCTCGATGGGGCGAGACGATGTGCTTACACGATACATTGGCTCGTTTCGACCCCGATAGTGAAGGGGAGAGGGGTGGTGTAGTTAGTTGGAATGAACATTTTTTCAAGTTTATGGACGTTGAAAATGGAGGCCAAACCATGTCGAGACACGAACATATGCTTGTGTTGAAGCAATGCTGTAAAAAAAAGGTATTAAGGGTTTGATAGATGAAGGTAGACGGAGTTTTTAATCAATATTTTATGTTTTTTAGACCCTTTTAAATGTGATTTCATACGGATGAACACATGGTGTGGCCTTCCACGGTATTATGTTATTAATTTTCTATGGAAGTTTTTTAGCTTGTTACTCTCTTCGGGCACGGGTTGTTTTCTAGTACCAAAGGACTATTGTTTATTTTTGTTCTAATTTTTCTGCTCAGTTCGCTGTCTTTGTTATCTGTTGTGACATAGATGAAACTAGTAAAGTCAACCATCTAAACAATCTGCAAAACTCAGGGTGATACTTGTTTGCTGTTACACAAAACTTTCGCCAACGAAACATTTTACAAACATGACAAACATTGGTTTTGAATGTTACGCAGATGACCGAAATAAACACTTACTGATTCGTACGCTACATTGCATGGCACATAAAGTAAATGGACAGTTCATGTATCCCGTTCTTCTCGCCTTACGAAGGACATGTGGAATTCGTTCGACACGAAAACGCGCACAAGGGAGGCAAAATCCTCAAGGACTATTCCTTCACTCCCCGTGACAAGTGCACAGTTCCAGAGCGAGGCAACGTAATGTCACACCATTATTGTGATCGCCGCCGTTCTGTCCACAACCCGCGCCTCGAATCGTCACTCCTTTCCTGTAACGAAGTCGGACACAACACAATAAATTCAATCTGGTTTTCTGCCCGATTGAGATTCGACTGTCGTAAACTTCACTTACATCCCGGAGGGAGGACCGGGATTCAAACTAGTAGTCACACAGATTCGTTCCAGATTGCCCTTTTGCTTCCAAGGACGGGACATCGTCGCCCGAAATCTTTCACGCCCGCTCCAGAATGCTTCTCTTTTCGGCCGACGAAGGGAGCGCATCGCACACACACACGCAAACACACGAAGAAATGTGTACTTTTCCGCCCTTTTCACGTTTTCCGTCTCATAGTTCCGAAATGGTGGCAAGCACTGGTGACAAAACGGCAATCCGTTTCCATCGGCGATGGTATCGAGTCCGCCGTCGGCAGCATGCGGCAGATCGGCACAAGCAACTTCACGAGCAAACTCAATTCCTGTTGTTGCGGCAAGGACTTATCGTATTGGCGTGGATTTCCCAGGAATCCGTAGCTCACATCGTGAGCGTACATCTGGGGCAGCGAAGAGTAGAGCATGTCACATGAAAATCGCTCCGAAAAAAAACCTACCCGATACTCTATCGGAAGAAATGACGGTCCTAGGGAAGGCTTCGAAGCATAAAAAATAAACTAAGATAAGCCCCGAGCTCACTCCGAGGGCAAACAAACCCTTTTCCATTCCCTTCTCGAAGAAGTATTTACACTGCCTGCATCGTCGTTTGCACGATTGCAGCCGACAGCGAATGGCCCAGAATGTGTACCGAAAGCATCCGAGGCGGGAGACACGAGCATGCCGAAGGAGCACAATAAAATGACACTAAAATACGTTGTTCCCTAACCCGAAGTTTTTCTCGGTGGACCCAACCACCTTGCGCAACTTATTGATGTCAAGGCTCGGTAAGAAAGCAACGAAAAACACAAAATACTTCCAACCACCTGGGTGCGGATCATATATTTTACAACCTTTTTTGTTGATCCTTGTTGCGGCTTGTTTTGCAAGGGGTTTTCCGGTGTAGGAATATTATTATCTTCTTCATCTTTTTAGCGCGGGGTAAAATATGTGACAGAAAAGAATGTCTCAAAGTTAATTCAAGACCCTAACAAATCATAAGATGCGGAGTTTAATGCGGAGTGTGTGTTTCAAGACAGTTTCATTCTATGGAGGAGTAGTTTTTCAAAAAGATTTCTAAAGATAAGCAACGTACATCAAAACATTGTTTCAATTTTTCCGTCTTTGAATTTTGTATCCAATTACTCACTGTGTCCGTGTTATCACACTTCCATACATCGTGCCACGTGAACTAATCTTAGCAGGCAAGTCTCGTGCAAGCAGTTCGTATTTCCAGCAGGATCCTCCGGCACATATCGTGTTGAAGTGGAGGGTTCTCCTTGCCAGAGTCCGATTTGGCACGATTAGTTAGGGCACTCCACTAGAATCCGAACCCTCCGCTCATGCGATTCGAACATTAGTCGGTAATTGCATCAAAATTATGACCAACCAACCCACGGGTGGTTCCCTGGGCTTCGGGAACGGGAGCTTAATGTCACTCATTACCCTTCGCAGACGTTTTCATTATTCATAAGTCTTGTTGTTTGCTTACGGTTTCCGCCGTTTCAGGAGAGAACGGTACGAGCCCCCGGGACGGTATCGAATGGACTGTCTTTGGGGATGGAAACTAGTGCCACTTACGGAGGCACTACAACCCTTTTGGTGTCCGGGAAAGGTACACAAACGGTTGGGTTTCAGACATGTTGACAAATGTTACACCTTCATGGGAGATAACTCATAGGTTTAGAAGTGCGCTTGTGAGGCGAAGGGATGCTTTTTCAAAATGGCACCATTCCTAGCAGCTGGAACCACACCTTTGGACGTCGGAAACGAAGGGGCTGATATTAAACTCAAAGCTTGGAAAACGATTAATACACCGGAGCGTGGCGCCATCTTGGCAGCATCATTTTCGGAATCCCTCCCAGTCGGAAAAAGGATAGTGTGCCCAGACTTCCACTCACCGCCGTCTCGAGTGCCACGGATAACTCTACTTGAATTTAATAAGCTAACGGCTCCGGGTTCGGAACCCTACCGAATGGGTGGTACCTGCTCGCTGTTATTCACTCCCGGTTTATCCTGGCACGGGTCTTTTGTAGCGTAAACAACAGCGCGCTCAAGAACGTCGTCGTCGTCGTCGTCGTCGTCGAGTAAAGTTTACCCACTCGACCCGCCAAAAAGCGCTTCCTCGAAATGGCTCGAGCGATTTCTCGGCTCGTCCAAGTGACACAACGGCTCGCAATAAGCCCGGGCTGGCTCGAGAGGAAAATAAATAACCACCCGCGTATTCCGTGCGACCGGCGCTTGTGAGTGTTTGCCCTTCGCGATGGTCTTCCACACGCCGGCTGGAAAAGTGTGCGCGTGAGTTGTTTAAAATTCCACCACTTTTCCATCGTCGTTGTCGTCGCGAGCCGCGAAATCGATGTGAGTGGCAGAAGTAGATTCTTCACGCTCGCACTGAAAAGCGCTTGACAAATTGGCAATTAGGTTCCGAAAAGGGGTCCCCGCTGTTGATGGTGCAAGCTGTCTTTAATGTGGCATCATTACCACGCTCGGTGAATCGTTCCCAGAAGCATACCTTAAGATCGATGCCGGTTCGTTTCGAGGATTTCCCGCGACGAAGGTGGCAAGATTTGCAGCCAAAAGGAATTCTTCAATTTTCACAGAGTTATTAACGGGTTTTGTCGGGATAACGGATGGTAACTCATCGACCACATATGTTGAATTTAATAATTCACTATTGACACAAGATGGTTTCTTCCTTCCGTAGGCACCTACCACACTCCCCCGAAATCCCCATTGGGAGTGTGTAAAATTACTCTTCAACTAAAACCAACATAACACTTGTTATTCGTGCGCCCGCTGATTTGTTTGGAAATGGGCGGAGGTTGCTAAAGCCTATCACATCACGCCAAGACACACAAACGCACACCTCCTGGAAGGTCAACAAGCAAAAGGCTCGCTCGAGATAATGGTACGCCATAGTGCCGAAGGAAGGCGATAGCGCGCCGAGATTTAGCGGCTGTCGATAAGCACCCTTCAGCTAAGCTAACAAATTAGGAAAAGCGATGATGCTTTCGGTTGCGATGAAGCGGCGGCTAGTGGCAGGAAATTGGATTCTTCCGAACGGGCACTTCGGTCGCCGGTGTCGAGCCGGGCAAAAGATTGAAAATTATGAAAGGCGAAATCAAGGCCGGCAACATTGGCAGGCGGAGGAGTAAATGGATTGAGATTTTCTTTGCTTAGTCATTTAGCGGAAGGCCCGAGCGTTGATAATAGGGGGGGCTCGGAAAAACTTACTTCACAAAGCTCATTACACCGCTTTTCCTGACCCCTTTCCCATTGGTGTCGGAGAAGTGCGTGCTTGGGAAAGTTTTTAATAACGAAAGGAAGAAAGTGAAGTGCGCTTTTCCGGTGGGGTTTTAGGTTCGAGACTAACAATTCTTTGGCCTATTGCAAACCCGCCGCGGGAAAGCCTCGTCGAGGGGTTTTGGAGCTGGTTAATCCAGAGAATACATTTTTGAGCACGAAATGGAGATTCTTCTCAAGTGGTGATTAAATTTTACATGTGTGTTAAACACCGCCCGAAGCGAGTTGTTTCCGTGTTTCTGATAAGATTCCGTCTAGCATTTAAAAGATTTCGTCTTAGGGTTAAGGATCAATAACGTAAGCTTAGAGGATGTTGTAATTTAGTGAAATTAATTTTCGATACCCTCAAAAGTTGCTCTATATTTACATATCATAAGCAGAGGAAAAGTTTTCCATGACGCCAGCGCCCGACTTTAACGTCGATCGAGCGCAACAAATCGGATTTGCGTGCAATCAGCGGGCTTCGGCGTAATCATAAAACTTACGATAAACGAGATGGATTCCCGCTGTGAACCCCCCAGCTCTCGGGTTCACCTCAAAAACCTCACCTTCACAGCAGGCATTTTGCAACTACTAACTAACAGAAGCTCCGCAAAATACACCGCCACCCTGACTGTGTCCCTCTCTTGGGATCTTGCCGTTCGCTTTCGATAACCTGTGCCGTGGAAAACAACCGAGCCTCATGCTGGACGCCGCACTTCAAGAATGCGAGTTCACCAATGCTCACCCGAGCGAACGAACCAGGCGGTGGGCTTCGTGTGGTTTGGCTTTCCACGCAAACCACGGGGCAACATGCTTCGCTAACGATGCGCTGGTGCATAAGTCGCTCGGAAAGTAGGGCAAGGTAAGGCTTGATGCTATCGCAACTAGCGATAAGGTGGGGCTTCCGGAAAGCCGGGCGGTTGGATGCAGGCGAGTAATGAAAATTAAATTACATTCATCCTAGGTTTGTTGGGGCACGCTAGCAGGACGAAGATGAAACAAGTCTTTTACATAATGGCAAATAACACTGGCTTTGCGTGGAATTAATCTTTCTAGCACTGTGAGGATGTATAGGTTTTTTTTTATGCTGTCATAGAGTAATTTAGATACGTTAAACATAGTAGAACTGCATGTGCTCACGAGTACACTTTAAACTTAAGCGTTGGAAACTTTATTCGTTCGTCTTCACAAAAACTAAATTGAAATTAAAAACTTATACAAATGGAGTTAAATCGTACGTCACTGCAAAGTACGCTCTATTTAATGCGGGTGTCACTAGCATCCTTTAGCTGAAGATGCAGCACAGCACAGCGTGTTATCAAGTTGACCGTGGAACCCCAAAGCCGGCTCGGAAGAAGGCCTGGCGAATCATGATGGGCGTAAATAAAACGAGGATATGCTTTAAACGATCCCGCGCTTGTACCGGGAGTGGTTGATTGTGACGCCATTCTTGCCATTCGGCTCTTGAGTTCCGCGTGAGTCCCGAAGTGTGTCTGCGAGCCGGCTTTGATGGTTGGGTTTATATCGATTTTTTTGCGTCTTCCTCCATCGTGAGGCACCATGCGCCTCCATCGTAGGGGGGAGTTTTTTTGCTAGCAATGTGCGGGAGTTTGAAGGACACGCGGGAAGCTAGTCAGGGGAGCATAGTGTCCTGGATGGTGTGCCATCACCGCCTTCGCCAGCGATAACACATTTTCAGGCCACTTACTGAATCGACATCCTTCTGCTAAATGCGTCGACATGGCAAAGTGGGGAGTGTGGGTGAAAAATGAGACCGGTGGTGATAAAAAGGTAGGGCAAAATCCACGCCACGCCAGAGCGGACGATTTCAGGCGTAAAATACGGGCACTCTCACACACCCTCGCACACGCTTGGGGTACGGTCATTTGGTGATAATGTTGCGCCGTTGTCGTCGAGTGATAAGAATTTCGGAGGGTCCTCCGTCGGGTCGTTAGGGCTATCGGAGCGTGTGTGTGTGTGCCTGGTGCGCTACCGAAACGGTCTGACCACCATCAGGAAGATATGAACCGGAATCCTCTGCCGGGCTGGACCCCCGAAATCGTAAATGGGCAGCCGAGTGGGCTTACAATGGCGCGTGAAGCGAAAGGAAAAAAAGGGTTGCCTAGATAGGAAAACGGCCCTCGAGGGAGTTCGTCCTGGTTTCAACTCCCACACACATACATGCACACTTAAAATCGGAAGCTCCTCACGTAGGCACGGTGTCGTTTCTTTGCCAGCTAGATTCGCCCACTGGTCAATGGCCATAAAGGCCTACTGCTTCCCCGTCAATGGCTCACTTTCGCTGACTCCGAACAATAAAGCCAAACTCCCGGAGCGCTAATGACCGGTGGCGTTCAGCTTAATTGCGCTCGTGGCCACATGGGAATTGTGAGCGAATCGGGTGGTGGGGGTCTGTGAATGTACTATCATTGCGCCACGTGGAAGAGATTCGTCGAAATCATCCGAAAAAGTCAAACCGAGTGCCTAACGAAGGAAGATTGTTTTTCCCTTGGCTCCCGTTGAGCTCTTCGGATGAAAACTTCCGAAGGAAGGCAGGATTCAACGTACGGAGAATATTTGAAAGGTATCAAATTAGCATTCATTCTTTTTTGCGAATGGAAACCAAATTCATTTTCAAAGACAGTTGAGCGTCCAGGCTCGGTGGAGGAACTGTCCGACGGCAGTAAATGGCAAATTGGTTTTCAAGTGTGCGCCGTCGTAAGCACGTGCCCATTTGGAATTATGATCGGTAATTTCGGACAACAAGCATCACCGTCTGGTGATGCTACCGGCGAAAGACCAAAGATGAAATAGATTTTTTTTTCTTTTCTTAAATCTTATATTCAAATCAGAAGCTGTCTACAAACTGTTTGAGAATTCTTTGGGGAGGTTCTTTGCAGTAAGCAGCACAACTTTCGGTGTGGAGTTTGCCCTCTTTCTGTAGCTTGGGTGTCGGGTAATCATGCCAACGCCGATTTGCGCGAGCCCTCGAACGCCATCACCACCACCATCATCACGGCCATGACGACGACGACGACGACAACGAACGAGGCAATGAATATAACCATAAACCAGTGCTCGGTAGTGCTTGCTTGCACTAACGACCGGCCGCCCGTAGTGAAGACGAACTACTAGCTATTAGTGTGGGCCGGTTTTTCTTCGGCGCTTCTCCGGCCACAGCTCAGCCCAGCCAGAAGGCCGGTGCAAAAATGGGGAAAGATGGAACGCAAACGCTGAAATTCACATCGTCCCGGTGTGAGCATCGTGTGAGCGCACGAGCGTAACGGAACCCACTCATTTTTAATGATACCACTATTAGGGCATGCCTCCGGTGCGGTCTTCGCTTTGCCGGAGACCACACTTCCACCGCAGGGAGTTGCGGGAAAATTGTTCTTCTCGGGCGGCGTCGAAACGGGGGTGAAAAAAGCAACTACCGGTAGGCAGAGTTGGAAAGAGGGAAAAAACTAAAATAGAGGATCGATTTGGGGTGATTATACACTGCCGGAGCAAATCAACTCCCAAGAGGAGATCCGTCTGCTAGGCCGTGTTCCGGAGCACAAATGCTGAACGATTCTGCACCGGCAACAGTTAGAAAATCATCCAATGCATTTGGATTACGGATGTGGAGGAGAACGAGTGCCGGAAATTAATTTTAATGACATCGATTAGGAAAATTCTATTGCTCCCATTCGTGCACCGACCTTGATTGTAGGTCGTTGCTAGGATTCGTTAGAAACTTGCTGAATGTTGAAGCTTTAGTGTTGGTTGCAAATGATGGACATTTTTTATGATTTTAATCAGATGGCAATATTGTTTTCAAATTTGTTTTAGAAAAACATTGCTGCAAACATTTAAAATGTGTTGTAAAACTGTCATGCCAAATGTTATCTTTTTTTTGAAAATTTGTTTTAGATTTCTTTAAGCTAGGTTAGGTAAATCAGATCTCGATTCAATATGCTCAATTAATAGGAGAATTTTTTCTATCATGCTTCTTTGAAGAAGTAGTTCATGAGTTACTGAAAATATATTCAAAAAGCACAAAGATGCCTAAAAATATTGAGCGAAGACCACCAATACTGTTTGGTCACTCGATACATCATCATGAAGATCAAGAATTCATGACACTGACAGGTTCAAGAATTCATGACATTTTTGAAAGATTTTATATTGTTTCGAGATGGAAAAAGTCACTAATTATATTTTTCAATTATTTATACATGATATGATTGAATCTCAACAAAAGATTCATAAGACTTAAATTTACTTCAACCAGTCTTACCGTTTACCGTTTTTCTATCAGTCATGCTTATTACCTCTTCTAGAATCAGTTACCTGATGGTAGGAAGATAAAAGTACTATCAAATCTGTTCTTCCATCGCACCACTGCCCAGCATCCTGCTAAACCTGCTTGGCGCAGAGGGTCATACGTTGTTTGCTTGATTTGAGTAAATCTCACGAATGCGGGCGTGGCAAAATAAACCAAACATGGTCGTGCGGGCGTATGCAAACAGAGGTATCTATTCCTCACCACTGTTGCGTTCTTTTATCCTTTGAAATTTCCTTTAGTTTTTGTTTGCTATTTTCCCAAGCATTCTCTCCGTTTTACGGATTCTCTGCTAACGTTAAGAGCTTGCAAAAAGAGAGAGACTCTTCAAGCACTAAGAGGCCCGGTGGATACACAAACATAAAACCCGGTGCCCTGTGTGCCTGTTTTGTTGATCGCTTGAGTGAACGCTTTGTGTGCTTGCGGGAGGAAGCCGATCTGGTGGACGCTTTGGGGGACTGGGAGTTCCAGGAGGGAACACCGTTTCCTTCCCATCGCAAGACTAGACATTTTTCCTTCGCCGTTTTGCATTGTTTCGGTCGCTGCGCTATTCTGCGTTCCTTTCCAGCACATTTCCCATAACTGCTTCATTTCTCCCGCCCTTTGCCCATTGTCGGAGAAGACATTTTTATGTTCCTTCCTGTGTGTACAATGCTTTTCTTCTTCTTCTTCTTTTGGGTTTCCTTTTGTGCTATGAGTCCGCTATTGTTTCGCCGAAGGGCCACGCGGTTCACAGTTCGGTTGCGTTTAGCAAAAGCAAAACGACCCAACGAAGCGTCACTTCCTTCCCACCGAGGCCATCATATTTCCTCGTTGCGATCCCTGCGTGCCCCCATCCCTTTGCCACAAAACTGGCCGCGCATCTTAAAGGCAGCATTCATTCTCTTTCATTTCACCGCAGATGATTCTCGGTATGCAGGCCAAAATGCGTGTAGGCATGCCCGTTAAAAACGAAAACTTTGGGCCCACGCACACCGGCACGCCTATTCGAAACAGCTGGAGGCTGACGAAATTCTCTCTCGGCGTTTCGACGATGGAGAAACTTTGGCCCGTTGTGAATTTAAAACGAAACACATTTTCTGAGAAGATAAGAAATAGTCGAACTGTTGTTACACGAACCATCGAGAAGCGATGTTGATTGTATTACTTTGGGAAAGTATTTTCCCTGGTACAGGTGAGTGAATGGTTTACGTCAACCAGCAAAGCGAACTTGAAAAGCGCTTATCGGCTGGATGGCTGTGAAAGTCAGGAAATTAGGACGAGCCTTTGCGTTTAATGAATGGAAAATTCGATACCCGCACGAACACACCTAGAAGCAATAATCAAAACCAAGCAACACGAAACCGTTATTACTCCGTCTCCAAAACCCATGTCTAAATGGGCCAAGGGAAGACTTGGGAACTTCGTTAGTCCCCGAACCACTCGGAAGAAAGTCAACGTACAGTGACGCGTTTTTCCCCGGGGCCATTTTCTCCACGCCGTAGGCAATTGCGGCGGGAAAAGCACGTATTTGGCAAAATTGTTCCACTTGCGGAGGGATTAAGAAAGAAGGAACGTGAAAGAAAGTCGAAACAAAGCACACCGTTACGCATATTTGGTCGTTGGAAACGGCATCAAAAGTTAATGGAAAATGACAAGTCAATTCTTTCGCTTTTTTCATAGTCCCTCATCGTGAGCCAGCCGGTAGAAGTTACTTTTTGCTGGTATCGGCAATAATCCAATCCATCTAGTTGCCAATGAAGGTTTCTTGGAAAGGTTTATCTATTGACATTAAATCGATTTTAAACCGTACCCTCGAGTGGCATCTCTAATTCCATTTGAATATCGATGAGCGCGTTCAAAACATCTACGAGCAAAAACATTGCGTTTTCAAGAGAACATAGAACTATAATATTTATGTTCAATGCTCAAATTTTGGTACTGAAAAATGAGTAAATATGTGAATTCAAATGCATGCAGTAGGGCAGTTTGATAAATGTTATCCTTTTTCGGAATGTGAAACCTTGCAGGAATAACTGATTTTGTTTCTACCATCAACGGGAAGCACCGAAAATAAACTCTTGCATTCCTCGCCGACATAGGGTGTTGTTTTATTCGATTACCAAACTGCAATCAATAAACGATCCACAAATCAAACTGTTCCACTTCCTTTGTTTCAGCGCCGGTTTCGCTTTATTTCCGGGAAATTGAATTTTCATGAAATATGTACGTAATTGACGGTGTAAAATATTCGTGTATCTCATTCATTATTCCACACGTTATGGCGATTGCTGATTCAGGTGCTGAGCCAAAACTAACGAAAACAGGTAACATCCTTGGTATTGCATAATAGTAACGAGAGGAAAACTCCCGCTCCCATAAAAATGCATACAGTTGAAATTCCGAAAAATAAGTGGGAAGTTATTATTCTGTTTTATTCAAGTAAACTGTTCAGATAAATTATCTTTCAACTCTACTTTGTAAATATTCAAAACTTTCGAACACTATTTGACGTTCGAGTTACGTATGATATAAGTTTTCCCAGCTCTTTGACTTAATATAAAAAAGGACCCATAGGGGATGAATTCGTTTGACATGTATCAAACAACGTTTTCGTCATAAAAATCGACCCTCTTTCAATAGAAGGACATCCGATTTATTGGTCCTATGTGATTCGACCACCCTAAGCCATCAATCTGATTGTTTGCCCGAAAGGGCGACAGCTTTTCACACCACCACCGACAGGCGAACATCAAACGCCGCAAACTGTCCATTGAAAAGGAGATCACTTCACAACACAGTACGAAGCTCAGGAAACACGAAAACAGGGCGTGAAAAAAGATATGTCCCTCTGCCTAGACGACGAATAGGAGCTCTACTACCTCGTAGGTTAACTCATTGTCCCGGCTGTTGTCTTATCGTTAGTTTGCTCATCGGCTCGGAAAAGGATGTGATTAGCTTCATTCCGTAGAGTAAATATTTTCACTGTCCTCACAAGTGTCTCCACAATCGGCCGCTGTGGCCACAGCTGTGTGGTGAATGGAAGTGTCAGATAGTACTGCTACGGAGTGCACGCCGGGCAGAAAGCTCTCTGTTTTGGTACACTTTTCGCTCGTGAATAGTTCTCAGCTTTTTTTCCATCACTATTCCTTCTTCTGATTTTGAGTGGAAAAAATCTTCCACAAGATTTTCCATCACACCAATTTTTCCATCTCGTAAAAGATGGTGGAAAAAATGGAACCTTCGAGAACAAGCTCTGTTATGGTGAAAATAGTCCTCCAGTCTACAGCTCCTCAGAGGATACAAGAGGCCCTTATGGCAAGCTTCCTGGTCCTCCAACCAACCAATCTGCTCTTCTCGAATGGATCACTGGAGATTATGGCCTGTGCCCGGGCCTTTGTCCGGACTGGGGCGATGCTGAATTGCACCCATTTTTATGTGCCTGATGAGGTTATTAAAAATGGATTCACCTCTTTGAAGCGCGGCTCGTACGAGCGGATCGAAAATATGACCCAGAGGCAACGATACGGTAACTTGCCTCGCAGGCAGGCGAACATGAGGGAGTATTTTTAGATCCTATGCCCTGCTATTCCTATCTGTGTTTTACTGCCCTATTTAAATGTCTGTTTGTTCGAATTTTAATGAGCTCTAGGGGTATAAATGATGAATAGTTTGCAAAGCATGTGTATAGGAATGATTCCAAATAGATAAAAAAATGTTGTGAATGAAAATTGACCAAAGAGAAAATATTGGAAAAGGGATATTGAAATGCAATTCGAACGCAGAGCGAAACATTGAGGCAATTTATTTGACTGCAAATCGTCATTGATTTCGAAAAAATGATTATTGTTGGGAGAACAGTGAACAACTGGCTTGTTTCCAGTGCAAATCTCATTCCATGCCATCATATTATTTCTCTGACGTTCGGCCACAATCGAAGCTGAACATGACAATTCGCTTTTCAAACTACATACATTCGAACACGTCCACGCCATTGCCATTCCCTTCATCGTACGGTGGGAATTGATTTCCGTGTCAGAATGAAGCGACAGTCGGAAGGACGATAACCAAAATAACGAAAAAAAATGGTTCTCCCAATCGAATAACACAACGATCTCAATTTTCCACCTCCTCCATCGCCCACCGTAACCGATTGTATTGGAAAAACAACACTTGTCAGGGAATGTCAAATAATTGTTTCACCTTTTTCGATGTTGCAACGGTTCGATCCGATGCCACTCGCATACCATCGCATTCTCTCGGTGCCCGTGGGAAACTTGTCACTTTCCCGAGCTCCCGCCTGATGGCCGATTTTCATTCAATTACTCCGAAATTACGTTTTTCCTTGCTGCACACGTACGTGATCGCGCAACTAGCGTGCAGCAGCAACAGCACCAGCAGCATCTTCGAATTCGATCGTCCCCGAAATGGACATTTTCCACTTGATTGCAGAACACGGACACGAGCAGTTCGAGCGGGCACTTTTCCGCACCGATTTTCCCCTCGGAGAAAGAAATAAAATAGAAAAAAAGGTCAAACGGTCCACGCAGACCGGACCCGTTGTCATTCAGTTAATTGACGTTGCCCACGTTTTCGACCAAGGTTCGCAAAGTGGAACTGGTGAGAAAATATCTGAGTCGGGCGGTTGGACGAAGCTCGCGGTGGGAAAGTGGATAAACAAAATCTAACAAAAGGAGGAAAACCAACAACGGGTACGAACGAAAACACGTCGCCAACGTTTTCTACCATCCGCCTTGAGCAACGTTTCTACCATTATGATGCAGGTCGGGATCGACGTGTTCGTTGTTTGACGATGATGATGATGATGGTGATGATGATGATGATGTTAATGGTCAGGATGGACAGTTTGTCACGGGACGAGAGAGATACATCGGTTCGAATCGGTGGTTTGTTTTTCACCGATTCGATTTTCCTTCACCTATTCCATTGCCGACCATGTCGTCGCGCCGCGTTTTCGTGCCAACGACGTAAATCAGCGGTGACATTGCACACGATGTTAGTTAGTCTATTCCCCTTCCCTCGTCGGAGGCTGGGCCTGGTCATCACCGAACGAACGTAAAATGTCAGCTCGAATTACTGGCGATGCATCGGTGAACGAAAGGCGATAGAGCGCCGAGATCACCGCTACCTCATTTGGTTGCAAGATGGACATTCATCGAAAAGTTGTTAACCCCAGGCTTTCCCTGGACCACGCGAAAGGTTGCTCAAAAAGTGGCGTGAAAATGGAAATTTAAAACAGCAAATTATGCTGCATCCTTCATCGCTTCATGTTTATTTCTACGTTGAAGAAAAGTAAATGACAAAATCTTTTCGAAAATGACCATCCCAAGCAAAGCTCGGTGGAAAGTGCCATAACCGTGAAAACGCTCGTTGGACAAGACTAACCGACGCAAATACCGTAATAAGTGGTTCACGGTTGTCCACGGACTCCTGGCAACCTCCGAGCCGTGTAAATACTGTACCTCCAACACACACATACATAAAGTCACACCTTGTTGCGGCTCTTGGTAACACGGGTTTTCCGATGTTGGACTTGTGTTTTTCCGACCGAGGGAACCACGAAGGGGGGGGGGGGGGGGGGGGGGGAGGGGAGAAAACACCATCAAAAGAAATAAAATGTAGTCGGCGAAACACCTTTACCGCGAGTTTTGATGGAGGCGCCTGGTAGCGGACACCGGAATGAAAAAACGATAGCACGCACTGGGAAGGGATGATAAAAATACTTTTCAACCTCTTTCCTTCCCTGGTGAAGGTGGCGGCCGTAAAAATAGAGCACGGGAGTTATTTGTTTATTTGCCCATTTAATGGCCAAGTATCTTCCAACCCAGTGGGGTTCGGTATCGAAGTTCATCCCAATGCACACACACACACCTCCTCCTCCAGCGAGGTAGGAGATAGTGGTCATGTTCTGCATCATCCACGTGTACTCTATTTTCTCTCTCTCTCTCTCTCCTCCTTCCTTTGCAATATAATTCATTTCACACCAACCGAGGACCGTAAAGCAACTGAAATTAAACATGTTTAGACTGGGAGCCGCTCCCTCGCGCTCCCGAAACTTTGCTCGCAAGGCATGTTTACTTCGGATGCAGTTGGCAACCCCCGGGGGCAGCGGTGGATGATAGATAGTGTTGTGCGCCCGTCGGTGCGCTCAGTCCGAATCTGCCGGCGGAAGTTCGTACCTTCCGTCCGTACCACGGTGTCATAAAACATTTCCAACGACAGTATGCCGGCAGTGTTGACCGGCGACAGCTAAACTGTGGATGCTGGATGTGCCACCGGGCCTGACCGGGCGAGTGGCAAACACACCGGACTCCGCTCAAAGTTGTGAACCCCACCGAGTGCTCGTGGGATGGTTCGCAGATTGTGTGGAAAATGTGCAGCATCAACCATTAAAACGGAGAACGCTCCGGTGCAGAAGCGTTTGTCACTCGAACGACGCCGGTTTTGTGAAAGTGTTGGCAATCATTTCGCTAGGCGCTGTAGAAGAGCGGTTGGAAACTGCATTGCGGGCTGGTGGTGCGAATTTCGTTTCGTCTAACCACTCGCAAAACGTGACGCGATGTAAAGTTTTCGAACGATTGTTGCTAACACATCATTAACGCGGGTTTGTGTGGTGATAGCCCCAGTGCTAATAATAATGACTAGCAGAACGGGCACCGAAATGAATTGTTGTGACATATTCGTTTTGTTTTATGAAGTTCGACTAAACACGCAATAGAGTGCATTTGACATCGAGCTTATTTCATTTCATAGTTTCAGTAACTATAAATGGTGTGAATGAAAGTCAGTGAGAATCATACAACAAATAAACAGAGGTGTTACTACCACGATAAATATTAAGTTCCAACAAAACTATCAGAAAGCAATCTCTTAGACGCATTAAAATTACGAAGAGTGCACCTTCAGAGCCTTTTTGCTAGTTTGAAGTAGGGTAAAGGTATTGTTTTGCGGTTTTTGTTGATTTTAAATATGGTTTTGTAGTACGGTTTAGTAGGGGGTCCGCGACAGCCGAGCGGTAGCGCCGGGGCTCACCACCTCGACGGCGTGGATTCGAATCCCAACCGAGACCGGACCCTCCCCTGTACGAGAGGACTGACTATCCACGTACAACAGGGAAACAAGTCTCGTATGTCCTTAACGGACAGGCATGACCAAGAGGTCGTTACGCCAAAAAGAAGAAGATGAAGAAGTACGTTTTGGTACAAACACATAAATCGTGAGACCAGAAGCGTTCTAGGGACCCCAAGTGGCTTTTATTTAAAGTTCACCATACTTTTTTACATTTACATTTTAAAATTTATAAAATTTCCGCCAAGACTACACCAAAAACAATATTGATATTTAGATTCAAGTACAACTTTTTATTCGTTCAAGTGTTTTTTATATTGCTTATTTCTTGCTCTATCATCAACAACTATCGAAGAAATGCATGATATTATTTTCTTTTAAGAAAGTTAACAAATATTTAATTTTTTAACTTTTCAATTAAACAGCTTTTAAGTCCGAAACCGAAAAAATGTTTTTATGAAATGTCAGAAAAGGTTTGTATTTACCTAAGTATTTCAGAGCATTATTTCTATGCTTCGAAATACGCAGGACACTACTTTTGCTAATACATATATGGGCATTATACTAAAACTATTCTGAGAATATTCGTGTCTTATATAAAATATTTAAACTGATCACTGAATAGATGTCAGTAAATCAATTATTTTCATTTTACCCTGAACAAAACCGACGTTTAGTAACGTTTTCTTCATCAAAACTCAATTGTGATCAGATGTATCATTCTCAAATTTTCATATTCTGTTTTTATTTTCATTACAAAGTAAATTCACACAAACATGGGGCCATTGACAGCTCGGGGCCCAAGCAGCTGCTTAATTTGCTTACCCTATGATCTGCTTATGCATGCGAAAGATGTTGATAAGCGCCAAAAGAGTAAAGTTAAAATCAAACTATCTCTAAACCAGAAAAAACACATTTCCTGTCATGTCTTGTACGTTCTAAAGTATGGTATTGTAGTACGTTTTACTGAATATGCTACGAAATATGCTTATTCACAACCAATTACAAAAAGAGTAAATTATTGGAAAACTGTCTCTAACGACTACATAACAAATTTAGAAATAAGTGAAACGCTACCAAACAACCGAATATGCTAAAATAAAACGTATTTCTATACCTCTAAACTATACTAAATCAATGTCGCAATCAAAAACAGATCAGAGCTGATTACATTTTTCCACTATCCAAGTTTGAATTTTTATCAAGCTACGCTCAATGCCGTCGCAACCCACCAATCATTATAATGATGGGGAGCATAAAAATGTCTCCCCTACAGGCAATCTTCCCCACACTTTTGGGGACACGATGACGACTTCTGCCGTTGGATCGTTGACAAAACTCGTCGACGTGTCGTCTTCGCCGTACGTTCGTTGAAGCTATTTTTATCGCACGTGATTCCATCTGTCGGAAATCGAAACGCACCGTCAATCCACCCCAGGGTCCCCAAAAATTATGCCTATCAGTTCTTGGCTCATCCCTTCCATCCTGTCATGCGTGGCACACCGCTCCTCCCTACGCACACCACGGCAGAGCCCCATTTCCTTCTGCGTTGGAATAGGAATCGAGTGGTCGCGAGTTTCATAAGAAGGTGCTCGTAAGCTGTGACTGTTGGCACTGTGCCGCGGTTTTGTGGTGTAATAAAATCGACATCCACGCACCCTTACTCTCGCGCACACACACACACACACACGCACCGACCGCCTTCCCCGTGGCGATGGAGTGTCCTGTTTTTGGCAGCACCGTTTACGAACGCCACCGGGTCCGCCAGGGCCATAAAACCGTTATCAGAAATAAATTGCGTGCAATGTTCAAATTTTATTTTTTACGGTAATGTTCACGAGAACCCCTCTGGAGCGGGGCTACGGGTGGGAACGAGGAGCGAGGAGCAGGAGACGATCATAAATGCAACAAAGCGTTGGAGTCCTATCCTTCGGTCCGTTTTCTCTTCTGCGCGCTGATGGTTGGGAAATTTCTCGGCAGGCGACGGTTCGCGTCCTGAGCCTCTGGTTGTTTGTGTATGTGTGTGTATTGTTTGTGTGTAGTGTTTGTGTTCGTGAAACGCACCTCACGGAGCGACATGGTTTGACTTTGTTGTTGCACCACGCTGTTACGCTGCCACCTTATCGTTCGGGGTGGAACCGTAAAAAAGGCGAACCTTTGGTGATGATTTACCCCGCACTCGGAAAACGCAAGCCCTCCGTTCTCTGGGTGTCCCTTTTTTTCGATCCTTGCTCCGGGCTGATGGTTGTTGATGGCCGCACTGCAAAAAAAAAACAACCGAACCTTGACAGACGACTCGTTGCTCGTCGGTTTCAGACGATCAAGGATACCGACAGTGAATCTCATTTCGCCGGAAGCGTAAAGCAACATGATGACATAAAATTCCACCACCACAAAATATGCCGTAATTACGCCGCGGGAGGTGCACACGAGGATTGGATCGAGAACGTTGTAGAAGGAATAATATGTTAGCGTAAAAAACTCAACATTGGCGTGAGGCATTGAAAGTTTTTCGAAAGCCCACTACTTGAAGATATTTAACTGAGTATGACTTGTGAAGTTGAAAAAGTTTGACACTTCACAAACACCGTTATGTGTTCACTCGCCATGAAGTTCGATAGGACCCACTTAAATGGATGCGTCAATAGGAAAACGCAGCCGAGACAATCGAACCAACATATCCATCGATGAATAACACCTGCGCCTTTTTATTACTAGGAAACACTCGCAAGCTGTTATTGTGTCAGGTTGTTCTAGTTTTCCATTTTCCTTTTTCAACCTCGTTGACGTTGTCTTCGCGTTTTCCATCGAACGGTATTGTTGCTGCGTGCTAGCGTGACGGACGAACAACCGGAACCGTTCACCTTGGGAAATTCGAGAGTGCTTTGCCAAACGACATACACACACACACAGGAGGTGGCGGGTCGGGCGCCTAATTGTTTATGAAACATTGACACGCAATCCGCTTCGCAGACGCACGTGGTGAGGGGTGGGCGAGGGCTTTTGACTTTCCGCTGGAAAATGAAGCTTCCCGCGGTTTTTTCATATCTTTTCCTATGGCCCGGTGTGCATGACAGGAGTTTTTCCATACACAGTTTCAAGGTTCCTTTCGTTTATTGTGTTTTTTTCTCTTCGAAACCAACAGGTGTTCGTATAATTTAATTATTTTTATTCCCCTTTGCAGAGCGAGGATCGTGTTTCCGAACGCTTGGAGTGAAGTTTGAATCTCACAACGGACGTGCCTGGGGAGGGTTTTAATATTTTCTTACAATATTCGTCTTTAAAGAAAATTATTTTAAAGCATTTTCTGATGCCAACATTTTCATTAAGATACAATCAAGCGGTGGAATGTGTTGCCTTGATCAAGCGAACGATAACGACGCCTTATGCTGCCCGCATTGGATATAGCTGTAGCACACCATAGCTGCGAGTGGACGATATGTTACTCCATTTCACGAATGCACACAACCGGGCGCTACCGTTGGATAATATGTTGCCTGCACGTGAGAATGGTTAAAGCAGCACTGCTTGCTTGGATCCTGTTTTTTCCTCCGACAGCTTTAGCTATTTTACTTCTTTTCCCTCACATGTTTCCACCCAATCCGGGGCATGTCCGGTGAGCGCTTTTCTCTTTTTTTTCATTTCTCTACTTCCCTCGGGGCCAGAGTTTCCTCCACCCGGGACGAACGAGGTGAAAATGGAGGAAAAACCCTGCGAGAGAGCACACGCTGTGCACAACACGTCCCACGGGCTGATGATGAACACGAACGACGTGCCCGCACCATTGGGTTTTTGAATCACCCTGTGAGACATGCACACACAAACACACACACACCAACTGACACCAGGCAGCCGCCTCTCCGTGTGGTTCTAGCTCGGTCCACCTTGCGGACCACCACGTTCCGGACAAGTCTGGTCTGGCTTGAAATTATTCCGCTTTTTATGCTGAGCTTTTAATTCAACGCCCAACGCCCTGCAGGCCTCTGCCGCAGCGTTATTAAACATTCAGGAAGACAAATCTCCCGCGCTGGTTGCGTCAATTTGGGCGTCCCTTCTCCCCCTTCCCCCCACGTAGTAACTTCCGGTCGGGCTTGGGTCGTCGGGCCGAGCCTGATTTGGTGGTTTTTATCAGTCAACATTCCCACTCTCTTTCTCTCGCTGTGTCTGTTCGTGAGATTTCCTGTCTGTTTGCACAAGAAGGACACACCTTCCGACCAGGAGCGGTCCGGTCTTAAGCGTACGTCGTTTGGGACACCTCGCCAAATACGGACAACCAACTTCCAGACACGTAGTCATAGTTCTCCTCCACCGGGTGGAGCTGATGGTTTGGATTTCATTTGATCCCACCGGGCAGCTCATTTCCTCATTCCAAGGTCCGGAGAAACGGAAAAAGCAGTGAAACAGTTTTGCCCCTGGGTCAGAGACTGTTACATAAAAACGGGATGAAGCTAGAGCCAAAAAAAGGAACAAAAAACACCTAGGATTTAAAGCTAGGCCGCTAGAAGTTTGGTTTGTTTTTGGGCATTTCTTCGTGCAAGAACCATTTATAATACCCAATATTTGAATGCTCCTCTTGTGGTCGGGAACGCTGTTCCACACGAACCATTTTTCCTCCGCTCATGCCTGCTTAATTATCGTTGCAAACTTTCCCATCGCGCTTCGATCCCCAGGAAAAAGGTAAATTGAATTCCACGCCAAATGGAAACCACAATCCTGTACATCGTGAGTGCATAACTCAACCAAACCGCACCCCGAAACACATATGCTCCGGAGTCCGAGATGGAAATGTTTTCTCGTTTGCATTTTCTCCATCCCCCCCACTTTCCATTACGTTTCCATTTGCCGGTTGACGAAATGTGGATCGGCATGGCCCACGTTTGCCCGGAAGGAAAAAGGGAAATTTCATTAAAATCACTGCAACCCACTTGTTTTTCGGGGGGTGGTTTTACTTTGCACAAGCTTTTCCAGCGCACTTTTTGGCTCAGTTCGCTTTACGCTTCGGGGGAGGAATCCAGAATTGCACACGAGACGCACACCGGAACCAAGCGCAGGGAAAGGAGGACG
Source organism: Anopheles coustani (assembly GCF_943734705.1). NCBI lineage: Eukaryota > Metazoa > Arthropoda > Insecta > Diptera > Culicidae > Anopheles > Anopheles coustani. The sequence goes on from NC_071289.1 coordinate 32,767,774, forward strand.
AGAAAAAGTTTGCCATTACATTCGTCACAGCGAGTGTGCAGCGGAAAAATGCGGCAACACAGCCGGCGCACAAAGACATCTGAGCCTTACGTAACGTCCCGTATGTATGCACATGGGTGCAGCCGAGTGCACATGATGCATTTGCAGAAACCACTTAGGAATTACTTGCTGCACCGGGCGAGAGCTGTGTTCATTCTCGTAAAACGTAATGCACCTTGTTTGGGAAAACGCGCCAGGTAAGTGAATTATCTTTTTAAATTATTCCATAAGGTCGTTCGTTCTGGAATTTTCCGTCGAGAACTTAAACATCCAACTTAAAAGTTACCTCCCTCTTAGCGGCGCGTGATTTTTTGCTCGCTTATTTATAAATTCCTGTGCCTTTATCCTAGAATTCCCCGGCAGGTCGGCATAATTTTCCAACACTTTCGACCATTCGCATTGCTAGCATTCCATTTTCCCGGATGGTTACGATACGCCACACATTGCCACCACATTCCGTAGTCCGCAAACTATCTGCATCTGCAGTGCCGTCAAGCGAGCGACTGTTACGCCATTGTCCCGGGTGTCATGTGCGCTTCTTTTTCCAATTCCTCCTCCCCCCTCAATCACCCCCTTTCCCAGCCATCCGGCGATGCACCATTGGTGGTGGGTTGGGCCCGAGCCACATCTGTCCTATCGCTGTTGCGTTGCATTCAACAGCTCTCCCTTTGATTAATGGGTATTAGAAAGTTGGCGGCATTCGGACGGCGTCACACGACTTCACTTTTCTTTGGTGAAGTGCCCCGTACGTCTCTGTTTGTATGTGTGTTGGTTTTTCTTATACTTTAGTCCCTTTTCAGTTGTCTCCCGTTTTTACACGCTCCGAAAAATCCTTTTGCTCGAGGCACTATGTAATCATCAAGATTCCTTTTCGGGTGTTACTTTGCATTGTTGAAGGTGGGGAAGAAGAGGACAGAAGCTTTTTAGAACTGGAAAAATGCTACCTCATACACACACATAGATATTCCCAAGGGGGAGATATAGACAAAAAGAAAGTAAACATACGAAGCTGCCTCCTCAGCTGACAGGTCGAGGCTTCCGGAGTTGAGCCATCAGCAGCAACGAGCAGGAATGTGTTTTTCCTTTTTCCCTCCCCCCGGCAAGTATTCGTTACTTCTCTATCCAATCTGTGAGTTCGGTTTTCCATTTTCGGCAAAGTAAAAGCGTACAATTTTTCATCCCGGTAAAGGGTGGAAGTGAAGGAAAAACGGGATGAACAAACAGAGGACGGTCGTCTGGCAGGCGTTCTCACGGTGCATGAAAAAGCCATAGACGATTCCTGACCTTCGGGGGGTGTGTTACCCCAGGTGGAGGGAGATGGTATGGTTTGGTTTGAAAGCTTCAATTTTTCATCACCCGCTCGTAGTTTCCTTTTTCTACCGTTCCGGAAAGTCGCCGCGTTACGTGACGGTTAATAATGGAGGCGTTTGCTTCCTGAAGGATATTTTGACAGTTCGATTGTGGTTGAAGTTTGCCCTATAGCACATGGTAGTCCATCTCTAAACGAACGGCAGCTCCTCCTTCCACACATCCACATACACTGCTAATTATAGCCCCCCCTCTTCATCATCCTGTCAACATCCTTGGGTTGAAGTTAACTTCCACCAAATCAAACCCCGCCTGAAGTCGCGTTCTGCCGGAACGCCAGTACGCTCGGTCGGTCCGTTTTCGCCTTCACGTGACGTATAATATAACTTCCAATTTATTCCCTTTGGCTCTTCGATTCCCTCGTTCGTGCCTGCGGCTAACGATACCGGGCTGTTTCTTTTCCCACCACTCTCCCACGTCCATCAGCCTCGTCCCATGCTCCCGCGAGGTTGTAAAATCAATAATTTTCCCGCACTCGGACTGACTTGGTGGCGATTCGGGAGAGTAGAAAGGAGGCTTCCGAGCTTCGACGTAGTGTGCGGGAGCCTGTGGAGGTCAGACTCGCTTTCCATGCCACGTCTTTGCGTTCGTCCTGTTGCCGGATCCTTTTTTTCCCCGTCCCGCTCCCAACGACCGAAGTGCGCGAGGTTGGTATGTTTTGAAAAAGGCAGATCCTTCCGCTCAGCTTCGCTCTTTCATTGCGTTACGAGAACCCTCGAGGCTTGGCAGCAGCAGCAGCATTACATTTTCCGTCTCCCCTCCGCCCTGTTCGAGCTTTCCCCAACCTTCCCTTGAGGTCGAAGCGACCGGTCACAGGCACAGAAACACAGAAAAGCTTTTTCCACACGCCAACCACCCCCCCCCCATTTCAGGGCGCGTTTTTCGCGTTTCCCGAAACCTACCGAGCCTGCCAGCGGGTTTCCCTTTCCATTCCGCCTCCAACGCCGTCGCCACGCTTCGGGTGCGTCGGGTACGATGATTTTCTCCATCGCGAGGGACTTTCGGGAGCATGTAACATGTGGTCCAGGGTTGGTTCGCAAGGGACGTTCGTTTCCTTTCGCTTGTTCGGACGACGCTGGAGTCGTTGATTTGTTCCATTCGACACACAATTACAACACGGATGGCTGCGTTCATTCGGTTTACGTACACGAGCAACGGGGGAACGCACACCAATGGACGCTGTCCTGTGTGTGTGTGTGTGTGGTTCGCTTGAGACCCCATCAAGTGGTCCCGACAACCCACCGGAGGGGATTGACTTTTCCACTGGTGAAACGTTAAGAAACATTACCTTCGTGTGCGGTTCGATTCAAGCTGTTAAAAATGAAGATTTATTTAAAAGGAAAAAGTGAGAACTTCTTCAAGCAACAGAGTGGAATCAATGGAACAACCATTCGGGATGAAGCCAACGGGTTTTCCTTTCCCTCCTAGGCAACCCCTTTTTTGAATGCCGGATGCAATAATTCACTTTTGCCGAGCAAATTAAAATGCAATTTGTTCACTTCTTCAAGTGCTACGAGGCTCGATGCCCGGGCCCATCGTGATCCGAAAGGCGGAAAACTCCCATTTCCATTGTTCCCGACACGTTTCGGAGCAAGACCTTGCCATAAACGAGAAACCCCGCTTTGGAATCTCATCAAGACGCAGGGAACCTCCCAGTAGGGAGAGTAGTTTTATCGTCAGAAGGCTTGGCAAAGGAAAAGCTATCACAAGGGTTTCGGGACGGATTTTGAATTAGTTTATAAATTGATTTCCCAGATTCATTCCCGTTTCCTTCACCAACTCTCCAGATGGTTTGAGGTTTGAACTATCCCTTTCTTTTCGAGCCGAGTCTTTGTTGTAAATCCTTGCATACACGGAAGAATCCCATTGCGAGATTGGAAAAAAGGAAGGTTTTTGTGAAGACCCACAATCGTCAAATGATGCTACCTCATGGATGACTCCATCGGACGGTTGGGTTCACCATCATTTACCATCTGTGTATTGATTGGAATCAGTAGCATCAATCATCTAAATTGAATTTCTAAAGCTTCAATGAACATCGAATGAAATTTTGAGAACTCACAAGAAAACACTTCCTCGCTTTGTTTGAAAACTCTTGGGGAATTAATTAATTATCTATCGGAAGCTGCAAATTTCTCATTTGCAATGAGATTTTCTTGACTCGGGGACATGATTCCCGGTAACCGGTTGGTCATGCATTAACCATCAATCACTTTAATGGATATCAAAGTACCCTTTGCCATCGAAACAGAATATTCATCTCCATCCACTCTGAAAACATGATCCGATGGGAAGGAAAAACCCTGACGTATTCACCTCTCGTCCACTGACCATTTTTCCTTCCATCGGCTAGAGTTTGTTTTCCAGCAAATGAAAACGATCTATAAATGGTATCGCCTGGATGAAAGTGATTCTCTGATACTTGTTGATTCACCGTTCACCTTTTCGCGACGCTTCCGTTTGTTTTACTTTCCATCCCTTTCGGTTCCGATCGATGCTGTCTCGAACCATCGAGGAGGAAAGTTCAAGCGCTTTTCATGCCGTTGGCAGGAAAGAAAACCAGCACAAAGATGTCCTCTCACTACCACACAGGCTACCAGGGTGGTTTGGAAAGGAACGTGGAACGGATGCTTTCTTCAAGGGGTTTTTCCCTCCTTCGGCTGGGTTTTTGACATTGTGATACCAGAGCTCTGGGATCAAACAAACAACGAACGTGGGTAAAGTGTATGCCAGCAGGCGTTCAAACTCGGTACTAAATAGTAGGCCTTAACTGTATCCAACAGACATTGCCGATGCCGAACGCTGAAGACCTCGACGTGGCGCACGGAGCGACTTCTCAGCGACCAATCGTAAAATCGATTTTATCGATCCACCGAAAGGTCCTTGCGTGGGGTCGTCCTTACACACACGGCCCGCCTGCCGTGAACCCGTCGGTTTCGTGGTAGTAGTGTCGGTACCTTCTTCTGCGGTCAGCGCCGCGCGGTTCACCTTGGTGTTGTTTTTATGAGTTTCGGGCCATCGTCGGACTCACTATATTTCTTCGCCCACCACCGATTCGCCCCGTTCGACACTTTATTACGTGTGGCCGCTGCTGTGTGTTGATAATTTCGACATAAATTATTTAAAGCTCCCGAGCGGACCTACCTTTCTTCGGCCCCTCATGGCACGGGTTTGCTATTCTTAGCCGGGAATGATTTCAGCGCGACCTTGAGCCGGGACACCGGCGTTGGTTTCTTCAAGCCTTTCGGAGACGGGATTTCCGGCTCGTTGAAATGAGGAAGCTTCGTCCCGGTTTCCTTCCGTTGGTGTGACTTTTCGTTCGGACGGGCTGCCAAGAGATTTGCCTACTCTACGTCCTGTGACGCTTAGTTTGTGCGCACACATACAACCGTGCACTAGCACACGCTTCCGCGGGGGAATTGGTATCACTAATGTTGCCAACAACACTCCTTTAATCCTTCTGTTACAAACCGCACTGTTGCCCAGGATCGGCGGGAGGTTTTATTTCCTATTAATATTAAACTGAAAAAAATTATCACAAACTTAAAAATATTTTCCCATCTACACAAGTCCCATTGCCAGGATTGCACGAGCAATAAATTCTTCGCAATTTTCTTCACAGTGCTCCTTGCAAGAACAACTCCCATTTTGAACCACTTCACACACACACACACTCCCGGGCTCCCGGCATCAACCGGTTTTGAAGGTTAGGGTAAACTTTCCACCAATTTCACGACCGTTTGCACAATTTTCTCCCAAAGCAAAAGGGAAAGAAAAAAGCGTAGCTCGGAGATCACTTGCACACGTGTTATCTTTCGAGCGGACCCACATATTTTCGGCAAAATTTGGTTCAGTGGCTCAGACCGGTTTGGGGCGCGTTTTTCGTGTGTAGGTCGACGGAGCAAACAGCCACAGGTTTTTGCGAGTGTGCTTTTCTTTTATCTGTCGTTTTATTTTTCACTTACTTCTGATTCCCTCTCGCAAACCATTTCCCTCCCCATCTCTCCCCAAACAGGCAGGAAAGGGTCTACACCTACGCCAGTTTGGAGTGAAATTTTTCTTTCCTTTCCACCCCCTAAGAAGGAGGATTCTCTAGGGGTGTTACTGCATTATTTAAATGGATTAATTCTATTCCATGTAGGGGAGAGTAAAGTAATTACAATTCGTTTGTTCCGAGCAAACGAATGTTGTGCCATTAAGATAAGTGAAATAAAATACGTTTTATTTTTTATGATAATTCGACATGAAAATTTCTTTGTTTATAGGACCTGGGCTAGTCACATTAATTTTTGAACTTTTTATTGAAGCTCAAGTTAGTATTATTTTTCAAAGTTAACATTAGTTACAGGAAGGGTGTTACCAAAATTAATCCATCATCTATTTTAATGTAGGTCTTATTGGAAGAAAAAGCATTTCTTCTCTGTTTCACCTAATCCGGGTTGAGCTTAAAATAAAGATCTCAACCATTATGTTGCTTGAATTTCATCCTCCTGTTCCAAGAAAGCGACTGTTGCTACTCTCCGGTTCACTTTGGTTATAACCAAACGTAATGCACTACCGTTCCCACCATCACTACCACCAGAAGAAACATCACCATCATCATCATCATCATCATAATCATCATCTTTTCGCCCCCCGGTAGGACCTTTGCTAGGAATGCTACCACTACCAATGCACACTTGCTTTAACGAAAAACTCCACCAAGAAACACAGAAAGGATCACACTTACAGCACCATCCGAACACAGTTACACCGCCACCACTGGCACACTCAAGCACGTGTGCACTCGTGCCTTGTGTCCACGAGTGCTACACACCTACACACCCACACACACACACGTACTCCTTAGTAGCCGGAACTCCTCGGCAGTTAAAAAAAATCCTTCCGTGCGAGGTGTTACTTCGGGCGAACCAGAGTACGAAATCGAACGACGTCTCGATTACTACTGAATTTTATTTGGACCGTGGCTCGATCTCAAAACATGGCCTGCTCCGAACGGTAGTAATTTTTAACTGAGATTCATCGTTGGCAGTGAGAGAGAAACGTTCAGCAGGACGAATTGTGTATGTTTTTTGAAACGATCGAGCGATACCAAGAGTGTGCGAGAGCGTGACGGTTCTCACACCCTCTGTTGGGGGTGAAAATCGACGAAACTTTCCATACCATTTACAAGATGCTCGATGAAGAGAAATTCCACCTAACTCTCTACCTCTCTCTCTCTCTCTCTCTCGATGCACTGCCGCTTGGTTGAATGTTATTTCCAATGGTACAGGGATCTATTTCCAAACAAGCCTCTTTTTCCTCGTGCGAAGAAACACTAAACAGACAACGATTTGGAAAATTGAAAAGAAAAATCCAAAAGCCGACACAAGAAGAGCGCGAGAGACCGCCTTACTGGTACATGGGAGAACGGCCGTAGTAATAACGAAACGCCATCAGTGGAAACACCCGCAACACGCGTCGATAAAGAACGGGCTTGCAAACGCTTCTCGCATTGCGTGGGGATGTTTTGTTACATGAGATGGCCACGAGTTGTAAAAACTAAGAGGAAAATTAACGTAAGAAAAGAGAGAGAGAGCTTGGAGAGCACATGATGTGAGAAAAAGGATTTTAAAAGGACGAAAAAAGAAACAGTGTGAGAGCATCGATTGATAAGTTCGATTTGTTATTCTTTTCCACTATGCCGACGCGAAACAAAAGACTGCCTTGTAACGGGCGTGTAAGTTTGGGAATTTTCCGTTTGGTTGTCGTTTGTTTTTTGCATTTTTTACTAAAACATTTTTTTAAACTTTTTAAAACTTTTTTAGGAAGAAAAACTGCAATCATGGAAGTCTTCTAAAACTGGTAAAACATTTATAAAACCCAAATATTTCAAAGAAACATTGTTTTTCTTCGTACAAAGTATCAATTATGATAATTTGAGTTCTCAAGATGAATGAGCAGTTCTAGAGCGCACTCTTTTCAATGTGTGGAAGATTAACGTGCCAAAAAGAAAAAGCGCACAAATGAGGAAAACATCGAGTGACCTTTATAACGAGCACACTAGTTAAGTAACCAAACCAAATAGGAAATGATTTATTTTTGGTTCATCTGCTTCACGTGCCCATTGCGCCGGGAGCGTTTCGCGAGAGCGCGAGTATTTTTCCGGACTCCAAACAACCCTTAACAAGCCCACCCCCAATCTCCAACCCAAGAAAAAGCCTATAGCTTGTGGACCGCGAAACAGCAAACGCCCTTCAGTAAAGAAAACGAACGGAAGTGGTTCATTTTGAACAGCCATCCCAATCCCTTTCCGGCGTTGAAGTTCGCGGGCGAAGGTGGCCCCGCTGTACGGGGCGGAATCGGTGGGTCACGGAACCCCGGAACGATCGGGCTTTGGGCGAGATTTATTACGGAACCTGCTCGGGGAAAGATTTATTGGGACAGGTCCCGAAGCCCGGTGTGGCCCTAGGATCGCGACAAAAAGTCACATGTTGACATAGCGGCACGGTTACAATGTACACATATCTCCGGCGGCTCCCGGAAGCCGGGTAATATTTCCGGCGACGGCCACAAGTGGCGGCAAGGCGTCGCCCCAACCTTATGGGGCTCCGTAAGGAAGCCAGATTTCCTCCCGACGGAAGCGTTTATCCGGTGAAATGGAACAAAAAGTAATGGGAAAATCGAAATTTCACACACACACAAATACTGAAGAAAAAGAAACCGCGCAACAATGTCCCTACCGCCACTTCCGGCAGTCCTTCAGGCAGAAAATGGATGGCCGTTTGTGTCTTACTTTCCATTTTTTAGCTATTTCCTTGTTTTATCCTGTCCAACCGTTTGGATTTTAATAAAACGAGATAAATGGTGACGGAACAAGTGTTCTCGGACGTAGACAGAGGCACCGGACTGAAAATATAAGAAACCACCGAGCACTATGTCAGCCGGTATTCGTTTACTTGTTTAGATTGCTTTTGTGAATATGATTAATTTTTAAATTTACTACTAAAACAACATTCAAATGACGGATGAGGAAATATGAATAACCTATCACATCATATAGTTCGTCATTTATAGAAAAAATTGAAAATCGAATCTGAATCTAAACCGATCGGATATCATCAAAGCAACTTCAAACTATAACATTATTTTAAATAACGTGCATCAATTTAGAGATCGTGTTAGGTTTTCAGCTCTCGCTTAATCTCAGGGCCCCCACAGTCTCTAGACCCATCTCTGTTAGCAGTATACTGCTTGATGCAGGTTTTCTTGTTGATATCAATCCTAATCATTTTGAATTCACTTGAAAAAAGTATATAGGTGTTGAGTTATCTATTAAACCAGCGGTCTCCAAACTTTTTTTAACGGCCACATTTACCCAGGGAGGAGAGGGTTTGGAGACCCCTGTATTAAACCATCAAACATAGTAGTATGCAGTAATCCAGAAGACTGCGATTTAAGTATAAAAGGAAGGTGTAGAATTAATATGTTGGTCTGTTTCTAAACGAAGAAGGATTAAACATTGGATTGAATAAGTATATAACCATCAATTGGAAACAAAACGTCAGCACGTAAGATTCGGTTAAACATACAGCCATAAAAAAATGACGATGTGAATTGTCCCAATAAAACGATTTTTAAACCTATTGCAAGATGTACAAATAAAGAGTTCGTTTCGTTTGCGATGGACTCCTTTTCATTTGTATTGCTTTTCGTTTAATTTTTTTACTGCAACGTACTTGAACGTTGAAATGTTCTTCTGTCGTATAAACAGACCCACTGTTTATTCACCTGATTCTATGCTTACGATATTTTGTCACCGGCAAGAAGGATTGACGACATTTTTTTTTCCTCTACGAGATGTTGTTGTTACCCTTCACTCTTTTTTTGTTTTGTTAAGGTTAACGTCCTTTGAAATGCCCAAACATACGACATTCGGTTAGTTTTTCGATCTCTATGACTATGGCGTTTAAATTTGTTAATTTTTTACTTTTGTTTGTAACAATCCGATTGTAAAAACATAATAGCACTTCGAGGGAAAGATTAAGATAGAGAGTTACAAGGGGTAGCAGTGGCAGCACGAACAGAACCAAAAAGCATGACAATTTTGCACGCGGGGGTAATATTCTTCAACGATATGGTCAACTTCTTAAATGTTACGTGGTGCATCATATGCATTAAACATCTTTATTGATAGGGTAAGGTACAAAAGGAAAGGTAAAATAATTATCGATGCCTAGATGCCAGTGCTTTGTTTTATGAATGCACGAATACCAGATGACTCCACTTTCGCAAAAACGGATGGCTGTCCCGAACAATAATCATTACCCCAAGATACGATTCCGGTCAGCTCTCCATTACATACGAGTGGTCCACCACTGTCGCCGTAGCAGGTGGATGTATTGGGAAGATCGGCGCAAATCATCCTAAACAAGTAAGAGAGAAAGTTAGATATAGTACAATCCGCTGCGGCTGAATCTTAACCGTCAAAATAAGAATATGATTTACTTACCGCGATGTTATTGCTGTCTTGTTAGCATATATTTGTTGGCATTTGTACTGCGATACAACCAGCAACCATGCATGCTGGAGTATTTCAGGATAAGTTGCGTGCTTGCCATCAGTACTTCCCCATCCGATGATATAGCAACGGGTTGGATTATTACGTGAATAGTTTATCGGTGTTTTCGATAGGCTGATGGGAGCAATATTAGCGTGATTTTTAAACGTACCATTAATGGTAACAATACCCGCATCGTAATCTGCTGTATCATTGTCAGTTTTATACTTTGGATGTATAGCACATTTGCTCACGAAAAATATTATACCCCTGTTGACGTTCGTGCTTCCTCCAAGCAATGTTAACTGAAACAGGCAAAAAGATTATGTTGATTATTGAGGGCCTGTTACGATACGTTTTCTGAACTCACATCTTCAGGTTTCTCTCCTTCCAAACAATGTCCTGCAGTCAAAGCATGTTTGGCAGTAATGATACTAGCAGCACAGAAGAAACTACCAAAGTGGTGCATGCTTACAATAAACGGATATTTCTCATTAGACACTGTGGTTCCATTGACAACCCTTCCAGATGGCGCTCCTCTTGGATCCGATTCGGTCTTATTCTCTGCAAGAACACCACCGAAAAGTAATACGAAAGACACGATCCCAAACGTAAGCTTCATTCTGTGACTGGAAATGCGTACTAAGGGAGCTGTTGGGTGCTAGCCGTTTTTAAGCCCTGAAACCACGAGCGTTACTGCTGCGTATGTGTTGACATAGGTGGGTTTTAGGATCTAAAAACACTAAAACTGGCGCCATGCGCGATCTCGTTTTAGCTCTTGTCAATGTCATATTCGAAACGTGAACAAAACGGCAGTTAGACTAGACGAAAGCAAACCGAAACACAAACGTCAACAAAATAATATTCACCTCAAAACATTTGATTTTTCATGGCCATTGCCGAAATGTTACTAAATTTCAACAAGAATGAGATGGCGGGAAAATATACACCTCATATAGTGCGGCAAAATTTCGTCGTTGTCTGTTTTAGCTTGTTTCAACAGTGAGTTTCAAATGTAGAAGCGTCAAACTGACACAGAGTGCATAAAATATGTAACTAAACTAATTTTATGCATATTTTTAAATGGGACAGTCTCGAGATTCGATTCCATACCTGTGACGTGATGTTTTCTCGCACAACGGATGCGCCATGGGCACCTCCAAAATTTAATGCATCACTATGTCAAAATTGAAAAAAAATTATGAGCCGAGTTCGCGTCACGATCGTGTTACGTACGTCGCGCGTTAATGTAGAGAGCGTAGGATAGTCCAGTGTATAATCAGAGTTGAAGAATAACGAAAAAAAAGAGTTTTATATTTTATAATTGGAAACAGGTCTGATTTTGTTTCAAAACAACAAGGTTTTGGAATATAACAAATATCAGACTAAAAAAATGCGTTGAAAAACTTAAATTGTCGAGCTTCTTATCGAGCAATGTGGTATTGACATATCCTGATAGATGTTACCATACATATAAAAACACTGCATACCATTCAAAATTATATTTATTGAATAAGAATTGTTGATCAGTTTTTTATAAAACGTCAGAACTTCGCAGAAAATTTGCTGTTTGTAGGAAAAAAAAGTATTAGGTAACATTGGTTTGTGGAAAAGTATACAACATAGCCGTAACTTTAACATATTTGACGGTATTGCACAAGGGCCCCGTTCATTTTACTGCCTAGGGCCCGCATAAGTGTAAACCCGCTGCTAGACGTAACGCAACGCGATATCCTCGAACGTGCTGAAACGATTTCCACGGATTTTTTTCAACCATCATCTGGCCTCGAGGCAACGAATAAAACTATTAAGCAATTTAGGATCGCTTGGCGAGAAAATTTCTCTGCTCCCACGATTGAGAGCCATGAGGTGGTTCCATTATCTTTTTCTCGTTTCGTTCGCCCGGAAGGCGGAACATTTTCTTGTCACAAAGATAGGCACATGGAAAAGAAAAATACCAACCCAATTGGCTAGGACCAGTACCTTTGGGCAGACGGCCGGGAGCGAGGTTTAATTTAAATTCAACGAAACGAATCGTCATCGGGAAAAGGATGTAGGGACAACCTTCTGCCCGAGTTTTTCGTTTGATTTCAAATTTTCTCTTTCCTTTCCAATCGAAAGGACGGTGAGCGCAAACAGGCATTAGAAATTAATTCTTCCCATCCGACTGAACGTGGGCCCTCAGGGAGGGTTTCGCCAAATGTGGCCCAAAAGTATGGTCAAGAAAATGGTCTATTTATTGACCAACCGCTGCGGGTCGGGGGGGGGGGAAGAGCGCAGTGCTTTGTGCGGCCTTCGAGACATTTCCAGCTGCTTTTGTGCTGGTAGCGACGGGAAGACGTCTTAACAAACGTTTGGCATTGGTTTGGGAATGAAAGGCTGAAGCCTTGGCGGTCAGTGAATTATTTATTTCCCTACAGCTTGGCACCGGGCTAGGAACACCGAGTTCAAGTATTGATGTGCCCTCATCGATAAGTGCGTACGTGTGTTTGTGTGAGGGCGAGAAACATCATTGTTGCATTGGTGGGGTCGCTGACAACGTTCCGCTAAATATTCCCCAGCGTAAAAGATGGTGGAACATTTTCGCAGACATGAAGTGAAACAATTCTTTCTATATTTACGCTTCGGTTATTCAAGTGTTATTTTAAATTTTGTAACATGTTACCGTATTATAACAAATTCCATAATGAAACATAACCCATTAACATTTTTCGCAAAGTAAAAAAGTACAAAATGGAGTAAGCTAGTCGAAAGGTCTCACTCCGCTCCTACGCATCAACGCTTTTCAAGCGAATATATTTCTCGATGTTTCACAGAAAAACAACACAATCTGTATTTTAAGGTCTGGTGTGTATCCCACAGAATAAAGTTCGCGAAAATTGACAAACTGGCGGAATGATACATCGTATCGCGGAATGATATTAAAACCGTAGCCGCTCAGTGCTTTAATTAGTGTTTTAATTTACGAATTAAGAAGAAATGTTGTGTTAGAAAAAGAAAAAGACAGCATTTGCATTTCGTTTCAAAAAAGAACTTCTTTTATATTAAAAAAAAATTGTAATTTTAAAAACAAAAACGACATACCATTATTAAAACTACAAGAAAAAACATGTTACGCATGACGAAAACGTTTCCCTTTGCTTGTCTTCTCCACCTTCCAAATCCTTGTGTTTTACGTTATAATGCTGGAAAAACACGTGCTTCCACTTTTCACCTCAAGACGCTACAAGACACGCATGGTCATAAAATCTCCTAACACGGGCCAACTACATGACAAAAGTTTTTCCCATGCCCCGGTCCATTCAGCATTCACTCGAACCCTTTCGGTCGCAACGTAAGACAGAACCATCGCTTCCTGCCGGTGGAAAACTTTATCGTTCCCCAGACGGGTTTAAAATTTTCTCCAACACACGATTAACTACTAGTCCGCCGGATAAGCGCACCAGGGTTCACTCTTTGTTGTCTCCGATGTTTTTCTGGGCAAATTCAATGCCCGAATCGTGCAATTGGCTTCCTCGGTTGAGTGACTCCACTTAGACGTGATTTTCGCGCGCTCAAGAGTTGGTATTTCCTTCCACAGTTTTCTCCTTCCCCGGTCTCAAGTGTTATTATGTTGTATGGCATGTGCATGGCAGAATATAAAGATAAATGAAGAAAGCGTTACGGGAGGCGAGGAAAAGAATCGTCTCGAAACGCATCGTCCGTACGACTGAAATCAAATGAAACGATTTTCAAACTGATTTTCATTCGCTTCGTTTGACCACCCTCGGCTCGGCGCAGTTTCGTAATTTTTCAGCCGGCTGTTTCCACCGCTTTGCTCTCTAAGCTCCTGTTTCGAAATCAATATTATTCAATTTTGAACGGATTAGGAAACGGGTTTTGTTGCCAGCAGCAACCACGCACTTCCTCTACATTGTCCGCCGCTATGAATACGCATTTCCATGGCATCGTCCTGTGTATAGGAGGATGTTTTTTTATTTTTTATGTACCATTTCTCTTTCCTCATTGCTTCTTTTTCTCATGAGAGATTTACAGCCCAACCCTCAAACGTTCACTCGCATTGCGGGCGTATTTGTATCCTTGGCAGGGGAAAAGAAAAATTGTTTCATCTTCGCGAAGATTCGAACGTGTTTCTTGGTCGAAAATGAAAAAAAGAAATTGCAAAAGAAGCAACCCGTACGGGCGCAAACTTTTATCTTGTCAGGACTAGAGGGGAAAAAAACCGAAAACCAGGGAGCAGCAACTGAAACATCGTGGCAAAACGGGGCCAACATTTTGCTGTAAGATATTTCAGATACTTTACATGCCTCACGGGGACCTTGAATGTTGCGCGTGGAGGCGGAACGAGCTGAACGGCCAAATGAGACACCCGAGCAGTCGAAGCCGATCTCGTTAATGCTTCCGGAAGGCGGAAGCGTAAAGGGGCGCCACGAGAACGGGAGCTGATTTAGCAACTCGATTACGCGCTCCGAACGAAAAAGCGATATCTGCCACCTTTCCAATATTCTACATCATTCCGCTCCGATCGACCGTCTGCTTCGGTGAGCGCAATTCCATGCGCGCCTCCTATGTTCCCATCCTTACCCTCGGGGAGCATCGCAATGTGCGGAGCCTTATGCAACCTGCTTATCGGTTGTACGTTGTCTTAAGCGGAATGTACCCGAGGGGAAGGAAAATGGTAACGCACCGTCATCGAATGACATTGTCACGCACGCCAGGATTAAATTGGCCACTGTGGGGCATGAGTGCGTGCGTTTGGCAGAAGGCTACGGTGGATGCAAACGAGATTAACAGGGGGAGAAAGGGGGCACAAATTGCAGTGGGAGTATCGATGGTAGTAGACATCAAACAATTACTGTTGTATCACCAAGTCCGTCGGAAGAAAGGTTTGAATAGACATTTGATTGGAAGCCCATTCGAATGACGGAAATGAGTAGCTTCAATTGTTCCGTTGTTCAAAGAAAGGCTAAGTACTATCCAACCTTTCTCGAAGAACTAAAGTTTGAAGGGAACATTTAATAAAATGTTAAGAAGCTTTTATCTTGATTGTCTTCATCATCGACGTCTGCAGACTGTAAGAGTGTCAAATTGTATCAAAAATATATTCGCAAAATGGAGCAATATAAAGATCCTGTCAATATAATTCATAAAATGTTATTTTATCATTTTCTACAGTAACCGTCAACTGTTCAGTCGTTATATTGATTTAAAAGAAGCCAAGGCAAAGTTACAAACGATACACCAAAGTTTATGTTTAGTTCAAAAAATTATTTTATTAAATTAATCCAATAGGTAGTTGCGCTTCGAGTGCGTTGATCCTCATTAAATAAAATAAATAAAAATAAATCAATTGTAGTCTAGTGGCAAGTTCATGAGAATTTGAATCAATTTTATTGTGACCATGTACGCAATCAACAGAGAACTACACTCGCTGTGTTAAAATGATAAAGAAGCTGAGTTGACCTGTTTATAGTCAGATAAGATATACAATTAACATTCTGCCTTAGAGACTAACGACCATACAAAAAAGCAGAAAAACTTAATCAAACCAACTAACTAAGAGAATAATCAAACATGTAACAGAAGGATAGAGATAATTTTTGAATTAATAATAAGAAATACCTTGAAAGTATGGTAGACAATGGTAACCTAACATAAACAAACGAAAAATAATTGTTGCTAGTTCCCTCGGTTTTGCAGTGGAAAATGTGGACACAATAAGTAATATGTTCTGTGAAATAATTGATTACATGGTAGTTTCAATTTAAAAATTTAAATTGGAAAAAACCATTACTAGTGAAACAATTCCACTGCCCATTAAAAAGCTGGGTTGATCTGCAAACATTTACAAATCGAATCGCATTCGCTCGCTTTTCCCGTGAACCGACCCGAGTCAATTTTATGTAAATAACTTCCGAGCAGCTTCCACCTTTTTTGTGTTTACAAAAGGAGCAATGCGATACGTTGAGGGGAGTGGAAGAATAGTAGGGGAAGGGTAGGGGGATAGGAGGCTGACAAAGATAAAAAAAAACACAGCAAGACAACACACCTTTTGTGATCTTTTCGCGCCAAATTCAATTCGATTCCGTGCTCATCCGAATGCTAATTTAATCGGCAAGGCTGATTATTCGGAAATATGAAGTTCATTTGTAACGCAAATTACTGAAATATGAATTGCTGCTGTGCCCAGTTGGACTGCTGTAAGGAGACAAAGCTTTAAACAATGAAGAGCAAGTGGAGAGAAAAAAAAACCATGACAACTGGCGATGGCACACGCGTTCATCTGAAAACCACCAGGCGTCTCCATTTGCTTCAGCGTTGGTTCAACGGTGACCGAGATTTTACCCGAGCAGGCTAATCACACGAAACGACCGGAGGGATTGTATTGACATGTAATGGTTAAACAAATTATGCCACTCTGAGATTAGCGTTTATGGCGCTACAAATCACCCCAAGGAAGGCGATGGGGATGCGGGAAGCCCGCAAAAGTTGCCGATGGATCGATTTTTCTCCCATCGGACAACTCATTTGGCCGTGGTGTGATATTTTATGGCATTCATTACGGTGGCCCATAAACAGTCACACATACGCGCGCGCGCACACACACACAGACGCACGTTTGACCGGGCACTTTCAATGTCCGACGGGAAAATGCTCCTCCATCTTGCCTTTGCCTTGTTGATACTTTTTTCCCGCTTGCCGTTCGGTAGCGGGCGACTCGAGTGGAATGCATGCGTAAAAAGTTACTGCTCAAACCGTCAAATCGATCACATGCGCAACAACCGAACCGAGAATGAGTCAAAGGCAGCTGGAAGAAGCTTTGGAATTGGCACGAGCGATTCCACCCTCGCAACATCGATGTCCTTCGGGCAGGGCAGAAGCAAAACGACAGTACAAGCGATATTTTCCGATTCCGGCGCTCAGATCCCAGCATCGAATGGACGATTTATGTTTTTGTCGCATTTCTTTGCTTTCTTTGGCTTTGCCTGCTCCGATAAGAAAGTGGCAGAAGCATGCAAGGACGTTGCCGCTGATACCGGTGAAGTATTTCTCTTTATCGAACTTCTTCCGACGACCGAAAGCGAATGGCGAATGGCGAATGGGATTTCCTTTCTTTTTCCCCCGGGCGTATCCATCCATTCACTGTCGATACCAGGCACCAGTTTCGGTGGCACTCGACTGTCGTTTGTTCGGCACTGCTTTCGGTCACACGCACTGACCCGACGGATGCTTCCTTCCTTGTCGATTAATTTGCCATCAGAACCATAAAAGATTCATTACCACCCCACCGGGCACCGCTACACGAGGACGGGCGCCTTCGCCCCCGGCACAAGAAAGTGCTCCGGCTACCCGGCGAGTTCCGTCGCACTCTCGTACGCCTCACGGCGATGTAACTGTCGCAATGCGCCTTCGTTCCGGAGAGCTTACGGGCGTTCAATAACAAGAAGCCGTACTCGGATCACGCGGGTCGGATTAGAGGACGTCGGTTCGTCCGCGGCAGCACGGGCATGGGCTGCTCTGAATGCCGCGGAATCAAGATCAGATGGCATCAATGGATCGATTGAGCACAGGTGGGCGGTAAACAGTGCGCGCTGTTGCGATAAGATTGAAGGCACATCAAATATTAAAGCGGCCTGGCGGGAAATATGTTTCCTTGCCTTTGTGGATGCTGCAATTATTCTAATGTTTCCCGTGAAAATATCAACCAAACCAAGCATTGACTGGTTTCAAGCCAACAATTGAATGAGAGACGATACATATTTAACTTTAACGCAACTTAGATTTATTATCTATTTTTTTATATATCTTACAGCAGCTCGATAAATTAAAGCTGTTTTGTTTGAAAGCAATTGACAATGTACTCTATAATATTTATTCAATAGATAAATTATTGTTTTCTAATCATGCATAACGTTTCTTTCAAAAGTGAGGTTTTTAATCAAATTACATTTTAATTTTGAACTTTAAACGTCCACAGGCGCGCCTCGAGTCGATCCAGCGAAAGGCTACGCGGCTGGCCTTACGCTCCTGGAGTGTCCCGGTCGACTATAATGGACGATGTGCGTTACTTGGCCTCGACTCGCTCAGACAACGTAACTGGTACCGCGACGAGATTGTTTGTTGCAGGCCTACTTGACCACCATATTGACGCGCCGGAACTTCTCTCGGGGCTCTGTTTATACGTCTCTGCGAGAACACTCCGTGCTAGAACGCTACTTGACGTTGAGGTTCGTCGTACCCGCTTTGGATCCTCAGACCCGTTTCTTGTCATGTGCCGTGAATTTAATGCTGTCTGTGATCGTTTTGAACCTGACATGTCTAGATCCGCGTTTTTGTTTTCTATTCGTGGGGTGCAACCGGTCACCCGTTAGATGTAAATAGTATTAAGCTATGTATTGTACTAACTTAAACGCTTCAAGGGGGCCAAATATGGTCCGTTGAATTTCAATAAAAATTACAAAAATTACAAATTACAAACTGTTTCTACGATAATTTTAGTTTGCGCTTAAGAGGGATGTGTTGAATTCTTTAGAGTGCGAAACAAATTAATTATTTATCTCTTCAATTATAATATTAGCAGTTCAATAAAGTTTCAGTTTACTTCATCTACATTTTGAGGCAATAGAGCTTTCCAAAAACAATGAAATTAATCTTTTGTAAACTGAGCGTAACAAGCAACAGACAATTATCTATGGAGAGGTTTATTTTAAAAAAATCTATCATCCTAAAAAGATTCACTTGACATAAAGTTTCGGAAAAGTAAACAGGGAAGTAATACTTGAAAGTACTTTAAATAAATGTATGTTTTAGTATGAATCCTTAAAAAATCTTATCCAAACCTCTTTTTACCGATTGTTTACGAATAATTTAAATAAACTTCAATGGAACTACAATCAATTTTGATAGGGCTCAAAAGATAACCAAAGAGGAATTTTTCCATCTTTAAAATAATGAACATGGGGCTCGGTTGTTAATTTGGCTTACGACTTCTCTTACATAGACCCTTAGAGTGTTTGGCCGTCTCTTCAATAATATATTTCTGGTAACATTTCGTTCAGTCGTTCTGACAAAAAGGAATATATGGTAAGTTAATAAGAAAAAAACTTTTTCAATATCTTTCTTTGTTGTGTTGGATTGGGAAATAGGTTCCAAGTTTCAAGCAAAGAAAGGACAGTTAACATGTTGTTGCAGCAGATGCAATTTTGACTGAGACTGGAGGACTTCCCGACCATTGTAGTGTCGGACCTTTGAATGTCGCGTTGGCCGATTTTCCGACCTTCAGCTTCGTCTCTCGTTGTCCACCGTATAAAGCACACAACAAAGTAACATAACGGAATGGACCGCCTCACGCTTCTGGCTGCATGGCGCGGACCGGAAGACCGGAACCGGTAGACGACAAAGCACCATTTCGGTGAAGGTTAAGGTTCTCATCAACACGGAAGGCACGTTTTGGATGAGTTTTCCAAATGTCGCGCTACTCGTTTTTCTTCCTACCTTTCTCCACGCTTGATATGTTTTTTTCGCTCAACCAAACTTGCCATGATTGTTTATGATGATCCTTCCCTTCCCCCCGGCCGACCGTGTGTCCCCCGATCGCTTTCCCTTGCACCGAATAAACGTACACATTTTCCCAACCATTTACGCCCGACAAATGACTTTTTCCATCGCTTCGTCTTCGAGTCTCGAAACCACTCTTCCCTTTTGCTCGTATATCCTCTCCGGTCCAGTCGAGGATACGATCGAGTGCAAGTTCATCACGAACTGGAGAGATACAATTTTATTAGGAAAATAATGGTTGCCCCATTACAAGTTGCCGTTCGCTGTGGAAAGTGTTATAATTTTCCACACTTTCAATCTGAACTTTATGCTGTCCGACCCGTGCCGGTGTCTCAGATTTATTCGAACACTATCCTTAGCTCTTCATTGCCGCCCGAGGTCGTACTTCGCCATCTAAAAGTGGGTTGTAAAGTACAGAATAAACATTCACAGCAAACAGTGTAGAGGCATAAGTTGTTCCTTTTCTGGGCATAAAATGAGGATCCTTAAGGTGCGCTGGTGAGGGGGACGTCGAGACGGCTCGAAAGATCCGCCATTTAAAGGGATCTTAAATAGGAAATAAAATGTGAAAACAAACTTACAAAGTAAACAGTGCAAAGACGTGGAAGATTAAAATCGAAAAACCCCGGCACGGGCCTCCATCGCGCACGGAATAGTTACCGGGTTGTGTTGCAAGCCTGGGAAGAAAGAGCATAAATACGCCACGAAATCAACTGCCGGTGGGTGTTTGCTTTTCCCGGGTGCCACTTTTTCGCTCGCGATTTGGTTTGCGGTTTCTTGAAAATTAAAACGACCGGAAACCGGCCCGTCCTGCCGGGACAGGATCGTCGCGCAAAATAAAAACGAGCACGGAATGGAAAACCGGAACAATATTTCAATCCACCCACATTCTTTTAATGTTTGCGCGCGGGTGTTGATTGGCTTGTTCAAAAGCACCTTGGAGGCTTACGGCGAGGAATCATTTAAGTGGATCCTTATTTGATTTCTTTCCCCGTCGGGTGAGACGCCAGGAAAGATGCAAGATTTACAATACGCTCGGTCGCTTTCAGCTGCAAACAATCTCGCTTCCCGATGTCGGCCGCCAACATGAAGATGGCTATAAAGCAACCTTCCATCCGTACCCTCCATTCCCTGACGAGAATCCAAAAATGCCTTTTTATTAGAACCGGAACGCAACACGTCCTGCGTTAATGAAGAACCACACTTTTGACTTACGATCAGCTCAGCCTTCACAGTTTGTGTGCCATTTTCGAGATGAAATTCCTGCGAAGAACCCATTTCGAGAGCAAGATGGCAACAGCTAGAGGAAAACAGAAAATGAAATCGCCACCCCCGGGAGAGGTTCGCCGTAGTTTACCGGATACTTCGGAGGCCATTCCCAAAAGTGGACCAATCGTTTTTTTCCCCATCAACCAAGCCAGCAAGGCAATTTTCCACCCGGCTTCATGCCAGCGATGCAATGTTGGACGCGGAAAATAGAACACGATCCCCTCTCTCCCCTCTCCCTCCCCTGCCCACGTCCCCTTTGTTTTACCACGCTTTCGCACTAAACAGCCGCCATTAATTTCCCTGCAACCGGGCTTCATTCATTCTCATTTCCGAATTTACGAGCGGGCAGTAAAATTGTCTACGCCAGGCTCAAATTGTCATGACAGTCCGCTCGCGGAAGCCTGCCGGTGCTGCTACTTTCGAGCATCATTTCTTTATTTTGTCAACTTCCTGAAGGAACGACTTCCCGAGCTTGGCGGACGGTTGTACCTTGCTTCCCGAGTCCCCGGGTTTATGGCTCCCGCAGGTCCTTTTAATTTTATTTTCCCGAAAACACTCATGTCTAATTAACGCGTCTCCTAAGAGATTCAGCATCCAGGTACCGCAAATGGCACGCAACGCAATCGGGGAGACGGAATGATTTCGGCAAATGAGGAAGAAAACAAAATGTATGACGAATGTCAGTTCGTTTAAAAATGCTATAGTATATTTCTGTTTTCGTTTTCGCCACAGGTAACAATTTTAGTGTATTTGACATTCATATTTTGTCAGAGTTTCACTCATTACTGTTGTTTTATGTTTAAACTAAACGACACTTGTTTTTTTTTCTTTCAATAACACTTCAAAAAAGTGTTCAACCAAAAGTTAGAACCTGTTTATCGTCACGAATAAGTTCAAAGCATCAACCGTCTCAACAAACGATTAAATCATTCTGAGTAACCTTTTCTGCTTTCAACATTATTCTTCATACCCAAACTAAAAACCCCTTACGGACAACCAACAAAGGGTTACCGGTACTCCGCGCGTAATGTTTCATTCAATCCTCAATGTGAAACCGATCCTAAATTGATCCTGAAGATATCCTGCTTAGCTACATTGACGTATGGTTGGATATTTAATTGTAACATATTTTTTTCTAATCATTTTTCTTTCCGTAACGATTTATCCCCTTCCTAAACCGAATCGGTCGTGTATTGGTTACACCTTACAATTACCTCTACAGCTTGTGATCGCACCCCGCACGCCTTCCCCTTTCGCGTCACACCATTCCTTAAAGCTTGGTTTATTTATTTCCTGTGTGAACTCGGTGTTTCCAATCGGTTGCCATAGCTGACGCGCTGCTGTCACTTTGCGTTTTGAATTTCTGCTTTCATTTTATTTATTTGGTAAATATCTACTCATTTGGCCTCACTACAACATGTTGCTTGGCTACGGTACTGATGGTGGACATTGGACATAGACGGCGTACAGTGTATTTCTTCGTTTACTGGGTTACTTTATTTTGCTCATCGTCGGGTGACAATGCATACATAGAAACGTTTGGCAAACATTCAACACATACTCACACACAAACACACTTAATGATCGCTAGATCACTCTGGTTCCTGTTCCAGTGCATGATTTTTCCCCGGCCTCTATCTAACCCTCGAAAGACAAGCATCGCTACAAGTTGGTCTCTATCAACTTCGTTGAAATCTATCTCGTTTTGATTTAATTTTATTTTATTTCCCCCGCGTCCTTCTTTCCCTTTCTATTCGCATGCTTCTGCATACACCGTCCGTCGGTGACGTATAAAAGTTGAGCACAACAATTTCCTTCCAATTAAACAACTATTTATACTAGCTAAGCCCTTTTGTGTCGTTTTACCGAGCATTCCATCCATTCTGTCGTATTTAGCACTTTCAAACGCTCGCAAACAAACACACATCTCACAACTCACACACCCTATGGGATCGTTTTTCCTTACGAAGCATAAGTTGCTCCAACTTTCCATTTCACAACACTTCGACCACGAGCCGTTGGCATCCGAGTAATATTTTTGGCTAATGTCTCGCACGCCCCTAGCACGTCCTCTTGACCCTTTTCTTTTGGCAAACCGATTTTGAGACAATTCCCGCGTGTATGCAAAACTTTTGCACACCATCTGCTGCTGCTTTTCCCAATTTCTCAAGTCGCCCCAATTGGCGCCTTTCGTATTATCCACTTTGGAGTTTCTTTTTAATTACATTTCCTTTCCTATCGGGAGTTCCCTTTCCTTCGTGTTTTTACTGGTTTCTTTTGAGTTTCTAAATCGTCTTTAAATTCCATTTTATTTCCCTACGAAACTGTAACACGTACTTCACGAGAGAAAGAGAGAGAGTACTTTGGCGTTTTCTTCTATTTTCTTCCACTCGATGTTGCTTTATCATCGGTCAACATTAAACATATTCTGCGTCAACATCACCATCGGCGCGAGAAGCACCATCCACGGTAGAAAAAAGGCTCACGATTCGTCCCCGGGTGTGTTGTTACCGGATGCGCCATTCGGATCACTCTGGAGGGTAACCTTCGGTTCCATCGGGATCATCTCCTCCGGTTTGGACTCTCTCCGCTCCACTGTTTCACGAATGCCGTTCCCCAGCAGCAAATGACACATTCAAATTCGCCATTCGGGAATCGACATAGAATCGAAAAAGAAAAATACCACAAAAGAAAATAAAACAAACATTCGATCAATGGTCAGGACAACGAGTCGCTGTGTGCGGAAGACAAAGCTCTACACCACCGCGGGGTACGCAAGCGTGAAAGTGAAAGCTTCCCTTACCCAGTGGAACGAGCAATTTCGGCTGTAATGGGAGCAATAAATCTACATTCCCGGTCGTCGGCTGGCGCGGCTGCAGGGAGCTCAGCTGAGGAACGTTGATGAAATCACCTAGCGGAAGTGCGGGGAAAACGGAAGCAAAGAGAGAAAGTTACAAAAAAAAGTAAAATAAACCATTAAACGGTGTAACCGATAAACGGAAAACCTGTCCGGGAATCGGGTGAATTTGTCGTCGACATCGTGATGGATGAATTATTATGGGAGTTATTAGCGCAAGGGAGTTGACAATCGATGTGGTAAACCGGTCGTTTAAATGTGTAATGTTAAGTGTTTAAAATGAAAACCGGTTTAAAGTTTTACCTGGCTGCATCACGGAAGGAGGCTTTAGTACGGCCAGACCTGGAACGGACGGTCCTTGCAGTGTGAGTCCTATCACATTCACTCCATTAACATGTCCTGCGGAAAAAGTGGTTTTGAAAATATTAATAAATTTGAACATGCTATAATTTTTTTTTTAAATACACTACAAATTCTATCCATTTTACTAAATTACTTCAAAAGCTCTCAACGAAAGCTATCATTCTGCGATGAGATAAAGCTAAAGCTTTTCACCATGAAAGCTTTTCCCTTGCGAATTTGGATGATGTCCCGGGAAAACCCGCTCGCACCCAAAGCTCGCCCGAGGAAAAACGAAAGCTTACCTATTTTCGCCCCACCGAAAGCGTCCTTAAAGATGGCGGGATGGGTCGGTTGCGTGTGTTGGTGTTTGAGTGCGTTCACCCGCCGGTTGGCCGCACCCATGTCCCGCTTCCGGCGCGGCTGCTCCACCGGCAGCACTCGGCGTCGTTTTTTCGGCAGTTTCGAGCGAGCCTACGGAGGACGAAACGAAGAAAACAAAAATGGGAAAGACATGAGCAAACAAGAAACGCACAGCGGTAACGATTGCAACGGGGAAAACAAGCGGTAAACACTCCCGGCCCAGAAGTGTCTCCAAGTGGGGTAGCATTGCCGTGGGTATGGGAAAATTCCCCCGGAACGTGGTAGTGGTGGTGGTGGTTTGAAACAAAAGGGAAAAAAAAATCAACGTACAACAATGTCTTTGTTTACATTGCATTTTTTTCCTCCACCGAGCGGGGCGGGCCAAACCCCGAACCGGTAGGCTTTTGTGTTGTTTGTGCCATTCTACGGGAATTTATTTATGACAAAAGCGGCTGCATATTGTGGGTGTAGGTATTATTCTTTCCATTTGGTCGGTACGTCTTGAAAGGTGAAGGACACGCGAGAGAGAGAGACGGTGAGTATGGGTAGCGCGACGATGATAAGCAACAGCCTACGATGTGTAAATTTGCTCGCGTTGCCGTTGGGACGGTGAATTATCCGATCTTGGAAAACACCTTTTGTCTTGATGAAGGGCGCGAAGGCTGTCTCAAGCTGGAATGTAGGTGGATACGGTGGTACACAAATTGTTTCATTCTTTTAGTAAACGCTCACGCCCTACCATTTTCTATGATTAATTCTGTCACATTTGGTAAGAAAGTGGAAGGTGATGAACATAGAGGAGACTGAGGAAGGACCATTCATCTAATTTATTATATTTTAAGCCACAAATAAGGGGGTTTTCCCACGAAATAAAACAAATTTCAAGTAATACCAAATATTTTTCAATTTAATAAAACATATTTCCTTTTTCTTAACATGTTGAAATATCACAGAGGCTTAGATCATGCGATTGGTTTGTTTGTCAACAAGACACGGTGCAATGTTTTGCATTTAAACGATTCGTTTTTCCCCGACACTCGGTTACGTATCCAGCGGTCCGAGACACATAACAGCACAGAAAGATTATCAGTAAAAAAGCTATCAACAACACATTATGCTAAATTAATGATGAAAATCGACAATAAAAAACTGTCAACCATAACTCTTCCCCGGAGTGGCAAGAGGGGTGTGTGTGCATGTGTGTATGGAAACGCTTTATCATCTAATACACACTTAATAAAATACTTCGGAGGCATGAGTGCAAGTGGGAAAACCATCGGGGGTGCGAAGAAAAAAGCGGGAAACAGTACAAATCGTGGAAAAACCCCAATAAAACTCCATCCAAAACCCCGGCGTACCGACGTTGTGCAATGTTTATCTAAGAAGCATCCGGCGGGCACATTTACGGAGCGAATCCTTTTTTTCCCGTGCCACAACCTGCAAAACTCCCCCTTACTCTGTCATCCTCTCCACCAAAGCTCCATCGCATATTTTACCGCGCGGCAATGCTTGGCGGAAATGGGGCCAATTTGAGAAACTGCCAGAGTCGATAAAAATTTAAATGAGAAAATTATGTAAATCGAACAACACACAGTACCGCATCCGCGACCTGAACCATCCACCAACCGGACCGGAGTCCGGGTCCGGGGATGCTCTTTCGTGGCGAAATGTAGGTGTTGAAAATGGGTGGACGAGGGGGAGAATATTTGCTGCAGTTTAGTAATCTTTTTTTTCGCAAACAAACAGAAAAGAAACACATAACGAAAAACAACACATACAGGATCGTTTATCCTTTCGAACGTGCCAGTATCGGGTCGGTCGCGAACGGAACCAACGAGCGTTACATCATGTTTGAGTTGATGGGGCAAAGGGGTATGTTCCGGCGAGGGGTACAGCATTTTCTTTTTTGCAGGTGAAAACCCTAAAATAGAACCATAGAAATTCTTCAGACGAGAAGACGCGCCTCCATTACAGCGTGCATCCTTTGTGCCTTTTTTTCTGATCCCGAGAAGAGAGTCTCGTTCGTTGACGCACGTTTTCCTCCTTTTTCCATCTCAAATATGGCGACAGTGGGGGAAAAGAGAATGGCGGGGGACGTCAAGGATGTTCTACGACCGAAAGGGGACACTGTTGACTCGAGCTTAAGCGAGCCGATCCGTTCCAACAGGTAAATGAGCGTGCATTAGGCTTGAGGGCAGCCTGATGAGAGTCGAACGAAACGAATGAAGCGAAAGGATGCCCGAGGTCGCCTCTCCAGGGCATTAGCAGTCAATAGTCAACAGTTTGCTGGGTGGAGTGGGCTGAACGCTGAAAGGACACCCGGGACCCGGGTCATTTCATCAAAGGATTTCCGCTCGACGATGGCGAAGGCGAAGGCGAACGGGCGCCTGATGCGCTCCGTCCGATGGTCGGACCCGTCGTTTGGTGATGATTTTATGCTAATGACCTTGGAGCGCTGCCCATGGGTCGGGAACTATCCAGTACCGCTCACACTTGAACTGCCAGCCAACCCTCGCCCCGCCTTTTCGGACCTCTCTCATTATCACACCGTCGACCTGCAGCTATCCTGAACGACGGTCGACCCCTGTCCGACCAAGGTTTTCCCGCATTAAAGTGGTTCTCGTGACAAAAAAGGGACAGATAAGATTTTACCGCTATCTATCTGGAAGCATGTACCGCCTTTTTCCCCCTGTCATCCGCTGAACCCTTTTTATATCGAAAATGGAAATCGGACCCGGAAATTGGAGCGGTCGAACGACCTGTCAAATGCAGTTAATTAGCTGGAAGAGTTTGTTCGAATAATTTGCAAACCAAATTTGTGGAACAGCAAACGATTGGTTCCTTCCTTCTCAAACATGTAAACAAATGTTCTTACAGAGTAGAGGTACTTGAAACCACTTGATTTTAGTTACCTAAAAATAACATCTTTGTGTCCTCGGAAGCTCGTTAATCACTCCGGGACGCGGACGTTAATGTGTTCAACTGGAGAAAACATCCAACAGCTTCAAACTCGATGTGCATGCAAAGCTCCTTCCGCCGCCAGCCGAAAACTTTTCCGGCAGATTGTTTTGCGATCAAAGTCTTAACTTCCCGCCCAAGTGAGTGCCCTTATAATAACAGCACACGCCGCAGTAAAGATAACATAAGGCCAGTGCGATCATTAATCAAAATCCCGTAGGATTCGCCGGCGCGCGTAGCTCAACCAGACGATGGGAACCTCCGAGTTCGAGCACCGATCCACAGATGATGGGATAAAATTTGGAACCACACAGACTTCCCCCTCCCTCTTCGTTTTGCCGCCTCGGGCGCTCCGGTACATAAATCATAGTACCTCCAGATGGCAAGAAGTGGGCAAACATAAATCTACAAATTAGGGTCAAGATTTAGACCAAACCAATCCTCCTCCTCCGGCAAAAAAAGGTGGGAAGGTAGAGGACAGTCGATTTATGGCAGGGTTGATCAACGGGCGGATAAATTAGTCCAAATGAAATGGGAACGCTGACTCCGCTCGGGAGGTGCTCGAACTTTTCGACCTACCTTTTTGTTGGAGACGGAAATGAAAAAAAAGGAGCAAGGTTTTTCAAGTCGTTTCTGCTCCTTCAGGATCGCTTTTAATTGGGAAGAGGAGTAAAAACAACATTCCTCCTGATTGCAAGGCAGCAAGGAAGGAAAAACTTCCCCCGAAGCAATATTGACGCACGCTGAATAGATACCAAGGGTTGCGCTCATAAATTCCAGTGTTGATGCTCACCGATCGGCACCGGCTCCAATAATTCAACGCCGTGGTCCGCTTCCGGTACGGCACGTTCAATCTATCAGCAATTTCCCAACAGCGGAGCATCTGGTTCTCATTGGAAAAACCGGAATGGGGAAGGAAGGCGGTCTAGGTCTAAGGACTAAGTTTGTTGCAAAGAGATTTCTGTTTGCCCTCAGGACTCCCAGCCGGTATCTCCCAACCCGGCGAAGGGAGTGATCCTCTCGAACCCACAAAAGGGCGATATTTCCGGTTGAATGAAAGTTCACTTCGAGTACTTTTCCACCCTTGGTTCGGCGCACAACGCGATCGATAGGATGGTAGAAAAGAGAGAGACAGAGGGGCCATCATGAAGTGCTTCAAACTAGCAAAGACCGGAATTCGAACAATCTCTTCTTTGCCGGGTGTTCCCTGACACCTCCCCACCTTGTGGCTGGAACGAAACTTATCACTATGCAGAATTCTTTGCACTACTTGTAAAACTTTCACCCCCCGGGAAGTTGTGATCTCCTACTAAAACAGAACTCTCAGGGAAAAACATTCTGGGGGAACGATTCGAACGGAACATGAATAGTTTGACAAATTTGCTTGCTTCGGTACGACCTGGGAGGCGCCTGGAAGGAGATTAAAGTCGTTAATCATTGCATCGGTGGTCATCGGCGAGTCAGCAGGAAACGGTGTGTCAACTTTTTCCGAACATCGACACCAAGCTGAGGGGTCGCAAAAAAAACACAACCTGTACATTCCCAATGAGAAAGGACCATCTTTATCGAACATCCATCGGGATCGGACCGTTCGAGGAGCTTTTTGTGTGTGTGTGTTTGCTGTGCTTCTGTCTTTGCCGGCAAAGTGCGCAACAGGAGGGACACTCTCTTCGGATAACTTTCGGGTGCGTTGCTCATAATCCGGGCGAATGTTAAAGACACCGGAAAAAAGTATTGAAGTCGCTTAAGCGAGGGGAGAGCCGGAAACGGGCGGGAAGATGGGAGCGATCTGGAAAGCATGCTTGTGGTCGGAGAACGATTTCGTCGATAGAAAGTTCAGCCAGAGCTGTATGCACGAGGTCATAAATTGTGGCTAACAAGCATGCTTCGTGTCGTCCTGCCGGGTCCCGAAGCAGCGGAGGAGCGACTTTCCGTTTATTTGATGAGTTTTAGGGGGGTCCTGCACGGTTTGGGGAAACCCCGTATGGTAAGTGCGGTTCATGAAAGTGAAGCGAGAGGACAGGGACCATAACGAAATAGCACCTTCCCTCGCTCGAGGGAAAGTTGCTTAACCCGAGACGAAGTCAAAAGTTGTTCGTTATGGGTGATTGATGGGCGAACATGTTTAGATTTCCCCGTGCCGATAAAGGCGGCACGCGAGTTAAGGAGGAGGGGAGGGGGAGACAAGGAAATGGAGAGGAAATCATCTCTGATGGCTTCATTCTAGGGGGGAGGGGGGATGTTTTTGTCTTGTTTTTGGGTGGGAGAAAATGACATGCAACGGTGCGTACCAAGAACATCCCAAAGCCGGATGGTGGAGTGGATCGGACGAACGTGTCCGCACGCGTGTTTAGTGTATTCGTTATTCGATCGCGCGGGTAACGCGCCGAATGATTGAGCCATCGAGAACGTTTGCTCGGAAAATGGACGTTTTGGGTGGCTCGTAAATCTGAAGCGCGCAAAACGTGTGAAGGAGTCAATCAATCGTGCACTTTCGTTGGGGATCCACTTCACTCCGTAAGAGGATGACGCTAGAGAGTGTCGGTCATAAACACGTCCGAAATGTGACACCGAAATGCGACACTGGCACACCGTCCGAGATGAGGTTCGGATCATTTAATAGAGTAGGATAAAATTTTAATTTTAACAAAGGTTACATTCATTTACAAAGTCAGGTTACATTCCACAAAAATAATTTGTTGCAAAAACTAGCACAATAACAAAATAAGATAACCAACCAGTTAATTTGGAAGCACTAAGGGGGGAACCTAGTTAGATAATGAATGCAAATTGTGTGTAAAAGTGATTTGCTGTCGAATTAAGATAATACTAAAAAATTGCTCTTTACTCTTAATTAAAAAAATAGTAAAATTCAAGAGTGTAAAACGCAAGATACTAAAAGACAACATTCTTCGTCTGAAATGTTGCTTCTACCCGGATGAAATCGGGTAAATCAGCTAGTGTTCAATAAACTTGATGTAAAACAGCGTAAACCTGCCGGGCATAAACCTTCGGTTAAAAGTCATGGGAAAAATAAGGAATATTGCGTAGAAATCTGAGAAATCATATTCACCTGCGTGTGCGAGTAGAACATGGAGAAGTTGCTGACAATGACCGGCACCGGCAGAGCGATCGTTAGCACGCCCGCCAACGCACAGAGCGCCCCGACGAACATGCCGACGTACGTTTTCGGCGCCATATCACCGTATCCGACCGTGGTCATCGTAACGATCGCCCACCACAGCCCCAACGGTATGCTTTTGAACTGGTTGTCTGGGTTGTCCTGCAATAAAGTGGAAGCGAAAGGATGCAATTATGATGCGGATGGTGGAAAATGATTTTAAATAAAAGTTGTAGTTTACGAAGGCTTCCAGTGGAATGATAAAGCTTGTTTTAATGATTGAAATAACAATAATTTAGACTTGGATTGGGACGTGCTGTAAATCATGTACGAAACCGGTGCAAGCATGAATGAGATAACACCTGGTGTTAAAAAAGAAACTTTTCCCTATCACATTCGAGAAAAGGGAAACTCATTTTCACACATGAGCGACGCTAAATGGATTAACACACTCAAACAAACAGACGAAAAAAAACACACACACACACAGTCACAGAAGCGCTCGGGAACTCTGCTCCCCAAGCTTTACACAACGGATTACACCTTGTTAACGGGCCATTAAAATACTCCCTCAAATCCCTTTTTTCGATGCGAACCGACTTGGCGTGAAAAAAGTTTACTGATAAAACAACAAATCACTCAAACGGTCGGGGGTTGGAAGGTGTTTTTTTTTCATCCAGCACCCGGAAAAACCTTTGCCGTCCGTAATGGACGTGAAATGATTTTTATCCAACCGTACCGTTTGCCGGACCTTGGGATTTTAGCTTTAATTATGCGTCCCACGGCCAGCTGATGCCGACTATTTTATGCCGTATCATGTGCCGCCGTTTCCTTTTCTGGGGATATTTTGGACTTCAGACATTTTTCGTCATGGCCCCCAAAAATGGCCCATCGTTTGGTGGGTTGTAAAAGGGAAATATTAATGTTGCAAATGGATGTGAAGGTTGGTTGGGACCCGCGGTCGGGCACGCATCCCACGTTTGGTAATCGTAGAAATGGAACAAAATTGTGTAGTGAAAAATCCCAACCGACCAAGGTGAGTCAGCGATACTTTTGCGCAAAACGAGGGGTGGTCGACTGACACAGAATTCAAATTAATTTACTATAATCAACGTAATCTCAATCGTGACATTATGCGGAGGCAGTCGACCGAGAGGTTAGCGTTAAGGCTCGTTCCCTTTTAGGTGAGCCATTGTTTTAATATGCCGGAACCATCGTAAACATCGGTGAATTGTTCTGAGTGAACACATTCTCAACTATGATACCTAGCGCCATGACAACGTGACGTGATTGACGCGCGGATCATGGAATAGTTTTTCGTCCACCCTCCATCGGCATACGATTCCGTTTCCAACGCTACACGGACGTGGACATGGACGTTCGCATGAAGCGGGCGGGAACCAAAATTTATGTCACATCGCAACCATTTTCCAACTGTCGGCGAAGCGCTTAAGCAGAACAATCCTTAACATCGTTAGGATATTTTATCTGTTCTTTGGATCCAATTCCGGTTAAAGAACATTCATATGCCGCTAAAGCGTATGCAGTAGGACTCAGTACGAAACAACCTAGAAAGGATTAGTATAAGCATGGTTACAGCATCAGAAAATAATGGGAATGGATAAATGAATTCTACGTTTTTTTCTTGTTTCTTTGTACCATATGACAAACTACTGCATTATGTCATATTCAGGTGGAGAAAGGAATTACAACACAGAACATGCGACGTTCTCCATATCAAATAAAACCGGGTATTCTCTTTCCTCTAGCTCGAGAATTCTTTCCAAAAAATATAATAATATTTTGACTGAAGAGAATAAATTATAAATTGAATATAAAAGAAATAACCGAGAACAAGCATACTGTTCGAAAGCATATTTAAGAACCTTTATACCATCACTGCTTGTATGTTGATAGAGTTAACTAGTTAAGAAGTTCGTTCACCAAAAAGCAGTTGAAAAAGATGGAAGTGCAACTAATATTCGTTACGGACAAAAACCGTTAACATAACGAGATACATAAACACTTAATCTGTAATGACATCGCCTTCCGGTGATTTCTTTATTAAAGCATTGAGAACGACAACTGCATCGAAAACAATGTACGAAAATATCGTAGGCAATTTTCTTACAACGGGTTTAACGACTTTCCTCATCGCGTTTCCCTAATTAGCTGACAGTTTGCCTAGCGACCAAATTGAAATACCTTTCCATTAAAACAATGGCGGGTGACAATAGGTCTTCCGGGCGTTCTTATCTTAAGGCTTGAACGACCCATCGCATTTTCTCAAACGCGATAACACGAAGCACTTCATCGCTGTTTATCGCACATTCACCTTTCAGCATTTACATCGCTTTCGGTGAACGAGTTTACTTAATAAAACTGTCAAACCCTGGGTCGTTGAACTTATCGTGAAGAACTAAACCATTGCTACTAATTACTTCGTTTATTATTTTTTTCTCTACGCGTGTTGCTGGTTCACCGATAAACTGTCAAGGATTTTCCAATCCTAGTAATATGGTTGTCGATTGCTTGGAGCTTATTTTCAAAAATGGTCTGCCAAAAATAAACGAGTTCGTTCCGATGAAGTAGGAAGGGCGAAACGATGTGCTTTCGCAGCAAAGGATAAAGTTCCCGCATTGCGATAAACGATTTTTTTTTTCGTTTCCTTTTGGTCGTGTTACGTTTCACTCAATGTTTTCCGCCATATCCAGTTCCCGGATAGCGGATTGACGGTCGCACAAGTTGGTGGTACATGAACTAATACTCGTACAGCTCCATCTGGTTAACCATAACAACAGGTCATAATCGCAAACAAAACACCACGCTGGAGGCGTATAATGGCGACGAGTATCTGCTCGAGTGCCATCGAAGCTCGCCGGCATTCTTCCACCGAAGTCGTGATGCCGTTCAACCGCACGGCTCATGGGAACCGCCACGTCTAACATCCTGCGACATGACGCAGAACATGGGACTTCATTTCAGTCGCGCTGCGTCACGTGGCGTAACGAGGGGCGGGTTTATTGGTGAAATTCGAACCATCGAACGCCCAACCACTCCCTCCCCCGCGTGAACTCACCTGAAGCTTTTCCGCGTAGTACACGAGGCTGGCGAAGACGACGATTCCGAGCACGAGGAAGAACACGAGCAGCGTCAGCTCGCGGGCGGACGCCTTGAAGGTGTGGATCAGGATGCGCAGGCCGGGCGAGTGGCGCGTCAACTTGAACAGCCGCAGGATACGCACGATCGAGAACGCCTCCAGCAGGCCCGTCTGCTCGCCCATCCGCTGGCAGACGTCGGTGTAGAAGCTGAGCGTGGCCGCCAGGTCGATGATGTTGACGGGCGATTTGATGAACTCGACAATATTTGGGCTAACCTGTTCGTTGGGTTTTCGGAAGGAAGACGCCGGAAGGGAAAGGAGAACGTAAGCAGTTGTGGTTTTATTTTGAGGTACATTTTGAGGATGTGGCTCGGGTGTCTTGGATGTCACACACATTTATTGACGCCTTATTGAGTTGAGGTATACATTAATAGTAGGCGTTGGAAATAATACCGTAATTGAGGGTTTAAAGTGAATGCTTCCATTGCTTTCAACCAAATGTTTACATCTGGTCATTCAAATAAATGGAAGTAATTTAAAATTTATCATAATAAATCATCGTTTACGCAAACGTTCGTTGTTTCGATTACGAAGAAACGGAAAACCCCTATTGCCACAAAACACATTCAATTTTCGATATTAATGTCCATCAATTTTGCATCCGTTCCTCTTGCTAGCGCCCAACGTACGAACATTAAATTAATTTTGCATTAGTCGCACCACACCAAACCACCAGCAGTTGGAACGGTTCCTAGCCTTCGATCACTAAATATTTAAATGGCCCATAATCGGTCACCCGAAAGCCACGGGACGTTTAAATTAATACGAATTTAATTGCCATCATTTTGGTTTCAATTTGGAACCCCCTCCTACGAATCCACCCAGTCTGCAGGTGGCTTTAAACCAGGCGTGTTGGTTTTTCGCCTCGTGAATGTTTGATCTATTTTATGGCTCTAAAAACTGGGGCCATGGGGCCATAAATCCACTCGACCATCCTTCGCACGGTCCAGTCCGTTTTTGGGGGTGTTGATTGATTTAAGACCGTAATACAATCACGGCACAATAGAGGGCTTTCTCAAAAATTTATAAAGCAGACTTTATTCCGTATCAACCATGTTAACCAAGCAAAAGCCCATGGAAGCCACAGAAAAGAGTCAAAAGGCCCATATGATGAATTTTGTAACACGTCCCACTTATTAATCCCTCGGTTGAATTCAGCCATTTGTTTTTTTTTCACTAAGTCACATCGGAAGATCGATGACAGGAAGAAGCCAAACAACTTACGGGAACGGAAACCAGAAATGTCCAAATTCAAACCAAATAAACACATGACAAACGTCCAGCATACGTTACACGCTCCGGGCTCGCTGGGGTTTTTGGTACATCGGCAATATGTGTACCCGCCGCCTTGTGCTTTTCGATGGCGCGGGACGGTCAATATTTCATATGCTGACATAAACACCATCACGTCTGTCCTCCGTTCCCCGTGCCACTACTCGCGCGTGGCCCGCTACATTCCAGCATGCCCGGGAGCGTTTGCGGAAAACATTCGTTGACTCCGGAGGTCGGAGCGGCAAAACCTTTACGGCGGCTTTAAGCTGGAGGCGAAAGCGTAAATGATATTTATTTAAATTTATTACATTTTCGTTCACCGTTCCGGGCGGTGGTTCCATGGCTGGATGGCTTTTCGCCATGGATGCATGCCTGCCCGCCCTCCGGGAAGCTTTATTTTATTCCGCTCCAGCTACGACCACCCCACCGGGGGGTGATATGGGGAAATTAATGTTCACTAAGAGACTTGGCTGGTGCTTTCCCCCCGCCCGTTGGTTGGAGGTTGTTTTTCCACAATAAAAAGAAATATTAGCCATTCCTAGGAACGGACCGATGCAAATTGAATGAACTTTCCCTTATGAAGCTGGACGACTTCCAAGGTACTTACAGTTAACGTTTTTAAAGGCAAAAAAAGGACTAAGGTCGTCCACTCCTAATGCTCTCCGGATGTTCGGAGGAAGTGTTCCACACGCCGACTCTCATCGCACACCGTACAGTGATCCCATATCCGCTAGCAGATGTTAATGTCTGTCCGATCCACGGTCACGATTACGAGGGTTACGGCGATTACGTGTATTTAATTTGCTCCTTCCCCGTACCCTGCCCTTTCGAAGGCCATAGGCGAGGATTATTAAACCTTCCGACACGGACGACACCGCCCGAGCCCAGCTGGTCTCCCGCTAGGATTAGCTGGGAAAGCCACCCCGTGCTCGAGCACAAGAGAGATGACCCAGTTGGATCCTATTGCCCATTTCCATCCTACCTTGTAGTGGTGGCGGTGTCATTTGGAGTCATTTTCCTGCCTCTCAAGCACACAGACACACACCGACATAATGGCGACAAATGGTGCTGAGTGAACGCTTCTTTGCCGGCGTTAATGGTGGCAGAGGGTAATGTGTTACTATCGGAAGGATTAGCTGCACGCTAACGTGAGCTCAAATAACACGAGATGGTGTTTGCCGCAAAGAGGGATGAAATAGTTTCATCTTGCACGCTTCATCCTCCGTTTCAGGAAAAAGGGAACAACAAAATCATTTCAAAAGCCACGTTGGTGGACGCCGAACATCGAATCTCAGCTCATCACGCCCCGCTTTGTACGGTGCTTTAAAATCATGTATCTCATTAATCACTCCCGAGCCTCAAAAGGGAGCTTCCGCTGACTCAGCCAAACTCTCATTTGCGGCCGGGAAGGTTAACAATCGCTCCGGACCTCAATTTATTGGTTTCCATCGTGCTCGGAGGGAAGAGTTTTGGCGTTCAAAATTAAGAGGAAAACCAAAATTCACATCCTTCCAAGCATTTGATGGATGATTATAGCCACAAATAATGGAGGTCTTATCGAAACCGTTTGTACAGCTTGCACTCGACGGGAGTGCTTCGTCAAGTTTGCCGCTTTATTAGTGCGCAGTTCAATGATCGTTCGCTGAAAACGGGTTCTTTCATTGACCCTTTATTGTGTGGTACAATCGGAAGGATTCATTTTGCATCCTGCGAACAAACGATAAACAAACAGGGATTGGGTTTCGAGCGAAAATGATAGCACAAATAAAACGTAAACTATTTCCTAACGAACAACAAAACGATGTTCGAAAACAGCATCGCTTTCAACACCAATAGCTTTGGTTAAACATTTTCAATCCAGCCTAAGGACTTCAGCTGAACAATCGACAGATGAGAGTGAATCTAAGTCTGAGGCCCTGTGGTTTCTAGTTTTCCCCCTTCACTTACGCCACGAGTAGTGTAATAAGTGTAGTAATGAAAGCAAAACATGGTTTCAGAGTTTCCATTTTGAGAGGTTTGGCTCTACGAAACCTCATCTCGGTCGACGAGTGGTGATGGTAGCTGAAGCTGAAGCCGGAAACTGACACGGGAAACCGGGTCAAGCCGGTGGAGGTCTTCATGACGAATGTCAATGTTTATCTTATCACAAAACGAGAAGCCTTACATCAGCAAAGACGAAACACGTCACGTTGGCAGTTGTACTGTCAACTATCTGGAGGTGACGGTGAAGGAGCATATCATTAATCTTACCATCCCTCCCCGATGGAACGGGGCCTTTCGGAACAAAGGCTCCCAGACACCCGATATGGATTCGAATCATTTGTGCAGCTTCCCGTTGTCGGCCAGTTTTTCCCTCGGAAAGATGAAGGACATTTCTTTGAAGTGAGTCGAGGAAAGTTGGCATGAGCCAACGTTCGATTCGGAAACGTCACCGGGGCAAATGGATGGCGTACGATGGCAGTTAACGATGAGGAAAATTGGATTGTTTCATGGCAAATGTTTCCGAAGAGTCTTTTTTATCACTAAACGTTTCCTGCGTTGGAGAGGTAATTGGATCGATTTTTGGATCCCACAATTCTTAACCAGTGGACTCGAACGGACTTCCTGGAGCAGGTGCTATATCCTGCGATTGATCACACCGTTGCGTGAGAGAAGCTGCTCCCATTCTCGGTGCCTGGAGTACTCACCACAAGCCGGACGGTCAGTTCGATGATGAACCACACGTTGCAGACGAGCTCGACGTAGAAGAAAGCTTCGTGCGGTTGGCCGTACGTTTCCTGCCAGTTCTCGACGATGCTTGCCCCCTTGCCCGAGTTCATCCGGTAGGCGCTCGACACGATGCGCCCGGTTCGCTGGGTGGTCGTCTCGGGTGTGGCCGGAGGGGAAGGCGCAAGGCTCGGGCTGGTGGCACTCGGGGTGGTGATGGTCGGATGCAGCGGCGGTGTGGGTGGAGGGGCCGGTGTCGGTGGCATGGACGCGCCCAGGAACCGGTTCGGCCCAGCGTCGAGCAGATCATCCATCGAGGGTGAGATACCGGCGGTGCCGTTGGTGGTGATGTTGAGGATGGCCGGAATCTCCACCCGCAGGCCCGGGTGTGTCTTTAGGCAGAAGGATATCACAGAAATGCAGATGAAGAACACCGATATGCCGGCCACAATCTGGGATGGGTGTGGACGGAGAAAAATGGCAACACATTAGTCCTGTGGTTCGGTGAGTGTCCTGTTCAGTCCAATTACGTTGGGAAAGAGTGGAAGAGGTAGCAATTATTTCAGAGTCAAATAACATGTTATGAAAATAAATCCTAAAGTCCTTGGTCAGCTCCGATGTCGGACCGTTTCTTATTCTTTTTACCTTCCCTGTGGCTAAAGTAGTGAAAACTCAAATTTAGACTGCTACTTCCACTACATTATCACAGTACATTAAAAAACTAGACCAATACTGACCCGTTGGTACTGAAACTTTCTGATCATTAACCTGTTTTTAAATAAAATAATCCAAATTTCTCATTTGAAACTCAGTTTTACAAACACAAACAAAATAAGCATGCACGCTTTTTTTTTTTACAAAAAACAACACATTATAATAATGTACAAAGTCTTTATTTGTGCTGTACAAACCAAAGATGCAAACAATATTCATTAACATTTATTCAAACTCAAACTCATACTTGGTTCTAAACAAACAGAGTTGAATTGAACTGAAATGATATTTAACCATTTTAATATGCCGTTGTTGTTGTAAAACATAACTTTCAAGTTAAGATTAAAAACCATAACTCTTTACGCAATTCCTTCTTCACCGAGCATCGCTTTGTCGTCAAGCAAATATTAACAATATTGCAATAAATGTGTGTTGAGTCGAATTTGAAATATTAAGAATTCTGTATAATTACGCAAAAGCATAAAGAACCTCTGTAACCTAAATACATACACGTTCCCATGTTTGTGACGTGCATATTTGATCAATAAAACTTATTGTTTTGATGTCCTCATGATCTTAAATACTCCAATATTCCATGAGTTACCATGTACTACATCTTTATCATGGTTTGATGGAATATTTTCTCTTGCAATCAATTCGTCATATTAATGTATATTCCTCTTATCTTTTTCTCCTTCACTGTCCATCTTTTCTCCCTTCACCTCTTTAATGAATTTGCCCGATCGAGCTGTACTCATTTCAATTTCCGCCTTTGATCTTTACCTCTATTATGACAAATCTTCCCCAGCTGCAAATGTTCATTTAATGTGCCATCATCACTCTTGTTCGCGTAGATTGAATATTTTCCCACCGGACAGACAGCAGTGGGAAGTCGGAAGACTTTGTACGGTTCCGTCTGGGCGTTCGAGATCCCGCACGATGAAGGCATGAATTAGTCAGGGCAATCAATTATGTAGCTGCCACCGCTATTCCGACTGATTCTAGATCGACATCTCACTCCGTTTCTCTCTCTTCCTCTATCCTGTCTCCCTTCCTCCACCTTATGGCGAGCGCAGTCGTCTTATGAATTCATCATTTCTTAGACCGTTATAGCAAACCCCGTCTCGGCTGGTGTTGGCATACTTAGGGTTGCCCGAAACGACGACGGAAACTTCTCGTTGAACTAATTTCCACCACCGAGGGGCAGACATTAGGTGGGGAGAAATCTAAACTGATAGAGTTCGAAACGGCTGTAGCTTCGCTTTGCAATGGCGTCGTTTTTCCAACCTATTTACCACCGATCGACGGCGCGAACGTGTCAGAAAGCGCTCCGACAGCTCCAAAGCGTTCCTCAATTATTTCATGCATAAATTAAGGACCCTTCGGCGAACGGCGGTCTCCGTTGGTTGACCCCAGCGGGGAAAATCCCGACGATAAGGATGATGATATTCCCTGCCCGCGCGTGATATTAAATGCATACACCAACGAAGGGGGGCGAGAATCCACAACGCTTTTCCTCCCTCTTTGGTGATTATTTTCTTTGGTTTTTGGGTAAAATTTATAAAAATTCATTTTTCCCTTCCCTCCACCTACCTTCGCTCCGGTCGAGCTCGACGGTTCGTCGAAGAGGGCCCAGATTTTCGGCTTCGTCCGCTGCCAGCAGGTAAGCTCGCCGTTCAGCAGGGCCTCCTCGAAGCCGAACAGGCGCGCTATCGCCTCCTCCGAGGGCTGCTCGTCGTCCAGCTCCAGCTTGTCCAGTATCGCGAGCGTGCTCTATCGTGAGTTTTTGGCCGGACCGGAATCAAAGAGGAAAAAGCAGCAGAAGGAAAAAGCACGTCAACCCGCATCGAGCCGTTTCACAATCTTACCACCGAGCATGAATTCGAATGAGCTGCTCGTCGTAGAAATATGCAAATTTATCCTCTGCTCCATCTTCTTCATCAACATCGGTTTGGCTAGTCCAATGTGTAGTTAAATTGACTATTGATTGGCAAAGATAATCGTAAGATAACGAAAACACAATCTCCGCGTGGCAAGCCTCTAGGATGGCTTGTCAGGAAGCCGTTTTGGATGTGGTTTCCTCTTTTAATCCAATTTGCTTTAGAAAATCACCAAACGAAAATTTAACGAATAGAAGAGCTTGTATAAACTAACCCCGATCAATTTAATTTTGTACCACAACGAACCTCATCTGCATGGCGAAGAGAGACAAAACTATCTCCAACGTGGTTCCAAATTAAAGCTGTCCACTTTGCGTATCCTGTTTTGTGTAGGAAAGTGCCAGAACTGCACTCAACTCAATGAGAACATATGCTTTCCGTTGACATGAAAGCCCGTCAGCAAAAGGCCCTCTTACATCTCACATTACATGGCACATTTCCTGTTTATCCATCAAAACACAATCACCATAAGCGAACTCTCAGTTCAGGCAGGCTCAATTTCGTTAAGCACTCGCCGTTATGGCGATGCGGATCTGGTCAACGATCCATGAGAAGATGAAAGCAGCTGCGAGCCTCTGCATTCCCGGACCGACGAGCCTTACCTGCGTGTCCCGGTGCACGCTGTACGTTGACCAGCAGCACGGTTCGACCTGGTTCGAGTCGAGGCCCCAAAATTCCAGCTCCTCCTCGAACAGTGGGCCGCAAACATCGGTCGGATAGTGCAGTTTGCCGGTTCTGGAAAGAAAAGGGAACAAAACAGTGAAATCATCCCCCAAAAAATATGGCGAAAACTTAAAGCGGGTCCATGAAGTCGTGAAACGAAGATGTCGAAGATAAGGATGTGTGGTGTTCCACAAAGTACAAAGAAATACCGCATAACAACACTTACTATTATTTTACAAATCCCTTAGATAAAAGGCAAACTTTACCTCGTAATGGAGTAACATTTCCCTGGTTCGCGCGAAAGGATCTGGCATCTATGCAAACAAAGGCACTAAGTGCGTCGCTTACGATCAAACTAGTTTTCGCTAATGGTAGGAAATTTTCCCTTCGAGGAAAACCAGACCCCTCCGCATGGGGTCGTTTACCTATCGATGGCTATAGGCCGAAGAATCTGCAAAAGAGTGGGTTTTCATCGCGATGCGATGCGAATTGCGGGCGTCTTAGTCTTCGCTACGGCTTATGTTTTTATTGCTCAAGGGTGCTTTATCTCGCCACCCTCCGCTGGATTGGCGTGGCTGCCTGGTTGCCATTTATTGGCCGTGCTATTGGAGGGCGGAAAAGTTGGGCCGCACACTTTGAACGTAGTAATAAAAACTGCGCTCGACAAACTTTGCCTATTATGGAAGGTTTCAGCAGTTCGGGTGTGGGTTGTTTTGGTGCCTCGAGCGCCATTTTTAACATGCCCCAGCCACAACGGTTTAGGGCGGATGTTTTCTTCTCCCCGAAATGGAAAGGATTGTACATGGATGTGGAACGGAAAATGCTTCGGGTGCGTTCAGATGCGTTTTTCGACGAATTGCGCCAATCATAACCTTACCTGTAGTAGTTGAGCACTTGCGCAAACACCCCCGGGTGGCGATCGAAGAAGTACTCGTTCAGCACGGGATCGTAGTTCGCTAGCGCCTCCGTCAGCCGGGACAGTCTCGTGGCCGGGATCTTCTTCAGCGTCGCCTTGTACGTCTCATACCTGTGAGCGGCGGACAAACGGAGTCGGTTTAGGCGAAATGTCTACTATTTCATGCAGTCGATATATGACGGGAGAGATGGGAACGAGTGCTAGACAAATGTTGTATTAGCTTATGGACCGTAAAATGTAGCTTTTCTTTTATCTCATTTTAGCTCGAGGAGAGGGAGGTGCCTGAAATATCATACCTACTGTCGGGCACGTCTGTAATCGGGCGCAGTGTAAACATCATTACATATTCATAGTTCAAATTACTCGCCCCCATTCCCTCCCATTTCCCCTGCTCTCATGCATGCATGCTAAATATTCTTGGAACTTGCTTCACGTGTGTACGAGGAACACCCTTTTGGAACTAGGACGTTCTACCATGAGCGTGAAGTAAAAGTTTTCACCTCTCGCTCCGCTCAACTAGTTTCCTCCCCGCTCGTTAGAAGGCACATTTCGGGCTGTTAAATAAACACATTCTCGTCGCAAGTGTTGACTTCTCCCGTCGTACCATTGCTGCCTCAACGCACGGCACGATGGCTTCTGCCGCTACCGAGAGCACGCTCCCGTGTTGGCTCGGGTTTTGCTAATGGCGGCGGATGGGTATGTCAACCAGCTGGGACGGAAAATGATTCGTTCGCTACTCAAATAGTCAACAATGAGCGACGAACTTCGTGTCGTCACGACGCAGCAAAGTTGGCGACAAAGAAAGCTGTCTGGGACACTCTCGCTCGAGCTCGAGTCAGTTGCAGAACATCGTCGGTGCACTTAATGAAGAGCTTGGTGGGAAAACTTGGCTACCAAGCAGTTTAGAAGCACTGAAGCGTAGGAAACTTCGAAACTTTATTAAGAAATGTTATAAAACAACAATTAATTGCAAAAAGTCAGTAAACACAATTGATCAAATAAGTACAAAAGCAGATAATGCGTAAAATGTACCAATAAAAGTAGTTCATTATGAAACAACAACATCACTTAGTTGTTGACTGGCTCAACCCAACGGAGTGATTTAAGGAAATCTATTGCTAATAGCAAACAAACCAACTCCTGACTACTATCTACTCCAGCATTGCCAACAATCCTTGTACTTTATCATTATTGTTTGCTATTAATCTCACTTTCTTTGCCTCTTTGTCGTTGATGTTCCTCCTAACGACCTAGCCATCTGAAAGTTTTTTTGCTCACCATCGTAAACCCATTATCGTCATCGCTGTCTGACATTTGCCCCAATCTTCCACCTAACGTCAACAGTGACTTTCCTTTTTTTCCCTGCCCTTTTGTTTTTCGCTCAAGCAACAACAAGCTTCCAGCAAAGACAACAGGACGTCGTCTTTCGTGAATCTGCTGCCTGTCGTCGATGGCACTTTATTCGGGAAAAGCACACACACGCACAGACACAACTGCACAAATCGCTAGGTGCAAGCGGAAAGTTTTCCCGCGGGACAACAACCCGGCCTGGCACCTTTGCGCTCTTTCCGGGGCCGAAAACGGAAAAGGAAAACCTGGCACCACCGGTGAGGCTCTGCGAGGCCAATTAAAATAGTTCGTTCTGCGTAAACTTGCCAAGTTTATTGGTTTAAATTATCCACCCCCTTCGGGCGGAAGACCACCGGCCGAGGTGGGAAAGAAAATTAGTTCATTGAAACACCCTTCCATTACCTGCATCGTACAAAACACGAAACATTGCGTGGCAGAAAATGGGGCGCTCGGGTTTGGCTGGGAAAACGGTCACCGATGGACGAGTGCGGGCAAGAGTTGGATGCGGTACGCAGACCTGTTAATGTAGTTAGTCATTACTGCCATTAGTCACGGAGTGGAGACTCCCGGGACGAAAATGTCACATCATGCCGACCAGATGATACCCATTTTCTTCCATCTTCTGTAACCTGCCTACCTCGAGCCCTCGAGTTGAACGAACTGCTCTCTTCTTCACAGACAAATTGTCACATTGCCAGAAGAAGTTGTTGAACTTCGCCACCATAGTCACTATTATACCTGTCCGAAGGTTAAATTTGTCTTGTAAATTATGTGCGGCCATCGCGGTGAGGAAGTTGTCGGAGGGAAACTTTCAACAAAGAGTG
The DNA here is from genome assembly GCF_943734705.1 of Anopheles coustani. Taxonomy (NCBI): domain Eukaryota; kingdom Metazoa; phylum Arthropoda; class Insecta; order Diptera; family Culicidae; genus Anopheles; species Anopheles coustani. Next base: position 32,811,730 of record NC_071289.1, read on the forward strand.
AAGCAAAGGACCCAACGCCCATTGTGCCATTGCGGTGCAGAAGATCACTTCCCGTGAAGCTGGCAGAAATAGTTGATTCACTTAGGCGAAACTCCGGTGAAAGTATGTCCGCAATAAATCTTCCCCTTACGGTTCGGAGCGATCGGACAAAGCGGGTATCTACCTTATGCCTCCGACGTTGAGTATGATTCGGTTTTCTCCGTCCATGTTGTCGGTGTAGTTGTTATTGTTGTTGTTGTTGTTCTTGCTGTTGTTGTTGCTTGTCCAGTGATTGCGACTTCGGGCGGTACGACTAAATCACTTTCATCACTCATGACAGTCTGTTCGTTTGTGGTACGGCGAGGTAAAGGATATCAACTTCCCTAATCACTCCGGCGAAGCAACAATTCATTCGCGGCGACGAAACGCTCGTTAGCAGTTTTTCGTGTTGTTTGATTTTGTGGTTTTCCCTCGTTTTCGTTCCTTTGTCAGCTCACCTTCAAACCAACGTTTGGTGACTCAATTCCCGACCTACCGCGGGTGAGTTCTTCGAGAATAATGTTTTCACTTTGTTTCACCAACCGTACGTACGTTTTTGCACCTCAACACCTCCACTCTTGGGCGGGGAGAAAGTGCATAAATTTTCAATTCCTACACAAGTGCAATTGCAGTCACATCCGGTGGGGTTGTCAACCCACCGAGCGCCAGCGCAGCCAGCAATGATTTACGGATTATTATTTATTCGTGAACTTTTACGGCGGCGTTTTGGGGTCGTTTTCTTTCCACTCCGAAGCGACCGGACGGTCACGGTTGTGGCCAGGGAGTGGGCTTGCTGTCGTTGCCGTGTGGCAACCGTTCCCGTTGCCAACCTGTCGCTCCCGACCAGCCTCCTGGACTACTCCGGGACATGATGGACGACGGCACTTTCGCAGCCAACGGGAACCGGAACCGTGGACACCATTATTCTCGAGCGCGCGGCGAATCTGCGAACGAAAACGGGGATGTGAGAGTGGAAAAACGTGTAAGTACAATTTTTTGACCAACGAAAAATCGATTCGGTGTGTTTCGTAATGATGGGAAATAAATTTTGAGCAACTTGTTAATATTAAATGCAGGGAGATAGGAGCGGTCCTCTTTTATTCAATGTGCTGTAAACATTTGTTCTGCAGTTTAGATTAATAATTTATGTTTGCAAATTGATTTTAATGCCATTCGTACCTAGAAAATATTAATTCCCAGCGCAACACTCTGTCCTTTTCTAATGACAAAAAGCCCAAACAACATATCTAACTTGCTTGTATCGTAGCTCATAGGCACAATCAATATTGATTCGCGGTATTTGGCAACGCGTTCGCTAACATCGATTGCCTTTCATTACAACCCACTAATGGGAAGCAAAAACAAAACGCCTATCAACCGAAACTGAAAACCTCCCAACCCCGTTGTTATGAGCTTGTCGCAGCGGATTTATGGCAACACCGTGACGCCCATCCGTTGTGCGGAACAACCGCGACAACCTCCGTCAAACCCGGAACGCCAAGCGGCGGCGATGATGATGATGATGATGATGGGTTAGCCAGTGTAGTGGCAAACCAAACTAATATCATTGTGGTAAACCGACGGCATAATCCACCGGGCCCGACCCGGCAGATAACCAAACGCACATCAAACAGCACCCCGGGTTGACCCGCAGTGATTTACCGAACGGTCCGAGATTGAGCGTCGATAAGGAAATGTGCCGGTGGCGGGGGGTGAGCATTTTTTCCTTTTGTTTTTTTTTTTTAACGATCATCCCCGGACGTGCGGCGAGATCACGATAAAAGGATTAATTACGACACGGTTCGCGTTAAAACCCGGTGGCGCAGGGTGGGTGTGTTTATGGCAACGTTTGTGACGAAAGCACGACCCCGATGGATATCGAAGCACCGTTAAACGCCCGCCCCGGTCGTGGATTGAAACGGAATTAAAACGGTCGAAGGAAAAATAAAAACCTTCAGGATGGAAAAGCTTTCCGCACGATCAACACCTCGCAGCCGATTCATTTCACACCGCCGAAAGCCAACGTTAATGGTCTCGGTGTGCCATTTTTACTCGCTTAATTATTTTCATCCCGATTCGCATCTGTGTCCACGTTTATGACAGGATTAAGCAAGGTCCTGGTGAAACGGTGAATGAAAGTGTTTTTAACGTTAAACCATTGGCGAACGAGAGTTTCCGATTGTGCAGTTATTGATACCCAAGGGGCCTAATGAAGAAACATCACCTCTTACAGGAATAAGCAGGACAGAGTTGAAGTCCTTACTTAAACAGAAAAGAACTTGTCCCATCGAGAAGTTTGTTTTGCGTTCTCTCGTTTAGAACATCGTTACCTTCCCTTTCGAAGACGTTTAAAGATGGCACAAGATGGTGCTATTTTCCGGTGCCTAATTTCGGTGTGACCACCGTCCGTGTTTGGGATGTCCTGAGGCTTTCGATTTTCCCAGGCAAATGTATTCACCAAGCAGCAGCAAGCGTGACGAAAACCACGGCATCGTCTTCAGCCGGACGCAACGCCAATGAAAGTTGTTCCTACAACCACACACACACACATACAGGCAATCGAGGACAGACGAGGGCAATCAACGACAACGGTATTAACGGGCCTGCCAGCCAGCGTGAAAGTTTGCTCCCTCCCGAAGCGTGTTACGAGGGCGAAGTTCACTCGGTTCACTGCAAACCGCAAAGTTGTGCACACTCGGCACAAAACCGCCATCGTTCCCGGCAGAAGGCAGCAGCAGCAGCACCAGCAAACATCCTTCCGTTGGCCTCTCCGGGTTTTCCGAAGGCTGGAAGGAAAATTTGTAAACGGGTTTGTTTGGCCAGGGCCGTGCGGTGTGCGGAGGAAGGAAGTCAGCGATGCGCGGCCTGGCTTTGGTTAGAATTTCGTAAAATGCCGCACCGAGCGAACGGCGGACAAGGCGAAGTGGTAAAGAAGCCACGGTTAAGACAGAGCAAAAAAGTAACGCAACCAACCCGTCCTGGAATGAAGAAGCGCAGCATAACCGGTCCGGTCGGTTTGGTTTGGTTTCGGAGAACGAAGAGGAAAAACCCGTTACAACGTTGGCCGGCGACCGTAAGCCTTGGTGCCATCCGGCACGGCCGTGTGCTTCCGTCCGCCGCAAACAGGGGACCAAGAACGAGTGGCGCTCGATGTTAGGAGAGAGGATAACGAAATACAATAAAAACAAAGTGTGCCCGAAGCAGCGGTAGCGGAAAATGGAGACATTTGCAAGCTATTGTTTATTTATTCATTTATTTATTAGATTCTTATGCACACGTGTGCCGTGGCGCGAGATGGAAATGCGGAAAATTGGCGGCTGACTTTGTGATTGAGCAGCCGCGCGGTAGCGGATGAGCAGCCCGGGTTGAATGGCTGCGGGCGCACCAGATGCACGGGTCGAGTGGAAAATACTTTCATTTGCCACTTGGTTGTGGTTGCTGTGGACGAGAAAAAGCAACTTTTTCTTCGTCCCGAAAGTCATTTCGTTCGGAACGCAATACTCATCGCTCAGATTTGATATTGATGAACAATGTATTCCAACTCCGTTTCATTCTTGAATACCAATCTCAACCGAAAAGTCATAATTGGAAATATTTTGAAAATCAGTTCTTGAAACTAGTTTCTCAAAATTAGATCCACTGCAACAGTTACACAAACGAGTTAATAAAGAAATTCATTTCCAAGTTTCGGATCAAATGTTGAGATTTTACTTCTTATCGCACTTTAAAAAAATCAATCCTATTCCCGGATGCTTTTTGTTTTGTATTCTCGTTTTGCGTCAGTATGTAAGACAAATCGTTTCTTCTATTAACCCTTCCTTTGTTTTTTTTTTAAATTGCCCTCGACAAGAAAAGCGCATTTGTGAGTCATGTTCTGCTCACGTTTCTTTGTCTATCGCTGTGAAGACATCATGTGGTTAATGTGGTGTGAAGTCGGGTGCTGCATCTTTATTGTGGCTCTGTTTTAAAAACATTTTGGTAAGCTCTCTGATATGGACGCACAATACTGATAAAACCCGGAATCATTATATAAGAAATATTTTAATACTTCCTTTCTCGTTGCGAAATAAAATATTCTTCCAAAAGAAGCGAAAATTTTGCATAAACTTTCAAACGGTTTTCTTATTTTCCTTTCTTTATGTTTATACTTTTATAGAAATCGCTTAAGCATATTTCCCACATAGAGACACATAATTTTGCTTAAACTGGTTGAAATGTAACTATGCATCGATTATTGTTCAATATAATATTGAACAAATATTTGTAATTTACTTCTAAATATGTTTGTTTTAATTATACTAACGAATTGTTAAAAAAATAAAAATTATTATTACTCTCGTTTTGTAACAGTTTAAATCGATTATTAAATTTAAAAGGATTTCATAATACAAATTTATAAAAAAAAGCATGCCTACAACTCTAAAATATGGTAGATTTGACTGTTAGCTTCCATGATTTGACTGTTTGATCCCCAAAATATTCCCTCCGATTGGAATTTGCATAGATAAAAGAATGATTGACAAACTCTTGTCTACAGCTGCCAGCGCGAAAATCATCCCTAGCCAAGAAAAGCAATAACGAGTGCCGATCAACGGCAGAAGCCCCAGCAGGAACCTCTTTTGCTCAGCTACCCTACGTCAACTTGGAGATAAAAAAATAACTGCACAAATATAAAACAACAAAACCAGCAAAAAACCACATCCCTGCTCTTCCGAGTGTCAAATTTGACGGCATTTGTGTCCTAACATTCTCCACATCCACTGCTCCGATCCTCATCAATGCCAGCGCCAGCGTATAGCCAAATGCTCGTGCCCGACCTTTCTTTTTTTGCTCCTTGCGAAAGCTGGGAAAAAACAAAACCACCGGAGTTGTAGTGAAATAAAATCTCGCCCCGATTCGCGCCAAAGGTCGAGCAGACAAGAGGTATTTCACATTGTGGCAATTTGCCACAACTCACCGTAAATCTCACCGGATCTCTGCGACCACCGGAACACCTCGCCCCCCGTTTCTCCCCGGTCTCCCTTGGCTTCCTTTCTAGATGTCCCGCATGGCCGTCACAAAGCACGCCGGGGAGAGAGAGAGAGAGATTGCCTTCAGCGTGATTGGACCGGTCGGAATGAATCGCATGAATGTTGAATTGAGGAAAAGCAAAATACGGTCACATTCATGGAGCATTCCGGTGACACACCCGGGGACGCTTTCCCTTCGCGTTCAGGTGAGAAATCATCCCCTTGTTTCGAGTGTTGTGTGAAACCCGGTGCCCGCATGCCACCCGGGCCAGATCGCTTTTCCGATGCGGGTGCGATAGTCACACGCCGAAGTCAAGCCGGAAATAATCACTCCCCATAAACACACCCTCTTTCGGTTACGGCACGTCGTCCCATTCGGCTCCCGAGCGAATGCCACAGACAAAGAAACGCTGGTCCGCAGTTCTTTTCTAAGCAGCTTTATTCCGTTCGGGTGGAAGCAAATGGGAACAAAACCCCAGGCACAGGCACACCGGCTCCATTAAAGCAGGAATCGCACGTGAAGCTCATAGTTCGTGAGTATCATTTTACCCAAACGTACAACACCGGGGCTTCCCATTGAGCAAACAGTAACAAACGTCCCTCCGGAGTTGCTCCTTTTCCAGACTATGCCGAGCGTGCCGCTTTTCCCAGCCCACCATGTCGTGGAAGCGGGACCAAAACAAACCGTATGGAATGTTGTTCAAATTTAGCAAACGGTAAGTGAAAAACTAGTATCATTCCCTATGACTCCCGGTTCTCGTGTGCCTGAGTTCGTGAGCATAAAGGGAATGGTTCGTCCCACCCCGGTTTGACGGTTCTATTTGTTCACCGCTACATTGTGCACGTATTCCTGGGCAAAGCGACCCAGTTTTTCCATCAGCATCTCGTAGCTAGGGTCAGAAGTTGTGGAGGTTTCGGGGAATCTGGATGATTCCCGGTGAGCCGTCTTCCAGTTCTGAAACGACTTTTACGAGCAGATTTTAAAGTAGCAAACACCGCAATAAACCATCCCGTGGGGGTGGAGAGACCGTGGCGGGTGGGTGGGTGAAAAATTTGAATAATAATTTAAATTTGTTTTCCCGCCCATCGTTTGCTTGTCGCTCCGGTGAACAAAGAGAATGTACGATGGAGACAAATTCCTTCCCGGTCCTGGTGGCAGCACACAAGTGGACAAACGGTTCTGTACTATTCCTCTTGCTTTGCGTCACCACAGGAAATGCCCACACACACACACGCACACGTAGGCGGGCACATTAAAATGGATTAGGCACTGGTGGCAATGACTGGTGGAAAACTTTTTGCATCAGCCTCCGCGCTGGATTAAGACACTCGTAAATCATTCGCAGGCGTTTTGGAACAATGTGTCCCGCCGATGGGGTTCCGAGGCGAAATGGGACAACAGAAAACAAAAACGCTGTAGAAAAGTATCATACAAAGTGGAATTAGCTTATATGAAAAATGACCGTAAAATGGAGAAAAAGCGGCGATGTTTTAGATACCGAAGTTTTTTTTTACTTTCATAAGGACCGCTTTGGTTCACTAACCTTCATCGAGCTTTCGTTTAAAATTCAATTTTCAATCAAATTTAACTTCCTTCAGGCCTTCGACACGCGCTCCACGGCTAGCCATCCTTCTGATTGGATTCCCAGCAATTTGCTACATATTGATACGCTACAAACATTCTTGACATTCCGTTTGGCCCCGGAGACATCCGAAGTCGGGACGGTCACCAACCAACAAACCCCACCCCCCGCGACCCCTCCGCTACGTTCCCGGAGACCTTCGGCGAATTTTGACATATTTAAACATTTATGAGAGTGCCGAACGCCGGGCACGGGGTACACGGGAACGAATTACCCCCTTCGGCGGAATGGCGGATCGTTTTTGATTCGACGAAAGGCAGCTCCGAAGCAAAGCAAAACATCGATCGATCCCGATTCTTCGGGGCGAGTTTCGAACCGACCGGTTTTCCAACTGGCGTGGAAATTGACGGTGGTTTGGAAAAGGGCAGCAAGAAACAAGGCGGCAAAAATGCTGAACTCTAAAAACCTTGAACACGTGCCAAGACGAGAAGACGTTTGCGGAATATTTAATCGTCAACATCGTCTGTTGGTAACCAGATTGAGTGCGGGTATGATTCTTTATTTTCGACCACGAAACAGATTTCACCAAACCATGGCCGACCCGACGCAATCGGTTTCGGTGCATTATGACGTGATTGCTGTGAAGGTAAATAGAGGAAAAGGCGATCAAGCTAACAAACGATTCTTGCAGTTCTCTACAATTTGTGACCCCGAACGACTTTAATAAATTTATCTTCAACCGTACATCCCTCCCAATGGAATCTCCCCATTTTCCCTTTGGAAGATGATTAAGGAAAGCTTCATTGGCTCGTTTTGTTCGGGTAATGCTAGCGACCCCGACCACTTGGCAACAACCCGTAGGAAGGACCTTCTGCGAGGACGATGCTGCTTATCAAACCGGTCCCAAATTATTACAATTGGGTGCTACAATATATCGCAACATCATTCCCACAGCCCCCGAGCAAAGGGACAAAGAAAACGGAGCGACCGAGGGTGTTGGGAATTGTGACGGCTGCTCCAGACTCCCTCCCCCCTCCCCCCACCTCCCTCGCTCCTAACGACCGACCCACGGGCGTTGAATGTTAATGCGAACGAAATTCATACCCGCACATTCATAAAATATCAATTACGGAGCCCACGAACGTGCCTCCACTCGTGGGCGCACCTCGGCGTCGACGGCCAAAGGTTAAGACCTTTTTGACGGCCCCACACCATTTGTTCTCGTTCTTCGGGCGTACTTTGCAGCGGCGCTTTAAAGTGCGTACCACCGGAGGCGGAACTGAAAGTGAAGGTGAGATGTATTTCTGTGTGGTTGAAAATGGCGTCGGGTTTGGGCAACCTTTCCCGCGGACTCATGTGCGCATAATTTAATTTATATCGGTACCCCCGATTTCCCGGTGTTTCCCACCAGCCAACCGAAACTGTAACCCTCCCCCCGGTCCGGGCCATGTTAAAGCGCGTTCAGGCAGACGAAAATAAAACCTTCTTATCGGTGGCGCTTGCAACGATGATCACTCGAGCAGGCACACTTTAGCCGTCACGTATGAAAGATTTCTCATGGGAATTCGTCGGTTCGGTTGGCGGAAAAACACCACCAACCCAGAACGACGGGACCAGCTTTTTCCCGCGTTGCCAAAAATAGGTTTGCCTTTGCTGGCGGTTGCTCTATCATCGTATCATGTTTGCTCGCGACAAGATGAATAAACGTTTCACTTACATCGCCCCCCACTCAAGGCAAATATTTTATTATATTTGTCATTCCATCACGGCACGGTTTTGATGCACGGGTTTTACAAGGCGGGAAGCGCTTCTGTTTTGCCTATCCCGAAGATTGACAGATTTTGTAACATCCTGCCTTGTGTGTAGGTTAATTTACGCCAAGGGGGTTTTCTTTTGCGCTCGGAGGCATCCATCTTCTTCCGCGCGCCAGCCAATGTCACGGATGCGGACAAATTTTCCACCGAAGCTGATGGAAATCGATACAAGGTTGATGGGGAGGAAAATGTATGCATGGATTTTCATATCACACATAGCAGGTAGCAGGATTCTCTCGTACACAGAAAACCCTAGGAATTGTGGATGTCTTTTTTTTTTGTTTTGTTCGCAAAGATCAACGTCAACTCAAATGCTGTGTAACGTGAAGCGGCATACCATGTGCTTCATCGCAGCCATGGAACGGTGTCTAAATTTGTTTAATTTTATCACAACCCCCCCGCCGGGGGGTGTCGTGGATTAATTTGATAAATCCCAAAACCAACACGCCAACTAACCGACCGACTCGAAGCTTCCACGAATCGACATGCGAAGAAAAACAGCCTATCATAAATTTGCACGTGTCTTACGTGTGGCAAACCGAGCCGTCTGTCAACGGTGTGTGTGTGTTTGTCTTTTTCCAGCCCGTCGGTGCTCATTATACAGTCCATTTTGTGTGTAGATGGGTTGGGTTAATGGAGCTTAGACTGCCTGATGATGATAGATTACGCCGGGAGCCACGGTTTGATCTGCGAACTTGTGCCCATGTCTCATCAATCCAACATCGGTGGATGGGAGGCCGGCACTTCCAGTGTTAATAGGAAGCAATCAGCGTTTTCCACCCGCGGCCGAATGAAACACCAGGCGCCTCCATAGGATAAAAGTACCGGGCGTCTCCATCGGACGCGCGCGATAAAGTGGGTCGCAATAATTAATCAATTATTCTCGTTATTTTTGCATCACACCATCAGCCATCACCAGTTGCAAAATGTAACGCAGCCCGGCCAATTTCCACCGTCCGATTCAAGTACGGGTTGATGGGAGGGGTACGTTAAAAGAAAGAACTGAATTCGTTGAAAGGCTTGCTGAAAGCGGTGATGCTAAATTTAACAAATCGATAAAGATAACGAAATGATCGGTACCGCCGAGCGCACGGACACGGTACCATTTGACCGTGTGCCAGCGCATGCCAGCCTTCCGGTGCACGCCCGAAGCCCTTCCGTGGCTCGTAAAGAACGCCGCCGGACGAACGGACGCGCGAACGATACGAGTGCATCGAATGTGAACTCAATCCAATCGCTATCAACAAGTTTATTGCTTTCCGGAGAATTAACACACTCGCGCGTACACACACACTGGCAAACCTGCACGGATCGGGCCCGACACGATGCTTCCATATCCGGCTTAAATGGCAGGGCGGCAGGAGCCAGCGCTCGCAGCGGGGGATGCCGTTGTTCGTTGTTCCTTCCGCTTCAACGATTCGAACCACGATCGAACACTTCCGCTTGGGAATTTTCCGAATTCCTGCACTGGCACAAAAACGGCCCCCGTTGATGGATTTTATGTGCATCCGGTCTGCATTGTCCAAAAATTCCAACAACCCCCCGACTCGGCACGGTGGGAAAGCAGTAGGAAAAACACGCACGAAAGAAAGAGAAAATTGAATGGACAAGAAGAACGAACTCGAACCATGCCAACCCGTGCACAATGTATGTCTCGTCCAGAGGATTTGCATAAAGGCATCAAAATGGTTCATAAATCGAGGTGAAAGGCATTTTCCCCCCACGAGGTGAGGAACGTCTTTGAATAACATTCTAAACGACGGGTACATTTATGGACGCACAACCACCAGGAATCGAATGAATTTGTATCAGGAATGGTAGAATGTACCACCATAGGCGAAATTATAATTGCAGAATTTCAGAAAGAGGTCGAAACTCTAGAAAGGATGTTGTGCATATTAATTGGGTTTAAGAATTTTTGCCAAGCTGAAACTGAATTTGATTTGTCTCATATAACCGTTGTCAATGTTAAATCTACATAATTGATTAAGAACCATTTTTCTTCCAGCTGAACCCAAATTTAAAAAAAATACCACACCATTGCCACAGCATGAAGCCATCTAAAAACCCAATGTAAACCATTCATTTATCTGCGGTCAAAATCCAGCATGCTGCCTTACCGCATTCACTTCATCAGCTATACTTCCTTTTAAATCGCGATCCCGTTCATTGTCTTCACCACCACAAATCACTTAAATCGATAAACTCATTAACTGCGACCATCCGATGAATCTTCGTCCCGAAAGTTTGTCCTCCCGAAGTCGTTCAACTAATTTTCCACCCGATTCACAGCGTGCTGCACTAGCGGGGTGGGAAGAGTTGGGCCGGTGGCTAAAAAAGTTTCTCATTTGCACGCCAGCAGAATACTGCTGATACTGTTCGAAAAGTTAAGCCTGCAGCTCTCAACCTCGTCGTCCAAAAGTTCCCCGGATCGCATCGGAAAAAGGGGAGGCGCAGTGTGCAGTGTTCAAGTGAAAATGAAAAACGGCAACTTGAGTGTGCCAATGCGCTGATGAAAAGCGGCGCGAAACAAACGAGGAGTGGTGTGAACGATTGGAAAAACTCGTTCTAGTGGTCGTTCGCTGTCTCACTATCCTCGTCCTTCTCGCTTTTTCTTTCCGCATCATCCGGCAAAGATTGGCACGAACAACTTGAAATCGAAGCCAATTTTTCATTTGCATCCACGTCCACGGACGGCAAAGGTTAGCGCAGAGCCGAAAAAGCAAAAAAGCTCTAAAAGGCGTAGACCTTGCTCCTTTCGTAACGTTTGCCAGGATTTTTATTTTTACTAGCTCGGTCTATTGTTTTGGTGTTTTCTTTTCATTCGAGCAATCTTTGACCCCGATGACCGTGGTCGAGCAAATGCATTTTAAGGACTATGGTATCTCACATTTCATAGTTTGAATGGTTTATGGCAGGAATATCGCTTTGTTTTATCCTTTGGAAACCTGTATATAGCCGTGATTGAAAAAAAAAGCATTTGTCAAAGATTTTATGACCTAGTTTATGGCCTTTGTCTAAGGAAACAAGGCACTTCTAGGTAACCACTTATACTTTCTATAAATCAGATTGTAAATCATGTTTATGGAAAGTTTCGGATGACCAAATGCAATTCACTTAAACCGACACTCGGCAATGATAGCCTTACCGTTGGTCCTCAAAACGAAAGTATCAAATTAAATCACGCTCGTCTCTCGCACGCACTCCTCGTTCCTAGCGCGACAAAGATTTAAGACCAAATTCAACGATTGAGAAACAATGGAATTACTTTTCCCATTCGTTTGCGCGTCCATCCAGTTGGCCGCTTTTATGCGCCTTACTTTACTCCCCGTCCTTTTTTCCGTCCACACACATCCGACCCTTTTCTTTCCCGAAGGACTGGAAAGAAAACAAAACGCCTCGTCGCGTCCGCCTCTGTACTTATCTGTTACGACCGGGATAAAACCGTGTCCAAATTATGACCGTTTTCCTCCACTTTCCGTCATCGCACACGGTTCGCGACGGTGTCCCTCGGTGTCCCCCGAGTGCGGCCGTGCGAATCCATTTGTTCAATGAAGCTCGCATAATCTGATTCATTCAATATTAAGTTATGTGTGTCTTTGCAGGACCCCGGTCCGGGTTGCCTGCACTGCGCTCCACAGGGTTCGAAAAGTAAGTGCGAACATTGTCCGAGCAAGTGATTGCCAAAGTTGATGCCGAGTGATGACTCGGTGGAAAGAAAAAGATTTAACAGAACCAATTTCAGACATGATTGCGCACGGCTCTCGTGCGAAGCGCAAGAATAACTTTTGTTTGCCCTTGCCCGTGGACACTTGCTTTTCCGAGCCGGAACGACGGAGCGAACAAGTGGTCGCCACTACACTTACTGGGGACGAAAGAAAATGAAAACAAAAAACCTGTTTCGCAAACTTACATGAAAGCTGCTTGGCGGAGACATGTGTTTCTAGTGGCCTCTATTGATGCAGAAAATGTTCCCGGTAAACGATGGAAATGGTTTATTGCGCGTGAAAAACTATAATTCAATCGACAAATGATGAAGTTCGTTATCCAGTATGCAAATTTGGTTAGAAAATTATGTGTCTGGTTGTTGAACAGTACATGTTTATACGTAAGACAAGAGATTTTAAATAAGTTGTCATTAGCTACCTTGTTTTAGTTTTCTTAAACAACTTTTAAGTCACATTCCATTACAAACAAATCAATTCTTTTTATAATACAATAAAATAAGTATTTCAATCAGCTCACGTCAATCAGTTTTCCACTTTTCACTTAAATACTTTTCGTGACGTTTTTAAACAATATATTTACATCTTTTCGAAAGCGAGCTCTTTCTTGGAGGCTGTTTACGACAAATAGCAATTTAAACGAGTCTTTTTATTCATTTTTCCCTATTTTTGCTTCCGAAATCTCCTGATACCGAATCTCATTAAGAAAATCAATGTCGTGCTCTAGTACTAAACAAAACCAACGAAACAACACCCACAAAAAAAGAAAACAACTCGACGAAAACAAAAAACCTAGCGCGGCACCAATCAATTCAATTCTCCGCTGCCCGTCGCTAACAATCGGTCAAACAGTGGGGAGGCCCATGGAAAACCCGTAAAATAAAACCTCAGGCTTCGGCAGCTCCACTTTCTAAAACCGGCCATGTAATCAATTCTTTTGACAGCCGAGCCGGGAAAGTTTAGCCGGTCCATTCTTCTGCCTGATCCCGTGCTTAGTTTCCCCCACCGGGTCCACCGAATTTCCACCATCGAGCGGAATAAATAATGTTAACTTATGCGAGAGGCTGGGTCAGCCGCTTCCGTCATCATTATAATCAAAAATGAAAAACCGTCCCTCGGCTGCTGTAATCAATAATCGGACACGGCCAACAGCGGAGTGTTGGTGTTGGTGCTTTTCATGAATACTTTGTTACATTCAATTATGATGTAGCAGCTCGATCGAATGTCGGATTGAAAGTTAATGTTCCTTGCAATCGGAAGAGAGTTCACAACATCAACCGGTCCGATGATTGATTTTCCGTTAAATATCTCTTTGCCATTTGGTTATGAAGATATAACGGCGTAAGCGGGAAGGGATTGGAAAAAAGCGTCCTTTTTAATGATAAAAAATAGGTCCAAAACTTTGACCGACTAACAGACTGCTCCCGCATTTTGACGTTCCTACCAAAAACCATTCTTTCGAAAAAATGAAACTCCACGAAGCAAGAAAAAAAACAAAGCGTACCAGTTTATAGGGAAACTTTTCAAATTTTCCACCTCCTAAGTGATGGTGGCTCGGCTGTTTGCAGTGAAATTCAATTTGTTCCCTGCCCCAAAGGTGCGCACCGGGTTGGTAATGTTTCTTCACTTTTTATTGTCCTTTTATTTAGCTACCCAAGCTGGTACGCGCCGCGTTTGATTGTGTGAATTTGATGTTTCTTTTTCTACTCCTATACCGTCTTCCACCTGAGCGTCACCGGTAACAAACGTGTGAGCCATCTGTCAGCGCACTTTTCGGAAGTTTTCCTCATGAAAGTTTAGTCTTCAAAGCGTTATTGCGTCATTATTAAAATGAGTTCGAAGTGGATGCATGGTCATTCAGGCGTTTAAAAAAGAAACAAATCAAATTTGAATGAATCTGATCCGACTTCGTTCTTTACGATGAATCATGCTTAAGTGATCTTTTCAATGTGGGATATATTTATAAATTATTTTCATCGAATCGTAACGATGTCAATAAATATCAAACACCAAAACAAATCAACCATGCTCAATCGTTCAACTGCTTCATAATCCTTCACACTTTCCACTCCCTTTCTAGCCTCAAACGGACGAAAAGATGATAGTTTTTAGCCACTCTTGAAGGCTCTATCCCTTCCACCATATTTGAAGTGTGCTTTCACAACCATCACGTTATGAAAGGACAACCCTCGACGGGTTGGCAGCGTTATGCGCCCGCTGGATGACAACTACGATATGAATTCCGGACGACTTCAGTCAAAGCAGGAGTTTGTTTATCTGTCTGTTTGCAGGCCGCATGTTTTCCATCAGCTTTCCATCATAGAAAAAGGGCCTCCACAGGCAGGACCACCACTGGATGAGGTAATAGAAATGGGGAAACTATTTTCACCTCTCTTGCAAACTATCCCCCAGGCCAAGAGGCTTCAAACGATGTCGTATTTGTCAGAATGGAAGAAGCTTTCCGGGTTTTCCTTCCACTCCCATTCCCAGCGGTACCTTTCGAGGTGATGTTGTCTATCTCCTCTGTAGAAGCAATCCTTTTCCAGTGCTAAAAGAACGAGAAAGCGAGCTCTGTGAGTCGAAAGCTGTATTGCTTCCTTTTAGGTGAAGTCATTCCCTAACCTCACGAAAGAATTTGCGATTTCCATGAACTCGATCGGATACATAACCAACGCTTGAAATCTCGGGCCTGAAAGCAACCGAAGAAAATATCCTCCCTGCTGCAGAAAACACCCGAAGAAGTGCCACTTAGAGCTGCCCCACCCCACCCAGGTCGATCGAACCTTTCATCTTTTCTTTTGATGCTCGGCTCGGTCCTATTCCTCGGTCAGACAGATTTGAGGGGCCCGGGCAAAAATAAAAGCCGCCTTCCCGCGCCAGCAAAACTTTGGAGGAAAATTACTTTCCCAACAAACACCTCATTTGTCATATTCACCGTGAAAATGGTACTTTGCTGATTGAAGGGAAGCCGAAAGTGTAGATGAAAGTTGTAGGTGGAAAAAACCCATCCAAAGAAAAACATTTCTCTGATCTATCATCATTTCGGAGACAGGCTTTTCTTGGGAAAAGCGGAGTCGAACGAGAGTGTAAGGCACTCGGTGGTATTCTCGGTACAGTCGCGCAAATCATGCCGGTGGGGCTTAATTTACGAAGCATCTTAGGGCTTAATCGTGTATGGAATGCTGCGAGATGTTCGGGTGAAGAATTTAACATATCTGTCTGCTCATATTTTCTGCCTCAGATAGTACTCACCAACCGTAGGCGGCTCGTGTTCTTCCAGCGTTCGCTAATTGAAACTTTTCGTAAAAGAGGCAAACAAAAGACCAACTCCGTCAATAAATAATTGGATCCATTTAACAACGATTTTAAGCAATCTTCCCACGGTTTTTTCCTTTATGAATAAAGTTTCTCCAAACATATTTCTCTCCAGCAACATTTTTCAAGCCTTCCTTTTTTCCCAAATAGAAATACAGTCATAATATGGCAGCTTGCAAGCCGACGTTTCTACCAGCGTTTGACTAAGTGGTTACCGAAATGCAATTAATACCCATCCTCTCGGCTCGTCCCGATTACAGAGCAAACCCAACCGTACCCGAGACCGAGAGAGAAACGTTTCAGCAAATAACTCACTGCTTAATTTCAGTTAAAAGCAACGCCATTTTCCCAGGCACACTCCCAATCCACGACACATCTTCTCTGATCCAGTGCCTGCCAAACAAACCTCCAGTGAAATGTTGCAATCCTTTCCTTTCGCCGCAGTACTTTCGGGAAGTGCTTTTTCTTTCTTGTTTCCCATTTCGGGGAAGGAACTTTCGCAAAGAAAAAAAATTTGGAGCAGGCAAAAACACACGCACACACTTACGTACAACCGGGTATTATGGACTCAATGGCACCTTTTCCGGCGCCAAAATGAGGTGAGAATGGGAGGATCCCTTTTTTTACCGTGAAGGGCGGGAAGGAAACACACCATCGAAAACCACTGGCGGCGTAAATTATTCCTGCAAATATTTATCTTCGGTCTAATGTCTCTCGTCTTTCATTCCTCCATTTTGGCAGCTGCTTCTCGTATTGACTTTCGCAAAACCGAAACCGGTT
The DNA here is from genome assembly GCF_943734705.1 of Anopheles coustani. Lineage (NCBI taxonomy): Eukaryota > Metazoa > Arthropoda > Insecta > Diptera > Culicidae > Anopheles > Anopheles coustani. Next base: position 32,827,974 of record NC_071289.1, read on the forward strand.
TGCGCCTGCGGTTTTCCGCAATCTGATTACTGGCAGCTTATTTGTTTTGTCTTAAACTTGGCGACCGGAAACAACTCGGAGCGCTAAAGAGTATCGTTTTGCCGACTCCGGAGGTGGTATAACTTTTGCTTTGAAAACTGGTCAGCGGAGCAAATCGGTTTTGCCGTAAAGTTTCCTTTCCCTCTCCACGCGGAACAAACTTGGCATCAAAAACAAACCGAAAAGAGTCCATTGAATCATTTTCCTTTGTAAATTATTTCGGTTTCGAGCCTCCCATTAGCTGAACGGGCAAGACGAGTGACACGCACCGGGGCAATCTATAACATAATGATTCGGGAAACTTCTGTCCCGCCAAACGTTCACACGTAAAATAATATTAACTGTAACAGCAAAGCCGTGGAAAATTGGCCAGATGACATGGGAACGATGATGACGACGACGATGATGATGCGGAGCAGAGAGTCGAGCGCAAACGAGCATGGATGTGAGTTTGATCAATCGCTTCATTATTCAGCTGCCTTGATACATTTGCCTGGTACCGTTGCATAATTTATGTTCGCTCTCTGTTATCTCGCTGTGTTGCTTGGCGTGGAATGTTTTTCCATCCCGGCCATGGAGCTGTTTCCATGGGACACTTATGCAAAACAGTGAAGAACAACAATGGAAATAATTGGTATAATTGGAATGAGCCTGGCATAATTGGAAAGTTTTTTTGGAAAACTCTGGTTAAATGCTGACTTAGGAAAATGCGCGCAAACTTTCCACCCTAAAAACCAGAAATATGTGCTGTCACATAAAATAATTTTCGTACCTAAACAATTCGTGTCCTTACGTTGGGCCAGTACGTAATAAATCGGATCCATTCCATTCCGCGAATGTTACAACAAAAACCTCCTAGAAACGAAAAGCCTTCTGCAAACAGTTCACTCATTCGTCTCCCACAAAACCATAAACCATCAGCAGTCACGGGAAAACCTGACCTGGTGTTGCATCAGTGCACGTTCGAATGTTTCACCAGAGAGAGGAGGAAGACCATTGACACCGTCTGGTGCTGACGCACATTAGTGAGCAGTCAAGTGAGTTGTGAAATATTCCGGGGTAGCACATAAATTCCAGTTCACTAAATTTATCCTCCAGCTCCTGTAGTCGTAGTTCGGCTACAAAACGTGGCTGGGATGAACGATGAACAAACCCCACTTTTGTATGATTTCCATTTTATGCCAGTCACATTTCATCGGACTTATCTGGGAACGGAGTGCGGATCAGTTAACCGAGTTTGTGGTCGATTGCGTTGGCGAAATCAGATCCCCTCTGTGGAATGGGGAGAATGGGGATGGAATGGGAAGAAAACTGTTGTAACATGATCCGGATCGCTCGAACGATCTAATTTACAGCTGGTTGCTAACAACGAATCGTCATGGTGTTGGAGGGTAAACTGGCCCCGATTGCTAATCAAATATGACCTACCGGTGCACTTGTCGGCCCACACTCTGTAAAACCGAAATGCAAAATTAAACCTGATGAAGGGCTCGCAAACCAATGAAACCTTCCCACTGTTGCGAATGGTTCATTATAGATGCTCCAGCATAGTGTAGATTGTGCAATTCAGTTAGATCACACGCCAATCGCAATTACCTAAGGGTCAGTGTTAGATTTACATAAGCAGACTTTGTGGCTGAACGGATCAAATGTTGTTTACGAGGTGAAAACTGACCCACTCGGGCAATGCGATGTGGTATGATTGTTAACGAAGCATCGGTTTGCTTAAAATAATTGGATGCAGTTCGATGAATATTTGAAAATATTTTTTGAAAAAATAGCAAGAACAACCCTTAAAAAAAATTGTGCACAACATCTCAAAAAATCTTGATGTATTCTATTAAAAGTTCAGATACCTTGATCCCTTTCTGGACAGTTGTTCAACCTCACATGTGTAGTAATCGATAGAACGCAACTTAAAAATAAATTACTTAATGAATATTTCATATCACTTAATGAATATTTTCAAGATGATAATTGGAATAAAAATAACAAATTTTTGAGCAAAAGTAACAAACAAGATAGAATTTAATCAGTATTCTAAAAAAAAGTTTATTGATAACTTGAAACCGTATTTCGAAGCTACAATTAGTCTGCGAAAGAAGAATTGTAATTCATAAATATACCAGGTTGGATGTTTTTTCATGTTGTAAATATTGTTTTACTCATATATTAATATCGATCAAATGAAAAAATTCAGAGCCTTCAGTAGTTTTCATTCGAAGATTCAGTTCGAAGATTGTGCGTTTTTGTTTGTTGATTGGTTAAATACACTCTATATCTTCCGGTTGGGGGGTCCGCGACAGCCGAGCGGTAGCGCCGGTTAGAAAATCGGCCCATGAGCGCCGGGGCTCACCACCTCGACGGCGTGGGTTTCCCAACCGAGACCAGACCCTCCCCTGTGCGAGAGGACTGACTATCCACGTACAACAGGGAAACAAGTCTCGTAAGCCCTTAACGGGCAGGCATGACCAAGAAGTCGTTACGCCAAGAAGAAGAAGAAGAAGATCTTCCGGTTGAGCTGTGAAATAGCTCTCCATTGGCTCTTGAAACTTGCCTTCTCTTGACAACTCATCATTGATTCCATTCCCTGATTCTGATACGGTCATATCTATATCATCATACGGCCACCGTTCCACGGCACACGAGCTATGCCCCTCGTATGGAGTACTAACAGGATATCAATATCAAAATGACATCCCATACTGCACATCCTGTCCTCATAAATAAATTCTACTTTACACATATCGTCGGGAAATTTGGTTTGTTGATGTAATGCATTGCCTTATATCGGTATTTTGAAACATCAGTAAAAACGGAGAACTTGTAAACATCATAAGAGAAATCTACAGGTAGGGGGATGAATGAAATTGAATCTCGAAGGTATCAAGTTTCATGCACGTTAAGAAAAACCCTCACCACGGTTACCTCTGCACGAGATAGCAAGGCAATTTCCTCTTGCACAAAATAAACTGGGAGCTAAAATTGGTGCTAGTAATTAAGTTTTTCATCAGCATTACCATACATTCTCTCACAATATTGAATAACACGAACACAGAGCATCAGGATTGCTAACAATACTTTAGCGTGACAACAAAATACACTTGCATTGCACTGCCGCATAGTTTTAGGCAGAAGGCAATCATAGACAAAATTTAAAACACTCTCAAAGCGGTTTGAAATAGCATGAACAAAAAAGTAAAATATTACTCATGGAAATTCACCTTATCGCTTAACATTTCGGCAGTGATGTTTGCTCCTAGCACTCAGCATTCAGAAAATGCTGCATTTGTTGATTATATGCTGTTATGATTACCGAAAAAAAAGATGAAAGACCACTGAAAAAATTCTACCACAAAAATAGACAATATAATGTAAAGTAGAGTAGCCCCATTGCATCGAGTACAGATTAAAGGACGTTTTTAGCAAAATTGTTGTTTGGGATGGAACTATGTTTTTTCCATTGCTGCCGAGTAGGCGCCCGGGTTTTTTTTTCAATTTTATTACTCATTTATTTTTTTAGCACCGTTCAAAATTAGATACACTTTGCGTAACTACTGTATAAGCATAGAATGAATGATTTAATTTAATTGAATGAGACATTAAAATATTTACCATAATCATCAAGTGGCATACAGCGCTGAGTGAAGGAAAAGTTCCGAACCAAACAAGTACACAAAACGAAAAACGTTATAATGAACGGCTGGCTGACGGCCTATAATACACCGTCCATCGATCATAGTTACTCTCTTCGCAGAAAAACTTAGTTGTTAGGGATGCTGTGCCATTACAAACACAATATTCAAATATACAAATTTATACCACTTTCGTTACGTTCGTTAACCAAGGACCTAGTACCTAACTTGTTCCTTAGACCATTTGATTCCTCACCTCCAAAATCGAAGGAAACGGATCAGGTAAACGGTTTTGAGACGGCAGCGCATAACTTAAATACACTTAAACGCCCTTTCTAAAACCGAACTTCATCGAACCCCTTCGTAGGAGACCCACAATTGACTCCTTTGTGCCGCACCCGAATACCTGAGTGGTCCGGAATTCCGGTGAAAATTGTAAAATTCCTTGGCTCTTTATTATTCGAATTCGATCCATTCATTGATCGACATCAAAGCCCTTACGGTAACCTGTATATCCATTAGAATTATTTTATGGGGGACATAAGAAAAGAGAAACGAAATCGTTTGGAAAGAAGATCTGAGCAGTGAAGCGGTAGGGAAATGGAGTAGAATGTTCCCAACGACCTTTCATTTTTTTTTTATTAAATGAATAAGGATGGTGATGGAATGCAGTGGCTCAAAGTATTCGAAAAGTTTATACTGACTGTGAAAAAATAAACAAGACTGACGGATACCATCAACGAAAAACAGTTCTCATTCATTACTGACATGGACAAGAATTGATCATTTAAAAACAGGTTTCAGCGGTGTATTTTTGTTTATCGTTTCGTAGCTTTGAATGCTCTTCGATGACTTTTTTGAACTTTCCGTTCGTGAATGACAATCCTTCCATTCCGGGATGGACGCTTATTCAATTTGTCTACCATTTTCAATTTGCCATTCTCTGACACGCTCGCTTTATTTGAAGTTTGCCACCAAAAACAACAAACTACATCCTATTGAAAATAAATGTTGTCAAGATCCCCAAGAGGGTGTGCGTTGCAAATGTTTCATAAACATTCCCGTCCTTCATTACCAGCGTACTTCCTTCCACGGAAATGAATCTCGCAGCACTGGGACTTATTAAATGGATCAAAATACGACCGAAGATTTGCTGTTCCGTTGATAGCGAGCTGGAGCAGCGTTGACGGAGTGCCAAGAACGGAAGGGAAGGGAAAAAAACAACATCACACCACACAAACTGTCGTCTTTGCGTTCCGGGGCCGGCGTTATGATTTTGTCGTCTGCGGACTGCAACCGAATTTTATGTGATCCGCAAACCCTTCGAACAGGAAATTGAAAGAAACCGTGACGACGCACCGCCCGAATGCGAACCCGGATGCGATAAATCCGAAAAAGGGTTACCCGGGGCCGGGTGGAAGGAAAATCCGTCAGGGCGAAGTGGAGCCTCGCGGGAGCCTTTTTCTTATGTTTCTTAGTCGCTTCCGGTTCATCCGTTGAAGGATGCCGCTTAACGAACGGCTTCAAGAACGGCTTTAATTGAGCCGCCGTGGTGTTGTTGCGATGCTCACGAACAATGTGTCGCTTATAACAAAAACAATAACGAGGAACGGAACTGTGACAGAAGACGTATGGTGGGGCAGGAAAAACAACCCCAGCTTGAAAACGAGGCCAACCAACGAGCAGGAGCAAAGCTTCGAGCCTTCGCCGACGTCCTAAATCACTTGCACGGTTTATTGGGATTTCATAAATTTTATAATCCGCTTCTGCTCCTTCTTTAATCCCCGGCGGCAGTTTGGAACCGCTTGAGCCTTCCCTAGAGCCTCGGGGAACAGTGCGAGAAAATTCAAGAATTCTACATCTGTAAATTTGTCGTCCATGTCATTGCTTGCGAAGAGTTTAGAGAAATGGAACGGAGAGTTCGGAAGCGATGGACGTGCGGCGGAAATACGAAAAATTAGATCTCCGAAAGACGGATGCCTGTGCCCTACGGGTACCTACTTAGTAGCTCCTCCGTTTTTCCAATTCCTCCACCCAAGCCCCTGAACCGCTTGGCAAACCCTTTGCTTGTTAGCCAGGATCAACGCAACGCTGGCCGGACGGAATGAGGTTTTTCTCCGATTCACCCGAATGGGTTCGTTTTTGTATTATTTTTTATTTATTTCTCCCCCCGTCACGTCGTTTAGAACGTTAAGCATCTTTATGTACTTCTTATTTTTTTTCCACTCGCCACTCGCTTCGATGCAAGCATAAATCTAACGGTTTTACACAACGATGGTCGTTGTCGTGAGCCCGATTGCCTACACTCAGGTGGTTCCTTCCGACGGCCATAAATCGATGGACCGAAGCACCCAGCGCGCGAGTGGTGCTATTAAATTACATTAGATTATTGCTCCGGCATCCGACGCTCGCTTGCTTGCGCGGGCGTTTGCGATTGATTGGCCCCATTTCCTCGTTGCCACGGACGCGAGATGTTTGCCCGATAACGAACGATTAATTCGCCGGAGATTGCTCTCGTATGCTGTTGGTGAGGGTTTTTTTGTTCTAAACCGTAATAAGAGCAGCAGTATTAGGATGCAATCGAATGAAATCCACCGGTTAACGGAGGATGATAAGAAAATTTATGTTTCTCGTGTTTTATGTTGGCAAGATTTTCTTATTTTTTCGTTGGCGTTACAAGTTTATATATTTTTCAAAGACGATTGCATGGTTTTTATTGTTCGTCAAGTTGTTTAATGTTCGACAAATCAACAAATTTTCATTTTTGTACACGGGTTTTTGATTGAAAAGAAATTGACATTTTATGCAATCTAATTTCTCTGTATAAACTTAAACTAAACATGTTTTCTTTGCTGAGGACTAACATTATTCGATACATGAAATACGAACTCTTTGGCCCCACTTTGGTTGGTGTTTCCGCATCCCCCCCCCTCCCCTTCCCCCTTCCTCCACTGTTGAGGTGAAAGCTGACGCCTTCGAGCGGCGCCGGAAAATCAAATCAACCACTGAAACTAAATCCGCCCCGTGCGCAGACCATGGGAGAGGAAGTCAGTTTTTCCGGCAATGGGAAAAGAAAGCCCCACCACAAGGCGAGAAAAACATCCACCCACGGTGAAATAAAATTCACCACCAACGTTGGCTCAAAAACCCATCAATCAGCCTCAGCCTCGGCGGAGGGCTCCCGAGCGCCACGTCAATGTCAACAAAACACACGCGAAAGCCTCAACCGAGCAGCATCGATGGTGTTGGGCGGGTCTGTATCCGTTTTTTGTGTTTGTGTGTGTTTCCTGTCCTCCTAATTCGAGTACTTTTTATTCAATATGTCAAACCATACCGGTTCTGGTCGATCGTCGTTTGTTTTCCGTCAAGGTGTATGTTTCCTTTCAAGGAGAAGCTGTGTTATGTTTGCAACTGCTTCCGATGAAAATGTTTATTAAGAAACACGTATAGCCGACTCCTATAAGAACGGCTCAAAACAAGTACCATGAAATGAGCAATGGTGCTTGAAGCTCGCGCCAAACGTAGCTCCAGCGTAATTGAAGTCGACAAGGTCGGGCAAGAATCAAATCATCAAGCACAAAACGTGGCTCGCGCTGACGGACACGAGCAATGATGCGATTTTACGCTCGCCCAAGGGGTCTTTGCCAACTACGAAGAACTGACCTGTGTGTGTATAAAGGTTTTCCATTTCCATTTCCAACGCCGAGAAAGCCAAAAGTCACCTCAAAAAGGCTCGACCAGCGTCAACAGTTATCCTTCCACGAACACGATCGTGTACCTCATCGGGCTAAGTGTAGCCTCAGGACGGGGACGGCCTGGCTCGCTTCCACCGCGCGGATGTCCTTCACGAAACCGGCAAACAAATAACACGCACAAACCTGCGGCTGCGTTCGCGTGAGGTCATAGCTTTCCTTCGGCTGGGAAGCTTTCATTATCATTCCAAATATTGTTTCAACAAAATTGCATTAGGCCGCGCGCTTTCCCAACGGGACTAAAGTTGGGTTCATTTTCAGCTACGATTGTATGGCGAGGAAATTGAATGGAAAATGTACCCGCGCTTGCCAACTTTAAGTGGTTTCCATTCGCCCCCCTTGTACTATGTTGACTCGCATTCAGAAATAAAACCGCATCGCTATCAACGCTCGAGAGTGCCGGAAAAATTCACCTAAATTCAATAGACAAACCCAATTACTCAAATTGTGAATGCAAATCGTTGGATAATTAAAGTGTTAAATGGCAATGCCGAAAATTTGCACCCGCTTCACAAACGGCCAGACCGAGTGCCGCTGGCAGCAAATCTAGCCTGCTAGTGAGAGTGAACTTCAAATCCTCCACCGGCCAACCCCCCGGCGGCTTGTGGGACTTGTTTCGTATCGGAAAACTCGGAAACAAACCGACTTCCCACCAGTCGGGGGTCCATTTGGGACAACTTTACTTACCGTTACCCTTGGACCAGCAGCCGAAAGCGAGCTCCAACAGAATGTGGTCCTTTTTGGCCCCGGCTCTGCTGTGGTCCGGTTCTACTTTCCTCCATCTCTTTCCCCCCTTGGGAGTCGAACCTTTCTGGTGGAAAATCGGTAGCCACCGATCAATTACGACCCCTGATGGGAAGACTGACATTTACTGCAGGCGAAGAGAAGCAAAGTGCTCGGAAAATACACACAAACACTCACACACACATACACGTTGCTTTCAGCAGGAGTAAATTCACTGCTGCTGTACCCCTTTCTTTCACCCCTACCTCGCTTCTTTGTCACTCCGGAACTGTGGAAGTTTTAACAAAACGTTAAATTGAACAAAATATCGTTCTACTCGTGAGCGAACGGTTCCCATCGGCCATCTGGGTGCCCTTTTTCCAGTTTTCCCCCGAATTCCTCCGGCTCCGTGCGAGCAGCCCATCCGGAGGTCAATTAGGAAGCTTTCCCCGAAGGAACCCTTCCTCCTTGTGCGGCACGAGTAAGATACAAATTGGGTACCGAAATTAATGATTCCAGTTAAATCAGTTCGACTTCGGGGCTGGCTGACGCAGTGAGCTGGGAGTGAAATGCCGTTTGGTTTTCAGTATCGCATGAAATGGAGCTACGAAAAACCGACGCTAGCTTAATTTCGGCACCGTGTACTCCTAGACCACGGGCAGTTGGACGGGGGAGAGCACTCCATTTCCGGGTGAAAGTTAAATTGTGTTAGCGATACCGGGATCGTGATCATTATTTCCGCACTCTGCTTGTGCTCCGTGGGGAAGGACGACGTGGCGTTGGACCACCGCTCGGTGGTGGTTGAAGATTGTGCTTTCGGCTTTTTTATTGCGTCACTGTGCGATCCCGGGGATATCAGGGAAATAGATTAATCACGGCACCAAGGTACTAATAAAGTAATTTGCCGAGGGTTGGCTGTCGTTCTTCTTCGAGTTCTTGTTATCCATTATGTGGCTAAACGACTGTTCACAATGAAATTAAAATAATAATTAAGGAGTACATTTTCATTCAGGATGGTTGCTTTCAAACGGTATGTTCCAGATTTTTTATAGGTTTTGGAAGAAGTTATTTAAAACGCAGTGTGAAGAAATTCAGTTTCTTCTAATTGAACTTATCCATTTGCATTTTTCGAAAGGACATGTAAAACTCACTGACAAATATCCATTTGCTATGTTGAAAAAATTTTTACTCCTCCTATTCTTTCGTAAAGGGATTTGATATGGCAATACAGAAGAAATTGGGGCAAGATTTCGTACATGGTTAGTATACTCACAGATCCTATTTGCCTTTGATAGCTCTAAGTTAAAAATGAGATAAAAATCATTGCGTAATATACTTTTTGCAATATTTATAGCTTTTTGCTATATTTTTGTTAATAAATTGATAGTAATTTGGGTTTCTTTTAGTGTTGTGCCTAAATATTAATATGAATCTTTCACCTAAGATTAATTAAGAAGAATTGATGAATCTTTTGGGATTCGTATCTTCAATCGTTTATGAATCTTTCGAAATCTTAATGGACAAATATTTCATGGATATTTTACGAATCTCCACGATTATTTCAATGGCGTGGATCATGCGACAAAAAAAATCTTAACCCATTCTCTGCTCATAACTTTTCATCAGTTTATGTATCTTTGGGATTCATGAATCTCTCATCAACAGATTCATGTAGAGGTTCATGCAAATGCAAAGAATCGTTTTGATTCATGAATCTTAATCTGAATTACACAACTCTAGTTTCTATTTCTTTAATAAAAATTGATAATTCATGTTATTTGCTTAAGGAGTACATTCTACCTCGCCCCGCCTTATTATTGTTGTGAACTATTCTTTCAACAGGAAAATTATTCAATTAGTTTGTTTACACATACACTTTTTCACAAACGCCCACAGTGTCATTGATCTCCCTAATTCGAACGTAAATTTTACCACCGCACACTCCATTATTCATTATCATCATCATCCTCATCAGTACATCGATTAACTCGTGCGAACCTGGCGGTTTCCCTTGAAGAGAAAGTTCATTACGGGTCATAAATATAAACTACCCGGTTCCGGCTGCCACCGGAACGTTCTTCCCCATGTGTCGTGGAACCAAACCAGACCGGCAGATGGCAGACGAGACGCACCGTTTTCGCGTGGGGTCACTATCAATTATGCTAATTACGCATCAACCCAACCCTCTTATCGGAAATGATGCAACACATTTTCCGCTGGATGGGACGAATGTTCGACGAAACTCGACGATGCATTGATAATTTTGTTAAACGTCCCGTGCAATGTCATTAGATGTAATGTGTTTGCGTGATTACGAAGGGCACACTTTCCCTCGTCCGGGAATGTCTTCGTAGCTTCCATCTTGACGACAAAACTCTCCTAATCACCAATTATATTCACTATCCAATTAGTACCAACAGCAACCGGTTTGTTTGGCAAGCAACAGCATATAATCCTGATGCCAACCGTTCTCTTTCGGAACGTAGCCTTTCTTCGAGTTGTGGTTCGGTGAATCACAAACAGGTAAACGAACTACCGATATAGACTGTTCACCGTTTGATCCCGTACCGGTATTCGGAAAGGCATGGTAAATACGAACTCAAGAAGTGGCAAACAAGTTCGAACGACGTTAGGAAAACAAAATCTGCATAATTGTGGCTTCGAAATGAGAGATCGAAAAATCCTTCCGGGTGTAGAAACCGAAAAGCGAATAATTTTCAGTCAGTGTTGAACGTCTCGTTTCCCATCTGCACACTTTTCAATCCTGTGCCGCAAGTGCAAACGTTAAAAGCCGAGAGATAAGTGGGTAAATCGGAGTGATTGAGTTATGAAAAATGAATGAAATCTCATCTGGCTGTATATCATCTCCATCATTCACATGACGATCATCATCATCATCATCATCATCGTAGTCGTCTACGGTTTCGAGCTTAATCAAGAGCTAGCATTCCCGGTGGATGATCATCCGAGTACCGAGTGCCATCGGATCCAATCATCTAACTGAATGTATTCCCCGAAGTAAAATGCGAACACATCGGCAAAAAAAGGAGTAGGACCCGACCAGACGGGCCACCGTTTCGGTGGTCTGCTGCGTTCCGATCCGGATGGTATCCGATAAATATCCTTCCACGTTCGATCAACCGTAGGTTGCCTTTGGCCAAACCGGACTGGAAAACGCTTCCGCTGCTGCGAAGAAAATGTCATAAATAAATTCTTTTGGACTTTCCGTGAGCTTAAGACAATCGATACTGAAGCAATCGGCAAAACGAAACACGAGCTACGATCGAGAGTTTTTTTCCGAGCTCGAACACGATGCTAACCGCTTAAATCACCTTCCACAAACACGCACACACTCTTGAGGTGAGAAAACATGAGTTACATCCGGTGGAAAACCCACCCCCCCGGTGAACACAATTGCCATCGTGTGCGCCATACACTACCGCCCCGAACCGATTCCCTGCAATCAAAATAAGCAATTTCCCAAATGGTCTTTGAAGTTGGACTGTTTTTCTTTTTCATTTTCCATGTAGCTGTTGAAGATTGGAAAATTTTTCAACAGCGACTGCCGTGTTCCCAGGTGCAGCACATTTTTCACCATCGAGTTTACACGGCATGATTGCTTGGCCTTTCCCCGCCCTGTGCCGTTCACTTTTCGTCGCGTTTTCTTGCAAGATGCTACCACTCATCAACACCATCGCTTCTTTTTTTTTCAAATTATGAAACATCATAGCACACGTGGTGGATGGTGGGAAAAATTGAATTTATTTTATCGCTTTATGCATTTCATACATGCATTTTCATTCCCTTTTTTTTTCGCACAATTTTTCATCTCCGATGTTCAAAATGAATCGTATCACCTTCACGTAGACGAGTTACAGATTTACCGATTGCCAGCGGAGCAAGGCATGGTGCAAAGCTGAACAAATATTTATGCATCCTTCATAGAAAGTGTTAGTTTTTCCCGTGGAAAATTCTTTGATATATTCTCCCCGGGAGGCAAGACTTGCACAGTGTAAAAATATCAAACTGTTTATTCGCCTCGTAAGCCACAGTTTGCAGCAAAGAGCAAAACTTTGCTAGCTGCATGATGGAAAAACTAAACATAACATTTGCTTGGTCGCATGGTTTTTTTACCGAGCTGTTGTGGGATGCATATGGGATGGAAAATGCAACGATACAAAATGGGTCGCGTAGAAGTTTTTATCTGCAGGTACATTAAAGTAATGCATATTGTTTTTGAAACAAAACACAGTGGCCTAACTGAAATAGTGTATGGTGGGTAACATACATGAAAGGAACAGAACAGCAAAATCAGTGGAAAATACTTGCATTTACCGTGGTGGAAAAATACTTCGAAGATTATTTAAAATCTAATTTAATGGCAACCAAATGAGCTTAAATCTCATTTCCTCGCAAACAACAGGTTCCAGCTACTCGAACAAAGATAGGTCGTTAACATTCTTAAGACCGCCCCACAAACCAACCCGACTCCTAGCGCCTTTAACGAAGTAACTCAACCAAATAACCTCTCCCGCAGCTCACAAACCGGGAGAACTGCGCCGAGATCTAATTAATGATTTACAGACACCAGCGCCGAACGCGGCAAAGAACGAGCCGCCAAAAGTGTGCCCGCGTTCAAATTCACTTAGTATTCATTAGCTTTTCCACCATTAATTATGACGGCATTATCACAATGGCCACCGGTAACCAATTAAAGCGATATCCGGCGACGCCACGAGCTCGGCTGGGATGTGATTTTCTCCGCCCGCCGTCGGAATGCCAACGCGATGTCCTGAGCGGAATGACCGGTCACAGATGGCTGGATGGCCGCTTTCCTCGCTGGTGGAAAGGTTGCCAATCCCTGCAAATTATTTCCGCCTGCCACGCCGTGATTGTGGAATTTTTCAAGGGCACGCGACGGTAAAGAGTGGATGAATACTTTCAGTTTCAGTTTTCTTCCCGGCACAAATCTCGACGACGATGACGGCGTCGCGCAGGGAGTTGTGAAAATCGACGCCGGTCTGTCAGCAAGAAAGTGGGGTGAAATTAAATCAACATGATTGCCTGCAGCGCACCGTTTCGTCGTCTTCGGGCCCAAGTTTTCAACGCCCTCAGTCGTCGGAATGTTCTACCACCGTCTACGAATCATGGCAGACCAGCTACATAAAGCGTCAGTAACTGCTTGATCCGTCTTATCACTCGATTCCCTTCTCGGGCTGGTACGGGAGAAAAGTTCGTTCGCTCGGGCACCAGGAAATGCGGCAACGACGGAAACGAAAGCGCAAGTACCTCGCAGGCGAAAGCTCCGAAGGCTACGGGCGTAATTGAATCGCATCGGACAACTCTCGAGGGGCTCGTCCGGCTGGCAGGCCAGCTCGCCCTAGGTAACTCATAAGAGTAATCGTTTATTTTCGTCAAATTAGATTATGCATAGGTTTGCCATTCTTCATTCGTTCTTATGCCGTACCGTTCGGTGGGGGGAGGGCCTCCAAGGTATGCAGGTTCGTGGCTGAGCACAGTATGGATGGAAATAAACGTCAATAATCGCTAGCGCATGTCGCTAGGAATGTCGGGTGGCGGGAAGAAATTTCATTTAGAGGAAAAAAAAAGTTGATAAAGAAATTTATCTTACGATTTGACGAAAAATTGCACAAATCGTATTCTCACGCCTTCGGATCGGAATGAGCCTCCGATGAGATGAAGTTATTACGGTGGAGCTGATGAAAGTTCAGATGAAAAATGTGTACGATTACAGATGTTGATTGTCGATAATGGGTTTATCATGATGTTAATTTTCGGTGGATTGCAATTGTTTGGTTTAACATTTTCATGAAAACTATGCAAAAATATAGAATAGGTCTTTTTGAAATCATTTTTAGTTCAACCTTTCCAAGTCTTTTCATTATTATAATTAAACAAAGCAATGATGAACATATGAAACAAGTTATCCTACTAATAGGAAATACCATCATCATCATCATCATCAACAGATTATAAAAATATTTTAGAACAGTACGATGTTTTATCCTTAATTTCATTTTACAAGATGGTATTTCATTTTATCATTACATAAATCCTTGTACCTAGGGAACATTCTCTATCTTTTAGAAACCATTTTTTTTCCATTTTCCTTGAATGATTTAAGCTCCATGCTTAAACTTTTAAGTTTTTTTTATTTGAAGCATTCAGCATAAAAATCCGGTTCACTTTTTCGAAGAACAATCCCCAACACTCCAGGTGGTTAAATGTAAGCCGCTTGTAAAATCCATAAACTACCAGCATGACCAAAAATAATAAGCCCTCTGTCGTCCACGCGAAAGCCCCGAATGTATTGGCCCTGTCTTTGGTTGCCGGCCGACTTTTATCGAACACGGAAGCGTGTGGGTGTGCGTAATAAATCGTGCCTGTCAGTGAGTGATTTGATCATTTTCACCGAAAAGGATAAATGTTCGCCAAGGTACTTACCTTTACGAGGCACCGCTGCTTGGTCACCGTTGCGATCGGAAAAACGCATTCGTACTTTCCCTGCCGTTTTCGAGTTTTCTTTTTTCCCGGCTAGCACTGTGTCACGGAAGAACTTTTCCCCAACGAAAAAACCCTCTAGCCGCAGCACGCACACACTGACCCTCTGTCGAAGTCAATAAAAATGGCAATCTATTTTCCACCCGAGCGTTTTCTACGCTTTCTGGTTTTCCTTTTTCCGTGTTGTTGGTTTTTTTTTGTTGTGTTCGTTTTTATTTAACCCGTTTCACTTTCGGCACTTCGGTACGTGTCACCCTTTGTGTAGGTATTTTTTATTATTTCTCCACCATTTTTCTTCACCAACGGGTTCCGACGGTTTTCATCGCACAAAAACAGAATAAAAACGGAAACGCACGATGTTCGAACCACAACAACGTGCGATACTTTGGCACAACCACCCCGCTTTCAGCCACTCTTCGAGTTTCCCTTTGCGGTGAAGTGAAAATGAAACGTTTCGGATTACCTTCAACCGGTTTCCGTTTTACAGCCTTTCATGGATCCAACCCGTTCACCTCGGCACGAACCGGTTCGGGGCACACGAACGCGGGTAGCCTTTTCCACTAAAAACATACACCAAACCCCCCGCGCCGAGGGGATGTCGGAAAATGCGAAGAAACGCGCACCGGCAGGGATAAAAGAGTAAATTTCACGATTGGATAAATTTTGATTTACTTCGTAACCGGTTACGCTTTCAAAGCAGACGCTGTCAAACGCAGCAACCCGAGGGTGGGCTTTAAAGCGCCCTTCATTATTATTAGCCTCGTTTCGCGTTGCGTCCTTTTTTATGGAAAATGTTTGCGGCCCGCTCGGTACACCTTTGCCAAATGGTCCCAGTTAATGGGTGGGCAAAATTAAAACGAAAGATGTTTGTTCACGGTTTTCAACGGCGAAATTTCATAATTTACCGCACTTCGTTACACACGACGCCATACAAAACACTCAACGGCCACTTTGATGGCTGACAGAGTTGGTATTTTTTTTTTAAGCTTTTCTTGAAACCCACTCCGTTTGGCACAAAGAAAATAAAAAAGTTTCTGTTTGTATCGATGTTCGAAATTCACATTTTTCGGCGTTCACCTCCTACAAAAGGACAGTTTCCTTAAGTTCCGATTGCGCGCCCAATTTCTGGGCACCCCTTCAGAGGCACATCCGCTCAGATGAAAACCACAACACCGACTGCCTGAAGCGGCTGACTCGGTTTCTCGGCCTAGGTCGTGAACATCGGTGCATCGTGGTCGGATCTTGGTGAGCAGTGAAGCCGGCCAGCATCCATCGCACGGTTTCCTTCGAGAGCGCTCACAATTTCCAGTTCCCAACCACGTTCCGTCCATCTAGTCGACCTCCTTTAACATCAAGCCAAGCTAGCAAAGCATTTCCATCTGCCTTCCTGCTCGTCGGAAAATCTCTCACCCGAATTGCGCTCGCTCACCCTTTCCCACCATCAACAAGTCAATCATCGTTTCCCCTTTCTCGCGAGCAAGGACTTTGTGCTTCATCAGCTCTCACCGCCACTTTTTCGCGCTCACTTTTCCGGCGGGCTTCGGGTAGCACGTCAAAAAGCACATGTTTTCAGCGTGGCGCGCGTCCAAACGCCGATCGTAACGGAAAACTGTTGATTGTCCGTGCCGTTGTTTACATTTCTCTTCAACTCCTGCCAAACGTTCGTCATTCTTTTTTGGCGTCAAACAGCAGACAAGGGCAGCGTGGTGGGGCAGCGGTACGGGACGGAAAACACCCCCCCATGCAAAGGAAATTGAACGAAAGACCAAAGAACTTGAGGCGTTTGCGAGATTGGTGGGGGGAAAGAACCGGAGATCGCTTTCGACCGTACAAAGGAAAGATCAAACGTGCGAGTTTTGTTTTTTCGTACCGTCGTTGGGTTGGAAAGGAAAACTTAGCATCGAACCACATGTGAATGACATCTTGTCATGGGTTCCGGTGTCCCATATCCGCTGTTCGATGAAAACACCTGCTCTAGAGTAGAAGGAAAAAAGGAAACACGTGCCAAACGGATCAAACCGACGAGCACAGTTTGCATCTCACGAACGAGGTCATTTGATGTTGTAACACTCTGAAACAAGGAGGGAAAAATAGAATTTAAAGACACCAAACAAAATAAGGCTTCCTCGGGTCACCAACCAAAGCCTAGCTTACTTTTCATTTCTTATCGAGAATATTCGTTTTGTTTTAGCCATTTTTTCATCTACTGCCTGAAGCACTTTCAGTCGACGAGAATCTTGTTTAGCTTTTCTCATTTCCCGGAATCGCTTCCGGAAGCGGGACCACGTTTGCGGCCCAACTCGGATATCATTTACTCATTCATTGAGTTATTTTCCATACGCCAAGCGGTGGGGCCCAAGGAGGACACAACTTATGCACGCCCACCCACACGCCACATCCACCGGATACGAACACGTGTTGAATATTGATGAGCATGTTCTATGCTGCCATGCTGGCTGCTTCCGGTGCAAAGCCGCCGTATCGCCGTCGCACCCGAATCGATTTATCGGAACGTGCCAACACTCACTGGAGGTACGGTAGAGTTGGCTTGGTTTTTGTTTATATTCACCGCAATCCGATCCGTTTCCGTACCATCCGTCTCTCGGCAATCTCCTCCCCCGTACGGTTGGAATCACGGAGGGAAATTAGTTTGTATGCAGGTCGCGTCGTTGCAATGGAACGATGCATTCCAGCGATCAGGTAGTTCCGGAAAATTGACTGCCAGTTGCTGATTCCGTGGGCCATGACGTTACTTTGTTGTGGCCTTGTATCTTCTTTTAGCTCTGCTTTCCCGCCTGGTTTTTTGTGGGTTTCACACTGTATCAACAATATTGTTTTCATGGTAAATTGTGTTCGTGATTAATTGTTCTGTTTCAACAGAGAACAATGTATTTCATTTACTATTATATCCAATTACAAGGCACCGGTTATTCAATTGGTAACAATTTGAAACTTTTGTTTTAATAGTTGGTAGCGAATTGATTCGATTTATTGGCTACATCTTGGAGTGATTCATTTTTCGCTCAAAACCAAATACAAACCACCCATTTCAATTTAGTTTTACAGCTGGATAATAAATTCTCTTATTTAATATAATATTGCAAATGATGAAAAAGTCGCTTAGGATGGTATAAACACATGCTGCAATATTGAGAAGTTTAGTAAACATGACCATCTTTCCAACCATTGAAAACAATCTTGCAAATATTTAAATTTATCCTCAAGATATAAACAATCGATTTCTTTACGACATCCGTAAGTAATTGGTTAAATGCACCTTCAATTTGGGAAGTGTCCCACCTTCCGATCTACTTCTCGGGCGCGTTCTTCAGCAGTGTCAACTCCAGCAGCGAAATCCATTCATTCCTAATCGTTGTTTACCAAGCACAATTCTCCAATGCGCACGCCATTTCCGGATGCCCTTCTTCAGAAACGATTGCCCGACGCACAAACAGACGAAGGCGCCGCAGCGGAGGCTTTGTGCGAATGAATTTCCTACCAGCTAGTTTCCCCGGGAAAATTAGTCAAACACGAGCGCGCACCGCCCAGGCCCCCAGCTCTGACGTCAACGGCGAGCCGGGGTCGGGCCGGAAATAAATGAAGACAGCAACAAATGTCTAAACAAATTACCATTCCGCGCCATTCGCGCAGAAGCCTTGCGTAAATCCCGAGAACTTCGTGCCTTCGGGACGGGGCGTCCGGGAGGGGGGTTTTCTCATAATGATTTTCCCTTTTCATTCCTTTACCAAACGGAAACCCATGAAAGCATCTCAGGCATCGCTCCCGTTGGCGAATGAAAAGATTGAATGTGCGGCGGTTCAAATGGGAAACTCGCGGAAGCAAAAACTGTTTCTCACCCATCGGCTGAACGCCGCGAGGCTTGCAGTGGAGCATGCATAGAGTCCTTCCTCCAGCCCCGAGGTCATTACCGGTGAAGAGTAATGATTCTGCAAATTGAACGGGAAATCTAGCGCCGCCTAGTTGATGAAGCTATCGGCTGCACCTATCCTCCTATCGGGGATCGTAGCGAGCCTGGGTTGGGTTTTCCAACGAATTTCCCTTCGCATTCCACCGGGAAGAACACACCGGTACGGAAACAAACGGAACTCTCGGGCCGTGGGGGGTGGTATTAAAAATGCAAATAATTTCCTTATGCTCGTTTGGAGGGTGGATTTCTGGAGGGCCCTTCGAAGGCGCCATTTGGGGCAGTATTTTTGGCGGTGCGCTAACGAAAGACTCCCTGGAAACTGTACCTTTGAAGGGGCACGTGGAATGGAAATGACAAGAACAGGGTGAAACAGAAGCGGAAAACTGTTTTCGATAAAATTGCAATCGACGGTTGGTAAAGGAAACGCGATTAAGAAATATCTGTACGTGGTGAGTAAGGAGATGAGGGGTTGAGTAGGGACGGGATTGCTATTGGAGTACCGTCGAACGCTAACAACATCCTCGAATGGTGTGTCGTGTCGTGATCGGAAGTACATTTTCCACCAAACATTCCCAACGCATACAGAAGAAAAACGGAAAATAGTTGGAACGTAAAACGAAGTGTGGTGTGGATTTTGGGGAGAATAAACGTTTCCTCGGGAAAACCACCTGCAGCGAAAATACAATCTCACTCCGGGCAACTTCGGTGCCTTCCAAAACTAAACCCATTGCGCCCGTTCATGTTCGCGGGAAAACATTTCCCAACCGTTCCCCTGGCCTCCACCCTGGCGTCGCGAGCGTGACCTCGTTAGGCACTCGCCGGAAGGAAACGGTCGACCAAATCACCATCAGCAACCTGTTGGCGACAATAATTGTTAAGCTGCCCGCTGCGCCACACCATCTCTCCGGGTTTGGCACCGGGAAGCGCCCGAGAGAGCTCGACGTTATTGCGCCAACGATCGCTTTCAACTTCCGTTCCGGTTCGAGGGCGTCAAAGGGCGCCACATGTTTCTGGCGGAGAGTTCTTTAGCAAAGTCAGTTCCGAACGATACGCCTGTTTGTGTGTGTGCGAGTTGGCGTGGAGCGACTTTAAGAAGATGCCGTGTACGCGCCAACCGGCAGCAAACAATCCTGCCGAGGGCACCAGGAAAAGCACCATCAGGATCTGTTTCCTGTTCGCTCGGAAGAAGAAAGGAAAAACGGGAAGTCAGAGAAGCAAAACAAGTGGATGGTGGTAACTGCCTCGGTGATTTGCACTACAAAGTGGAAGTTGTACCAGAAAAGTGCTTCACGGCACAATGGCAAACTGAAAGCGCCTTTAAATCGATCAATCGACACTGAGGGTTAAGGAGAACAAGGATTCTTGTCTACTGAGTTCTAGTGGCGTTTGAATAGGCAAAAGTGAAAACTGAGGAAAATTATGTTATGGCGTCTTTTCTTTGGTGAATTTAATGTTTTCATGCGTAACTTTAAGTACTTAGGGTGCAATTGTAGCATTTTACTTCCTACAAGGAGTGTCTTTACCCTACATGAAGTGTCTTGAGAAGTGTTTCAGCAATTTTATTTCAAACTTCTTCGACACTTAAAATTATATTGCAAACAATTTCCTAGGAAGACTATTTCCAAATCGTGAAAACGGGTTTACACTGAACAGTTCTTTCTTAATTTGGTTTTGGTCTTTAATCAAACCGCTTTCCCTTGATTGCTTTTGATTGTAGTGAATTTCGCTTTACTTGACCTTCTTTCTTCTCGATGCTCGAGTACACGAATTCATATTAAAGTTTTCCCCACAACCAAAAAGTCAGTGAAAGGCAGCTCGGAGGGGAGAACTTTGCCAAACAAGCCGAAAACGCTGCTACATTTTCCAGTAGGGAACTTTTGTTGAACATGTTTTTTTTCTGTTCTGTAGAAACGGTAAGGAGGTCAGTAAGGGCTAAACATGTTCATTGAAAGTCCGAAATGAAAAGACGTACATGGAAACATTCACTGCGGTATAACAGGTGCGGCGAGGATAGACAGAATCGTCCTAGCATGGCGACACTTGGAAGGATCTTAAAGGATCGAACGCTTCGGTGAAACTTTTAAAGCATTTTGTGGCAATTGGAAAGGAAAATTTCTTACATTATCGTTTGGAACTCTGTAAGCTACAGTGGTTAGTTGTTTTATTTTGTATCTGTACATTTGGCTTACTCGCGATTATAACAAAATAATTTTTTCAACTTTTAGGATTTTTTAATTTGATTTTTTAGCAAAACACTGTTGGCTAAAATACCTTCCAAAAAGAATGTTTTCAAGCTCAATCTCATTGAAATTATATCTTCTTTAAACTTCTTCTCGCAAAAAAATATAATATGCCTCATCCAGAAATGTCAAGCTTGAAAGAAATTTTTCGTACTCAATGGTCGTACGCTGACGGTTATAAATACACCATTTGATTCTGATAGGTCCGGAAATGGTATTTATATAATCAAACATCATCTATTCCCGTGGTTTTTTAGCATTACTGATCTCCTTATCAATGGGGCTTTATTTTACCCCAAAAACACAAGTAAATTTTCTTCTACGATATTTGTCACGCATCTTATATGAAAACAAACCGCTCCGTTATCTGAAAGCCCAAAAATAATATATTCTGCTCCTCACGTCCATGATTAATATCAGCCGAATGTAGATTATGGCCCAGGATTAAGGACAGCGATGGGTTTACCTAATGACCGTTTGTCAACTTCTGCACATAATAATGCTACATATTTCACCCTGCCGGAAAAAAGCCTATCTCATTTGTTCGGTTGGTGGACACATTATTATTTCAGTGATCTGGATTGATATTCATAAATTTCTTTTACTTATTGAAGAAACTACATGTAACAGAAACTTCTTTTTTTGTCAATGATGGTCTGCTTGACTTCGTTACATCGGAATATTTTAACCTATGATTTACTAATAAGAGATTGAAACTAACGCTAAAAGGTTAAGTATTTACAAATCCATCTTTACACCAGTTGGTTTACACTTTATTATTTGCCTTTAAAAATACTTCATAATACTTAACCAAGTTTATCATGGCTTAAAGAATTTTACATTCAACTATTCAATTTTGCTTAATACGTGCTGTTTTGTAATACAGAATGCTTTGTACTTTCGTATTGCTATTTATGCAACTTTTCTAGGAAGGAAAAACTCCAACACAAAATCACCACCACCCCATATAAAATCACATTAAGCCCGGTGTTATCTTATGCGTCCTTCGGGTTCAAAACAGACACTCGCGTAAACCACAGTTTAGCACCTGCACGAACGACACAAAAGCCGGCGCCAAACATCGTCGACTTGTGAAAAACTTTATCATCGTCTCTCGGGAGGTAAACGGTTTTTATCTTCTCATTCCTTCCTGCTCCTTCTGCAACGGGTTGCAGCATATGGCGAGGTCACAAGATGCAGCTGCAGTAGCTTTATGAGGCTAAATAACCACTTCACTCTCGCACGGTGCACAAACCGCCAACAACGCAACGCTACAATAAGAATGTTGCAATTGCAATCCAAGCCAGCCAGGATTGAAAGAGAGAGCTCCGAGGAAGCCAACGTCGTCTTTTTTTTATACACTACTCATAAAAGAACGCGCACACCTTCTCGCGGCTGGAAGGGCTTTATTTCATTTCAGTCCTTTCGCGCCTTCTACCAACTACGGCCATCCGTCCCGTGGCATCCTGTTGCACATTCCCGGCGCGCGTTGGGTTGCACTAATCTCACCGAACGATGCAATGCTGCACGGTGAACGAACAATAACATTTGTTTCGGGAAAAACAGAAACATAAGATACGGGCGCAGAGCGAACCTCCCGACTAGGGTTGGTGTAGAGGTTTAACGAGTTTTTTTGAACAAAACTGTTTTGAAAATGGAAGCAACTATTCTCTGCAAGTATGAATAGGGTAAAAAATTGTCGCTTCGCTAATTTATTTTAACAGCTAACATTTGTTGATCTAGAGAAGATTTTTCTACTTGACTTAAATTGTGTTTAACAAGCTTTCGCAGTTTCTCAAGTGTATTTTAAGCTAATTAGATGTTGACTCAAAATAGCAATAGTAATATATTTGCACATTCATTTATCTTTATTACATCGTGACAGTGTTTTTTTTACATTTGGGAACTGATGTTTTGAATTTCTGTATGTATTGAATAGATTAACTTAAGAAATTTCTGCGATTTGTTATGTATCAGCATTTTATCAGTTTGACATTTATCATCATTTTCTCTATTAGACTGTACTCGTTTTCGTCATGACTTCCATCACAATAATTTCACAGTCCTAAGATTGAAAAATAAAAAAAACTTATTGAATTCCAGCTTTACCTACAACTTTTTTCAGTTTTTTTCTTTGAATTGAATGCAGCCCTTTCGTCCCTTGTTAGTCCAAAATAAAATTATTTCTTTTTCTATTATTAATTTTAATATTTTTCTATTATTAATATTTCTTTAAACGATGTTCAAAACTTTGTTTCCAATTAAATTGATGCCGAAAAATAAATGGAAGATCTATGTCTGTACACAACACCACCTCTACTCTTCGAAGCAATAATATTCGATTCGATATATTATATAAAAGCTTTCTAAACATATTTTAAATAGTTGCCTCATTCCAGTAGGAAAAGTAGTATGACAGAGTAAAGTTTTTACATGTGATGTTCGAACAGGGTGAAGAGCTCTCGCGTTAAACCATGAGGTGATTAGTTCACGTCAAACTTCCACCATGTCAACCGAGGTGGGGCAACAGCTGGGAAAATACGATTTTCTTCTCGCTAGGAGCGCCGGCTCGTGGACACGGTTCATTCGGCAAAAAGCTAATTACTGCAGCACCAGTGAGTCCTTAATGCATAACCGACCCTAAGCCTGCCCTCACCTCGGTCTACGATCCCGCATATTGCAACACTCGCCAAGTTCTCTCGGCGATCTTCATTTTCACTCACAAGCGGACAGCAGGGGATCCTGAAGCATGGTGCGCCCAGGTCATCCTCCTTTGTGGTGCTTTTCAATTACGGCGGCACGGAAAAGTCCGGTGCAGCAGGTGCGTGCACCAAGTGCATTCTGGCTGGTGTGATGGAGGTCGTTTGCAGCAAGTGGTAAGGTTATACACACACACACACGCACATGAATGCAACAAACCCATGGTTTTCCCCAAGAGCAGTGTAAGTAGTGAGCATCCAGGCGTCCCGGACGAAAGTTCCTACTGCAAGTGGGACGCCAGGTACCGCTTTTTTAATGTACTTGTACCACTGTAGTTCGTCTGTTTTTGATCAGCTTCTGCCCTGCGGAGCTGAGATGAACGAACGCAATCTGCTCGCAACTGAGATAAGCTTGTCTGAAGTGGTCATGAAGTTTTTACCTCATTCGTTTTTTGAGAGAGAAATTTTGTTGTAAGCTTTTCACATCTCTTGTTGCCTTCTGCAGATGTAACCTGTTTTCCCACCCGATGCAGAAACAATTAGAATTTTAATTTGTTTCATTTATTTCAAGACAAGTCCTGGAGGTAGGTGTCATTACAACCTGTTCTACGTGTGGGAATGATAAGATTCTTATGGAAATACATATTTCAAGGCGTGACAGTTAATATCTCACCGGGTAATTTTATGCTTCACCATTCACAATCAGCTCTAGTGGCATGCATTATTTACGATTGATGAAATCTATCTATCCACTGATTGACCTCCCAGAGGGCATCAATTTAAAATAAGCATCGTACTCTTCGTCTTCGCACGTCTTCCCCGATAGCGCCACCAAAAATCAGTCAAACCATTTTTCATGCCCTTACCTGTTGTGGCACTCGTCGACAGGTCGGAGTTACGATAAATCCACCGCCACTTCAATCCATCATTCGTTCAATCACAAATCTTCGGAAAAAGGTTTGGGTTTTTACTTCCGCTAGAAAAGAAAAAAAAGGAAATCGTAACCGGTTACTGCCTGTCCTCACGATAAAACGGGTTTCCCCGCGACTATCGAGGGAAGGAGGAATAAATTACCTTCACTTTACTATCTTGCCGGTTGGACGCACGCAACAGCCTTCAACCAACCGTTTTTATGGGTCCTTGCGCTTTTGTTTTCCCCAAAACGCAACCGTCCGTCCCAATTCCCCTGGCGAGTGACAACATCTTAAATTTTCCACCTTTTCAACCCCGCACCGGTATCCCTCCTGTTGCTGCAGAGGGAGAAGAGAAGAGAAATGGTGGTCTAAATTTATCGAGCACCTTCGTGTTCCGAGCGGATGGCCAATGTTTTTCCTACTAAAATACATCAATAACAAACGTATTGGTTCAGCCCATGGGCAGCGGAGGGGGTGGGGAGGGAAAGACCTAAAGGAAAACGCAAGCCATCGTGCACAGTGCTCCTTCGAACTGCCTCCGGTCGGCATCATTTCTCATCGCAAAACGATTCCTTTATCGTGAAAGACGGTAAATAAAACGGCGAAAGGACCGCCCGAGCCCACCCGGATCTGGTCCTTTCGATTTCCGGTACAGCGTGGCGGCAGGGGCCGAATATAAATTAGGTTAAACGGGGGTTTTCACAAGCCCGGCCAAGCGTTGTCCTTCGGCTCTGGCTCGGTATTTGCGATAAACAATTCACTTCCTCTTTCGGAGTGCGCCGGTGGAAGGGAACACTCGACTCAACTGTAGCACACGGCTGGATGATGACGAGCTCCCATCCGACATCGAAAAGGAGTGGAAATGGCCCGCCCGTTTTTTAAGCGATTCTGTCTAGAAACACTTGTGCTGGCAGGTGAAGGAGGACGGCTTTACGATAATGGTGTGCGTACGGTGTTATCAACGGGCGGAAAGGACGTACATGTAGGTGCTGACGGCGTGCGAGGTGCAAACACGTGTTGGTTTTATGCCTCCTTCAACTGAATACACGCGAAACACTTCCTCCGCCGACTTTGGCGCTATGGATGGGATTAACCCAATTTCAGTCGAAACAGACGAAAGCTTTTACCAGACTGAGTGAGTGCTCGGGAAACTTCGAGGAAGCTGCCGGAAAATACGATAAGGCAAAATACCGTTGCCCACCGGTTATGGTTGCATGCGTGAAGGATTTCGGACATTTAATGACAGCCCAACTTGACGAACACCGGTTTGAGACGTTGAAACAACTTTTTTTTTCTTTCTTGCCCTGCTCCTTATCCATTGGCATTTTCACGACCTAGTTGGAAGGAACACGATGCGAAAGCTCGTAAGAGGATAGAATTTGCTTGAGCGAATCCAAATTACATCAGCCTAATGCCGGAGGAATCCATTCGGCGCCCCGGTTGAGTGACACATTAAAGGACCTTTTGATTGAACGGAACGGGAGGATGGGCGGATTGCGGTTCATTAGACCCCAGAATGGGTAATTAAATTTTCATTCCCATTTCGGGTGACAAAAACAGTCTCACTCGGAAGGATTTGTTATTTGCTTGTACTCAAACCGGTGCACTTTAAGGCATTAGTTTTTTAAGAAATCATGTGTTGACTATTCCAGCTGATGAAATCTGTAAAATGAAACAGATTATTGAAGAAGGAAGATGAAGTTTTAGTTTACTTTTAACTTTTCATTGTAGGCATTATTGTATTATTACGTCGTCGAGCACGAGTTATCGGTAAACTTTATATAAATTCCTTGCAAAATCAACCATTGCTATATACTTTTGTTGGGTTCACAATTCTAGACCTTATTCCACATACAGTAAGCCTTATCGACGGAGGGCTTAACTAAGAGGAAATTAATGATATGCATACGAAGAAACCGTGATCACTGATACAACAACCAACAAATATATAACTAAACTGAGGACGATTCTTATTGTGCCCAAACCGATTCATTAAAAAAAAATTCTTGTCCACACTTGAATAAAAAATTTAAAAAAAGTTTCGATTTGTTAAATAGTAAATTAATTTATTGAAAAGGAAGCACGGATTTCCTTTGCCTGCGTTTTCTTTGACAGAAATGTATGCCATGGATTCCTTCTTTTTTGCGGAAGCCATGTGGATAGCTGTTCCAGTCGATTTAGTTTACGTTTCAATACCAACATTTTTATGAATATTTTAAAATACGTGGTATTAAAACAAGGAAAGTGTTAAATCTGTATTGGAATAATATCGGTGCATCTGCATTTTTACATTGCAATAATCCGCATTCAAATATTTGTTAAAGCATGGTTGTTTGTTTGAACCATTTGTTGAAACATGCTAGGTTATATCAAATGCAATCACCATTTTTTAAATCATTTCTCTTAAATTCATCAATTTTTTTTTTTTTTTTAAGAGTTGCTGGACAAGGCAGTAGCAATGCTGGACAACTCTACGAGATTTCAAATAACGTAAATTTAACAATAAAATATAACTGTTTCAAATAAACTGAAACCGAAATGAGCCCCATTAAATTATAGTTGAACCTGCTTGAGAAAATATGTAGCCTTGGTGCAGTCAAGTGATGGCCCCTTCGGAGTGACTCTTAAATTTAAATCCGACTCGTCCGTGTGATTTGAATTGTAACCGAGCCTTGGGTTAACATCCATTTAGAAAAGGAGTAAAAGTTTAGCGATCAGATTTATTACTTCTTCGAGAGGAATCAAATTGATGAAAGTATATAACCGGTTTTTATATTTTCCCCTAAATGTTCCGGAGTCGATCTCGTGTTCTGCGTTTTTTCACCTCTAGATCATGCATGAAAAAGGTAAACACCGGCATGATGTAAACAAATGATTTGTTCCTTCACCTGCTATCGTTTTCTAGGTCGTTGGCAAACCTAATCGCATCGATTAACGATAAAAATGTGGTATTGTTAAATTCTAAATACCTCTTGTGTACCGTGCTGGACTCGCAACCATCAGTCACTCTTGACCCGTTCGATAACTCCCCACGTTAATCATGTGGTTCTTTCTTTTAGTGCTTGTGCTCTTCCTTGGCCTCGTATGGATCTATCAACACTTTCAGCGGCGGTATCAATTTTGGGCGAAATTGAATGTTCCCTTCATGGAACCGTCGTTCCCGGTCGGAAACGTTGGAGAAACGTTAAAGCCGACCATTCACTTTGCGCACATCATCGACGGCCTGTACCGGAAGCTGAAGCACCACGGTGATTACGTGGGAATCTACTTTTTCCGCGATCCCGTGCTGCTGGTGCTTTCGCCCGAATTTGCTCGTACGATCCTGGTGAAGGATTTCAACTACTTTGTGGACCGCGGTGTGTACAGCAATGAGGAAGTTGACCCCCTGTCGGCCAACCTGTTCTTTATGGAAGGAAACCGATGGCGTAATCTGCGAGCCAAGCTGACACCGACCTTTACCTCCGGGAAGCTGAAATCTATGTTCCACACAATCGTGGCCGTCGGGACGCGGTTGGATCAGTACTTGGAGGAACGATGCGTTGAACCTACGCGAATCGACATCAAGGAACTTCTGGCCCGCTTCATGACGGACGTGATCGGTTCGTGTGCGTTCGGTATCGAGTGCAACAGCCTACACGATCCATCGTCCAACTTCCGGCAAATGGGAAAGCGGATGATAAACCTGCCCAAGCTGAAAGCTCTGAAAGTGTTTTTCGCCATGATGTTCCGCCGCCAGGCAAGGTCCCTTGGGGTGCGGTTCAACGACAAGGATGTATCGGATTTCTTCTTCTCCGTCGTGCGGGACACGATCCGCTACCGGGAGGAACACGGTGTCCGGAGGGACGACTTCATGCAGTTGCTGATCGACATGATGAAAAAGGAAGATGTGGACGGTACCGAAGGGTTGACATTCGAAGAGATTGCCGCACAAGCTTTTGTGTTTTTCTTCGCCGGATTTGAAACCTCCGCAACGACGATGACCTGTGCGCTGCACCTGTTGGCCAATCATCCCGAGGCACAGCAGAAAGCGAGAAAGTGTGTTCGGGATGTGCTTGCCCGGCATGATGGTCATTTGACGTACGACTCCATCATGGAGATGGAGTACATTGAGTGGATCATAAATGGTACGATGTTGGAAGCGCAACTCGTAAACTCCATAGACTAATTATCATTTTTCTTTCTTTCAAGAAACCCTTCGTATATACCCACCGGTAGCTACCCTGCACCGCAGGACCACTCAAGCGTACCGGCTTCCGAATGGGGCTGTCCTACCCGAGGAAATCGGTGTGATCATCCCAAACCTCGCATTCCAACTCGATCCGGTGCATTTCTCCAATCTCTTCGATTTCATACCGGAACGGTTTTCTTCTCGAAACGGCTTAAAGAACAATTTTAGCTATCTACCATTCGGTGAAGGGCCACGGATTTGCATCGGGATGCGTTTTGGATTGTTGCAAACACGTCTCGGGTTGGCGATGCTTCTGAGAAGTTATAGCTTCGGGGTGGAAGAGTCTGAAGCCAACCGAACGCTACGTATCGATCCGATTAATTTAATTCACGGCCCAGCGGGCGAAGTCTGGTTGAACATCGAACGCATCACTTCCGAGTGATGAGGCAAGGATGTATTATTATTTGACCGAGGTCTACCTCTTGCTTTTAAAGCAACATTTTACAACAGCCTTAAAAAGCACCCAAAGAAAAGTCAACCGTGCCATATAACTACACACAATAAAGCTCGCATTATTTTGCACAATCATTTTCTTTCTCACCCAAACCGCTGTGCGTTTCATAATCGCAACACCTTCACCAGCAATCCATCTCTCATCCTGATAACGGTATGCGCATTCGATAGTGCTATCTGTGTCTCGGGGCACCATTCAAACCGATATCTGCACAGCAACATCGCTAACAGGAGCCTCACCTGCATCTTGCCCATGCGATGGGCAACACACATCTTTGGGCCGTCGGCGTACGGCAGAAATGTGTACGGTTTTCGTGCACCACACGCTTCCGGCGTGAACCGTTCCGGATCGAAACGTTCCGGGTCCGGGTAGTACTCCTCGTCGTGATGGATGGCGTAGACAGGAACGATAACGTGTGTCCCTTTCCGTAGTACGAAGTGCGTGCCGGTCACGGCGTAGTCCTCGGTAACCACTCGGATTATGTTGATCCCGGGCGGATACTTTCGCAGGGTTTCTTTGAGGAGAAGCAAAAACAAACAGTGGATTATTGGAAAATGGTTTAACAAAATATCGTTACACTTTTAAAAGCAAGTAATATGAGGTGGTTGAAATTAAAAAAAGCTTCAATTATACTCACCATTCAAGCACTGATCAATGTACGGCATATCGAACAACGACTCATACGTCAGCTCACCATACTTATCCCATGTATCCATGGCGCACTTCCGGGCACGTTCTTGTAAGTCCGGTTGCTTCGCTAGCTCGAGCAGACAGTACGAAACGGTGGTGGACGTTGTTTCATAGCCAGCCGCCAAGAATCCGTACACATTAGCAGCGATTCCATGCTCCGTCAACCTTCGGCCACCTTCATCCGTCTTCGTCAGGTTGAATAACCGATCGACGAGATCATTTCGCTGCACATCCAAATGCTTCTTCCGGTATTCGATCATATCTTGTGTCATCCGGTGAAACAATTCACCGAGCTCGCGGGGATAAATTCGCAAACCGATCGCTTTCGCTAGCGGACGGAACGAAGTCATCAGAAACAACTCCCAAAGCTTCGGCACAAGGAACGTTTGTCTACCGATCAGCCCATAAAGACCTCCTTCTTGGTCGTTGAGACTGTTTGCTTCGATGCCGAGCAACACGCAGCTAACGATATCCACCGTCAAGCGGGATAGCCATTCCTTTAGGTCAATTTTGACCTCACTCTCCTGTGTCAGCTTCGCGTTCAACACCATCCGGAAACGATCAACCATCTGCACCATTGCGGGATACATTGCTTTCAGTTTGACGGTGGAAAATAAACCAACCGTTGCCTGCCGTATCGTTGCCCACTGTTTGCCCTCTCCGTTCAGCAAGCTGCCGGAAAGCAGATCATGTGCGGCGTTGGCATATCCTCCGCGATCGTAGAAATATCGAAAATCACGCACGATCACATTCCTCACCATTTTCGGATCCGTAACGAGTGCAACCGGTTCTGTGAACCGGAATATTCCTCCAAACGGATGCCTTCCCTTGAGTTGGCGGTAAAGATCGACCATCAGATGGGAAGAGTGCTGGATGTGCCCCAGAGGGAAACGTGTTTCAACCGAGGGAATGCCTTGACGGGTCCAGAATGTGTAGCGTTTTCGAACGAAGAGTATGCAAACCGTAAGGAATGGCACTATCAGTGCTACGAGTAGCGATGTTGCTGACACCATGATTACAATGTAGTGGATCTTCGGTGATCCGTTTGAAGACTGTAACTAATCTTGTCCTACTGATCGACGTCCTTTTAAATAGTAGTCCTATTAGAATTTGCCTTGGATACGTTCAACTGCCTTTCTCAATTTCAAGGCACTTTTCAGGAAGCACCAAGTAAGCAGAGCATGCTTTGGTTGAGTTCAGTTATCTTAATTGCTTATGCTTGGAAAACAGTAAAATTTATGAGTTGACCCTTGAAGGGATTAAAAAAAATCTGCTTGCTACTTCACGAACTATTTTATTGCATTGGTTTATTTGTTACTGCATCTGCGTTTGGTTGTGTTTGTGAAATAAAAGCGCGAGGAACTCGATTTGCTTAACAATGCAATGGTCAATAGATGCTGTCTTTAAATTTAAATATAAAAATGTTCCTATGTCGTATAAGGCGTTAAAATTTTTTTTAAATTAAAATTGTGTATTTGTATGGTGATAAAATCATGCTTATTTCTAAAACCCTTTAAATATCACAAACCATTTCCTTCCCTGCCGATGTTACTACATGTATATCATCATATTTTCCTCACATGGCACATTCTACTACATCTTTAGTTTTTCAACTTTCAACCATAAGCCTCCCTCGGGCGTGAGGACGGCGTGCCGGGAGGAAATTACCAGCGGGACATTTGTTTTCGAGCATCGAGCAAAGCTAAAGTTCATCAACAGTACGGACAATCCAATGCGTGCCTCCAGCATACCGAATCGGGCCGCTATGCATATCCTCGGTCCTTCTCCGAACGGAAGAAAGGTGTAAGGTTTCCTAGTTTCGGTCGTTTCCGGTGAAAAGCGATCCGGATCATACCGCTCCGGGTCGGGATAGTTGTCTGGATCGTGATGGATGGCGTACACCGGGATCATCACGTTCATGCCCTTGGGGAAGGTGACGTCCGTACCGGGGACACGATAGTCGTGGCTGACCTGGCGGATGAGATTCGCTCCCGGTGGGTATTTTCGAAGAGATTCTGTAGAAAAGAAGAATATGATATGATAGAACAACGACATTGATAACTACAGAGAGCGATCTTACCATTGATACACTGATCGATGTATGGCATATCCATCAGCGCATCGTACGTTAGGCCACCGTGCTTGCGGACCGCATTCTGGACACACTCTCGGGCGCGCTGCTGAATCTCCTCGTTCAACGAAAGCTCATACAAACAGTAGGACATCGTAGTCGAGGACGTCTCGAAGCCTCCGAGGAAAAACACGAACGCTTGCGCCACGACCTCGTTCAAGCTGAGTGTCCCTACCGTCTCCCCGGACTCGTCCAGCTGCCCACCGTTTTTCAGCTGCATCAGCAGATTCATAAAATCGTTCCGCTGGATATTATTCTTCTCCCTATACTCGATCGTCTCCTGTACGACCTTGAAGAAGAACTCCGACACTTCGTCGCTCGTTCCCTTGATGTGGATCCGACGCGAAAAGTCTTTGAACGTGGCCATAAAGAAGAACTTCAGGATGCGACCCCTTGGCACCTCGAACACCCTCCGACCCATCCGCAGGAACTCGGCGTTGGGATCGTTCAGGCTGTTGCAGTCGATACCGAACGCGCACGTCCCAATTACGTCGGTGGTGAAACGAGCCAGCAATTCCTTCATCTCCACCTCGCCGTCGCCGTTCTCGAGACACTTGCCGAGGCATTCGCGGAACCGTTCACCAACGGACACGATCGTGGGGCACATCATTTTCATCTTTCCCGAGGAGAACGTCGGAATGAGCTTCTTGCGTAGGTTGGTCCACTTTGTGCCCTCGATGTTGAACAGATGGCCCGATATCGGATCATCCTTTTCATTGTAATACACGCCACGGTCGTGGAAGTACGCAAAGTCCCGTTGTTGCAACTGCAACGAGAGTGTGAAATAAAGGAATTCTTTGAGAGTTTCTTTGTGGGAAAAACTAAAAAATTAGTCCTTTATTGGGCTATTTTTTCACACTGAGTGTGCCACATCTGTGGCCCCCCTTTATATCCTTTTACCCGTGAGTTCCACGGGCAAAAGTAATCAGTTGGTACTCAGCCCGTTACATTAAGCTGCTCCGTTACAAGGTTTTTACAAACCATTTGTAACATTCTCCTCGGCAGTACACACATACACCCCTGTGTTGTGTGCTACTTAGACAATCGCAGCTTAATGTTACGGGCCAGCCATCTGTCAAAGCAACGCGGTTTACAAACAGGACAGCATCCATAATCCGGGTAAATTCGTGCCAGTCAAAATTGTCGCTAATTATTTTCCTTTTAGGCTCCAGCCACAGCGACCCGATTAATGCGCTCGTCAGGTGGTTTGAGCGCACGGATTGGCGGCACATCGTTTGGTGGTTTTGGCCGACGTAATTCTCCATCCAGTGAGATCGCGATTCGCCTGCTGATCACACCGAGCACCGCTAGGAAAGCAGCCGAAATTCGAATAAAACTACCGGGATTGATAGCAACACTACTCCGACCGCTGGCTCCGATGGGATTCATCTCGACGCTGCTACTCATCGCAGCCGCTTCTTCGGCAACCGCGATCGTGGGATGCCGCTGCAGCTCCGTTGAACCAGGAACACTATCAGCGGCGTGAAATTGCAGCGCTGACGACGGGTCAAGCTGCGCAGGCGGTCCTTCCTCCTGGACGGTCTCCAAAGGTGGCTGTTGGCGCGTGAGCACAGCGGCAACGGAATTATCAAATGCGAGTTTGTCAACCTCGTTACTTGTTGGTGCTGCCGGATCATTCGACAAAGCAGCCAATGATGACTGAAACTCGCCACCGTTAGTGTCCTCGTCCGGCTCATCTCCAATGGTGCTATCCGAAATGCCAGGTGCGATAACGATCGCAGTGAAGTGCTCCCGTTGTGCCGGATGCTCGGTAACATGCACCGATTGGGACACGATCGATGGGTCCGGAGTATCTTCGGTGGATTCCGACCTTTCCGTACCCGCTGCCACGAACAAAGGCGTTGCTGAAGTAACTGTACCTGCCGTGGCTGCTAGTGTTGCCGCCGTTACACGAGACTCCTTGGGCGATACAGATGGTGCATGCTGCGCCAGTTCGGTAAACACAAGCGCGGTATCGTTCTGGTTTTGTCCCGTCACGGAGGGCATCAGTGGTAGCGAAGAATGATTAATTTCGCATTCTTCTTTCAGGACATTATTCTGCATCGCACTCGTTCCGCTCTGGTAACCTTCTTCGCTAAACTCTGTCCTGCCGTACCGCAATTTCAAGTGTTCAATCGCAAGATGAACCGTCGCGGGAAAAATTAACGACATCGAAACCATTTTGCGCGCCTTTCCTTGGAGAGCTTCTCTCAGGCGCTGGAGGTTTTCGATGTCGCAGAAGCCACACAGTTTCGTTGACCTTTCGTAGGCTTCGATAAACCTCGGCCACTGTTTCGGCGACCCCGAAAATACCGGCAATCTCCAATCCATCACCTTACGTGCGCGTATTTGCTCCTCCGTGAATGGAGCATAACTTGGACGAACTGCTTCCAAAGGTGTTTTAGTGTTCCGTGTACCGTATTCAGTGCCATTTGCCGTGTGGTGTCGCGAAGTGTGTGAGTGTGTAGTGTGGAGTGCATTTGCACTTGAAGTGCCGTGTTTCGTGGTGTGTGCAAAATGGCGCTCCGCTTGCGCCAGTGCGTCCATTTCGCATTCCCACCGTGTGCGCATCGCTTGCTCCATTGCGATGCGTTTCTTCATCTCTAGCTCGAGTTTTCTTTTTTCGAGCTCTATTTCGGCAAGCTCAACTTGCCTTAATCTAAGCTGATAGCTTTGCTCCAGCTCGTGCTCCCTATAGTAAGTAGGGTTTGGTGGTCGGCTCGATTCAATCGAGCTCGAGGATGCGCTTCGGTGGTGCCATCCAGGCGGCTCCCAGCGGGCATCTTGACTCGACCTTTGGCACGGCTGGCCCAGTGCATGCTCGTAGCGTAGTGGCTCCGTTTGCGTAGGATACGACCATCCGGGGCTCCTCGGCGTGTAGAAATCACATCTTGCCGGCTGCCCAGAAAACCATCCGCCTTGAAGTGATGTGACCCGATCCGGGTATTCCGGCATAGCGCATCTTGCGCCGACGCCATCGCGTACGCTGCCGATGAATCCCGCCAAATATCGTTCGGTCATTTTCTTCTCACTTCATACCGCGAACGCGTCCTTTTTTCGAAACCAATCGCGAAGCACTTGTTACTGAGTTAACTTTTTGTTTTTAATGTACTAATTTTTTAGAATGTTGCAACTGCAACGAGAGTGTGAAATAAAGGAATTCTTTGAGAGTTTCTTTGTGGGAAAAACTAAAAAATTAGTCCTTTATTGGGCTATTTTTTCACACTGAGTGTGCCACATCTGTGGCCCCCCTTTATATCCTTTTACCCGTGAGTTCCACGGGCAAAAGTAATCAGTTGGTACTCAGCCCGTTACATTAAGCTGCTCCGTTACAAGGTTTTTACAAACCATTTGTAACACCCGTACCAGCACATTCTTCACGAACTCCAGCTCAAGCGCTAGGGCGACCGGATTGGTAAAGAAGTAGATACCACCGTACGGCTTTCCGGATGGTTTCAGCTCGTTGTAGAACTTTGTCATCAGCTGCGAGGAGTGCATCCGACGGCCGATGCCCTGAATGTTTCCGAAGGGAAACCGAGGCTTTACGTAAGGCACTCCCCGGTCCGCCCAGAACGAATACTTCCGGCGCACGAACCAAACCGCCGCCGTTATGACGCCCAACAGTAGATAGATCCACATCCTGCACCGAACTAGAAGAAGTGTCCGCGCGCGCGTCCAATACCTTCACTCACTTACAACGTACTAGTCTCATCGGAGAATCGCAATAGTAAATTACTCTTATCTTGCTCTGCTTTACTTTCCAACGTCCGCTTCTAGCAAACAACCGGTTCTCTGTTCCGAACGCGATAATTTTCGCTTCATCAACACTCCGCTGGTGTGCGTGTGTTGTTTACAATTGCCTTGACCGAAATTGGAATATACAGCGTTTTTCAAAGTCAGCTTGGTTTGGCTGTGTTTTCAAAATTATTTTTTACGTTAATACAACTATTTCTTGAAAACAAATGCCTATTTCAAGAACTATTTCAAGAAGGTTAATTAGTTTCTTCGTCTATTGACTAATTTAATTTTTGTTTGTTAGTTGTTTCGATTGCGTAATTAAACACACTTCTATCAGCTGTTTAAGATTAACATGAATTTAAGGATAATATAAATCGTTAATTACATTCAAAATTCAACTCCTGAGAGCAACCGATAAGATTTCATAAATAAAATAATTTTAATCAACCATATTCAAGTTTACGACGAAAAACGCTGTAATCAGCTGTCACCAACATCAACATCAATTCGGAATACGTCATTGAATGACAGGTTTTGCCGCAACAAAACATAAAAAAGTACAGTTATTTTTTGAATTACGAAAATTAGAAAAAAAACGTATAATTTTCCGCGGTTTGTTCGAGCGATA
The DNA here is from genome assembly GCF_943734705.1 of Anopheles coustani. Lineage (NCBI taxonomy): Eukaryota > Metazoa > Arthropoda > Insecta > Diptera > Culicidae > Anopheles > Anopheles coustani. The sequence continues at coordinate 32,864,295 of NC_071289.1, forward strand.
TGAAAGACAGTTATTCCAGTCCACTCTAGGTAACGGAATTGTTCGGTGGCTAATTGATGCATTTAAATATCCAACAATTTATCGGAGGCCATTCCCATTCCAGGCACGTGCTCATGTTTCTCCAACCTCAATCGAACGCCATTGATGGGCGTCAGTACGAAGGCGCGCGTGGAGTAGGTGAGGGGCACGTCCGTCTCATCACACCGCACCACCTTGAAGTGCTTCAGCAGTAATGCCAAACCGATCCGTGCCTGCATCATACCAAACCGCAAGCCGATGCATATCCGGGGACCTTCGCCGAACGGTAGGTAAGTGCACGTGTCCCTCCGGGCCATCCGGTCCGGAGTGAAGCGATCCGGATCGTACGTCGACGGGTCAGGATAGAACTGCTCATCGTGATGGATGGCGTAAGCGGGGATCATGATCTTCATACCACGATGCAGGGTAATGTTTGTGTCGGGGATTTTGTAGGGCTTCGCGACGGTTCGCTCGAGGATGGCCACCGGTGGATATTTGCGGAGCGTTTCTGTGGAGATGGAATGGAATTTAACTGTCGCTGTGCCTGTACCCCCGCGGTGAGCACTACTTACCATAGATGCACTGGTCCAGATAGAGCATGTTTTTGAACGACTCGTACGTCATGCTGCCTTCATGCTTCTCAAGCGCATCCATCACGCAGTCCCGTGCCTTCCGCTGGACCTCCTCGTTCAGTGCCATCTCGTACAGCGTGTAGGTCATCGCACTGGACGACGTCTCGAAGCCGGCCGTAAAGAAGATGAACGCTTGGGCGGCAATTTCGTCCAACGTCAGGCGGCCTATTATCTCGCCCGAACTCTCCAGCATGCCCGTGTTCTTTAGGCTTATCAGCAGGTCAAGAAAATCGTTCCGCCGCTCGGTTTCGTGTCGCTCCCGGTAGGCGACAGTCTGCCGGATGACACCGTTAAAGAATGCGGCCACATCATCGTGCAGCAGCTTCAACCCCATCGAGTTCGCCAACCCACGGAACGTCTTCATGATAAACACCTTCAGCGGGTGGTTGCGCGGCGTATCAAAGTGATGCGTCCGATGCGCCGGAATTCGTTCTGTGGATCACGGAAGCTGTTGCACTCCAGCCCGAACGCGTATGTCCCGATCACGTCCGTCGTGAACCGTGCCATGAGATCGCGAACTTCCAACACCTTCCCACCGGTGCACTCGTCCCGCAGGTAGTCACAAAACTGTTCACCAATTTTCAACACCATCGGAAAGGCGGCCTTCATCCGCCCGCTGGTGAACGTGGGACTAATTTTCCCCCTCAAGTCCTTCCATCGTTTCCCTTCGAGCGAAAACAGATGAGCCGACAGTGGATCGTCCTTCTCGTTGAAGTAAACGCCTCGGTCGGGGAAATGGTGAAAGTCCTCGATAAGTATACGCTTCGCAAGCTGCAAATCGGTGACCAGCATTACCGGCTGCAGGAAGATGTACAACCCAACGAAGCCTCCATGGCCCTTTCCCTTGAACTCTGCGTAGAACCGTTGGCTAAGATGGGCGGGGTGGATCGATTTGCCCATCTCCTTAAAGTTCCCGAACGGTAGTTCCGGCCGGACGTACGGTACATGGTGCCGCTTCCAGAAAGAGTACTTACGCCCGATGTACAGATACACGGCCAGACAGAGCGTCGCTACGAACGCCACCAGATAGGTGGCCACTGCTACCGCGAGCTCCATTGCCGAGCGACTACTAACGAACCAAGATTGTGGAACAACGCGGAGTACACACACGGCACAATTGCTATCGCGAGCCACCACAATCGGAAAGGGCACTCACTGTCTACGGTTCAGTTGTTCGCCGGTGGAGTGGTGGTGTCCAGATACGGTACGCTTGAAAACCTGTTTTCAACAGCGAGATATGACGCGACTCGCCGATACGCGCTACCGTTACTATGGCGATCTACGATGGCGTTGCTTGCATTATTTATGGGCCAACGTTTTGCACGCCTTCTTTGATTCAGCGGACGCATGTAGGAGGCGCGTCAAGGCGGAGTGTGCGTCTCGCTTGCTGGCTTGCCTGAAAGATGATGGATTTTGATTGTCGCCTGTGATGGGCATGTTTACTACGTTTTTGCTTCAATGGGATGATAGGCAGTTCATTTGAAAAGAAATGGGCGACACACGTCCCCTTACTGCACACGTTGGATGAGAATATGATTAGGTACGGTCACACGAGACGAACCTTTGCTGGCGAACCTTTCGCACACTATTACAAACGAATGCCAAAAAAAGGTTCGCCGAACCTTTTAGCGATCACACGTAACGAACCTTTGATGTAGTTTCATTGATAGTTGGTAAGAATAAATCAAAGTAAGCATTGTAAACAAATGGGGAAATCGAACGGAACGTCAAAAAGGTTCGCGGCAAAGGTTCGTGCTATCCACCAAAATCGGTGAACCTTTTCTGCTCGAAAAAGGTTCGCGAACTCTGCTCGATTCACTAACACATTCAAGAAAAGGTTCGCCGAGCGTCCAAATTCGAGCAGGGTTCGTCTCGTGTGACCGTACCTATTGATATTCGTTTATTCAGTGAAGCTACTTTTGGAAACTATTCGGTACTACATGCAAACGTGTTGCTAATTACTACTTCTTAACTTATTTCAGTACTTCCTCCCCACGATCCTAGAGAATCTCCGCACGAAGCCAAACACCTTTGGCCGGGCCGAGAATGAAGTTCGTCCGCGAGTACTGCACCGGTATCTGCGTTCGATCACAAACGCTGAACCGGAAGCGATTCAGCAGATTAGCCAGGCCCACCTTCGCCTGTATTGAACCGAACCGCATGCCGATACATATGCGTGGACCCTCGCCGAACGGCAGGTAGCAATGAGAGTCGCGCTTAGCCACCTCTTCCGGATCGAACCGTTCCGGCCGATACTCGTCCGGTTCGGGGAAGTGTTCCGGATCGCGGTGCATCGCGTAGATCGGGACCATAATCTTCTGACCACGGCGTAGCAGCAACCCACTGTCCGGTAGGCGATAGTCCTTATCCGCATTTCTCTCCAAAATCGCTACCGGTGGATGTTTGCGGAGTGTTTCTGAAATGGGGTACGAATTAAAAACACTCGAAGCTTATCAAGGTTGTGTCTTGGGTGTGTTAACTCGCTAACACAGCCTCACCACTGATACACTGCTCCAGGTAGGGCATATCGTGAGTGGCCTCGTACGTAACCTGCCCACCGTACTTCTGCAGCGTGTCCTTGACACACTGTCGAGCCTTTTCTTGCGCCGCCTGGTTCAACGCCAACTCATACAGCGTGTACGACATGGCGGTTGAAGAGGTGTCGTAGCCGGCGGTAAAGAATATGAACGCCTGGGCGGCAATTTCTTCGAAGGTCAACCGACCGATCTCTTCCCCGCCGTCCTCCAACCGCCCAGTGTTCTTAAGCTTCACCAACAGATCCATAAAATCGTTTCGCACGATCTTCTCCCGCTCCCGGTACTCGATCGTGTCCTTGACGACGTTCAGGAAGAAGCTCGACACATCATCGTGCAGCTGCTTCATGCCGAGTGCGTTCGCGTGCGCCCGGAACGCCTTCATCAGGTACACCACCAGCGGCGAATGGCGTAGCTTATCGAACGCGATCTTTCCGTACCGGCGAAACTCGTTGTCCGGCTCCCGGAAGCTGTTACACTCGATGCCGAAGGCACACGCGCCGATCACGTCGATCGTGAAGCGCGATAGGAGATCGTGCACTTCCACCTCGTTCGACCGCTGCACCTCCTCCAGCAGGTGATCACAGAATCGACGACACACTTCGGTCACCAGCGGGAATGTCGTCTTGATGCGACCGGAGGTGAAAGTCGGGGAGAGCTTGGCACGAAGCGTACGCCACTTTTGACCCTCGATCGCGAACATGTGCGCGGAGAGTGGATCATCACGCTCGTTGAAGTAGACACCACGGTTTGGGAAGTACTGGAAGTCTTTCACCAGCAGCGTCTTGATGAGCTTCGTATCGAAGATGTACAGCAGCGGGGAGGTCAACATAAACACACCTCCGTAGGGGACGTTCAGGCGCTTGAAGTGTTCATAGTGCCGCTGCGTAATCGGTGCGATGTGTTCCACCTTACCGAGTGTCTTAAAATTGCCAAACGGAAACTCGGGCACAATATACTCCACGTTTCGATCCTTCCAAAACCGGTAGCGCCGTTTGAGCCAGGCGTAACACGACACCACGATGGCTAGTATAATTCCTGCTATCTCGAGTAACATGCTTCCAAACAGCTTGGCAGTCGAACCGTAACTGCCAGCGGATGACTGTAGAGAATTGCTACTACATTGGGAAAGGGCTCCCAAGCTGTAAATTTGTGAGATCGATTCCGCGGGGTACTGGTCGACTCTCTTTACTTGAGTCTTTCATTGATCTTCCGCGAACTGTGCCCAGAGAGTAGAGGCACTCTTTAAGTCTATCAATCCAATAAGGTTGATACGGTCCATGATTGGAGCGAGCACTGTCGCGAGCACTCGAGAGATTGTGCCTATGGGACGTAAAGAAACCTCAAAACAGATTCGCTATTGCTGTTTGCCAAAATTAGGCACACATTTTCATCAACTATTCAAAAGTTATATGTAACTCATTTTAACCCCGATCTCTCGATACCCTTAGGACAAAGAAAACATAGGATTGGTAAATCTCGAAAATAAGGAGAATGGTAAGAAAATCAGTTTTTTATTGTGAAATCTGTTCTGCTGAATACGAAGCCACTTACGTTTCTGTTTATTAAACTGCAACTAATAAAAAGAAATCGCTTTAAAATTTTAACAAGCTAGTTTAGGATTAAGCTAAGATTTAAACTAGTAAGCTATACCGGTTTCCATTTGCTAATGCACATACCCTCCTCACAATCCCCTTTACTATCATACTTCCAATGGCTGCATATAGGCATTATCACTTAAATACGTCGCAATCCGACAAGCTTTCCTCTGTCATGGGTGCAATAAAATGAGACAACGCGAAGGGGTTGGGTGTAGGTTTACAGTTACGGTTTATTTTTCAAACACTGAGATAACATTCTGCGCAATCATTGCACCCTGGAAGTGTACGGTCTTTGCCATTGCAATCGTCTCATCTCTGTTTATATCTTTTCCATCTTCAGAAACAGGCCACCCTCGATCGAGAACACCGTGCTCGTTGTAGACACTTTGACCGGATAGGACATGCTAGGGGACAACGTGAAGCGGAAGTTGTGCAGCAGCATTGCCATACCGATTCGAGCCTGCATCATGCCAAACCGCAGCCCGATACAGTTCCGTGGTCCTTCGCCGAACGGCAGGAAGGCGTACGGGTTTCGTTTCGCTTTTGCCTCCTCGCTGAACCGCTCCGGATCGTACCGGTCCGGGTTGGGGTAGTACGCGGGATCGTGGTGGATCGCATGCACCGGTATGATCACAGTTTGCCCCTTTGGAATGGTGTGTTTCGTGCCGGGCACTGGGTAGTTTTGCGTGGCGATTCTCAACAGAATCGCTGCTGGCGAGTACTTCCTTAGAGATTCTGGGAATGTGGTAAGTTGCGGTAATTAATGGCCAAGAATGTTGCATTATCGTTTACCTGAGTTGCTTACCATTAATGCACATTTCGATGTATTTCATCTCCAGCAACGCCTCGTAGGTCATGGCACCGTGACGCGCCAGAGCCGCTCGGACACAGTCTCTCGCTTTTTGCTGCAAATCCTGCGCAAGCGCCAGCTCGTAAAGACAGAACGACATTGCCGTGGAGGACGTTTCAAACCCGGCCAGGAAGAATACGAACGCCTGTGCGGAAGCTTCTTCCATGGATAGTTTATCCGTTCCTTTACCCTCCTTCATGAGCTCCATCAGCAGACTCATGAAGTCGTTTCGTTGCACATTATTCTTCATGCGAAACTGCACCGTATCCTTCACGGCGCTCAAGAAAAATGTAGCTACATCTTTGGCCGTGTTTGTTACTCCCAGCCGGCGGGATAGATCTCTAAACTGACTCGAGGCAAACCGTTTTATGATGCTCAGCCGTGAGTGTTGGAATACTTTTTTGCCCATGCGCCGAAACTCGGCCTGAGGATCCTTCAAGCTGTTACACTCCAGGCCAAACGCACAGTTTCCTATCACGTCCGTGGTGAACCTGGCTAGTAATTCCTTCATCTCCACCTCACCCGCACGATCGTGAATCGTGGATGCTAGGCAAGACCGGAACTCATCGGCCACCGCGAGGATCGTGGGAAACATCATCTTCATCTTGCCGGAAGTAAAGGTGGGCGTAAGCTTGGAACGCAGATTGCGCCACTTGGTACCCTCCATCGCGAACAGGTGCTCGGACAGGGGATCGTCCTTCCCGTTGTGGTACACAGCCCGATCGTGGAAGTAGGAGAAATCTTTCACCAACACATTCTTCACCAGCTCCAGATCGATGACCATCGTGACGGGATTGATGAAGAAGTACAGGCCAGCGAATCCAAGGCCTTTTGTTTTTCCCTTCAGCTCATGGTACACGCTGCGGGTTAAGTGTGACATATGCTGCGTCTTACCAATTTCGCGAAGGTTTCCATGAGGGAACGTTGGTTGAACGTAGGGCACGCCGAGATCCTTCCAGTAGGAGAACCGCCTGCGGACCCACAGTACGGCCAGCAAAAGTGCCAAGATAAGAAGTGGCAGGTACATTTTCGTATACTTTACAGCTTGTACAACGCCCGACTGATGGCATGGGATGTGCTGTTGTCGAGCTACATTCGTGAGTTTCGTAAAATTAGGGCATTTATCTCCTCTTATCTGAATTGCTCTTTGATGATTACACTGTTTTCAGGGCCAATTCGTCGGCATCAAGCTGCTCTTTGTTGGTAGTATGCAGTCAATTGCACGCGCACGGTTTTTGTTTGGTTTCGTTAGGAAGCACTTTGGGTTTGTTAAGTTTAACTTTGCCATTATCGGTAGCAACATTGGCGCGACAACAACGCGACATTTTCTCGTCGCGTCAATGTTGCTACCGATAATGGCAAAGTTAAACTTAATAAGTCCAAACTGGTTCCTAACGATGCCAAACAAAAACCTTGCGCGTGCAATTCACTGCCTACTACCAACAAAGAGCAGCTTGATGCCGACGAATTGGCCCTGAAAACAGTGTATGCAGCAGTAAATTTTGGTCACTTGGAGACTTGATTTGGAAACATACAATGGATTTTACCTCTCTGGAGTCGTCTCTAAACGATATCGTTTTGGTATTTTTTCTCGTTTTCAATTTGTGCTAGCTAAATGAAGGACATTTGAAATTTCCAGATGAACCAGAATTGTTTAATTCTTGAGTCTGACCATGAGAAAGAAGTAAAATTCTTTAATCTTATCTAAGCTATAATATGCAAAGTGCAAAAAAGATGCAAAGAAAAATTTGAATAGGAAATTGTTGAAAACCAAATTAAATTAAAATTGAAAAAGTTCATAGTTAAATACTAGAAAATTGGTTTTTTGTTTTTAACACTCTTGCTAATTTAAGAAAAAAGCTAATTGTTTTGCACAGTCTTTGAGAAATAGTAATTTAATAATACTTTTTCTGAGCATTATTCATCATCGAACTATGCTATAGAATACTGAAATATATAAGAGAGTAAAAAATAAATAAGACAGGACCCGGATGGAGGGGAAATACTAGGATTTAATGGTAATTAGGTTGCGAAATTCCTTGGTCAGACGAAAAATTAAACCTATTATTTGATTGCCCTTACTTTTATTTACACATTTTCCATAAGCGACCTAAACGTCTCCATACATTCCAGAACGCAATTGTCCACAGGTAGTCAAACGAGGCTTGGATCCTGGATCGAGCAAACGACAGAACACGACACTTATCAATAGACAGGGATAACGCGTTTGAATTACATCAGACACTAAAGGTTGAAGTTGTCTACGATCGTCAAGATCCTGAACTGAATTCGGCAAAAAATAGGCTTTCTGGACGGAGAGCGGATCTTGGGGGGTTCCTGAAGGGCATGATATGCATCAGAACAGGTTAGAGCCAACCTTAAGTAGCCAGTGAGAATGGATCGAACCCATCGCAGCATGTTATCAGCAATGTCGATTTGTTTGTAGACCTTTGATAGATTTGTCTGAAGACAATAAAATAAATATTATTTATTCCGATGGGTAAAATCTATCCTGCACTGTATTCCACGATCAAAGGTTGGGGATTCCATGATACGCTCTTCGGTCCCCCATGGTCGCGGGTTAATCTATAAATAAGCATGTCGGTATTGACATGTCGCGTTCACTAATACCGATACCCAGCCGTAAATTTGGGTTTACAAGCGAGATAATGGAAGTTAGCTCGCGAGTCTCTCGCGAAGCCCCATTGAATCAGTTGCCTGTTGTCCATTCTACTGGCAGAAAGTTGTTTCAAAATGTTATCTCCCATCGAAGTGCTGATCGCTGTGCTCTTGGTTCTCGGTGCGCTTGTGTATTACGCCGTGCGCAAGCATTCCTACTGGAAAGACCACGGAGTGCCCCACCCAAAGCCGGCGTTTCTGTTCGGAAGCTTCAAAGATGCCGGATCGAAGGTGCATTTTACCGGTGCCCTGGAGCGGTACTATAGCGAGTACAAGGGCAAGCATCCGTTTATGGGCGTGTACATGCTACTGGCCCCGGTCGCAATGCCCACCGATCTGGAGCTGGTGAAGACGATACTCGTGAAAGACTTCCAGTACTTTCACGACCGTGGCGTCTACTGTAACGAGAAGGATGACCCCGTGTCGGGCCATCTGTTTAACCTGGAGGGTCAACGATGGCGTCATTTGCGTAACCGCATCACACCGACGTTTACGTCCGGCAAGATGAAGACCATGTTTCCGACCATCGTGGCCGCCGGTCGGCAGTTGAGCGATTTCATGGACGAAACAGTCCGCGAGCGAGATGAACTCGAGCTGAAAGATATCGTGTCACGGTTCACCACCGACGTCATCGGAACGTGCGCATTCGGTATCGAGTGTAACAGTATGCGTGACCCGGACGCCAAATTCCGTGCCATGGGTCGACGCCTAATCGAGAAGCAACCTCCGCAGTGGGTGAATCTGATGGTGCAATTTTCTCCAAAGTTATGTCGGCTGCTCGGAATCAAGCTGACCGACTCCCAGGTGGCATCGTTTTTCATGCAAGTTGTTCGCGATACAATTGACTACCGGGTGGCGAACGGTGTACAGCGGAACGACTTTATGGACCTGATGATCCGGATGCTGCAGAACGAGGAAAACCCGGAGGAGTCGCTCACGTTCAACGAGGTGGCTGCGCAAGCGTTCGTGTTTTTCTTTGCCGGCTTTGAGACGTCATCGACTCTTCTCACGTGGACGCTTTATGAACTTGCCCTGAACCACGATATCCAGGAGAAAGGGCGCCAGAGTGTGAATGAGATTTTGGACCTACACGGAGGAGAACTGACGTACGATGCTGTATCGGAGATGAAGTATTTGGATCAGATTTTGAAAGGCAAGTAAAGTGTATACTGCTAAATAATGGGTCTTCAAATAAATAATCAACCCGTTTCCATTGTAGAATCACTCCGCAAGTATCCTCCGGTACCGATGCACTTTCGCGTGACTTCGAAAGACTATCGCGTCCCTGGCACGGACTCGACCCTGGTCGCCGGCACTCCAGTGTTCATCCCGATCTACGCCATCCAGCGCGATGCCGAGCTGTTTCCCGAGCCGGAAAAGTTCGACCCGGATCGGTTCAGTGTGGAAGAGGAAGCGAAACGTCATCCTTTCGCCTGGATCCCGTTCGGGGAGGGACCGAGGGTTTGCATTGGGCTGAGGTTCGGAATGATGCAGGCCCGGGTCGGTTTGGCCTATCTGTTGCGAGGGTTTAGATTTAGCACGTACGAGAAGACGTCCATACCGATGGAGTTTGTGCCGAACAGTTTTATACTGGCCCCGAAAGATGGCCTTTGGTTGAAGGTGCAAAAGTTGTAACGCTTTGTTTGTACATACCTGAATACCACGCGTGTAATGTAATTTATGGCTTGAAATTGGGAATATTGTTTGTTTAGTCCTTAAAGGAAAACAGAAAAACTGACATATTGTGTATGCAAATAAATGTTAGGCAAGGAACATTCAAAGTTTTATGTTCTCTCGCGTGTCCTATGTAATTATAACACATGTTTTCTTCTTAGTAAAACTACATTATTCACTGAGACACATACATACAAATTAAAAGCCCGGTCCGTGGCCTAAAACCCCATATTTCTTTTCTCTATGCAAACGGACTCCACGCGTGGCTCGTCCCTGCCCGATCCTATCCAATCCTGCACATTGACTCCGATGGATAGCAAGCTCCTACATCAACTGATAACGGGCCCCGTTATCAGTGAGTGGCCTAAGGCTTATCCATCAGGTCAGGTCCTATCAGAGCACAAAATATGAATAATAAATTGATAATTGATATAAAAATCAGGCTAAAAGTGCATTCTCTCCCCAGTATTCTGTGTTTACAGTTTCTGTACCTTCAACCAGAGCCCTCCTTCGATCGTTAAAATGGGACTAGAAGCCGACACCTTCAACGGAACGCTCATCTTCTGCTGGTCCAGGGTGAACCGGAAGTGTTTTAGCAGATAAACCAGCCCAATGCGTGCCTGCATCATCCCGAACCGAAGGCCGATGCAAATTCGTGGCCCCTCGCCGAACGGCAAAAAGGCGAACGGGTGCCGTTTGGCGGTCTGCTCGGGAGAAAATCGTTCCGGATCGAACCGTTCCGGGTCGGGGAAGTGGACCGGGTCGTGATGGATGGCGTAGACGGGCACAGCGACCATCAGGCCCTGCTGTAGTGTGTGGTCGGTGCCGGCGACGCGATAATTATGATTAGCTTTTCGCGTCAACGTCGTCGCTGGTGGATACTTCCGGAGTGATTCTGCAAAATGAAACAGAGTAAGTAAACGAAGATCATGGACGTCGTGGAAGTTTTCCAACCAATCGTACCATTTATGCACATTTCGATGTACTTCATGTCGTGCACTGCTTCGTAGCTGATGGAGTCGTACTTTTTTAGGACCTCTTCAATGTTTGCCCGAGCCTTATCCTGGAGCTCCTGGTGGAGGGCTAGCTCGTACAAGCAGAACGACATGGTGGTGGAGGACGTCTCAAATCCGGCGAGGAAAAACACAAACGCCTGGGCCGCGATGTCATCCATCGTGAGCTGATCGCCCGAACCACTTCCCTTGCCGCTGAGCACGTCCTCTTTCATAACCTTCATCAGCAGCGTCATGAAGTCGTTCCGCTGCACATCGTTGGTCTCCCGAAACTGGATCGTGTCTTTCACAACGCCCATGAAGAAGTCCGCAATGTCGGCCGGTGTGAGAGCAACGTGGAGCGTCCGAGCTAGCTGTGGGAACTGAGCCGCCAGGAAGGTTTTCATCGCTCGGTAGCGCGACGGTTCGAACACCTTACGGCCCATCACGCGGAACCGTGCGTTAGCGTCCTTGAGACTGTTACACTCGAGCCCAAATGCCACCGTACCGATGACGTCGGTAGTGAACCGGGCCAGTAGGTCCTTCATCTCCACACCACTACTGCTAGCGATTTCTCCTGTGAGACACTTGGTGAACTCCTCAGCCACCGACGTCACGGTGGAGAACATCATCTTCATCTTGCCCGAGGTGAACGTGGGCGTTAGCTTGGCTCGGAGGTTCTTCCACTTGGAACCCTCCATCGCGACCAGATGCTGGGACAGCGGGTCATCACGTGGATTATGGTACAGGCTTCGGTCGTGGAAGGTGGCAAAGTCTTTCACCAACACCGCCTTGACTAGATCTAGATCGGTAACCAGAGCGACCGGGTTGATGAAGAAGAACACACCACCGAACGGTCCACGGCTCTTCAGCTGTTCGTAGCAGCCCTGCAATATCTGGGACATGTGGCGCGTTTTGCCCAGCCCCCCCAGGTTACCCTGGGGAAACGAAGGCTCGACGAAGGCGACGCCACGATGCTTCCAATAGGAGAGTCGCTGCCGGATCCAGTAAACCGCAGCGAGTGCCGCAAGCACAACCAAATGAATCCACATTGTCGAGCAATAGTGCAACCGCTACTGATCTGCGACGCCTTTATGTTTCAACTGTAACATGCAGTGGGTCTGTCTGTTTATCTATTCATTTTTTAATTACCACCTCACCGGGACTTGGCAATTTTTGCACGCCTCAAGCGACGGACAGGTCTATCTTATCGCGCTTGTTGGCTAGTGATTTTTGTAAGTTGATTAGGCCATTTTTCTGCTTCAACTTGTTTGATGATACCATCCGAGGGCTCATCGTGACTGTACACGTTTTTTTATCGTTTGCGACTGCATTTAACTGGCTCTCAGACGATCTATAAAATTTTTTTTTTTTTATTCAATTTCGCCCATTCAATACAGTAGACTCCCGAATATCCGGCTAATCCGAAAATCAAAATAAAGCAACAACATAAACAGGTACAATACGGCCTGGCCGTCCAAATATATATAAAAAAAAAAACAACATAAACAATATTAAAATTTTCATGAATCTATTTAACAAATGGTTTGTATTTAACACTAGAGTACATTGCTTTGGAATCTTGCGATACTGCTTTTTAGCGGTAATTTTGACCGATCTTTTTAAGACGCTGTAACATCTTTGTTTTTGAAGAATTAGTGTAAAGTTCAAATTGAACGGAGTTAAAATCATTTCAAGTTTTATTTTTTCAAAATTTAAAATGTAAATTTAAAAAAAGTGCAGGAAATAGAATCAATAAATGCGCTTTAGATTATTTTCTTTTTTTTTAAATTTATTTTAACGCCTAAATTTTTCATACCGTCAATATACCGACGGAATGGAATGATGATGTTCAGAAAACTTTTTGAAACCTCTATTTTCATCTTTGCGTATACCTTCTCGAGGGAAGATTAAAAAAAGCGGACAAATCCCTGCGCCCAACGTGGGGCTCGAACCCACGACCCTGAGATTAAGAGTCTCATGCTCTACCGACTGAGCTAGCCGGGCAGATGATTAGCGACAAGATAGTGAAGAAGCGCTAACTCGCGCTTGGTGCTAGTGGAGTTTGCGCATTACGCATCATCAACACGTGTAGATCTGTTTCGTTCACACGTTGTACCGTAGAGGGGAATCTATTTCAAGTGAACCGGCACGGCGTTCTTTTTGACAGCCATGAAAATCTGTAGTTCAAATATTGTTCATCATTTTTTTCCAACAAACCGGTTTTCGAGAATAACAAACCACCCCTGCAGAGTAAGGAAACTACAGAGAGAAGATAAGCAATGCGTACAAAAGCGCAAGTCACTGATCGAACATAATAGTTCAGCTCCCGCACCACTCCTCGCCTCGTTAACAATCTTATCTTCAAGTTGAAAAATTGCTCACACCTACAACGGATGAATCGGTAGCGTAAAACTGAAATGGCGTCAGAAAAGAAGAAAAAAAATATAATCTACTCAAATGTTCACACCCTACCAAAAATACTCAACTCATGCTGACATATGTTTGTTGGCGCAAAATCAGCAAAACAATCATCAATGGGGGGTAAAAAAGGCAAACCAAGAGGAATGCAAGAGGTGGGATTCCAAATATATAAGCGGTCAATTTGGGCAACTGACACCTCAGTAAGCCTTCAGCTAGCCTTCAGCAGCAATGGTTAGTTTGTTAGATATTGTGTTCGTGGTTGCGGCGTTGGCCGCCGCCGTCTACTACTACCTG